>NC_143066.1:715500-1428500 GCF_052426305.1 Pelodiscus sinensis | reverse complement strand
CCGCCCAGCTTCCCCTCCCGAACCCGGCCCCGCCCGCCCAGCTTCTCCTCCCAGCTTGGCCCCGCCCGCCCAGTTTCTCCTCCCGAGCGAGGCCCCGCCCGCCCAGTTTCTCATCCCAGCTTGGCCCCGCCCGCCCAGCTTCCCCTCCCGAGCGAGGCCCCGCCACCCAGTTTCTCCTCCCAGCTTGGCCCCGCCCGCCCAGCTTCCCCTCCCGAGTCCGGCCCCGCCCGCCCAGTTTCTCCTCCCGAGCTTGGCCCCGCCCGCCCAGCTTCCCATCCCGAGCGAGGCCCCGCCCGCCCAGTTTCTCCTCCCGAGCTTGGCCCCGCCCGCCCAGCTTCCCATCCCGAGCTTGGCCCCGCCCGCCCAGCTTCTCCTCCCACCTTGGCCCCGCCCGCACAGCTTCCCCTCCCGAGTCCGGCCCCGCCCGCCCAGTTTCTCCTCCCGAGCGAGGCCCCGCCCGCCCAGCTTACCCTCCCGAACCCGGCCCCGCCCGCCCAGCTTCTCCTCCCAGCTTGGCCCCGCCCGCCCAGCTTCCCCTCCCGAGTCCGGCCCCGCCCGCCCAGTTTCTCCTCCCGAGCGAGGCCCCGCCCGCCCAGCTTCCCCTCCCGAACCCGGCCCCGCCCGCCCAGCTTCTCCTCCCAGCTTGGCCCCGCCCGACCAGTTTCTCCTCCCGAGCGAGGCCCCGCCCGCCCAGTTTCTCATCCCAGCTTGGCCCCGCCCGCCCAGCTTCCCCTCCCGAGCGAGGCCCCGCCCGCCAAGTTTCTCCTCCCGAGCGAGGCCCCGCCCGCCCAGTTTCTCCTCCCGAGCGAGGCCCCGCCCGCCCAGCTTCCCCTCCCAGCTTGGCCCCCCCCGCCCAGTTTCTCCTCCCGAGCGAGGCCCCGCCCGCCCAGCTTCCCCTCCCGACCCCGGCCCCGCCACCCAGTTTCTCCTCCCAGCCTGGCCCCGCCCGCCCAGTTTCTCCTCCCGAGTCCGGCCCCGCCCGCCCCGCTTCTCCTCCCGACCCCGGCCCCGCCACCCAGTTTCTCCTCCCAGCCTGGCCCCGCCCGCCCAGCTTCCCCTCCCGAGTCCGGCCCCGCCCGCCCAGTTTCTCCTCCCGAGCGAGGCCCCGCCCGCCCAGTTTCCCCTCCCGAACCCGGCCCCGCCCGCCCAGCTTCCCCTCCCGAGTCCGGCCCCGCCCGCCCAGTTTCTCCTCCCGAGCGAGGCCCCGCCCGCCCAGCTTCCCCTCCCGAGCGAGGCCCCGCCCGCCCAGTTTCTCCTCCCGAGCGAGGCCCCGCCCGCCCAGCTTCCCCTCCCGAATCCGGCCCTGCCCGCCCATGTTCCCCTCCCAGTCAGGCCCCGCCCGCCCAGTTTCTTCTCCCAGCTTGGCCCCGCCCGCCCAGCTTCCCCTCCCGATCCCGGCCCCGCCCGCCCATGTTCCCCTCCCAGCCAGGCCCCGCCCGCCCAGTTTCTCCTCCCAGCTTGGCCCCGCCCGCCCAGCTTCCCCTCCCGATCCCGGCCCCGCCCTCCCATGTTCCCCTCCCAACTTGGCCCCGCCCGCCCAGTTTCTCCTCCCGAACCCGGCCCCGCCCGCCAAGCTTCTCCTAGCGAACCCGGCCCCGCCCGCCCAGCTTCCCCTCCAAGCCAGGCCCCGCCCGCCCCGCTTCCCCTCCCGAGTCCGGCCCCGCCCGCCCAGTTTCTCCTCCCGAGCTTGGCCCCGCCCGCCCAGCTTCCCCTCCCGATCCCGGCCCCGCCCGCCCATGTTCCCCTCCCAGCCAGGCCCCGCCCGCCCAGTTTCTCCTCCCAGCTTGGCCCCGCCCGCCCAGCTTCCCCTCCCGATCCCGGCCCCGCCCTCCCATGTTCCCCTCCCAACTTGGCCCCGCCCGCCCAGTTTCTCCTCCCGAACCCGGCCCCGCCCACCAAGCTTCTCCTAGCGAACCCGGCCCCGCCCGCCCAGCTTCCCCTCCAAGCCAGGCCCCGCCCGCCCCGCTTCCCCTCCCGAGTCCGGCCCCGCCCGCCCAGTTTCTCCTCCCAGCTTGGCCCCGCCCGAACCCGGCCCCGCCCGCCCAGCTTCTGCTAGCGAGCTCGGCCCCGCCCGCCCAGCTTCCCCTCCCAGCTTGGCCCCGCCCGCCCAGTTTCTCCTCCCAGCCAGGCCCCGCCCGCCCAGTTTCTCCTCCCGAGTCCGGCCCCGCCCGCCCCGCTTCCCCTCCCAGCCAGGCCCCGCCCGCCCAGCTTCCCCTCCCGAACCCGGCCCCGCCCGCCCAGCTTCTGCTAGCGAGCTCGGCCCCGCCCGCCCAGCTTCCCCTCCCAGCTTAGCCCCGCCCGCCCAGTTTCTCCTCCCAGCACGGCCCCGCCCGCCCAGTTTCTCCTCCCAGCACGGCCCCGCCCACCCAGCTTCCCCTCCCAGCCTGGCCCCGCCCGCCCAGTTTCTCCTCCCAGCACGGCCCCGCCCGCCCAGTTTCTCCTCCCAGCACGGCCCCGCCCACCCAGCTTCCCCTCCCAGCCTGGCCCCGCCCGCCCAGTTTCTCCTCCCGAGTCCGGCCCCGCCCGCCTAGCTTCCCCTCCCAGCTTGGCCCCGCCCGCCCAGCTTCCCCTCCCAGCCTGGCCCCGCCCGCCCAGTTTCTCCTCCCGAGCCCGGCCCCGCCCGCTCCGCTTCCCCTCCCAGCCAGGCCCCGCCCGCCCAGTTTCTCCTCCCGAGTCCGGCCCCGCCCGCCCAGTTTCTCCTCCCGAGCCCGACCCCGCCCGCCCCGCTTCCCCTCCCAGCTTGGCCCCGCCCGCCCAGTTTCTCCTCCCGAGCGAGGCCCCGCCCGCCCAGCTTCCCCTCCCGAATCCGGCCCCGCCCGCCCATGTTCCCCTCCCAGCCAGGCCCCGCCCGCCCAGTTTCTCCACCCAGCTTGGCCCCGCCCGCCCAGCTTCCCCTCCCGATCCCGGCCCCGCCCGCCCATGTTCCCCTCCCAGTCAGGCCCCGCCCGCCCAGTTTCTCCTCCCAGCTTGGCCCCGCACGCCTAGCTTCCCCTCCCGATCCCGGCCCCGCCCGCCCATGTTCCCCTCCCAGCTTGGCCCCGCCCGCCCAGTTTCTCCTCCCGAACCCGGCCCCGCCCGCCAAGCTTCTCCTAGCGAGCCCGGCCCCGCCCGCCCAGCTTCCCCTCCAAGCCAGGCCCCGCCCGCCCCGCTTCCCCTCCCGAGACCGGCCCCGCCCGCCCAGTTTCTCCTCCCGAGCTTGGCCCCGCCCGCCCAGCTTCCCATCCCGAGCGAGGCCCCGCCCGCCCGGTTTCTCCTCCCAGCTTGGCCCCGCCCGCCCAGCTTCCCCTCCCGAACCCGGCCCCGCCCGCCCAGCTTCTGCTAGCGAGCTCGGCCCCGCCCGCCCAGCTTCCCCTCCCAGCTTGGCCCCGCCCGCCCAGTTTCTCCTCCCAGCCAGGCCCCGCCCGCCCAGCTTCCCCTCCCGAACCCGGCCCCGCCCGCCCAGCTTCTCCTCCCAGCTTAGCCCCGCCCGCCCAGTTTCTCCTCCCAGCACGGCCCTGCCCGCCCAGTTTCTCCTCCCAGCCAGGCCCCGCCCGCCCAGCTTCCTCTCCCGAACCCGGCCCCGCCCACCCAGCTTCTGCTAGCGAGCTCGGCCCCGCCCGCCCAGCTTCCCCTCCCAGCTTGGCCCCGCCCGCCCAGTTTCTCCTCCCGAGCTCGGCCCCGCCCGCCCCGCTTCCCCTCCCAGCTTGGCCCCGCCCGCCCCGCTTCCCATCCCGAGCGAGGCCCCGCCCGCCCAGTTTCTCCTCCCAGCTTGGCCCCGCCCGCCCAGCTTCCCCTCCCGAACCCTGCCCCGCCCGCCAAGCTTCTCCTAGCCAGCTCGGCCCCGCCCGCCCCGCTTCCCCTCCCAGCCAGGCCCCGCCCGCCCAGTTTCTCCTCCCGAGTCCGGCCCCGCCCGCCCAGCTTCTCCTCCCAGCTTAGCCCCGCCCGCCCAGTTTCTCCTCCCAGCACGGCCCCGCCCACCCAGCTTCCCCTCCCAGCTTGGCCCCGCCCGCCCAGCTTCCCCTCCCGAGTCCGGCCCCGCCCGCCCAGTTTCTCCTCCCGAGCGAGGCCCCGCCCGCCCAGTTTCCCCTCCCGAACCCGGCCCCGCCCGTCCAGTTTCTCCTCCCGAGTCCGGCCCCGGCCGCCCAGTTTCTCATCCCAGCTTGGCCCCGCCCGCCCAGCTTCCCCTCCCGAGGGAGGCCCCGCCCGCCCAGTTTCTCCTGCCGAGCGAGGCCCCGCCCGCCCAGCTTCCCCTCCCGAATCCGGCCCTGCCCGCCCATGTTCCCCTCCCAGTCAGGCCGCGCCCGCCCAGTTTCTCCTCCCAGCTTGGCCCCGCCCGCCCAGCTTCCCCTCCCGATCCCGGCCCCGCCCGCCCATGTTCCCCTCCCAGCCAGGCCCCGCCCGCCCAGTTTCTCCTCCCAGCTTGGCCCCGCCCGCCCCGCTTCCCCTCCCAGCCAGGCCCCACCCGCCCAGCTTCCCCTCCCGAACCCGGCCCCCCCCGCCCAGCTTCTCCTCCCAGCTAAGCCCCGCCCGCCCAGTTTCTCCTCCCAGCACGGCCCCGCCCGCCCAGTTTCTCCTCCCAGCACGGCCCCGCCCACCCAGCTTCCCCTCCCAGCCTGGCCCCGCCCGCCCAGTTTCTCCTCCCGAGTGCGGCCCCGCCCGCCCCGCTTCTCCTCCGGAGCGAGGCCCCGCCCGCCCAGCTTCCCCTCCCAGCTTGGCCCCGCCCGCCCAGCTTCCCCTCCCGAACCCGGCCCCGCCCGCCCAGCTTCTGCTAGCGAGCTCGGCCCCGCCCGCCCAGCTTCCCCTCCCAGCTTGGCCCCGCCCGCCGAGTTTCTCCTCCCAGCCAGGCCCCGCCCGCCCAGTTTCTCCTCCCGAGTCCGGCCCCGCCCGCCCCGCTTCCCCTCCCAGCCAGGCCCCGCCCGCCCAGCTTCTCCTCCCTGCTTAGCCCCGCCCGCCCAGTTTCTCCTCCCAGCACGGCCCCGCCCGCCCAGTTTCTCCTCCCAGCACGGCCCCGCCCACCCAGCTTCCCCTCCCAGCCTGGCCCCGCCCGCCCAGTTTCTCCTCCCGAGTGCGGCCCCGCCCGCTCCGCTTCCCCTCCCAGCCAGGCCCCGCCCTCCCAGTTTCTCCTCCCGAGTCCGGCTCCGCCCGCCCAGTTTCTCCTCCCGAGCCCGGCCCCGCCCGCCCCGCTTCCCCTCCCAGCTTGGCCCCGCCCGCCCAGTTTCTCCTCCCGAGCGAGGCCCCGCCCGCCCAGTTTCTCCTCCCGAGCGAGGCCCCGCCCGCCCAGCTTCCCCTCCCGAATCCGGCCCCGCCCGCCCATGTTCCCCTCCCAGCCAGGCCCCGCCCGCCCAGTTTCTCCTCCCAGCTTGGCCCCGCCCGCCCAGCTTCCCCTCCCGATCCCGGCCCCGCCCGCCCATGTTCCCCTCCCAGCTTGGCCCCGCCCGCCCAGTTTCTCCTCCCGAACCCGGCCCCGCCCGCCAAGCTTCTCCTAGCGAGTCCGGCCCCGCCCGCCCAGCTTCCCCTCCCGAACCCGGCCCCGCCCGCCCAGCTTCTCCTCCCAGCTTAGCCCCCCCGGCCAGTTTCTCCTCCCAGCACGGCCCCGCCCGCCCAGTTTCTCCTCCCAGCCCCGCCCGCCCAGGCCCCGCCCGCCCAGCTTCTGCTAGCGAGCTCGGCCCCGCCCGCCCAGCTTCCCCTCCCAGCTTGGCCCCGCCCGCCCAGTTTCTCCTCCCAGCACGGCCCCGCCCACCCAGCTTCCCCTCCCAGCCTGGCCCCGCCCGCCCAGTTTCTCCTCCCGAGTGCGGCCCCGCCCGCCCCGCTTCTCCTCCCGAGTCCGGCCCCGCCCGCCCAGCTTCCCCTCCCAGCTTGGCCCCGCCCGCCCAGCTTCCCCTCCCAGCCAGGCCCCGCCCGCCCAGTTTCTCCTCCCGAGCCCGGCCCCGCCCGCTCCGCTTCCCCTCCCAGCCAGGCCCCGCCCGCCCAGTTTCTCCTCCCGAGTCCGGCCCCGCCCGCCCAGTTTCTCCTCCCGAGCCCGGCCCCGCCCGCTCCGCTTCCCCTCCCAGCTTGGCCCCGCCCGCCCAGTTTCTCCTCCCGAGCGTGGCCCCGCCCGCCCAGTTTCTCCTCCCGAGCGAGGCCCCGCCCGCCCAGCTTCCCCTCCCGAATCCGGCCCCTCCCGCCCATGTTCCCCTCCCAGCCAGGCCCCGCCCGCCCAGTTTCTCCTCCCAGCTTGGCCCCGCCCGCCCAGCTTCCCCTCCCGATCCCGGCCCCGCCCGCCCATGTTCCCCTCCCAGCTTGGCCCCGCCCGCCCAGTTTCTCCTCCCGAACCCGGCCCCGCCGGCCAAGCTTCTCCTAGCGAGCCCGGCCCCGCCCGCCCAGCTTCCCCTCCCAGCTTGGCCCCGCCCGCCCAGCTTCCCCTCCCAGCCAGGCCCCGCCCGCCCAGTTTCTCCTCCCGAGCCCGGATTCGCCCGCTCCGCTTCCCCTCCCAGCCAGGCCCCGCCCGCCCAGTTTCTCCTCCCGAGTCCGGCCCCGCCCGCCCAGTTTCTCCTCCCGAGCCCGGCCCCGCCCGCCCCGCTTCCCCTCCCAGCCAGGCCCCGCCCGCCCATGTTCCCCTCCCGATCCCGGCCCCGCCCGCCCATGTTCCCCTCCCAGCCAGGCCCCGCCCGCCCAGTTTCTCCTCCCAGCTTGGCCCCGCACGCCCAGCTTCCCCTCCCGATCCCGGCCCCGCCCGCCCAGTTTCTCCTCCCAGCTTGGCCCCGCCCGCCCAGCTTCCCCTCCCGAACCCGGCCCCGCCCGCCCAGCTTCTGCTAGCGAGCTCGGCCCCGCCCGCCCAGCTTCCCCTCCCAGCTTGGCCCCGCCCGCCCAGTTTCTCCTCCCAGCCAGGCCCCGCCCGCCCAGTTTCTCCTCCCGAGTCCGGCCCCGCCCGCCCCGCTTCCCCTCCCAGCCAGGCCCCGCCCGCCCAGCTTCCCCTCCCGAACCCGGCCCCGCCCGCCCAGCTTCTCCTCCCAGCTTAGCCCCGCCCGCCCAGTTTCTCCTCCCAGCACGGCCCCGGCCGCCCAGTTTCTCCTCCCAGCCAGGCCCCGCCCGCCCAGCTTCCCCTCCCGAACCCGGCCCCGCCCGCCCAGCTTCTGCTAGCGAGCTCGGCCCCGCCCGCCCAGATTCCCCTCCCAGCTTGGCCCCACCCGCCCAGTTTCTCCTCCCAGCACGGCCCCGCCCACCCAGCTTCCCCTCCCAGCCTGGCCCCGCCCGCCCAGTTTCTCCTCCCGAGTGCGGCCCCGCCCGCCCCGCTTCTCCTCCCGAGTCCGGCCCCGCCCGCCCAGCTTCCCCTCCCAGCTTGGCCCCGCCCGCCCAGCTTCCCCTCCCAGCCAGGCCCCGCCCGCCCAGTTTCTCCTCCCGAGCCCGGCCCCGCCCGCTCCGCTTCCCCTCCCAGCCAGGCCCCGCCCGCCCAGTTTCTCCTCCCGAGTCCGGCCCCGCCCGCCCAGTTTCTCCTCCCGAGCCCGGCCCCGCCCGCCCCGCTTCCCCTCCCAGCTTGGCCCCGCCCGCCCAGTTTCTCCTCCCGAGCGAGGCCCCGCCCGCCCAGTTTCTCCTCCCGAGCGAGGCCCCGCCCGCCCAGCTTCCCCTCCCGAATCCGGCCCCGCCCGCCCATGTTCCCCTCCCAGCCAGGCCCCGCCCGCCCAGTTTCTCCTCCCAGCTTGGCCCCGCCCGCCCAGCTTCCCCTCCCGATCCCGGCCCCGCCCGCCCATGTTCCCCTCCCAGCTTGGCCCCGCCCGCCCAGTTTCTCCTCCCGAACCCGGCCCCGCCCGCCAAGCTTCTCCTAGCGAGCCCGGCCCCGCCCGCCCCGCTTCCCCTCCCAGCCAGGCCCCGCCCGCCCAGCTTCCCCTCCCGAACCCGGCCCCGCCCGCCCAGCTTCTCCTCCCAGCTAAGCCCCGCCCGCCCAGTTTCTCCTCCCAGCACGGCCCCGCCCGCCCAGTTTCTCCTCCCGAGCGAGGCCCCGCCCGCCCAGTTTCTCCTCCCGAGCGAGGCCCCGCCCGCCCAGCTTCCCCTCCCGAATCCGGCCCCGCCCGCCCATGTTCCCCTCCCAGCCAGGCCCCGCCCGCCCAGTTTCTCCTCCCAGCTTGGCCCCGCCCGCCCAGTTTCTCCTCCCAGCCAGGCCCCGCCCGCCCAGCTTCCCCTCCCGAAGCCGGCCCCGCCCGCCCAGCTTCTGCTAGCGAGCTCGGCCCCGCCCGCCCAGCTTCCCCTCCCAGCTTGGCCCCGCCCGCCCAGTTTCTCCTCCCAGCACGACCCCGCCCACCCAGCTTCCCCTCCCAGCCTGGCCCCGCCCGCCCAGTTTCTCCTCCCGAGCGAGGCCCCGCCCGCCCAGCTTCCCCTCCCGAATCCGGCCCCGCCCGCCCATGTTCCCCTCCCAGCCAGGCCCCGCCCGCCCAGTTTCTCCTCCCAGCTTGGCCCCGCCCGCCCAGTTTCTCCTCCCAGCCAGGCCCCGCCCGCCCAGCTTCCCCTCCCAGCTTGGCCCCGCCCGCCCAGTTTCTCCTCCCAGCACGACCCCGCCCACCCAGCTTCCCCTCCCAGCCTGGCCCCGCCCGCCCAGTTTCTCCTCCCGAGTGCGGCCCCGCCCGCCCCGCTTCTCCTCCCGAGTCCGGCCCCGCCCGCCCAGCTTCCCCTCCCAGCTTGGCCCCGCCCGCCCAGCTTCCCCTCCCAGCCAGGCCCCGCCCGCCCAGTTTCTCCTCCCGAGCGAGGCCCCGCCCGCCCAGTTTCTCCCTCCCAGCCAGGCCCCGCCCGCCCAGTTTCTCCTCCCGAGTCCGGCCCCGCCCGCCCAGTTTCTCCTCCCGAGCCCGGCCCCGCCCGCCCCGCTTCCCCTCCCAGCTTGGCCCCGCCCGCCCAGTTTCTCCTCCCGAGCGAGGCCCCGCCCGCCCAGTTTCTCCTCCCGAGCGAGGCCCCGCCCGCCCAGTTTCTCCTCCCGAGTCCGGCCCCGCCCGCCCATGTTCCCCTCCCAGCCAGGCCCCACCCGCCCAGTTTCTCCTCCCAGCTTGGCCCCGCCCGCCCAGCTTCCCCTCCCGATCCCGGCCACGCCCGCCCATGTTCCCCTCCCAGCTTGGCCCCGCCCGCCCAGTTTCTCCTCCCGAACCCGGCTCCGCCCGCCAAGCTTCTCCTAGCCAGCCCGGCCCCGCCCGCCCAGCTTCCCCTCCAAGCCAGGCCGCGCCCGCCCCGCTTCTCCTCCCGAGCCCGGCCCCGGCCGCCCAGTTTCTCCTCCCGAGCTTGGCCCCGCCCGCCCAGCTTCCCATCCCGAGCGAGGCCCCGCCCGCCCAGTTTCTCCTCCCAGCCAGGCCCCGCCCGCCCAGTTTCTCCTCCCGAGTCCGGCCCCGCCCGCCCCGCTTCCCCTCCCAGCCAGGCCCCGCCCGCCCAGCTTCCCCTCCCGAACCCGGCCCCGCCCGCCCAGCTTCTGCTAGCGAGCTCGGCCCCGCCCGCCCAGCTTCCCCTCCCAGCTTGGCCCCGCCCGCCCAGTTTCTCCTCCCAGCCAGGCCCCGCCCGCCCAGTTTCTCCTCCCGAGTCCGGCCCCGCCCGCCCCGCTTCCCCTCCCAGCCAGGCCCCGCCCGCCCAGCTTCCCCTCCCGAACCCGGCCCCGCCCGCCCAGCTTGTCCTCACAGCTTAGCCCCGCCCGCCCAGTTTCTCCTCCCAGCACGGCCCCGCCCGCCCAGCTTCCCCTCCCGAACCCGGCCCCGCCCGCCCAGCTTCTGCTAGCGAGCTCGGCCCCGCCCGCCCAGCTTCCCCTCCCAGCTTGGCCCCGCCCGCCCAGTTTCTCCTCCGGAGCTCGGCCCCGCCCGCCACGCTTCCCCTCCCAGCTTGGCCCCGCCCGCCCCGCTTCCCATCCCGAGCGAGGCCCCGCCCGCCCAGTTTCTCCTCCCAGCTTGGCCCCGCCCGCCCAGCTTCCCCTCCCGAACCCGGCCCCGCCCGCCAAGCTTCTCCTAGCGAGCTCGGCCCCGCCCGCCCCGCTTCCCCTCCCAGCCAGGCCCCGCCCGCCCAGTTTCTCCTCCCGAGTTCGGCCCCGCCCGCCCCGCTTCCCCTCCCAGCCAGGCCCCGCCCGCCCAGCTTCCCCTCCCGAACCCGGCCCCGCCCGCCCAGCTTCTCCTCCCAGCTTAGCCCCGCCCGCCCAGTTTCTCCTCCCAGCACGGCCCCGCCCACCCAGCTTCCCCTCCCAGCCTGGCCCCGCCCGCCCAGTTTCTCCTCCCGAGTCCGGCCCCGCCCGCCCCGCTTCTCCTCCCGAGTCCGGCCCCGCCCGCCCAGCTTCCCCTCCCGAACCCGGCCCCGCCCGCCCAGCTTCCCCTCCAAGCCAGGCCCCGCCCGCCCCGCTTCCCCTCCCGAGTCCGGCCCCGCCCGCCCAGTTTCTCCTCCCGAGCTTGACCCCGCCCGCCCAGCTTCCCATCCCGAGCGAGGCCCCGCCCGGCCAGTTTCTCCTCCCAGCTTGGCCCCGCCCGCCCAGTTTCTCCTCCCGAGCGAGGCCCCGCCCGCCCAGTTTCTCCTCCCGAGCGAGGCCCCGCCCGCCCAGCTTCCCCTCCCGAATCCGGCCCCGCCCGCCCATGTTCCCCTCCCAGCCAGGCCCCGCCCGCCCAGTTTCTCCTCCCAGCTTGGCCCCGCCCGCCCAGCTTCCCCTCCCGATCCCGGCCCCGCCCGCCCATGTTCCCCTCCCAGCTTGGCCCCGCCCGCCCAGTTTCTCCTCCCGAACCCGGCCCCGCCCGCCAAGCTTCTCCTAGCGAGCCCGGCCCCGCCCGCCCCGCTTCCCCTCCCAGCCAGGCCCCGCCCGCCCAGCTTCCCTTCCGAACCCGGCCCCGCCCGCCCAGCTTCTCCTCCCAGCTAAGCCCCGCCCGCCCAGTTTCTCCTCCCAGCACGGCCCCGCCCGCCCAGTTTCTCCTCCCGAGCGAGGCCCCGCCCGCCCAGTTTCTCCTCCCGAGCGAGGCCCCGCCCGCCCAGCTTCCCCTCCCGAATCCGGCCCCGCCCGCCCATGTTCCCCTCCCAGCCAGGCCCCGCCCGCCCAGTTTCTCCTCCCAGCTTGGCCCCGCCCGCCCAGTTTCTCCTCCCAGCCAGGCCCCGCCCGCCCAGCTTCCCCTCCCGAACCCGGCCCCGCCCGCCCAGCTTCTGCTAGCGAGCTCGGCCCCGCCCGCCCAGCTTCCCCTCCCAGCTTGGCCCCGCCCGCCCAGTTTCTCCTCCCAGCACGACCCCGCCCACCCAGCTTCCCCTCCCAGCCTGGCCCCGCCCGCCCAGTTTCTCCTCCCGAGCGAGGCCCCGCCCGCCCAGCTTCCCCTCCCGAATCCGGCCCCGCCCGCCCATGTTCCCCTCCCAGCCAGGCCCCGCCCGCCCAGTTTCTCCTCCCAGCTTGGCCCCGCCCGCCCAGTTTCTCCTCCCAGCCAGGCCCCGCCCGCCCAGCTTCCCCTCCCAGCTTGGCCCCGCCCGCCCAGTTTCTCCTCCCAGCACGACCCCGCCCACCCAGCTTCCCCTCCCAGCCTGGCCCCGCCCGCCCAGTTTCTCCTCCCGAGTGCGGCCCCGCCCGCCCCGCTTCTCCTCCCGAGTCCGGCCCCGCCCGCCCAGCTTCCCCTCCCAGCTTGGCCCCGCCCGCCCAGCTTCCCCTCCCAGCCAGGCCCCGCCCGCCCAGTTTCTCCTCCCGAGCCCGGCCCCGCCCGCTCCGCTTCCCCTCCCAGCCAGGCCCCGCCCGCCCAGTTTCTCCTCCCGAGTCCGGCCCCGCCCGCCCAGTTTCTCCTCCCGAGCCCGGCCCCGCCCGCCCCGCTTCCCCTCCCAGCTTGGCCCCGCCCGCCCAGTTTCTCCTCCCGAGCGAGGCCCCGCCCGCCCAGTTTCTCCTCCCGAGCGAGGCCCCGCCCGCCCAGTTTCTCCTCCCGAGTTCGGCCCCGCCCGCCCCGCTTCCCCTCCCAGCCAGGCCCCGCCCGCCCAGCTTCCCCTCCCGAACCCGGCCCCGCCCGCCCAGCTTCTCCTCCCAGCTTAGCCCCGCCCGCCCAGTTTCTCCTCCCAGCACGGCCCCGCCCACCCAGCTTCCCCTCCCAGCCTGGCCCCGCCCGCCCAGTTTCTCCTCCCGAGTCCGGCCCCGCCCGCCCCGCTTCTCCTCCCGAGTCCGGCCCCGCCCGCCCAGCTTCCCCTCCCGAACCCGGCCCCGCCCGCCCAGCTTCCCCTCCAAGCCAGGTCCCGCCCGCCCCGCTTCCCCTCCCGAGTCCGGCCCCGCCCGCCCAGTTTCTCCTCCCGAGCTTGACCCCGCCCGCCCAGCTTCCCATCCCGAGCGAGGCCCCGCCCGGCCAGTTTCTCCTCCCAGCTTGGCCCCGCCCGCCCAGTTTCTCCTCCCGAGCGAGGCCCCGCCCGCCCAGTTTCTCCTCCCGAGCGAGGCCCCGCCCGCCCAGCTTCCCCTCCCGAATCCGGCCCCGCCCGCCCATGTTCCCCTCCCAGCCAGGCCCCGCCCGCCCAGTTTCTCCTCCCAGCTTGGCCCCGCCCGCCCAGCTTCCCCTCCCGATCCCGGCCCCGCCCGCCCATGTTCCCCTCCCAGCTTGGCCCCGCCCGCCCAGTTTCTCCTCCCGAACCCGGCCCCGCCCGCCAAGCTTCTCCTAGCGAGCCCGGCCCCGCCCGCCCCGCTTCCCCTCCCAGCCAGGCCCCGCCCGCCCAGCTTCCCTTCCGAACCCGGCCCCGCCCGCCCAGCTTCTCCTCCCAGCTAAGCCCCGCCCGCCCAGTTTCTCCTCCCAGCACGGCCCCGCCCGCCCAGTTTCTCCTCCCGAGCGAGGCCCCGCCCGCCCAGTTTCTCCTCCCGAGCGAGGCCCCGCCCGCCCAGCTTCCCCTCCCGAATCCGGCCCCGCCCGCCCATGTTCCCCTCCCAGCCAGGCCCCGCCCGCCCAGTTTCTCCTCCCAGCTTGGCCCCGCCCGCCCAGTTTCTCCTCCCAGCCAGGCCCCGCCCGCCCAGCTTCCCCTCCCGAACCCGGCCCCGCCCGCCCAGCTTCTGCTAGCGAGCTCGGCCCCGCCCGCCCAGCTTCCCCTCCCAGCTTGGCCCCGCCCGCCCAGTTTCTCCTCCCAGCACGACCCCGCCCACCCAGCTTCCCCTCCCAGCCTGGCCCCGCCCGCCCAGTTTCTCCTCCCGAGCGAGGCCCCGCCCGCCCAGCTTCCCCTCCCGAATCCGGCCCCGCCCGCCCATGTTCCCCTCCCAGCCAGGCCCCGCCCGCCCAGTTTCTCCTCCCAGCTTGGCCCCGCCCGCCCGGTTTCTCCTCCCAGCCAGGCCCCGCCCGCCCAGCTTCCCCTCCCAGCTTGGCCCCGCCCGCCCAGTTTCTCCTCCCAGCACGACCCCGCCCACCCAGCTTCCCCTCCCAGCCTGGCCCCGCCCGCCCAGTTTCTCCTCCCGAGTGCGGCCCCGCCCGCCCCGCTTCTCCTCCCGAGTCCGGCCCCGCCCGCCCAGCTTCCCCTCCCAGCTTGGCCCCGCCCGCCCAGTTTCTCCTCCCGAGCCCGGCCCCGCCCGCTCCGCTTCCCCTCCCAGCCAGGCCCCGCCGCCCAGTTTCTCCTCCCGAGTCCGGCCCCGCCCGCCCAGTTTCTCCTCCCGAGCCCGGCCCCGCCCGCCCCGCTTCCCCTCCCAGCTTGGCCCCGCCCGCCCAGTTTCTCCTCCCGAGCGAGGCCCCGCCCGCCCAGTTTCTCCTCCCGAGCGAGGCCCCGCCCGCCCAGCTTCCCCTCCCGAATCCGGCCCCGCCCGCCCATGTTCCCCTCCCAGCCAGGCCCCGCCCGCCCAGTTTCTCCTGCCAGCTTGGCCCCGCCCGCCCAGCTTCCCCTCCCGATCCCGGCCCCGCCCGCCCATGTTCCCCTCCCAGCTTGGCCCCGCCCGCCCAGTTTCTCCTCCCGAACCCGGCTCCGCCCGCCAAGCTTCTCCTAGCGAGCCCGGCCCCGCCCGCCCAGCTTCCCCTCCAAGCCAGGCCCCGCCCGCCCCGCTTCCCCTCCCGAGTCCGGCCCCGGCCGCCCAGTGTCTCCTCCCGAGCTTGGCCCCGCCCGCCCAGCTTCCCATCCCGAGCGAGGCCCCGCCCGCCCAGCTTCCCCTCCCGAACCCGGCCCCGCCCGCCCAGCTTCTGCTAGCGAGCTCGGCCCCGCCCGCCCAGCTTCCCCTCCCAGCTTGGCCCCGCCCGCCCAGTTTCTCCTCCCAGCCAGGCCCCGCCCGCCCAGTTTCTCCTCCCGAGTCCGGCCCCGCCCGCCCCGCTTCCCCTCCCAGCCAGGCCCCGCCCGCCCAGCTTCCCCTCCCGAACCCGGCCCCGCCCGCCCAGCTTGTCCTCCCAGCTTAGCCCCGCCCCGCCCGCCCAGTTTCTCCTCCCAGCACGGCCCCGCCCGCCCAGCTTCCCCTCCCGAACCCGGCCCCGCCCGCCCAGCTTCTGCTAGCGAGCTCGGCCCCGCCCGCCCAGCTTCCCCTCCCAGCTTGGCCCCGCCCGCCCAGTTTCTCCTCCCGAGCTCGGCCCCGCCCGCCACGCTTCCCCTCCCAGCTTGGCCCCGCCCGCCCCGCTTCCCCTCCCAGCTTGGCCCCGCCCGCCCCGCTTCCCATCCCGAGCGAGGCCCCGCCCGCCCAGTTTCTCCTCCCAGCTTGGCCCCGCCCGCCCAGCTTCCCCTCCCGAACCCGGCCCCGCCCGCCAAGCTTCTCCTAGCGAGCTCGGCCCCGCCCGCCCCGCTTCCCCTCCCAGCCAGGCCCCGCCCGCCCAGTTTCTCCTCCCGAGTTCGGCCCCGCCCGCCCCGCTTCCCCTCCCAGCCAGGCCCCGCCCGCCCAGCATCCCCTCCCGAACCCGGCCCCGCCCGCCCAGCTTCTCCTCCCAGCTTAGCCCCGCCCGCCCAGTTTCTCCTCCCAGCACGGCCCCGCCCACCCAGCTTCCCCTCCCAGCCTGGCCCCGCCCGCCCAGTTTCTCCTCCCGAGTCCGGCCCCGCCCGCCCCGCTTCTCCTCCCGAGTCCGGCCCCGCCCGCCCAGCTTCCCCTCCCGAACCCGGCCCCGCCCGCCCAGCTTCCCCTCCAAGCCAGGCCCCGCCCGCCCCGCTTCCCATCCCGAGCGAGGCCCCGCCCGGCCAGTTTCTCCTCCCAGCTTGGCCCCGCCCGCCCAGCTTCCCCTCCCGAACCCGGCCCCGCCCGCCCAGCTTCTGCTAGCGAGCTCGGCCCCGCCCGCCCAGCTTCCCCTCCCAGCTTGGCCCCGCCCGCCCAGTTTCTCCTCCCAGCCAGGCCCCGCCCGCCCAGTTTCTCCTCCCGAGTCCGGACCCGCCCGCCCCGCTTCCCCTCCCAGCCAGGCCCCGCCCGCCCAGCTTCCCCTCCCGAACCCGGCCCCGCCCGCCCAGCTTCTCCTCCCAGCTAAGCCCCGCCCGCCCAGTTTCTCCTCCCAGCACGGCCCCGCCCGCCCAGTTTCTCCTCCCAGCACGGCCCCGCCCACCCAGCTTCCCCTTCCAGCCTGGCCCCGCCCGCCCAGTTTCTCCTCCCGAGTGCGGCCCCGCCCGCCCCGCTTCTCCTCCCGAGCGAGGCCCCGCCCGCCCAGCTTCCCCTCCCGAAGCCGGCCCCGCCCGCCCAGCTTCTGCTAGCGAGCTCGGCCCCGCCCGCCCAGCTTCCCCTCCCAGCTTGGCCCCGCCCGCCCAGTTTCTCCTCCCAGCCAGGCCCCGCCCGCCCAGTTTCTCCTCCCGAGTCCGGCCCCGCCCGGCCCGCTTCCCCTCCCAGCCAGGCCCCGCCCGCCCAGCTTCCCCTCCCGAACCCGGCCCCGCCCGCCCAGCTTCTCCTCCCAGCTTAGCCCCGCCCGCCCAGTTTCTCCTCCCAGCACGGCCCCGCCCGCCCAGTTTCTTCTCCCAGCACGGCCCCGCCCACCCAGCTTCCCCTCCCAGCCTGGCCCCGCCCGCCCAGTTTCTCCTCCCGAGTGCGGCCCCGCCCGCCCCGCTTCCCCTCCCAGCCAGGCCCCGCCCGCCCAGCTTCCCCTCCCGAACCCGGCCCCGCCCGCCCAGCTTCTCCTCCCAGCTTAGCCCCGCCCGCCCAGTTTCTCCTCCCAGCACGGCCCCGCCCGCCCAGTTTCTTCTCCCAGCACGGCCCCGCCCACCCAGCTTCCCCTCCCAGCCTGGCCCCGCCCGCCCAGTTTCTCCTCCCGAGTGCGGCCACGCCCGCCCCGCTTCTCCTCCCGAGTCCGGCCCCGCCCGCCCAGCTTCCCCTCCCAGCTTGGCCCCGCCCGCCCAGCTTCCCCTCCCAGCCAGGCCCCGCCCGCCCAGCTTCTCCTCCCGAGCCCGGATTCGCCCGCTCCGCTTCCCCTCCCAGCCAGGCCCCGCCCGCCCAGTTTCTCCTCCCGAGTTCGGCCCCGCCCGCCCCGCTTCCCCTCCCAGCCAGGCCCCGCCCGCCCAGCATCCCCTCCCGAACCCGGCCCCGCCCGCCCAGCTTCTCCTCCCAGCTTAGCCCCGCCCGCCCAGTTTCTCCTCCCAGCACGGCCCCGCCCACCCAGCTTCCCCTCCCAGCCTGGCCCCGCCCGCCCAGTTTCTCCTCCCGAGTCCGGCCCCGCCCGCCCCGCTTCTCCTCCCGAGTCCGGCCCCGCCCGCCCAGCTTCCCCTCCCGAACCCGGCCCCGCCCGCCCAGCTTCCCCTCCAAGCCAGGCCCCGCCCGCCCCGCTTCCCCTCCCGAGTCCGGCCCCGCCCGCCCAGTTTCTCCTCCCGAGCTTGACCCCGCCCGCCCAGCTTCCCATCCCGAGCGAGGCCCCGCCCCGCCAGTTTCTCCTCCCAGCTTGGCCCCGCCCGCCCAGCTTCCCCTCCCGAACCCGGCCCCGCCCGCCCAGCTTCTGCTAGCGAGCTCGGCCCCGCCCGCCCAGCTTCCCCTCCCAGCTTGGCCCCGCCCGCCCAGTTTCTCCTCCCAGCCAGGCCCCGCCCGCCCAGTTTCTCCTCCCGAGTCCGGACCCGCCCGCCCCGCTTCCCCTCCCAGCCAGGCCCCGCCCGCCCAGCTTCCCCTCCCGAACCCGGCCCCGCCCGCCCAGCTTCTCCTCCCAGCTAAGCCCCGCCCGCCCAGTTTCTCCTCCCAGCACGGCCCCGCCCGCCCAGTTTCTCCTCCCAGCACGGCCCCGCCCACCCAGCTTCCCCTCCCAGCCTGGCCCCGCCCGCCCAGTTTCTCCTCCCGAGTGCGGCCCCGCCCGCCCCGCTTCTCCTCCCGAGCGAGGCCCCGCCCGCCCAGCTTCCCCTCCCGAACCCGGCCCCGCCCGCCCAGCTTCTGCTAGCGAGCTCGGCCCCGCCCGCCCAGCTTCCCCTCCCAGCTTGGCCCCGCCCGCCCAGTTTCTCCTCCCAGCCAGGCCCCGCCCGCCCAGTTTCTCCTCCCGAGTCCGGCCCCGCCCGCCCCGCTTCCCCTCCCAGCCAGGCCCCGCCCGCCCAGCTTCCCCTCCCGAACCCGGCCCCGCCCGCCCAGCTTCTCCTCCCAGCTTAGCCCCGCCCGCCCAGTTTCTCCTCCCAGCACGGCCCCGCCCGCCCAGTTTCTTCTCCCAGCACGGCCCCGCCCACCCAGCTTCCCCTCCCAGCCTGGCCCCGCCCGCCCAGTTTCTCCTCCCGAGTGCGGCCACGCCCGCCCCGCTTCTCCTCCCGAGTCCGGCCCCGCCCGCCCAGCTTCCCCTCCCAGCTTGGCCCCGCCCGCCCAGCTTCCCCTCCCAGCCAGGCCCCGCCCGCCCAGCTTCTCCTCCCGAGCCCGGATTCGCCCGCTCCGCTTCCCCTCCCAGCCAGGCCCCGCCCGCCCAGTTTCTCCTCCCGAGTCCGGCCCCGCCCGCCCAGTTTCTCCTTCCGAGCGAGGCCCCGCCCGCCCAGCTTCCCCTCCCGAATCCGGCCCCGCCCTCCCATGTTCCCCTCCCAGCCAGGCCCCGCCCGCCCAGTTTCTCCACCCAGCTTGGCCCCGCCCGCCCAGCTTCCCCTCCCGATCCCGGCCCCGCCCGCCCATGTTCCCCTCCCAGCCAGGCCCCGCCCGCCCAGTTTCTCCTCCCAGCTTGGCCCCGCACGCCCAGCTTCCCCTCCCGATCCCGGCCCCGCCCGCCCATGTTCCCCTCCCAGCTTGGCCCCGCCCGCCCAGTTTCTCCTCCCAAACCCGGCCCCGCCCGCCAAGCTTCTCCTAGCGAGCCCGGCCCCCCCCGCCCAGCTTCCCCTCCAAGCCAGGCCCCGCCCGCCCCGCTTCCCCTCCCGAGTCCGGCCCCGCCCGCCCAGTTTCTCCTCCCGAGCTTGGCCCCGCCCGCCCAGCTTCCCATCCCGAGCGAGGCCCCGCCCGCCCAGTTTCTCCTCCCAGCTTGGCCCCGCCCGCCCAGCTTCCCCTCCCGAACCCGGCCCCGCCCGCCCAGCTTCTGCTAGCGAGCTCGGCCCCGCCCGCCCAGCTTCCCCTCCCAGCTTGGCCCCGCCCGCCCAGCTTCCCCTCCCAGCTTGGCCCCGCCCGCCCAGTTTCTCCTCCCAGCCAGGCCCCGCCCGCCCAGTTTCTCCTCCCGAGTCCGGTCCCGCCCGCCCCGCTTCCCCTCCCAGCCAGGCCCCGCCCGCCCAGCTTCCCCTCCCGAACCCGGCCCCGCCCGCCCAGCTTCTCCTCCCAGCTTAGCCCCGCCCGCCCAGTTTCTCCTCCCAGCACGGCCCCGCCCGCCCATGTTCCCCTCCCAGCTTGGACCCGCCCGCCCAGTTTCTCCTCCCGAACCCGGCCCCGCCCGCCAAGCTTCTCCTAGCGAGCCCGGCCCCCCCCGCCCAGCTTCCCCTCCAAGCCAGGCCCCGCCCGCCCCGCTTCCCCTCCCGAGTCCGGCCCCGCCCGCCCAGTTTCTCCTCCCGAGCTTGGCCCCGCCCGCCCAGCTTCCCATCCCGAGCGAGGCCCCGCCCGCCCAGTTTCTCCTCCCAGCTTGGCCCCGCCCGCCCAGCTTCCCCTCCCGAACCCGGCCCCGCCCGCCCAGCTTCTGCTAGCGAGCTCGGCCCCGCCCGCCCAGCTTCCCCTCCCAGCTTGGCCCCGCCCGCCCAGTTTCTCCTCCCAGCACGGCCCCGCCCGCCCAGTTTCTCCTCCCGAGCTCGGCCCCGCCCGCCCCGCTTCCCCTCCCAGCTTGGCCCCGCCCGCCCCGCTTCCCATCCCGAGCGAGGCCCCGCCCGCCCAGTTTCTCCTCCCAGCTTGGCCCCGCCCGCCCAGCTTCCCCTCCCGAACCCGGCCCCGCCCGCCAAGCTTCTCCTAGCCAGCTCGGCCCCGCCCGCCCCGCTTCCCCTCCCAGCCAGGCCCCGCCCGCCCAGTTTCTCCTCCCGAGTCCGGCCCCGCCCGCCCCGCTTCCCCTCCCAGCCAGGCCCCGCCCGCCCAGCTTCCCCTCCCGAACCCGGCCCCGCCCGCCCAGCTTCTCCTCCCAGCTTAGCCCCGCCCGGCCAGTTTCTCCTCCCGAGTCCGGCCCCGCCCGCCCCGCTTCTCCTCCCGAGTCCGGCCCCGCCCGCCCAGCTTCCCCTACCGAACCCGGCCCCGCCCGCCCAGCTTCTCCTCCCAGCTTAGTCCCGCCCGCCCAGTTTCTCCTCCCAGCATGGCCCCGCCCGCCCAGTTTCTCCTCCCAGCATGGCCCCGCCCGCCCAGTTTCTCCTCCCAGCCAGGCCCCGCCCTCCCAGCTTCCCCTCCCGAACCCGGCCCCGCCCGCCCAGCTTCTGCTAGCGAGCTCGGCCCCGCCCGCCCAGCTTCCCCTCCCAGCTTGGCCCCGCCCGCCCAGTTTCTCCTCCCAGCACGGCCCCGCCCACCCAGCTTCCCCTCCCAGCCAGGCCCCGCCCGCCCAGTTTCTCCTCCGGAGCCCGGCCCCGCCCGCTCCGCTTCCCCTCCCAGCCAGGACCCGCCCGCCCATTTTCTCCTCCCGAGCCCGGCCCCGCCCGCCCCGCTTTCCCTCCCAGCTTGGCCCCGCCCGCCCAGTTTCTCCTCCCGAGCGAGGCCCCGCCCGCCCCGCTTCTCCTCCCGAGCGAGGCCCCGCCCGCCCAGCTTCCCCTCCCGAATCCGGCCCCGCCCGCCCAGCTTCCCCTCCCAGCCAGGCCCCGCCCGCCCAGTTTCTCCTCCCGAGCGAGGCCCCGCCCGCCCCGCTTCTCCTCCCGAGCGAGGCCCCGCCCGCCCAGCTTCCCCTCCCGAAGCCGGCCCCGCCCGCCCAGCTTCCCCTCCCAGCCAGGCCCCGCCCGCCCAGTTTCTCCTCCCGAGCCTGGCCCCGCCCGCTCCGCTTCCCCTCCCAGCCAGGCCCCGCCCGCCCAGTTTCTCCTCCCGAGTCCGGCCCCGCCCGCCCAGTTTCTCCTACCGAGTCCGGCCCCGCCCGCCCCGCTTCCCCTCCCAGCCAGGCCCCGCCCGCCCAGCTTCCCCTTCCAGCCAGGCGCCGCCCGCCCAGTTTCTCCTCGCGAGCCCGGCCCCGCCCGCTCCGCTTCCCCTCCCAGCCAGGCCCCGCCCGCCCAGTTTCTCCTCCCGAGCCCGGCCCCGCCCGCCCCGCTTCCCCTCCCAGCTTGGCCCCGCCCGCCCAGTTTCTCCTCCCGAGCGAGGCCCCGCCCGCCCAGTTTCTCCTCCCGAGTCCGGCCCCGCCCGCCCCGCTTCCCCTCCCAGCTTGGCCCCGCCCGCCCAGTTTCTCCTCCCGAGCGAGGCCCCGCCCGCCCAGTTTCTCCTCCCGAGTCCGGCCCCGCCCGCCCCGCTTCCCCTCCCAGCCAGGCCCCGCCCGCCCAGCTTCCCCTCCCAGCCAGGCCCCGCCCGCCCAGTTTCTCCTCCCGAGCCCAGCCCCGCCCGCTCCGCTTCCCCTCCCAGCCAGGCCCCGCCCGCCCAGTTTCTCCTCCCGAGCCCGGCCCCGCCCGCCCCGCTTCCCCTCCCAGCTTGGCCCCGCCCGCCCAGTTTCTCCTCCCGAGCGAGGCCCCGCCCGCCCAGCTTCTCCTCCCAGCTTAGCCCCGCCCGCCCAGTTTCTCCTCCCAGCACGGCCCCGCCCACCCAGCTTCCTCTCCCAGCCTGGCCCCGCCCGCCCAGTTTCTCCTCCCGAGTCCGGCCCCGCCCGCCCCGCTTCTCCTCCCGAGTCCGGCCCCGCCCGCCCAGCTTCCCCTCCCAGCTTGGCCCCGCCCGCCCAGCTTCCCCTCCCGAGTCCGGCCCCGCCCGCCCAGGTTCTCCTCCCGAGCCCGGCCCCGCCCGCCCAGTTTCTCCTCCCGAGCGAGGCCCCGCCCGCCCAGTTTCCCCTCCCGAACCCGGCCCCGCCCGCCCAGTTTCTCCTCCCGAACCCGGCCCCGCCCGCCCAGCTTCTGCAAGCGAGCTCGGCCCCGCCCGGCCAGCTTCCCCTCCCGACTCCAGCCCCGCCCGCCCAGGTTCTCCTCCCGAGCCCGGCCCCGCCCGCCCAGTTTCTCCTCCCGAGCGAGGCCCCGCCCGCCCAGTTTCCCCTCCCGAACCCGGCCCCGCCCGCCCAGTTTCTCCTCCCGAGCGAGGCCCCGCCCGCCCAGTTTCCCCTCCCGAACCCGGCCCCGCCCGCCCAGTTTCTCCTCCCGAGCGAGGCCCCGCCCGCCCAGCTTCCCCTCCCGATTCCGGCCCTGCCCGCCCAGCTTCTCCTCCCAGCTTGACCCCGCCCGCCCAGCTTCCCCTCCCAAGAGAGGCCCCGCCCGCCCAGCTTCCCCTCCCGAACCCGGCCCCGCCCGCCCAGCTTCTCCTCCCCGGCTTGGCCCCGCCCGCCCCGCTTCCCCTCCCAGCTTGGCCCCGCCCGCCCAGCTTCCCATCGCGAGCGAGGCCCCGCCCGCCCAGTTTCTCCTCCCAGCTTGGCCCCGCCCGCCCAGCTTCCCCTCCCAGCCAGGCCCCGCCCGCCCAGTTTCTCCTCCCGAGCCCGGCCCCGCGCGCTCCGCTTCCCCTCCCAGCCAGGCCCCGCCCGCCCAGTTTCTCCTCCCGAGTCCGGCCCCGCCCGCCCAGTTTCTCCTCCCGAGCCCGGCCCCGCCCGCCCAGTTTCTCCTCCCGAGCGAGGCCCCGCCCGCCCAGCTTCCCCTCCCGAATCCGGCCCCGCCCGCCCATGTTCCCCTCCCAGCCAGGCCCCGCCCGCCCAGTTTCTCCTCCCAGCTTGGCCCCGCCCGCCCATCTTCCCCTCCCGATCCCGGCCCCGCCCGCCCATGTTCCCCTCCCAGCTTGGCCCCGCCCGCCCAGTTTCTCCTCCCGAACCCGGCCCCGCCCGCCAAGCTTCTCCTAGCGAGCCCGGCCCCGCCCGCCCAGCTTCCCCTCCAAGCCAGGCCCCGCCCGCCCCGCTTCCCCTCCCGAGTCCGGCCCCGCCCGCCCAGTTTCTCCTCCCAGCACGGCCCCGCCCACCCAGCTTCCCCTCCCAGCCTGGCCCCGCCCGCCCAGTTTCTCCTCCCGAGTGCGGCCCCGCCCGCCCCGCTTCTCCTCCCGAGTCCGGCCCCACCCGCCCAGCTTCCCCTCCCAGCTTGGCCCCGCCCGCCCAGCTTCCCCTCCCAGCCAGGCCCCGCCCGCCCAGTTTCTCCTCCCGAGCCCGGCCCCGCCCGCTCCGCTTCCCCTCCCAGCCAAGCCCCGCCCGCCCAGTTTCTCCTCCCGAGCGAGGCCCCGCCCGCCCTGTTTCTCCTCCCGAGCGAGGCCCCGCCCGCCCAGCTTCCCCTCCCGAATCCGGCCCCGCCCGCCCATGTTCCCCTCCCAGCCAGGCCCCGCCCGCCCAGTTTTTCCTCCCAGCTTGGCCCCGCCCGCCCAGCTTCCCCTCCCGATCCCGGCCCCGCCCG
Organism: Pelodiscus sinensis; assembly: GCF_052426305.1. Classification (NCBI taxonomy): domain Eukaryota; kingdom Metazoa; phylum Chordata; order Testudines; family Trionychidae; genus Pelodiscus; species Pelodiscus sinensis. The sequence continues at coordinate 1,405,868 of NC_143066.1, read as the reverse complement.
CCCATGTTCCCCTCCCAGCTTGGCCCCGCCCGCCCAGTTTCTCCTCCCGAACCCGGCCCCGCCCGCCAAGCTTCTCCTAGCGAGCCCGGCCCCGCCCGCCCAGCTTCCCCTCCAAGCCAGGCCCCGCCCGCCCCGCTTCCCCTCCCGAGTCCGGCCCCGCCCGCCCAGTTTCTCCTCCCGAGCCCGGCCCCGCCCGCCCCGCTTCCCCTCCCAGCTTGGCCCCGCCCGCCCAGTTTCTCCTCCCGAGCGAGGCCCCGCCCGCCCAGTTTCTCCTCCCGAGCGAGGCCCCGCCCGCCCAGCTTCCCCTCCCAGCTTGGCCCCGCCCGCCCAGTTTCTCCTCCCGAACCCGGCCCCGCCCGCCTAGCTTCTGCAAGCGAGCTCGGCCCCGCCCGGCCAGCTTCCCCTCCCGACTCCAGCCCCGCCCGCCCAGGTTCTCCTCCCGAGCCCGGCCCCGCCCGCCCAGTTTCCCCTCCCGAACCCGGCCCCGCCCGCCCAGTTTCTCCTCCCGAGTCCGGCCCCGGCCGCCCAGCTTCTCATCCCAGCTTGGCCCCGCCCGCCCAGTTTCTCCTCCCGAGCGAGGCCCCGCCCGCCCAGCTTCCCCTTCCGAATCCGGCCCTGCCCGCCCAGCTTCTCCTCCCAGCTTGGCCCCGCCCGCCCAGCTTCCCCTCCCGAGTCCGGCCCCGCCCGCCCAGTTTCTCCTCCCGAGCGAGGCCCCGCCCGCCCAGCTTCCCCTCCCGAACCCGGCCCCGCCCGCCCAGCTTCTCCTCCCAGCTTGGCCCCGCCCGCCCAGTTTCTCCTCCCGAGCGAGGCCCCGCCCGCCCAGTTTCTCATCCCAGCTTGGCCCCGCCCGCCCAGCTTCCCCTCCCGAGCGAGGCCCCGCCCGCCAAGTTTCTCCTCCCGAGCGAGGCCCCGCCCGCCCAGTTTCTCCTCCCGAGCGAGGCCCCGCCCGCCCAGCTTCCCCTCCCAGCTTGGCCCCGCCCGCCCAGTTTCTCCTCCCGAGCGAGGCCCCGCCCGCCCAGCTTCCCCTCCCGACCCCGGCCCCGCCACCCAGTTTCTCCTCCCAGCCTGGCCCCGCCCGCCCAGTTTCTCCTCCCGAGTCCGGCCCCGCCCGCCCCGCTTCTCCTCCCGAGTCCGGCCCCGCCCGCCCAGCTTCCCCTCCCAGCTTGGCCCCGCCCGCCCAGCTTCCCCTCCCGAGTCCGGCCCCGCCCGCCCAGTTTCTCCTCCCGAGCGAGGCCCCGCCCGCCCAGTTTCCCCTCCCGAACCCGGCCCCGCCCGCCCAGCTTCCCCTCCCGAGTCCGGCCCCGCCCGCCCAGTTTCTCCTCCCGAGCGAGGCCCCGCCCGCCCAGCTTCCCCTCCCGAGCGAGGCCCCGCCCGCCCAGTTTCTCCTCCCGAGCGAGGCCCCGCCCGCCCAGCTTCCCCTCCCGAATCCGGCCCTGCCCGCCCATGTTCCCCTCCCAGTCAGGCCCCGCCCGCCCAGTTTCTCCTCCCAGCTTGGCCCCGCCCGCCCAGCTTCCCCTCCCGATCCCGGCCCCGCCCGCCCATGTTCCCCTCCCAGTCAGGCCCCGCCCGCCCAGTTTCTCCTCCCAGCTTAGCCCCGCCCGCCCAGTTTCTCCTCCCAGCACGGCCCCGCCCGCCCAGTTTCTCCTCCCAGCCAGGCCCCGCCCGCCCAGCTTCCCCTCCCGAACCCGGCCCCGCCCGCCCAGCTTCTGCTAGCGAGCTCGGCCCCGCCCGCCCAGCTTCCCCTCCCAGCTTGGCCCCGCCCGCCCAGTTTCTCCTCCCAGCACGGCCCCGCCCACCCAGCTTCCCCTCCCAGCCTGGCCCCGCCCGCCCAGTTTCTCCTCCCGAGTGCGGCCCCGCCCGCCCCGCTTCTCCTCCCGAGTCCGGCCCCGCCCGCCCAGCTTCCCCTCCCAGCTTGGCCCCGCCCGCCCAGCTTCCCCTCCCAGCCAGGCCCCGCCCGCCCAGTTTCTCCTCCCGAGCCCGGCCCCGCCCGCTCCGCTTCCCCTCCCAGCCAGGCCCCGCCCGCCCAGTTTCTCCTCCCGATCCCGGCCCCGCCCGCCCATGTTCCCCTCCCAGCTTGGCCCCGCCCGCCCAGTTTCTCCTCCCGAACCCGGCCCCGCCCGCCCAGCTTCTCCTCCCAGCTTAGCCCCGCCCGCCCAGTTTCTCCTCCCAGCACGGCCCCGCTCGCCCAGTTTCTCCTCCCAGCCAGGCCCCGACCGCCCAGCTTCCCCTCCCGAACCCGGCCCCGCCCGCCCAGCTTCTGCTAGCGAGCTCGGCCCCGCCCGCCCCGCTTCCCCTCCCAGCTTGGCCCCGCCCGCCCCGCTTCCCATCCCGAGCGAGGCCCCGCCCGCCCAGCTTCTCCTCCCAGCTTAGCCCCGCCCGCCCAGTTTCTCCTCCCAGCACGGCCCCGCCCACCCAGCTTCCTCTCCCAGCCTGGCCCCGCCCGCCCAGTTTCTCCTCCCGAGTCCGGCCCCGCCCGCCCCGCTTCTCCTCCCGAGTCCGGCCCCGCCCGCCCAGCTTCCCCTCCCAGCTTGGCCCCGCCCGCCCAGCTTCCCCTCCCGAGTCCGGCCCCGCCCGCCCAGGTTCTCCTCCCGAGCCCGGCCCCGCCCGCCCAGTTTCTCCTCCCGAGCGAGGCCCCGCCCGCCCAGTTTCCCCTCCCGAACCCGGCCCCGCCCGCCCAGTTTCTCCTCCCGAACCCGGCCCCGCCCGCCCAGCTTCTGCAAGCGAGCTCGGCCCCGCCCGGCCAGCTTCCCCTCCCGACTCCAGCCCCGCCCGCCCAGGTTCTCCTCCCGAGCCCGGCCCCGCCCGCCCAGTTTCTCCTCCCGAGCGAGGCCCCGCCCGCCCAGTTTCCCCTCCCGAACCCGGCCCCGCCCGCCCAGTTTCTCCTCCCGAGCGAGGCCCCGCCCGCCCAGTTTCCCCTCCCGAACCCGGCCCCGCCCGCCCAGTTTCTCCTCCCGAGCGAGGCCCCGCCCGCCCAGCTTCCCCTCCCGATTCCGGCCCTGCCCGCCCAGCTTCTCCTCCCAGCTTGACCCCGCCCGCCCAGCTTCCCCTCCCAAGAGAGGCCCCGCCCGCCCAGCTTCCCCTCCCGAACCCGGCCCCGCCCGCCCAGCTTCTCCTCCCAGCTTGGCCCCGCCCGCCCCGCTTCCCCTCCCAGCTTGGCCCCGCCCGCCCAGCTTCCCATCGCGAGCGAGGCCCCGCCCGCCCAGTTTCTCCTCCCAGCTTGGCCCCGCCCGCCCAGCTTCCCCTCCCAGCCAGGCCCCGCCCGCCCAGTTTCTCCTCCCGAGCCCGGCCCCGCGCGCTCCGCTTCCCCTCCCAGCCAGGCCCCGCCCGCCCAGTTTCTCCTCCCGAGTCCGGCCCCGCCCGCCCAGTTTCTCCTCCCGAGCCCGGCCCCGCCCGCCCAGTTTCTCCTCCCGAGCGAGGCCCCGCCCGCCCAGCTTCCCCTCCCGAAGCCGGCCCCGCCCGCCCATGTTCCCCTCCCAGCCAGGCCCCGCCCGCCCAGTTTCTCCTCCCAGCTTGGCCCCGCCCGCCCATCTTCCCCTCCCGATCCCGGCCCCGCCCGCCCATGTTCCCCTCCCAGCTTGGCCCCGCCCGCCCAGTTTCTCCTCCCGAACCCGGCCCCGCCCGCCCCGCTTCCCCTCCCGAGTCCGGCCCCGCCCGCCCAGTTTCTCCTCCCAGCACGGCCCCGCCCACCCAGCTTCCCCTCCCAGCCTGGCCCCGCCCGCCCAGTTTCTCCTCCCGAGTGCGGCCCCGCCCGCCCCGCTTCTCCTCCCGAGTCCGGCCCCACCCGCCCAGCTTCCCCTCCCAGCTTGGCCCCGCCCGCCCAGCTTCCCCTCCCAGCCAGGCCCCGCCCGCCCAGTTTCTCCTCCCGAGCCCGGCCCCGCCCGCTCCGCTTCCCCTCCCAGCCAAGCCCCGCCCGCCCAGTTTCTCCTCCCGAGCGAGGCCCCGCCCGCCCAGTTTCTCCTCCCGAGCGAGGCCCCGCCCGCCCAGCTTCCCCTCCCGAATCCGGCCCCGCCCGCCCATGTTCCCCTCCCAGCCAGGCCCCGCCCGCCCAGTTTTTCCTCCCAGCTTGGCCCCGCCCGCCCAGCTTCCCCTCCCGATCCCGGCCCCGCCCGCCCATGTTCCCCTCCCAGCTTGGCCCCGCCCGCCCAGTTTCTCCTCCCGAACCCGGCCCCGCCCGCCAAGCTTCTCCTAGCGAGCCCGGCCCCGCCCGCCCAGCTTCCCCTCCAAGCCAGGCCCCGCCCGCCCCGCTTCCCCTCCCGAGTCCGGCCCCGCCCGCCCAGTTTCTCCTCCCGAGCCCGGCCCCGCCCGCCCCGCTTCCCCTCCCAGCTTGGCCCCGCCCGCCCAGTTTCTCCTCCCGAGCGAGGCCCCGCCCGCCCAGTTTCTCCTCCCGAGCGAGGCCCCGCCCGCCCAGCTTCCCCTCCCAGCTTGGCCCCGCCCGCCCAGTTTCTCCTCCCGAACCCGGCCCCGCCCGCCTAGCTTCTGCAAGCGAGCTCGGCCCCGCCCGGCCAGCTTCCCCTCCCGACTCCAGCCCCGCCCGCCCAGGTTCTCCTCCCGAGCCCGGCCCCGCCCGCCCAGTTTCCCCTCCCGAACCCGGCCCCGCCCGCCCAGTTTCTCCTCCCGAGTCCGGCCCCGGCCGCCCAGTTTCTCATCCCAGCTTGGCCCCGCCCGCCCAGTTTCTCCTCCCGAGCGAGGCCCCGCCCGCCCAGCTTCCCCTTCCGAATCCGGCCCTGCCCGCCCAGCTTCTCCTCCCAGCTTGGCCCCGCCCGCCCAGCTTCCCCTCCCGAGTCCGGCCCCGCCCGCCCAGTTTCTCCTCCCGAGCGAGGCCCCGCCCGCCCAGCTTCCCCTCCCGAACCCGGCCCCGCCCGCCCAGCTTCTCCTCCCAGCTTGGCCCCGCCCGCCCAGTTTCTCCTCCCGAGCGAGGCCCCGCCCGCCCAGTTTCTCATCCCAGCTTGGCCCCGCCCGCCCAGCTTCCCCTCCCGAGCGAGGCCCCGCCCGCCAAGTTTCTCCTCCCGAGCGAGGCCCCGCCCGCCCAGTTTCTCCTCCCGAGCGAGGCCCCGCCCGCCCAGCTTCCCCTCCCAGCTTGGCCCCGCCCGCCCAGTTTCTCCTCCCGAACCCGGCCCCGCCCGCCAAGCTTCTCCTAGCGAGCCCGGCCCCGCCCGCCCAGCTTCCCCTCCAAGCCAGGCCCCGCCCGCCCCGCTTCCCCTCCCGAGTCCGGCCCCGCCCGCCCAGTTTCTCCTCCCAGCACGGCCCCGCCCACCCAGCTTCCCCTCCCAGCCTGGCCCCGCCCGCCCAGTTTCTCCTCCCGAGTGCGGCCCCGCCCGCCCCGCTTCTCCTCCCGAGTCCGGCCCCACCCGCCCAGCTTCCCCTCCCAGCTTGGCCCCGCCCGCCCAGCTTCCCCTCCCAGCCAGGCCCCGCCCGCCCAGTTTCTCCTCCCGAGCCCGGCCCCGCCCGCTCCGCTTCCCCTCCCAGCCAAGCCCCGCCCGCCCAGTTTCTCCTCCCGAGCGAGGCCCCGCCCGCCCAGTTTCTCCTCCCGAGCGAGGCCCCGCCCGCCCAGCTTCCCCTCCCGAATCCGGCCCCGCCCGCCCATGTTCCCCTCCCAGCCAGGCCCCGCCCGCCCAGTTTTTCCTCCCAGCTTGGCCCCGCCCGCCCAGCTTCCCCTCCCGATCCCGGCCCCGCCCGCCCATGTTCCCCTCCCAGCTTGGCCCCGCCCGCCCAGTTTCTCCTCCCGAACCCGGCCCCGCCCGCCAAGCTTCTCCTAGCGAGCCCGGCCCCGCCCGCCCAGCTTCCCCTCCAAGCCAGGCCCCGCCCGCCCCGCTTCCCCTCCCGAGTCCGGCCCCGCCCGCCCAGTTTCTCCTCCCGAGCGAGGCCCCGCCCGCCCAGTTTCTCCTCCCGAGCGAGGCCCCGCCCGCCCAGCTTCCCCTCCCAGCTTGGCCCCGCCCGCCCAGTTTCTCCTCCCGAACCCGGCCCCGCCCGCCTAGCTTCTGCAAGCGAGCTCGGCCCCGCCCGGCCAGCTTCCCCTCCCGACTCCAGCCCCGCCCGCCCAGGTTCTCCTCCCGAGCCCGGCCCCGCCCGCCCAGTTTCCCCTCCCGAACCCGGCCCCGCCCGCCCAGTTTCTCCTCCCGAGTCCGGCCCCGGCCGCCCAGTTTCTCATCCCAGCTTGGCCCCGCCCGCCCAGTTTCTCCTCCCGAGCGAGGCCCCGCCCGCCCAGCTTCCCCTTCCGAATCCGGCCCTGCCCGCCCAGCTTCTCCTCCCAGCTTGGCCCCGCCCGCCCAGCTTCCCCTCCCGAGTCCGGCCCCGCCCGCCCAGTTTCTCCTCCCGAGCGAGGCCCCGCCCGCCCAGCTTCCCCTCCCGAACCCGGCCCCGCCCGCCCAGCTTCTCCTCCCAGCTTGGCCCCGCCCGCCCAGTTTCTCCTCCCGAGCGAGGCCCCGCCCGCCCAGTTTCTCATCCCAGCTTGGCCCCGCCCGCCCAGCTTCCCCTCCCGAGCGAGGCCCCGCCCGCCAAGTTTCTCCTCCCGAGCGAGGCCCCGCCCGCCCAGTTTCTCCTCCCGAGCGAGGCCCCGCCCGCCCAGCTTCCCCTCCCAGCTTGGCCCCGCCCGCCCAGTTTCTCCTCCCGAGCGAGGCCCCGCCCGCCCAGCTTCCCCTCCCGACCCCGGCCCCGCCACCCAGTTTCTCCTCCCAGCCTGGCCCCGCCCGCCCAGTTTCTCCTCCCGAGTCCGGCCCCGCCCGCCCCGCTTCTCCTCCCGAGTCCGGCCCCGCCCGCCCAGCTTCCCCTCCCAGCTTGGCCCCGCCCGCCCAGCTTCCCCTCCCGAGTCCGGCCCCGCCCGCCCAGTTTCTCCTCCCGAGCGAGGCCCCGCCCGCCCAGTTTCCCCTCCCGAACCCGGCCCCGCCCGCCCAGCTTCCCCTCCCGAGTCCGGCCCCGCCCGCCCAGTTTCTCCTCCCGAGCGAGGCCCCGCCCGCCCAGCTTCCCCTCCCGAGCGAGGCCCCGCCCGCCCAGTTTCTCCTCCCGAGCGAGGCCCCGCCCGCCCAGCTTCCCCTCCCGAATCCGGCCCTGCCCGCCCATGTTCCCCTCCCAGTCAGGCCCCGCCCGCCCAGTTTCTCCTCCCAGCTTGGCCCCGCCCGCCCAGCTTCCCCTCCCGATCCCGGCCCCGCCCGCCCATGTTCCCCTCCCAGTCAGGCCCCGTGTGACGTAGTGGGGGTACCTGGCTGGTTTCTATGCTGCTGGCTCTGGGGTAACCCCCACTGGCTGTCGTGGGGACCACGACCCAGCAAAACAGGATGAGTCACTATGCAAACCAGTGGCCAGACACCCCCCATGGAGAGGAACAAAGGAAGGTGGATGCTGCCTTGGCTGGGGGGCAGGGCTGGAAGTTAGTGAGTTGGTTGCTGGCTGGCTGTGAGGATGGATGAGACAGCCTAGGGAGAGGAGCTGGAGTTTAGGGGCCCAGTCTCCCCCATCTCAAGGGGGCCTGAGGCCTCCTAGCCCAGTTCCTGTAACCAGATTACATCTGTGCTGCGCTGTGCTGGAGGAGCAATAAACCACCCTCAATTCCACTGGCTGGTACAGTCTGTTTGTGCCATTTCGGGGTGCAGGAGACGGGGAACCCCCAACGTGCCGTCACACTGGTGTCAGAAGTGGGATGCACTGCACCCCGTGGATGGAGCTTCCAGCGGCAAGCGACAAGGCGCAGTAGAAGCAAGAGCCCTGGAGCCAGGCGTGCTGGAGACAGAGCGAAGCGGTTCCTGGGAATCGTGGGGCGCTGCAGCACTAGACTGGTGAGTCTGCACCAAGGGGACCAGCGGGCAGATGGCCTACGCCCGACTCTTGAAGGCAGAGCTGGTGGGGCTGTGCAGAGAGAGGGGCTTGCCTGTGCGGAAAGCAACCAAGGCCCAGCTGATTACCCAGCTGGAAGAGAATGACCAGCCACGGGGCCAGGATCTTGTCCCCAGGGGAAGCAGCCAGACCCCCCCCTGAGAGTGTGTCAGGCTCAGAGAGGGGGAGGAGCGCTGGAACCCACCGGAGAGATGAGACAGCGTCTCCCGGGAGGCCTGCAAGCCGTAGCCCATCTAGGGCAGGGGCCAGCCCAGCGGAGCTGCGGCGCCTGGAGATCCAGCTGCGGATGAAGGAATTGGAAGTACAGGACCGAGAGAAGGAGCGCCAGGATCGAGAGAAGGAGCGCCAGGACCGAGAGAGGCAGCGACAGGACCGAGAAAGGGATCGCCAAGATCGAGAGAGGCAGCGACAGCATGAGCTGGCCATGGCAGAGCGGAGAACCTGCGGGGCCCCGGCTGCGCCAAGAGTGGATGGGCCCCAGAGTCCCGGGGATGCCAGGCGCTTGGAGAGGCTCGTGGTGGCCCAACTGAAGGACATGGGTGACATAGACGGGTTCCTCAGTGCCTTTGAGAGGGCCTGTGGACTGCAACGGGTTCCCCCAGCTGACTGGCTGCAGGAGCTCATCCCCGCACTGAACCAGGAGGCGGCCGGAGTGCTCAGCCAGCTGGAGGACCTACAGCCAGGGGATTACAACCGAGTCAAGGAGGCCCTGCTGCACAAGTTCGGGCTGACCCCCGAGATGTACAGGAAGAAGTTCCGGGGGGTACAGAAAGGGCCACGGGAGACCTATGTGGATCTGGCCTCCCGCCTGGCGCAATACTGCCGCAAGTGGGTGTCTGGAGTCGGAGCCCAGACCGCAGAGGAGCTGCTCAAGCTGGTCATGATGGAGCAGTTCTATGAAGCGTGCCCACCCAAACTGAGGCTGTGGCTCAAGGACCGGAGACCAGAGAACCCCCAGGAGGCCGGGAGACTGGCGGATGAGTTCACGGAGAGCCGGTCCGGGTGTGAACGGGAGTCCCGGAGAGAGAGGGAACCGCGCAGAGACCGGATCTCGGCTGAGCGACGGAGGAAGTCAACTACGGGGCGAGACCAAGGAACAGGTCGTCTGCGCCCCAGAGAACCAGCCAGGGCCTGGACAGAGACAGCCCAAAGCCTAACTTGCCATCGCTGTGGGCAAAAAGGCCACAAGAGGGCTCAGTGCACCAGGTCCCAGGACCGGGGACTTTCCAGGGTTAACTGGCTGGGGCCGGAGGAAGGGCAGGCTGCCCCAGAGGCAGGGGCTGGCAGGCAAACCTCAGCTCAGAGAGAGGGGAAGGATGCTCAGTGCACCTCCCCTGGGAGGTCTGATTCTCAGGAGGCGGATTTCTCCGTGTACCGGGTGGGGGCAGGACGGCCCCTGCGGAGCGAGTGCCTCATACCCCTGGAGGTGGATGGTAGGAAGGTGACGGGCTTCTGGGACACGGGGGCGGAGGTGACTCTGGCCCGATCCGACATAGTGGCCCCGGAGCGGATACTACCCCACGCGCAGCTGACCCTGAAGGGCATAGACGGGTCCCCGTTTAAGGTGCCTGTAGCCAGGGTGCATCTGAAATGGGGGGCGAAGGAAGGCCTCAAGGAAGTGGGGGTGCACCCGCACTTGCCCACCGAGGTGCTGATGGGGAACGACCTAGAGGAGTGGCCCCATGAATCCCAGCGGGCTCTAGTCACTACTCGGAGCCAGAGCCAGCGGGGGGCTGACAACGTGGGTCCAGGGAAGGACTCCTGGCAGCATCCTCAGGGTCCCATCCCAGTGGACACGGGGTCCAGCCAGGCTGGGACTCCGGACCTAGGCAAAGGTGGGGAACAGGTCCCGATCCCTGCCTCAGCAGCTGAATTCCAGGCTGAGGTGCAGGCAGACCCCTCCTTGCAGAGGCTGAGGGACCAGGCTGGCCTCCATGCAGCTCAGCCCCGGGGGAGAGGTGGCCAGGAGAGATTCCTGCGGGAGCGTGGGCTCCTGTTCCGTGAGTGGCTCCCCCCCAGGAAGGCGAGGGCATGGGGGGTCCAGCGGCAGCTGGTCGTCCCCCGAAAGTATCGCCTCAAGCTGCTGTATTTGGCCCACGATGTCCCCGTTGGGGGCCACCGGGGGATCCGGAGCACCCGGCTGAAGCTGCTCCAGCACTTCTATTGGCCGGGAATCTTTACAGCCGTGCAGCGGTACTGCCGGTCCTGTGACTCCTGCCAGAGGGGCGGGAAGGCCCAAGACAGGAGGAAAGCGGCTTGGGGGTCTCTACCCCAGATAGACCCTCTGGGCTTGCTGAGAGAGTTATGGGAGGGGAAGTCCTCCCGGGATGGAGCATCGGGGGTGGAAGCCGCCCTGGCTGTCCAGAGAAGGCTCGCTGGGCTCATGGCCCCGGCCCGAGAGACCCTGGCCAGAGATCAAGGCCAGTGGAAGGGTGGGTGTGACCCCCGAGGACAGGCCTGTGCCAGTCGCCCTGGAGCGGGGCGGCGAGTGGACAGAGGGAAGCCAATTCATGTGGGGCCTCGCCACGGCCGGCCCGAGTCAAGGGGAGCACCCATGTCCCCAGGGCGGGTTCCCACGCAGAGGACCCGAACTTCCCTAGGTCACGAGCGGAGTGACCCTGCTCAGTTCGCTCTCGGAGGGGGGAGAACTGTGACGTAGTGGGGGTACCTGGCTGGTTTCTATGCTGCTGGCTCTGGGGTAACCCCCACTGGCTGTCGTGGGGACCACGACCCAGCAAAACAGGATGAGTCACTATGCAAACCAGTGGTCAGACACCCCCCATGGAGAGGAACAAAGGAAGGTGGATGCTGCCTTGGCTGGGGGGCAGGGCTGGAAGTTAGTGAGTTGGTTGCTGGCTGGCTGTGAGGATGGATGAGACAGCCTAGGGAGAGGAGCTGGAGTTTAGGGGCCCAGTCTCCCCCATCTCAAGGGGGCCTGAGGCCTCCTAGCCCAGTTCCTGTAACCAGATTACATCTGTGCTGCGCTGTGCTGGAGGAGCAATAAACCACCCTCAATTCCACTGGCTGGTACAGTCTGTTTGTGCCATTTCGGGGTGCAGGAGACGGGGAACCCCCAACGTGCCGTCACACCCCGCCCGCCCAGTTTCTCCTCCCAGCTTAGCCCCGCCCGCCCAGTTTCTCCTCCCAGCACGGCCCCGCCCGCCCAGTTTCTCCTCCCAGCCAGGCCCCGCCCACCCAGCTTCCCCTCCCGAACCCGGCCCCGCCCGCCCAGCTTCTGCTAGCGAGCTCGGCCCCGCCCGCCCAGCTTCCCCTCCCAGCTTGGCCCCGCCCGCCCAGTTTCTCCTCCCAGCACGGCCCCGCCCACCCAGCTTCCCCTCCCAGCCTGGCCCCGCCCGCCCAGTTTCTCCTCCCGAGTGCGGCCCCGCCCGCCCCGCTTCTCCTCCCGAGTCCGGCCCCGCCCGCCCAGCTTCCCCTCCCAGCTTGGCCCCGCCCGCCCAGCTTCCCCTCCCAGCCAGGCCCCGCCCGCCCAGTTTCTCCTCCCGAGCCCGGCCCCGCCCGCTCCGCTTCCCCTCCCAGCCAGGCCCCGCCCGCCCAGTTTCTCCTCCCGATCCCGGCCCCGCCCGCCCATGTTCCCCTCCCAGCTTGGCCCCGCCCGCCCAGTTTCTCCTCCCGAACCCGGCCCCGCCCGCCCAGCTTCTCCTCCCAGCTTAGCCCCGCCCGCCCAGTTTCTCCTCCCAGCACGGCCCCGCTCGCCCAGTTTCTCCTCCCAGCCAGGCCCCGACCGCCCAGCTTCCCCTCCCGAACCCGGCCCCGCCCGCCCAGCTTCTGCTAGCGAGCTCGGCCCCGCCCGCCCCGCTTCCCCTCCCAGCTTGGCCCCGCCCGCCCCGCTTCCCATCCCGAGCGAGGCCCCGCCCGCCCAGTTTCTCCTCCAAGCTTGGCCCCGCCCGCCCAGCTTCCCCTCCCGAACCCGGCCCCGCCCGCCAAGCTTCTCCTAGCGAGCTCGGCCCCGCCCGCCCTCTTCCCCTCCCAGCTTGGCCCCGCCCGCCCAGTTTCTCCTCCCAGCCAGGCCCCGCCCGCCCAGTTTCTCCTACCGAGTCCGGCCCCGCCCGCCCCGCTTCCCCTCCCAGCCAGGCCCCGCCCGCCCAGTTTCTCCTCCCAGCTTGGCCCCGCCCGCCCAGCTTCCCCTCCCGATCCCGGCCCCGCCCGCCCATGTTCCCCTCCGAGCCTGGCCCCGCCCGCCCAGCTTCCCATCCCGAGCGAGGCCCCGCCCGCCCAGTTTCTCCTCCCAGCTTGGCCCCGCCCGCCCAGCTTCCCCTCCCGTACCCGGCCCCGCCCGCCAAGCTTCTCCTAGCGAGCTCGGCCCCGCCCGCCCCGCTTCCCCTCCCAGCCAGGCCCCGCCCGCCCAGTTTCTCCTCCCGAGTCCGGCCCCGCCCGCCCCGCTTCCCCTCCCAGCCTGGCCCCGCCCGCCCAGTTTCTCCTCCCGAGTCCGGCCCCGCCCGCCCCGCTTTTCCTCCCGAGTCCGGCCCCGCCCGCCCAGTTTCTCCTCCCGAGTCCGGCCCCGGCCGCCCAGTTTCTCATCCCAGCTTGGCCCCGCCCGCCCATGTTCCCCTCCCAGCCAGGCCCCGCCCGCCCAGTTTCTCCTCCCAGCTTGGCCCCGCCCGCCCAGCTTCCCCTCCCGATCCCGGCCCCGCCCGCCCATGTTCCCCTCCCAACTTGGCCCCGCCCGCCCAGTTTCTCCTCCCGAACCCGGCCCCGCCCGCCAAGCTTCTCCTAGCGAACCCGGCCCCGCCCGCCCAGCTTCCCCTCCAAGCCAGGCCCCGCCCGCCCCGCTTCCCCTCCCGAGTCCGGCCCCGCCCGCCCAGTTTCTCCTCCCGAGCTTGGCCCCGCCCGCCCAGCTTCCCATCCCGAGCGAGGCCCCGCCCGGCCAGCTTCCCCTCCCAGCTTGGCCCCGCCCGCCCAGTTTCTCCTCCCAGCCAGGCCCCGCCCGCCCAGTTTCTCCTCCCGAGTCCGGCCCCGCCCGCCCCGCTTCCCCTCCCAGCCAGGCCCCGCCCGCCCAGCTTCCCCTCCCGAACCCGGCCCCGCCCGCCCAGCTTCTCCTCCCAGCTAAGCCCCGCCCGCCCAGTTTCTCCTCCCAGCACGGCCCCGCCCGCCCAGTTTCTCCTCCCAGCACGGCCCCGCCCACCCAGCTTCCCCTCCCAGCCTGGCCCCGCCCGCCCAGTTTCTCCTCCCGAGTGCGGCCCCGCCCGCCCCGCTTCTCCTCCCGAGCGAGGCCCCGCCCGCCCAGCTTCCCCTCCCAGCTTGGCCCCGCCCGCCCAGCTTCCCCTCCCGATCCCGGCCCCGCCCGCCCATGTTCCCCTCCCAGCTTGGCAGCGCCCGCCCAGTTTCTCCTCCCGAACCCGGCCCCGCCCGCCAAGCTTCTCCTCCCGAGTCCGGCCCCGCCCGCCCCGCTTCCCCTCCCAGCCAGGCCCCGCCCGCCCAGCTTCCCCTCCCGAACCCGGCCCCGCCCGCCCAGCTTCTCCTCCCAGCTAAGCCCCGCCCGCCCAGTTTCTCCTCCCAGCACGGCCCCGCCCGCCCATGTTCCCCTCCCAGCCAGGCCCCGCCCGCCCAGTTTCTCCACCCAGCTTGGCCCCGCCCGCCCAGCTTCCCCTCCCGATCCCGGCCCCGCCCGCCCATGTTCCCCTCCCAGCCAGGCCCCGCCCGCCCAGTTTCTCCTCCCAGCTTGGCCCCGCCCGCCCAGCTTCCCCTCCCGATCCCGGCCCCGCCCGCCCATGTTCCCCTCCCAGCTTGGCAGCGCCCGCCCAGTTTCTCCTCCCGAACCCGGCCCCGCCCGCCAAGCTTCTCCTAGCGAGCCCGGCCCCGCCCGCCCAGATTCCCCTCCAAGCCAGGCCCCGCCCGCCCCGCTTCCCCTCCCGAGTCCGGCCCCGCCCGCCCAGTTTCTCCTCCCGAGCTTGGCCCCGCCCGCCTAGCTTCCCATCCCGAGCGAGGCCCCGCCCGCCCAGTTTCTCCTCCCGAACCCGGCCCCGCCCGCCCAGCTTCTGCTAGCGAGCTCGGCCCCGCCCGCCCAGCTTCCCCTCCCAGCTTGGCCCCGCCCGCCCAGTTTCTCCTCCCAGCCAGGCCCCGCCCGCCCAGTTTCTCCTCCCGAGTCCGGCCCCGCCCGCCCCGCTTCCCCTCCCAGCCAGGCCCCGCCCGCCCAGCTTCCCCTCCCGAACCCGGCCCCGCCCGCCCAGCTTCTCCTCCCAGCTTAGCCCCGCCCGCCCAGTTTCTCCTCCCAGCACGGCCCCGCCCGCCCAGTTTCTCCTCCCAGCCAGGCCCCGCCCGCCCAGCTTCCCCTCCCGAACCCGGCCCCGCCCGCCCATGTTCCTCTCCCAGCTTGGCCCCGCCCGCCCAGTTTCTCCTCCCGAACCCGGCCCCGCCCGCCAAGCTTCTCCTAGCGAGCCCGGCCCCGCCCGCCCAGCTTCCCCTCCAAGCCAGGCCCCGCCCGCCCCGCTTCCCCTCCCGAGTCCGGCCCCGCCCGCCCAGTTTCTCCTCCCGAGCCCGGCCCCGCCCGCCCCGCTTCCCCTCCCAGCTTGGCCCCGCCCGCCCAGTTTCTCCTCCCGAGCGAGGCCCCGCCCGCCCAGTTTCTCCTCCCGAGCGAGGCCCCGCCCGCCCAGCTTCCCCTCCCAGCTTGGCCCCGCCCGCCCAGTTTCTCCTCCCGAACCCGGCCCCGCCCGCCTAGCTTCTGCAAGCGAGCTCGGCCCCGCCCGGCCAGCTTCCCCTCCCGACTCCAGCCCCGCCCGCCCAGGTTCTCCTCCCGAGCCCGGCCCCGCCCGCCCAGTTTCCCCTCCCGAACCCGGCCCCGCCCGCCCAGTTTCTCCTCCCGAGTCCGGCCCCGGCCGCCCAGTTTCTCATCCCAGCTTGGCCCCGCCCGCCCAGCTTCCCCTCCCGAGCGAGGCCCCGCCCGCCCAGTTTCTCCTCCCGAGCGAGGCCCCGCCCGCCCAGCTTCCCCTTCCGAATCCGGCCCTGCCCGCCCAGCTTCTCCTCCCAGCTTGGCCCCGCCCGCCCAGCTTCCCCTCCCGAGTCCGGCCCCGCCCGCCCAGTTTCTCCTCCCGAGCGAGGCCCCGCCCGCCCAGCTTCCCCTCCCGAACCCGGCCCCGCCCGCCCAGCTTCTCCTCCCAGCTTGGCCCCGCCCGCCCAGTTTCTCCTCCCGAGCGAGGCCCCGCCCGCCCAGTTTCTCATCCCAGCTTGGCCCCGCCCGCCCAGCTTCCCCTCCCGAGCGAGGCCCCGCCCGCCAAGTTTCTCCTCCCGAGCGAGGCCCCGCCCGCCCAGTTTCTCCTCCCGAGCGAGGCCCCGCCCGCCCAGCTTCCCCTCCCAGCTTGGCCCCGCCCGCCCAGTTTCTCCTCCCGAGCGAGGCCCCGCCCGCCCAGCTTCCCCTCCCGACCCCGGCCCCGCCACCCAGTTTCTCCTCCCAGCCTGGCCCCGCCCGCCCAGTTTCTCCTCCCGAGTCCGGCCCCGCCCGCCCCGCTTCTCCTCCCGAGTCCGGCCCCGCCCGCCCAGCTTCCCCTCCCAGCTTGGCCCCGCCCGCCCAGCTTCCCCTCCCGAGTCCGGCCCCGCCCGCCCAGTTTCTCCTCCCGAGCGAGGCCCCGCCCGCCCAGTTTCCCCTCCCGAACCCGGCCCCGCCCGCCCAGCTTCCCCTCCCGAGTCCGGCCCCGCCCGCCCAGTTTCTCCTCCCGAGCGAGGCCCCGCCCGCCCAGTTTCCCCTCCCGAACCCGGCCCCGCCCGCCCAGTTTCTCCTCCCGAGCGAGGCCCCGCCCGCCCAGCTTCCCCTCCCGAGCGAGGCCCCGCCCGCCCAGTTTCTCCTCCCGAGCGAGGCCCCGCCCGCCCAGCTTCCCCTCCCGAATCCGGCCCTGCCCGCCCATGTTCCCCTCCCAGTCAGGCCCCGCCCGCCCAGTTTCTCCTCCCAGCTTGGCCCCGCCCGCCCAGCTTCCCCTCCCGATCCCGGCCCCGCCGCCCATGTTCCCCTCCCAGTCAGGCCCCGCCCGCCCAGTTTCTCCTCCCAGCTTAGCCCCGCCCGCCCAGTTTCTCCTCCCAGCACGGCCCCGCCCGCCCAGTTTCTCCTCCCAGCCAGGCCCCGCCCGCCCAGCTTCCCCTCCCGAACCCGGCCCCGCCCGCCCAGCTTCCCCTCCCAGCTTGGCCCCGCCCGCCCAGTTTCTCCTCCCAGCACGGCCCCGCCCACCCAGCTTCCCCTCCCAGCCTGGCCCCGCCCGCCCAGTTTCTCCTCCCGAGTGCGGCCCCGCCCGCCCCGCTTCTCCTCCCGAGTCCGGCCCCGCCCGCCCAGCTTCCCCTCCCAGCTTGGCCCCGCCCGCCCAGCTTCCCCTCCCAGCCAGGCCCCGCCCGCCCAGTTTCTCCTCCCGAGCCCGGCCCCGCCCGCTCCGCTTCCCCTCCCAGCCAGGCCCCGCCCGCCCAGTTTCTCCTCCCGATCCCGGTCCCGCCCGCCCATGTTCCCCTCCCAGCTTGGCCCCGCCCGCCCAGTTTCTCCTCCCGAACCCGGCCCCGCCCGCCCAGCTTCTCCTCCCAGCTTAGCCCCGCCCGCCCAGTTTCTCCTCCCAGCACGGCCCCGCTCGCCCAGTTTCTCCTCCCAGCCAGGCCCCGACCGCCCAGCTTCCCCTCCCGAACCCGGCCCCGCCCGCCCAGCTTCTGCTAGCGAGCTCGGCCCCGCCCGCCCCGCTTCCCCACCCAGCTTGGCCCCGCCCGCCCCGCTTCCCATCCCGAGCGAGGCCCCGCCCGCCCAGTTTCTCCTCCCAGCTTGGCCCCGCCCGCCCAGCTTCCCCTCCCGAACCCGGCCCCGCCCGCCAAGCTTCTCCTAGCGAGCTCGGCCCCGCCCGCCCTCTTCCCCTCCCAGCTTGGCCCCGCCCGCCCAGTTTCTCCTCCCAGCCAGGCCCCGCCCGCCCAGTTTCTCCTACCGAGTCCGGCCCCGCCCGCCCCGCTTCCCCTCCCAGCCAGGCCCCGCCCGCCCAGTTTCTCCTCCCAGCTTTGCCCCGCACGCCCAGCTTCCCCTCCCGATCCCGGCCCCGCCCGCCCATGTTCCCCTCCGAGCCTGGCCCCGCCCGCCCAGCTTCCCATCCCGAGCGAGGCCCCGCCCGCCCAGTTTCTCCTCCCAGCTTGGCCCCGCCCGCCCAGCTTCCCCTCCCGTACCCGGCCCCGCCCGCCAAGCTTCT
Source organism: Pelodiscus sinensis (assembly GCF_052426305.1). Taxonomy (NCBI): domain Eukaryota; kingdom Metazoa; phylum Chordata; order Testudines; family Trionychidae; genus Pelodiscus; species Pelodiscus sinensis. The sequence goes on along the minus strand of NC_143066.1, from coordinate 1,388,886 downwards.
CCTAGCGAGCTCGGCCCCGCCCGCCCCGCTTCCCCTCCCAGCCAGGCCCCGCCCGCCCAGTTTCTCCTCCCGAGTCCGGCCCCGCCCGCCCCGCTTCCCCTCCCAGCCTGGCCCCGCCCTCCCAGTTTCTCCTCCCGAGTCCGGCCCCGCCCGCCCCGCTTTTCCTCCCGAGTCCGGCCCCGCCCGCCCAGTTTCTCCTCCCGAGTCCGGCCCCGGCCGCCCAGTTTCTCATCCCAGCTTGGCCCCGCCCGCCCATGTTCCCCTCCCAGCCAGGCCCCGCCCGCCCAGTTTCTCCTCCCAGCTTGGCCCCGCCCGCCCAGCTTCCCCTCCCGATCCCGGCCCCGCCCGCCCATGTTCCCCTCCCAACTTGGCCCCGCCCGCCCAGTTTCTCCTCCCGAACCCGGCCCCGCCCGCCAAGCTTCTCCTAGCGAACCCGGCCCCGCCCGCCCAGCTTCCCCTCCAAGCCAGGCCCCGCCCGCCCCGCTTCCCCTCCCGAGTCCGGCCCCGCCCGCCCAGTTTCTCCTCCCGAGCTTGGCCCCGCCCGCCCAGCTTCCCATCCCGAGCGAGGCCCCGCCCGGCCAGTTTCTCCTCCCAGCTTGGCCCCTCCCGAACCCGGCCCCGCCCGCCCAGCTTCTGCTAGCGAGCTCGGCCCCGCCCGCCCAGCTTCCCCTCCCAGCTTGGCCCCGCCCGCCCAGTTTCTCCTCCCAGCCAGGCCCCGCCCGCCCAGTTTCTCCTCCCGAGTCCGGCCCCGCCCGCCCCGCTTCCCCTCCCAGCCAGGCCCCGCCCGCCCAGCTTCCCCTCCCGAACCCGGCCCCGCCCGCCCAGCTTCTCCTCCCAGCTAAGCCCCGCCCGCCCAGTTTCTCCTCCCAGCACGGCCCCGCCCGCCCAGTTTCTCCTCCCAGCACGGCCCCGCCCACCCAGCTTCCCCTCCCAGCCTGGCCCCGCCCGCCCAGTTTCTCCTCCCGAGTGCGGCCCCGCCCGCCCCGCTTCTCCTCCCGAGCGAGGCCCCGCCCGCCCAGCTTCCCCTCCCAGCTTGGCCCCGCCCGCCAAGCTTCTCCTCCCGAGTCCGGCCCCGCCCGCCCCGCTTCCCCTCCCAGCCAGGCCCCGCCCGCCCAGCTTCCCCTCCCGAACCCGGCCCCGCCCGCCCAGCTTCTCCTCCCAGCTAAGCCCCGCCCGCCCAGCTTCCCCTCCCGAGTCCGGCCCCGCCCGCCCAGTTTCTCCTCCCGAGCGAGGCCCCGCCCGCCCAGTTTCCCCTCCCGAACCCGGCCCCGCCCGCCCAGCTTCCCCTCCCGAGTCCGGCCCCGCCCGCCCAGTTTCTCCTCCCGAGCGAGGCCCCGCCCGCCCAGCTTCCCCTCCCGAGCGAGGCCCCACCCGCCCAGTTTCTCCTCCCGAGCGAGGCCCCGCCCGCCCAGCTTCCCCTCCCGAATCCGGCCCTGCCCGCCCATGTTCCCCTCCCAGTCAGGCCCCGCCCGCCCAGTTTCTCCTCCCGAGCTTGGCCCCGCCCGCCTAGCTTCCCATCCCGAGCGAGGCCCCGCCCGCCCAGTTTCTCCTCCCGAACCCGGCCCCGCCCGCCCAGCTTCTGCTAGCGAGCTCGGCCCCGCCCGCCCAGCTTCCCCTTCCGAATCCGGCCCTGCCCGCCCAGCTTCTCCTCCCAGCTTGGCCCCGCCCGCCCAGCTTCCCCTCCCGAGTCCGGCCCCGCCCGCCCAGTTTCTCCTCCCGAGCGAGGCCCCGCCCGCCCAGCTTCCCCTCCCGAACCCGGCCCCGCCCGCCCAGCTTCTCCTCCCAGCTTGGCCCCGCCCGCCCAGTTTCTCCTCCCGAGCGAGGCCCCGCCCGCCCAGTTTCTCATCCCAGCTTGGCCCCGCCCGCCCAGCTTCCCCTCCCGAGCGAGGCCCCGCCCGCCAAGTTTCTCCTCCCGAGCGAGGCCCCGCCCGCCCAGTTTCTCCTCCCGAGCGAGGCCCCGCCCGCCCAGCTTCCCCTCCCAGCTTGGCCCCGCCCGCCCAGTTTCTCCTCCCGAGCGAGGCCCCGCCCGCCCAGCTTCCCCTCCCGACCCCGGCCCCGCCACCCAGTTTCTCCTCCCAGCCTGGCCCCGCCCGCCCAGTTTCTCCTCCCGAGTCCGGCCCCGCCCGCCCCGCTTCTCCTCCCGAGTCCGGCCCCGCCCGCCCAGCTTCCCCTCCCAGCTTGGCCCCGCCCGCCCAGCTTCCCCTCCCGAGTCCGGCCCCGCCCGCCCAGTTTCTCCTCCCGAGCGAGGCCCCGCCCGCCCAGTTTCCCCTCCCGAACCCGGCCCCGCCCGCCCAGCTTCCCCTCCCGAGTCCGGCCCCGCCCGCCCAGTTTCTCCTCCCGAGCGAGGCCCCGCCCGCCCAGTTTCCCCTCCCGAACCCGGCCCCGCCCGCCCAGTTTCTCCTCCCGAGCGAGGCCCCGCCCGCCCAGCTTCCCCTCCCGAGCGAGGCCCCGCCCGCCCAGTTTCTCCTCCCGAGCGAGGCCCCGCCCGCCCAGCTTCCCCTCCCGAATCCGGCCCTGCCCGCCCATGTTCCCCTCCCAGTCAGGCCCCGCCCGCCCAGTTTCTCCTCCCAGCTTGGCCCCGCCCGCCCAGCTTCCCCTCCCGATCCCGGCCCCGCCGCCCATGTTCCCCTCCCAGTCAGGCCCCGCCCGCCCAGTTTCTCCTCCCAGCTTAGCCCCGCCCGCCCAGTTTCTCCTCCCAGCACGGCCCCGCCCGCCCAGTTTCTCCTCCCAGCCAGGCCCCGCCCGCCCAGCTTCCCCTCCCGAACCCGGCCCCGCCCGCCCAGCTTCCCCTCCCAGCTTGGCCCCGCCCGCCCAGTTTCTCCTCCCAGCACGGCCCCGCCCACCCAGCTTCCCCTCCCAGCCTGGCCCCGCCCGCCCAGTTTCTCCTCCCGAGTGCGGCCCCGCCCGCCCCGCTTCTCCTCCCGAGTCCGGCCCCGCCCGCCCAGCTTCCCCTCCCAGCTTGGCCCCGCCCGCCCAGCTTCCCCTCCCAGCCAGGCCCCGCCCGCCCAGTTTCTCCTCCCGAGCCCGGCCCCGCCCGCTCCGCTTCCCCTCCCAGCCAGGCCCCGCCCGCCCAGTTTCTCCTCCCGATCCCGGTCCCGCCCGCCCATGTTCCCCTCCCAGCTTGGCCCCGCCCGCCCAGTTTCTCCTCCCGAACCCGGCCCCGCCCGCCCAGCTTCTCCTCCCAGCTTAGCCCCGCCCGCCCAGTTTCTCCTCCCAGCACGGCCCCGCTCGCCCAGTTTCTCCTCCCAGCCAGGCCCCGACCGCCCAGCTTCCCCTCCCGAACCCGGCCCCGCCCGCCCAGCTTCTGCTAGCGAGCTCGGCCCCGCCCGCCCCGCTTCCCCACCCAGCTTGGCCCCGCCCGCCCCGCTTCCCATCCCGAGCGAGGCCCCGCCCGCCCAGTTTCTCCTCCCAGCTTGGCCCCGCCCGCCCAGCTTCCCCTCCCGAACCCGGCCCCGCCCGCCAAGCTTCTCCTAGCGAGCTCGGCCCCGCCCGCCCTCTTCCCCTCCCAGCTTGGCCCCGCCCGCCCAGTTTCTCCTCCCAGCCAGGCCCCGCCCGCCCAGTTTCTCCTACCGAGTCCGGCCCCGCCCGCCCCGCTTCCCCTCCCAGCCAGGCCCCGCCCGCCCAGTTTCTCCTCCCAGCTTTGCCCCGCACGCCCAGCTTCCCCTCCCGATCCCGGCCCCGCCCGCCCATGTTCCCCTCCGAGCCTGGCCCCGCCCGCCCAGCTTCCCATCCCGAGCGAGGCCCCGCCCGCCCAGTTTCTCCTCCCAGCTTGGCCCCGCCCGCCCAGCTTCCCCTCCCGTACCCGGCCCCGCCCGCCAAGCTTCTCCTAGCGAGCTCGGCCCCGCCCGCCCCGCTTCCCCTCCCAGCCAGGCCCCGCCCGCCCAGTTTCTCCTCCCGAGTCCGGCCCCGCCCGCCCCGCTTCCCCTCCCAGCCTGGCCCCGCCCTCCCAGTTTCTCCTCCCGAGTCCGGCCCCGCCCGCCCCGCTTTTCCTCCCGAGTCCGGCCCCGCCCGCCCAGTTTCTCCTCCCGAGTCCGGCCCCGGCCGCCCAGTTTCTCATCCCAGCTTGGCCCCGCCCGCCCATGTTCCCCTCCCAGCCAGGCCCCGCCCGCCCAGTTTCTCCTCCCAGCTTGGCCCCGCCCGCCCAGCTTCCCCTCCCGATCCCGGCCCCGCCCGCCCATGTTCCCCTCCCAACTTGGCCCCGCCCGCCCAGTTTCTCCTCCCGAACCCGGCCCCGCCCGCCAAGCTTCTCCTAGCGAACCCGGCCCCGCCCGCCCAGCTTCCCCTCCAAGCCAGGCCCCGCCCGCCCCGCTTCCCCTCCCGAGTCCGGCCCCGCCCGCCCAGTTTCTCCTCCCGAGCTTGGCCCCGCCCGCCCAGCTTCCCATCCCGAGCGAGGCCCCGCCCGGCCAGTTTCTCCTCCCAGCTTGGCCCCTCCCGAACCCGGCCCCGCCCGCCCAGCTTCTGCTAGCGAGCTCGGCCCCGCCCGCCCAGCTTCCCCTCCCAGCTTGGCCCCGCCCGCCCAGTTTCTCCTCCCAGCCAGGCCCCGCCCGCCCAGTTTCTCCTCCCGAGTCCGGCCCCGCCCGCCCCGCTTCCCCTCCCAGCCAGGCCCCGCCCGCCCAGCTTCCCCTCCCGAACCCGGCCCCGCCCGCCCAGCTTCTCCTCCCAGCTAAGCCCCGCCCGCCCAGTTTCTCCTCCCAGCACGGCCCCGCCCGCCCAGTTTCTCCTCCCAGCACGGCCCCGCCCACCCAGCTTCCCCTCCCAGCCTGGCCCCGCCCGCCCAGTTTCTCCTCCCGAGTGCGGCCCCGCCCGCCCCGCTTCTCCTCCCGAGCGAGGCCCCGCCCGCCCAGCTTCCCCTCCCAGCTTGGCCCCGCCCGCCAAGCTTCTCCTCCCGAGTCCGGCCCCGCCCGCCCCGCTTCCCCTCCCAGCCAGGCCCCGCCCGCCCAGCTTCCCCTCCCGAACCCGGCCCCGCCCGCCCAGCTTCTCCTCCCAGCTAAGCCCCGCCCGCCCAGCTTCCCCTCCCGAGTCCGGCCCCGCCCGCCCAGTTTCTCCTCCCGAGCGAGGCCCCGCCCGCCCAGTTTCCCCTCCCGAACCCGGCCCCGCCCGCCCAGCTTCCCCTCCCGAGTCCGGCCCCGCCCGCCCAGTTTCTCCTCCCGAGCGAGGCCCCGCCCGCCCAGCTTCCCCTCCCGAGCGAGGCCCCACCCGCCCAGTTTCTCCTCCCGAGCGAGGCCCCGCCCGCCCAGCTTCCCCTCCCGAATCCGGCCCTGCCCGCCCATGTTCCCCTCCCAGTCAGGCCCCGCCCGCCCAGTTTCTCCTCCCGAGCTTGGCCCCGCCCGCCTAGCTTCCCATCCCGAGCGAGGCCCCGCCCGCCCAGTTTCTCCTCCCGAACCCGGCCCCGCCCGCCCAGCTTCTGCTAGCGAGCTCGGCCCCGCCCGCCCAGCTTCCCCTTCCGAATCCGGCCCTGCCCGCCCAGCTTCTCCTCCCAGCTTGGCCCCGCCCGCCCAGCTTCCCCTCCCGAGTCCGGCCCCGCCCGCCCAGTTTCTCCTCCCGAGCGAGGCCCCGCCCGCCCAGCTTCCCCTCCCGAACCCGGCCCCGCCCGCCCAGCTTCTCCTCCCAGCTTGGCCCCGCCCGCCCAGTTTCTCCTCCCGAGCGAGGCCCCGCCCGCCCAGTTTCTCATCCCAGCTTGGCCCCGCCCGCCCAGCTTCCCCTCCCGAGCGAGGCCCCGCCCGCCAAGTTTCTCCTCCCGAGCGAGGCCCCGCCCGCCCAGTTTCTCCTCCCGAGCGAGGCCCCGCCCGCCCAGCTTCCCCTCCCAGCTTGGCCCCGCCCGCCCAGTTTCTCCTCCCGAGCGAGGCCCCGCCCGCCCAGCTTCCCCTCCCGACCCCGGCCCCGCCACCCAGTTTCTCCTCCCAGCCTTGCCCCGCCCGCCCAGTTTCTCCTCCCGAGTCCGGCCCCGCCCGCCCCGCTTCTCCTCCCGAGTCCGGCCCCGCCCGCCCAGCTTCCCCTCCCAGCTTGGCCCCGCCCGCCCAGCTTCCCCTCCCGAGTCCGGCCCCGCCCGCCCAGTTTCTCCTCCCGAGCGAGGCCCCGCCCGCCCAGTTTCCCCTCCCGAACCCGGCCCCGCCCGCCCAGTTTCTCCTCCCGAGCGAGGCCCCGCCCGCCCAGCTTCCCCTCCCGAGCGAGGCCCCGCCCGCCCAGTTTCTCCTCCCGAGCGAGGCCCCGCCCGCCCAGCTTCCCCTCCCGAATCCGGCCCTGCCCGCCCATGTTCCCCTCCCAGTCAGGCCCCGCCCGCCCAGTTTCTCCTCCCAGCTTGGCCCCGCCCGCCCAGCTTCCCCTCCCGATCCCGGCCCCGCCGCCCATGTTCCCCTCCCAGTCAGGCCCCGCCCGCCCAGTTTCTCCTCCCAGCTTAGCCCCGCCCGCCCAGTTTCTCCTCCCAGCACGGCCCCGCCCGCCCAGTTTCTCCTCCCAGCCAGGCCCCGCCCGCCCAGCTTCCCCTCCCAGCTTGGCCCCGCCCGCCCAGTTTCTCCTCCCAGCACGGCCCCGCCCACCCAGCTTCCCCTCCCAGCCTGGCCCCGCCCGCCCAGTTTCTCCTCCCGAGTGCGGCCCCGCCCGCCCCGCTTCTCCTCCCGAGTCCGGCCCCGCCCGCCCAGCTTCCCCTCCCAGCTTGGCCCCGCCCGCCCAGCTTCCCCTCCCAGCCAGGCCCCGCCCGCCCAGTTTCTCCTCCCGAGCCCGGCCCCGCCCGCTCCGCTTCCCCTCCCAGCCAGGCCCCGCCCGCCCAGTTTCTCCTCCCGATCCCGGTCCCGCCCGCCCATGTTCCCCTCCCAGCTTGGCCCCGCCCGCCCAGTTTCTCCTCCCGAACCCGGCCCCGCCCGCCCAGCTTCTCCTCCCAGCTTAGCCCCGCCCGCCCAGTTTCTCCTCCCAGCACGGCCCCGCTCGCCCAGTTTCTCCTCCCAGCCAGGCCCCGACCGCCCAGCTTCCCCTCCCGAACCCGGCCCCGCCCGCCCAGCTTCTGCTAGCGAGCTCGGCCCCGCCCGCCCCGCTTCCCCACCCAGCTTGGCCCCGCCCGCCCCGCTTCCCATCCCGAGCGAGGCCCCGCCCGCCCAGTTTCTCCTCCCAGCTTGGCCCCGCCCGCCCAGCTTCCCCTCCCGAACCCGGCCCCGCCCGCCAAGCTTCTCCTAGCGAGCTCGGCCCCGCCCGCCCTCTTCCCCTCCCAGCTTGGCCCCGCCCGCCCAGTTTCTCCTCCCAGCCAGGCCCCGCCCGCCCAGTTTCTCCTACCGAGTCCGGCCCCGCCCGCCCCGCTTCCCCTCCCAGCCAGGCCCCGCCCGCCCAGTTTCTCCTCCCAGCTTTGCCCCGCACGCCCAGCTTCCCCTCCCGATCCCGGCCCCGCCCGCCCATGTTCCCCTCCGAGCCTGGCCCCGCCCGCCCAGCTTCCCATCCCGAGCGAGGCCCCGCCCGCCCAGTTTCTCCTCCCAGCTTGGCCCCGCCCGCCCAGCTTCCCCTCCCGTACCCGGCCCCGCCCGCCAAGCTTCTCCTAGCGAGCTCGGCCCCGCCCGCCCCGCTTCCCCTCCCAGCCAGGCCCCGCCCGCCCAGTTTCTCCTCCCGAGTCCGGCCCCGCCCGCCCCGCTTCCCCTCCCAGCCTGGCCCCGCCCTCCCAGTTTCTCCTCCCGAGTCCGGCCCCGCCCGCCCCGCTTTTCCTCCCGAGTCCGGCCCCGCCCGCCCAGTTTCTCCTCCCGAGTCCGGCCCCGGCCGCCCAGTTTCTCATCCCAGCTTGGCCCCGCCCGCCCATGTTCCCCTCCCAGCCAGGCCCCGCCCGCCCAGTTTCTCCTCCCAGCTTGGCCCCGCCCGCCCAGCTTCCCCTCCCGATCCCGGCCCCGCCCGCCCATGTTCCCCTCCCAACTTGGCCCCGCCCGCCCAGTTTCTCCTCCCGAACCCGGCCCCGCCCGCCAAGCTTCTCCTAGCGAACCCGGCCCCGCCCGCCCAGCTTCCCCTCCAAGCCAGGCCCCGCCCGCCCCGCTTCCCCTCCCGAGTCCGGCCCCGCCCGCCCAGTTTCTCCTCCCGAGCTTGGCCCCGCCCGCCCAGCTTCCCATCCCGAGCGAGGCCCCGCCCGGCCAGTTTCTCCTCCCAGCTTGGCCCCTCCCGAACCCGGCCCCGCCCGCCCAGCTTCTGCTAGCGAGCTCGGCCCCGCCCGCCCAGCTTCCCCTCCCAGCTTGGCCCCGCCCGCCCAGTTTCTCCTCCCAGCCAGGCCCCGCCCGCCCAGTTTCTCCTCCCGAGTCCGGCCCCGCCCGCCCCGCTTCCCCTCCCAGCCAGGCCCCGCCCGCCCAGCTTCCCCTCCCGAACCCGGCCCCGCCCGCCCAGCTTCTCCTCCCAGCTAAGCCCCGCCCGCCCAGTTTCTCCTCCCAGCACGGCCCCGCCCGCCCAGTTTCTCCTCCCAGCACGGCCCCGCCCACCCAGCTTCCCCTCCCAGCCTGGCCCCGCCCGCCCAGTTTCTCCTCCCGAGTGCGGCCCCGCCCGCCCCGCTTCTCCTCCCGAGCGAGGCCCCGCCCGCCCAGCTTCCCCTCCCAGCTTGGCCCCGCCCGCCAAGCTTCTCCTCCCGAGTCCGGCCCCGCCCGCCCCGCTTCCCCTCCCAGCCAGGCCCCGCCCGCCCAGCTTCCCCTCCCGAACCCGGCCCCGCCCGCCCAGCTTCTCCTCCCAGCTAAGCCCCGCCCGCCCAGCTTCCCCTCCCGAGTCCGGCCCCGCCCGCCCAGTTTCTCCTCCCGAGCGAGGCCCCGCCCGCCCAGTTTCCCCTCCCGAACCCGGCCCCGCCCGCCCAGCTTCCCCTCCCGAGTCCGGCCCCGCCCGCCCAGTTTCTCCTCCCGAGCGAGGCCCCGCCCGCCCAGCTTCCCCTCCCGAGCGAGGCCCCACCCGCCCAGTTTCTCCTCCCGAGCGAGGCCCCGCCCGCCCAGCTTCCCCTCCCGAATCCGGCCCTGCCCGCCCATGTTCCCCTCCCAGTCAGGCCCCGCCCGCCCAGTTTCTCCTCCCGAGCTTGGCCCCGCCCGCCTAGCTTCCCATCCCGAGCGAGGCCCCGCCCGCCCAGTTTCTCCTCCCGAACCCGGCCCCGCCCGCCCAGCTTCTGCTAGCGAGCTCGGCCCCGCCCGCCCAGCTTCCCCTTCCGAATCCGGCCCTGCCCGCCCAGCTTCTCCTCCCAGCTTGGCCCCGCCCGCCCAGCTTCCCCTCCCGAGTCCGGCCCCGCCCGCCCAGTTTCTCCTCCCGAGCGAGGCCCCGCCCGCCCAGCTTCCCCTCCCGAACCCGGCCCCGCCCGCCCAGCTTCTCCTCCCAGCTTGGCCCCGCCCGCCCAGTTTCTCCTCCCGAGCGAGGCCCCGCCCGCCCAGTTTCTCATCCCAGCTTGGCCCCGCCCGCCCAGCTTCCCCTCCCGAGCGAGGCCCCGCCCGCCAAGTTTCTCCTCCCGAGCGAGGCCCCGCCCGCCCAGTTTCTCCTCCCGAGCGAGGCCCCGCCCGCCCAGCTTCCCCTCCCAGCTTGGCCCCGCCCGCCCAGTTTCTCCTCCCGAGCGAGGCCCCGCCCGCCCAGCTTCCCCTCCCGACCCCGGCCCCGCCACCCAGTTTCTCCTCCCAGCCTTGCCCCGCCCGCCCAGTTTCTCCTCCCGAGTCCGGCCCCGCCCGCCCCGCTTCTCCTCCCGAGTCCGGCCCCGCCCGCCCAGCTTCCCCTCCCAGCTTGGCCCCGCCCGCCCAGCTTCCCCTCCCGAGTCCGGCCCCGCCCGCCCAGTTTCTCCTCCCGAGCGAGGCCCCGCCCGCCCAGTTTCCCCTCCCGAACCCGGCCCCGCCCGCCCAGTTTCTCCTCCCGAGCGAGGCCCCGCCCGCCCAGCTTCCCCTCCCGAGCGAGGCCCCGCCCGCCCAGTTTCTCCTCCCGAGCGAGGCCCCGCCCGCCCAGCTTCCCCTCCCGAATCCGGCCCTGCCCGCCCATGTTCCCCTCCCAGTCAGGCCCCGCCCGCCCAGTTTCTCCTCCCAGCTTGGCCCCGCCCGCCCAGCTTCCCCTCCCGATCCCGGCCCCGCCGCCCATGTTCCCCTCCCAGTCAGGCCCCGCCCGCCCAGTTTCTCCTCCCAGCTTAGCCCCGCCCGCCCAGTTTCTCCTCCCAGCACGGCCCCGCCCGCCCAGTTTCTCCTCCCAGCCAGGCCCCGCCCGCCCAGCTTCCCCTCCCGAACCCGGCCCCGCCCGCCCAGCTTCCCCTCCCAGCTTGGCCCCGCCCGCCCAGTTTCTCCTCCCAGCACGGCCCCGCCCACCCAGCTTCCCCTCCCAGCCTGGCCCCGCCCGCCCAGTTTCTCCTCCCGAGTGCGGCCCCGCCCGCCCCGCTTCTCCTCCCGAGTCCGGCCCCGCCCGCCCAGCTTCCCCTCCCAGCTTGGCCCCGCCCGCCCAGCTTCCCCTCCCAGCCAGGCCCCGCCCGCCCAGTTTCTCCTCCCGAGCCCGGCCCCGCCCGCTCCGCTTCCCCTCCCAGCCAGGCCCCGCCCGCCCAGTTTCTCCTCCCGAGCCCGGTCCCGCCCGCCCATGTTCCCCTCCCAGCTTGGCCCCGCCCGCCCAGTTTCTCCTCCCGAACCCGGCCCCGCCCGCCCAGCTTCTCCTCCCAGCTTAGCCCCGCCCGCCCAGTTTCTCCTCCCAGCACGGCCCCGCTCGCCCAGTTTCTCCTCCCAGCCAGGCCCCGACCGCCCAGCTTCCCCTCCCGAACCCGGCCCCGCCCGCCCAGCTTCTGCTAGCGAGCTCGGCCCCGCCCGCCCCGCTTCCCCACCCAGCTTGGCCCCGCCCGCCCCGCTTCCCATCCCGAGCGAGGCCCCGCCCGCCCAGTTTCTCCTCCCAGCTTGGCCCCGCCCGCCCAGCTTCCCCTCCCGAACCCGGCCCCGCCCGCCAAGCTTCTCCTAGCGAGCTCGGCCCCGCCCGCCCTCTTCCCCTCCCAGCTTGGCCCCGCCCGCCCAGTTTCTCCTCCCAGCCAGGCCCCGCCCGCCCAGTTTCTCCTACCGAGTCCGGCCCCGCCCGCCCCGCTTCCCCTCCCAGCCAGGCCCCGCCCGCCCAGTTTCTCCTCCCAGCTTTGCCCCGCACGCCCAGCTTCCCCTCCCGATCCCGGCCCCGCCCGCCCATGTTCCCCTCCGAGCCTGGCCCCGCCCGCCCAGCTTCCCATCCCGAGCGAGGCCCCGCCCGCCCAGTTTCTCCTCCCAGCTTGGCCCCGCCCGCCCAGCTTCCCCTCCCGTACCCGGCCCCGCCCGCCAAGCTTCTCCTAGCGAGCTCGGCCCCGCCCGCCCCGCTTCCCCTCCCAGCCAGGCCCCGCCCGCCCAGTTTCTCCTCCCGAGTCCGGCCCCGCCCGCCCCGCTTCCCCTCCCAGCCTGGCCCCGCCCTCCCAGTTTCTCCTCCCGAGTCCGGCCCCGCCCGCCCCGCTTTTCCTCCCGAGTCCGGCCCCGCCCGCCCAGTTTCTCCTCCCGAGTCCGGCCCCGGCCGCCCAGTTTCTCATCCCAGCTTGGCCCCGCCCGCCCATGTTCCCCTCCCAGCCAGGCCCCGCCCGCCCAGTTTCTCCTCCCAGCTTGGCCCCGCCCGCCCAGCTTCCCCTCCCGATCCCGGCCCCGCCCGCCCATGTTCCCCTCCCAACTTGGCCCCGCCCGCCCAGTTTCTCCTCCCGAACCCGGCCCCGCCCGCCAAGCTTCTCCTAGCGAACCCGGCCCCGCCCGCCCAGCTTCCCCTCCAAGCCAGGCCCCGCCCGCCCCGCTTCCCCTCCCGAGTCCGGCCCCGCCCGCCCAGCTTCTCCTCCCAGCTAAGCCCCGCCCGCCCAGTTTCTCCTCCCAGCACGGCCCCGCCCGCCCAGTTTCTCCTCCCAGCACGGCCCCGCCCACCCAGCTTCCCCTCCCAGCCTGGCCCCGCCCGCCCAGTTTCTCCTCCCGAGTGCGGCCCCGCCCGCCCCGCTTCTCCTCCCGAGCGAGGCCCCGCCCGCCCAGCTTCCCCTCACGAACCCGGCCCCGCCCGCCCAGCTTCTGCTAGCGAGCTCGGCCCCGCCCGCCCAGCTTCCCCTCCCAGCTTGGCCCCGCCCGCCCAGTTTCTCCTCCCAGCCAGGCCCCGCCCGCCCAGTTTCTCCTCCCGAGTCCGGCCCCGCCCGCCCCGCTTCCCCTCCCAGCCAGGCCCCGCCCGCCCAGCTTCCCCTCCCGAACCCGGCCCCGCCCGCCCAGCTTCTCCTCCCAGCTTAGCCCCGCCCGCCCAGTTTCTCCTCCCAGCACGGCCCCGCCCGCCCAGTTTCTTCTCCCAGCACGGCCCCGCCCACCCAGCTTCCCCTCCCAGCCTGGCCCCGCCCGCCCAGTTTCTCCTCCCGAGTGCGGCCACGCCCGCCCCGCTTCTCCTCCCGAGTCCGGCCCCGCCCGCCCAGCTTCCCCTCCCAGCTTGGCCCCGCCCGCCCAGCTTCCCCTCCCAGCCAGGCCCCGCCCGCCCAGCTTCTCCTCCCGAGCCCGGATTCGCCCGCTCCGCTTCCCCTCCCAGCCAGGCCCCGCCCGCCCAGTTTCTCCTCCCGAGTCCGGCCCCGCCCGCCCAGTTTCTCCTCCCGAGCCCGGCCCCGCCCGCCCCGCTTCCCCTCCCAGCCAGGCCCCGCCCGCCCAGTTTCTCCTCCCGAGTCCGGCCCCGCCCGCCCAGCTTCCCCTCCCGAATCCGGCCCCGCCCGCCCATGTTCCCCTCCCAGCCAGGCCCCGCCCGCCCAGTTTCTCCACCCAGCTTGGCCCCGCCCGCCCAGCTTCCCCTCCGGATCCCGGCCCCGCCCGCCCATGTTCCCCTCCCAGCCAGGCCCCGCCCGCCCAGTTTCTCCTCCCAGCTTGGCCCCGCACGCCCAGCTTCCCCTCCCGATCCCGGCCCCGCCCGCCCATGTTCCCCTCCCAGCTTGGCCCCGCCCGCCCAGTTTCTCCTCCCGAACCCGGCCCCGCCCGCCAAGCTTCTCCTAGCGAGCCCGGCCCCCCCCGCCCAGCTTCCCCTCCAAGCCAGGCCCCGCCCGCCCCGCTTCCCCTCCCGAGTCCGGCCCCGCCCGCCCAGTTTCTCCTCCCGAGCTTGGCCCCGCCCGCCCAGCTTCCCATCCCGAGCGAGGCCCCGCCCGCCCAGTTTCTCCTCCCAGCTTGGCCCCGCCCGCCCAGCTTCCCCTCCCAGCTTGGCCCCGCCCGCCCAGTTTCTCCTCCCAGCACGGCCCCGCCCGCCCAGTTTCTCCTCCCGAGCTCGGCCCCGCCCGCCCCGCTTCCCCTCCCAGCTTGGCCCCGCCCGCCCCGCTTCCCATCCCGAGCGAGGCCCCGCCCGCCCAGTTTCTCCTCCCAGCTTGGCCCCGCCCGCCCAGCTTCCCCTCCCGAACCCGGCCCCGCCCGCCAAGCTTCTCCTAGCCAGCTTGGCCCCGCCCGCCCCGCTTCCCCTCCCAGCCAGGCCCCGCCCGCCCAGTTTCTCCTCCCGAGTCCGGCCCCGCCCGCCCCGCTTCCCCTCCCAGCCAGGCCCCGCCCGCCCAGCTTCCCCTCCCGAACCCGGCCCCGCCCGCCCAGCTTCTCCTCCCAGCTTAGCCCCGCCCGGCCAGTTTCTCCTCCCAGCACGGCCCCGCCCACCCAGCTTCCCCTCCCAGCCTGGCCCCGCCCGCCCAGTTTCTCCTCCCGAGTCCGGCCCCGCCCGCCCCGCTTCTCCTCCCGAGTCCGGCCCCGCCCGCCCAGCTTCCCCTACCGAACCCGGCCCCGCCCGCCCAGCTTCTCCTCCCAGCATGGCCCCGCCCGCCCAGTTTCTCCTCCCAGCATGGCCCCGCCCGCCCAGTTTCTCCTCCCAGCATGGCCCCGCCCGCCCAGTTTCTCCTCCCGAGTCCGGCCCCACCCGCCCCGCTTCCCTTCCCAGCCAGGCCCCGCCCGCCCAGCTTCCCCTCCCGAACCCGGCCCCGCCCGCCCAGCTTCTCCTCACAGCTTAGCCCCGCCCGCCCAGTTTCTCCTCCCAGCACGGCCCCGCCCGCCCAGTTTCTCCTCCCAGCCAGGCCCCGCCCGCCCAGCTTCCCCTCCCGAACCCGGCCCCGCCCGCCCAGCTTCCCCTCCCAGCTTGGCCCCGCCCGCCCAGTTTCTCCTCCCGAGCTCGGCCCCGCCCGCCCCGCTTCCCCTCCCAGCTTGGCCCCGCCCGCCCCGCTTCCCATCCCGAGCGAGGCCCCGCCCGCCCAGTTTCTCCTCCCAGCTTGGCCCCGCCCGCCCAGCTTCCCCTCCCGAACCCGGCCCCGCCCGCCAAGCTTCTCCTAGCCAGCTCGGCCCCGCCCGCCCCGCTTCCCCTCCCAGCCAGGCCCCGCCCGCCCAGTTTCTCCTCCCGAGTCCGGCGCCGCCCGCCCCGCTTCCCCTCCCAGCCAGGCCCCGCCCGCCCAGCTTCCCCTCCGGAAACCGGCCCCGCCCGCCCAGCTTCTCCTCCCAGCTTAGCCCCGCCCGGCCAGTTTCTCCTCCCAGCACGGCCCCGCCCACCCAGCTTCCCCTCCCAGCCTGGCCCCGCCCGCCCAGTTTCTCCTCCCGAGTCCGGCCCCGCCCGCCCCGCTTCTCCTCCCGAGTCCGGCCCCGCCCGCCCAGCTTCCCCTCCCGAACCCGGCCCCGCCCGCCCAGCTTCTCCTCCCAGCTTAGTCCCGCCCGCCCAGTTTCTCCTCCCAGCATGGCCCCGCCCGCCCAGTTTCTCCTCCCAGCCAGGCCCCGCCCTCCCAGCTTCCCCTCCCGAACCCGGCCCCGCCCGCCCAGCTTCTGCTAGCGAGCTCGGCCCCGCCCGCCCAGCTTCCCCTCCCAGCTTGGCCCCGCCAGCCCAGTTTCTCCTCCCAGCACGGCCCCGCCCACCCAGCTTCCCCTCCCAGCCAGGCCCCGCCCGCCCAGTTTCTCCTCCGGAGCCCGGCCCCGCCCGCTCCGCTTCCCCTCCCAGCCAGGCCCCGCCCGCCCAATTTCTCCTCCAGAGCCCGGCCCCGCCCGCCCCGCTTTCCCTCCCAGCTTCGCCCCGCCCGCCCAGTTTCTCCTCCCGAGCGAGGCCCCGCCCGCCCCGCTTCTCCTCCCGAGCGAGGCCCCGCCCGCCCAGCTTCCCCTCCCGAATCCGGCCCCGCCCGCCCAGCTTCCCCTCCCAGCCAGGCCCCGCCCGCCCAGTTTCTCCTCCCGAGCGAGGCCCCGCCCGCCCCGCTTCTCCTCCCGAGCGAGGCCCCGCCCGCCCAGCTTCCCCTCCCGAATCCGGCCCCGCCCGCCCAGTTTCTCCTCCCAGCCAGGCCCCGCCCGCCCAGTTTCTCCTCCCGAGTCCGGACCCGCCCGCCCCGCTTCCCCTCCCAGCCAGGCCCCGCCCGCCCAGCTTCCCCTCCCGAACCCGGCCCCGCCCGCCCAGCTTCTCCTCCCAGCTTGGCCCCGCCCGCCCAGTTTCTCCTCCCAGCACGGCCCCGCCCGCCCAATTTCTCCTCCCGAGCTCGGCCCCGCCCGCCCAGCTTCCCCTCCCGAACCCGGCCCCGCCCGCCCAGTTTCTCCTCCCAGCTTGGCCCCGCCCGCCCAGCTTCCCCTCCCGAACCCGGCCCCGCCCGCCAAGCTTCTCCTAGCCAGCTTGGCCCCGCCCGCCCCGCTTCCCCTCCCAGCCAGGCCCCGCCCGCCCAGTTTCTCCTCCCGAGTCCGGCCCCGCCCGCCCCGCTTCCCCTCCCAGCCAGGCCCCGCCCGCCCAGCTTCCCCTCCCGAACCCGGCCCCGCCCGCCCAGCTTCTCCTCCCAGCTTAGCCCCGCCCGGCCAGTTTCTCCTCCCAGCACGGCCCCGCCCACCCAGCTTCCCCTCCCAGCCTGGCCCCGCCCGCCCAGTTTCTCCTCCCGAGTCCGGCCCCGCCCGCCCCGCTTCTCCTCCCGAGTCCGGCCCCGCCCGCCCAGTTTCTCCTCCCGAGCGAGGCCCCGCCCGCCCAGTTTCTCCTCCCGAGTCCGGCCCCGCCCGCCCCGCTTCCGCTCCCAGCCAGGCCCCGCCCGCCCAGCTTCCCCTCCCAGCCAGGCCCCGCCCGCCCAGTTTCTCCTCCCGAGCCCAGCCCCGCCCGCTCCGCTTCCCCTCCCAGCCAGGCCCCGCCCGCCCAGTTTCTCCTCCCGAGCCCGGCCCCGCCCGCCCCGCTTCCCCTCCCAGCTTGGCCCCGCCCGCCCAGTTTCTCCTCCCGAGCGAGGCCCCGCCCGCCCAGCTTCTCCTCCCAGCTTAGCCCCGCCCGCCCAGTTTCTCCTCCCAGCACGGCCCCGCCCACCCAGCTTCCTCTCCCAGCCTGGCCCCGCCCGCCCAGTTTCTCCTCCCGAGTCCGGCCCCGCCCGCCCCGCTTCTCCTCCCGAGTCCGGCCCCGCCCGCCCAGCTTCCCCTCCCAGCTTGGCCCCGCCCGCCCAGCTTCCCCTCCCTAGTCCGGCCCCGCCCGCCCAGGTTCTCCTCCCGAGCCCGGCCCCGCCCGCCCAGTTTCTCCTCCCGAGCCCAGCCCCGCCCGCTCCGCTTCCCCTCCCAGCCAGGCCCCGCCCGCCCAGTTTCTCCTCCCGAGCCCGGCCCCGCCCGCCCCGCTTCCCCTCCCAGCTTGGCCCCGCCCGCCCAGTTTCTCCTCCCGAGCGAGGCCCCGCCCGCCCAGCTTCTCCTCCCAGCTTAGCCCCGCCCGCCCAGTTTCTCCTCCCAGCACGGCCCCGCCCACCCAGCTTCCTCTCCCAGCCTGGCCCCGCCCGCCCAGTTTCTCCTCCCGAGTCCGGCCCCGCCCGCCCCGCTTCTCCTCCCGAGTCCGGCCCCGCCCGCCCAGCTTCCCCTCCCAGCTTGGCCCCGCCCGCCCAGCTTCCCCTCCCTAGTCCGGCCCCGCCCGCCCAGGTTCTCCTCCCGAGCCCGGCCCCGCCCGCCCAGTTTCTCCTCCCGAGCGAGGCCCCGCCCGCCCAGTTTCCCCTCCCGAACCCGGCCCCGCCCGCCCAGTTTCTCCTCCCGAACCCGGCCCCGCCCGCCCAGCTTCTGCAAGCGAGCTCGGCCCCGCCCGGCCAGCTTCCCCTCCCGACTCCAGCCCCGCCCGCCCAGGTTCTCCTCCCGAGCCCGGCCCCGCCCGCCCAGTTTCTCCTCCCGAGCGAGGCCCCGCCCGCCCAGTTTCCCCTCCTGAACCCGGCCCCGCCCGCCCAGTTTCTCCTCCCGAGCGAGGCCCCGCCCGCCCAGTTTCCCCTCCCGAACCCGGCCCCGCCCGCCCAGTTTCTCCTCCCGAGCGAGGCCCCGCCCGCCCAGCTTCCCCTCCCGATTCCGGCCCTGCCCGCCCAGCTTCTCCTCCCAGCTTGGCCCCGCCCGCCCAGCTTCCCCTCCCAAGAGAGGCCCCGCCCGCCCAGCTTCCCCTCCCGAACCCGGCCCCGCCCGCCCAGTTTCTCCTCCCAGCTTGGCCCCGCCCGCCCAGCTTCCCCTCCCGAGTCCGGCCCCGCCCGCCCAGTTTCTCCTCCCGAGCGAGGCCCCGCCCGCCCAGCTTCCCCTCCCAGCTTGGCCCCGCCCGCCCAGTTTCTCCTCCCGAGCGAGGCCCCGCCCGCCCAGCTTCCCCTCCCGACCCCGGCCCCGCCACACAGTTTCTCCTCCCAGCTTGGCCCCGCCCGCCCAGCTTCCCCTCCCAGCCAGGCCCCGCCCGCCCAGTTTCTCCTCCCGAGCCCGGCCCCGCCCGCTCCGCTTCCCCTCCCAGCCAGGCCCCGCCCGCCCAGTTTCTCCTCCCGAGTCCGGCCCCGCCCGCCCAGTTTCTCCTCCCGAGCCCGGCCCCGCCCGCCCAGTTTCTCCTCCCGAGCGAGGCCCCGCCCGCCCAGCTTCCCCTCCCGAATCCGGCCCCGCCCGCCCATGTTCCCCTCCCAGCCAGGCCCCGCCCGCCCAGTTTCTCCTCCCAGCTTGGCCCCGCCCGCCCATCTTCCCCTCCCGATCCCGGCCCCGCCCGCCCATGTTCCCCTCCCAGCTTGGCCCCGCCCGCCCAGTTTCTCCTCCCGAACCCGGCCCCGCCCGCCAAGCTTCTCCTAGCGAGCCCGGCCCCGCCCGCCCAGCTTCCCCTCCAAGCCAGGCCCCGCCCGCCCCGCTTCCCCTCCCGAGTCCGGCCCCGCCCGCCCAGTTTCTCCTCCCAGCACGGCCCCGCCCACCCAGCTTCCCCTCCCAGCCTGGCCCCGCCCGCCCAGTTTCTCCTCCCGAGTGCGGCCCCGCCCGCCCCGCTTCTCCTCCCGAGTCCGGCCCCACCCGCCCAGCTTCCCCTCCCAGCTTGGCCCCGCCCGCCCAGCTTCCCCTCCCAGCCAGGCCCCGCCCGCCCAGTTTCTCCTCCCGAGCCCGGCCCCGCCCGCTCCGCTTCCCCTCCCAGCCAAGCCCCGCCCGCCCAGTTTCTCCTCCCGAGCGAGGCCCCGCCCGCCCAGTTTCTCCTCCCGAGCGAGGCCCCGCCCGCCCAGCTTCCCCTCCCGAATCCGGCCCCGCCCGCCCATGTTCCCCTCCCAGCCAGGCCCCGCCCGCCCAGTTTTTCCTCCCAGCTTGGCCCCGCCCGCCCAGCTTCCCCTCCCGATCCCGGCCCCGCCCGCCCATGTTCCCCTCCCAGCTTGGCCCCGCCCGCCCAGTTTCTCCTCCCGAACCCGGCCCCGCCCGCCAAGCTTCTCCTAGCGAGCCCGGCCCCGCCCGCCCAGCTTCCCCTCCAAGCCAGGCCCCGCCCGCCCCGCTTCCCCTCCCGAGTCCGGCCCCGCCCGCCCAGTTTCTCCTCCCGAGCCCGGCCCCGCCCGCCCCGCTTCCCCTCCCAGCTTGGCCCCGCCCGCCCAGTTTCTTCTCCCGAGCGAGGCCCCGCCCGCCCAGTTTCTCCTCCCGAGCGAGGCCCCGCCCGCCCAGCTTCCCCTCCCAGCTTGGCCCCGCCCGCCCAGTTTCTCCTCCCGAACCCGGCCCCGCCCGCCTAGCTTCTGCAAGCCAGCTCGGCCCCGCCCGGCCAGCTTCCCCTCCCGACTCCAGCCCCGCCCGCCCAGGTTCTCCTCCCGAGCCCGGCCCCGCCCGCCCAGTTTCCCCTCCCGAACCCGGCCCCGCCCGCCCAGTTTCTCCTCCCGAGTCCGGCCCCGGCCGCCCAGTTTCTCATCCCAGCTTGGCCCCGCCCGCCCAGCTTCCCCTCCCGAGCGAGGCCCCGCCCGCCCAGTTTCTCCTCCCGAGCGAGGCCCCGCCCGCCCAGCTTCCCCTTCCGAATCCGGCCCTGCCCGCCCAGCTTCTCCTCCCAGCTTGGCCCCGCCCGCCCAGCTTCCCCTCCCGAGTCCGGCCCCGCCCGCCCAGTTTCTCCTCCCGAGCGAGGCCCCGCCCGCCCAGCTTCCCCTCCCGAACCCGGCCCCGCCCGCCCAGCTTCTCCTCCCAGCTTGGCCCCGCCCGCCCAGTTTCTCCTCCCGAGCGAGGCCCCGCCCGCCCAGTTTCTCATCCCAGCTTGGCCCCGCCCGCCCAGCTTCCCCTCCCGAGCGAGGCCCCGCCCGCCAAGTTTCTCCTCCCGAGCGAGGCCCCGCCCGCCCAGTTTCTCCTCCCGAGCGAGGCCCCGCCCGCCCAGCTTCCCCTCCCAGCTTGGCCCCGCCCGCCCAGTTTCTCCTCCCGAGCGAGGCCCCGCCCGCCCAGCTTCCCCTCCCGACCCCGGCCCCGCCACCCAGTTTCTCCTCCCAGCCTGGCCCCGCCCGCCCAGTTTCTCCTCCCGAGTCCGGCCCCGCTCGCCCCGCTTCTCCTCCCGAGTCCGGCCCCGCCCGCCCAGCTTCCCCTCCCAGCTTGGCCCCGCCCGCCCAGCTTCCCCTCCCGAGTCCGGCCCCGCCCGCCCAGTTTCTCCTCCCGAGCGAGGCCCCGCCCGCCCAGTTTCCCCTCCCGAACCCGGCCCCGCCCGCCCAGCTTCCCCTCCCGAGTCCGGCCCCGCCCGCCCAGTTTCTCCTCTCGAGCGAGGCCCCGCCCGCCCAGCTTCCCCTCCCGAACGAGGCCCCGCCCGCCCAGTTTCTCCTCCCGAGCGAGGCCCCGCCCGCCCAGCTTCCCCTCCCGAATCCGGCCCTGCCCGCCCATGTTCCCCTCCCAGTCAGGCCCCGCCCGCCCAGTTTCTCCTCCCAGCTTGGCCCCGCCCGCCCAGCTTCCCCTCCCGATCCCGGCCCCGCCCGCCCATGTTCCCCTCCCAGTCAGGCCCCGCCCGCCCAGTTTCTCCTCCCAGCTTAGCCCCGCCCGCCCAGTTTCTCCTCCCAGCACGGCCCCGCCCGCCCAGTTTCTCCTCCCAGCCAGGCCCCGCCCGCCCAGCTTCCCCTCCCGAACCCGGCCCCGCCCGCCCAGCTTCTGCTAGCGAGCTCGGCCCCGCCCGCCCAGCTTCCCCTCCCAGCTTAGCCCCGCCCGCCCAGTTTCTCCTCCCAGCACGGCCCCGCCCACCCAGCTTCCCCTCCCAGCCTGGCCCCGCCCGCCCAGTTTCTCCTCCCGAGTGCGGCCCCGCCCGCCCCGCTTCTCCTCCCGAGTCCGGCCCCGCCCGCCCAGCTTCCCCTCCCAGCTTGGCCCCGCCCGCCCAGCTTCCCCTCCCAGCCAGGCCCCGCCCGCCCAGTTTCTCCTCCCGAGCCCGGCCCCGCCCGCTCCGCTTCCCCTCCCAGCCAGGCCCCGCCCGCCCAGTTTCTCCTCCCGATCCCGGCCCCGCCCGCCCAGCTTCTCCTCCCAGCTTAGCCCCGCCCGCCCAGTTTCTCCTCCCAGCACGGCCCCGCTCGCCCAGTTTCTCCTCCCAGCCAGGCCCCGACCGCCCAGCTTCCCCTCCCGAACCCGGCCCCGCCCGCCCAGCTTCTGCTAGCGAGCTCGGCCCCGCCCGCCCTCTTCCCCTCCCAGCTTGGCCCCGCCCGCCCCGCTTCCCATCCCGAGCGAGGCCCCGCCCGCCCAGCTTCCCCTCCCGAACCCGGCCCCGCCCGCCAAGCTTCTCCTAGCGAGCTCGGCCCCGCCCGCCCTCTTCCCCTCCCAGCTTGGCCCCGCCCGCCCAGTTTCTCCTCCCAGCCAGGCCCCGCCCGCCCAGTTTCTCCTACCGAGTCCGGCCCCGCCCGCCCCGCTTCCCCTCCCAGCCAGGCCCCGCCCGCCCAGTTTCTCCTCCCAGCTTGGCCCCGCCCGCCCAGCTTCCCCTCCCGATCCCGGCCCCGCCCGCCCATGTTCCCCTCCGAGCCTGGCCCCGCCCGCCCAGCTTCCCATCCCGAGCGAGGCCCCGCCCGCCCAGTTTCTCCTCCCAGCTTGGCCCCGCCCGCCCAGCTTCCCCTCCCGTACCCGGCCCCGCCCGCCAAGCTTCTCCTAGCGAGCTCGGCCCCGCCCGCCCCGCTTCCCCTCCCAGCCAGGCCCCGCCCGCCCAGTTTCTCCTCCCGAGTCCGGCCCCGCCCGCCCCGCTTCCCCTCCCAGCCTGGCCCCGCCCGCCCAGTTTCTCCTCCCGAGTCCGGCCCCGCCCGCCCCGCTTTTCCTCCCGAGTCCGGCCCCGCCCGCCCAGTTTCTCCTCCCAGCCTGGCCCCGCCCGCCCAGTTTCTCCTCCCGAGTCCGGCCCCGCTCGCCCCGCTTCTCCTCCCGAGTCCGGCCCCGCCCGCCCAGCTTCCCCTCCCAGCTTGGCCCCGCCCGCCCAGCTTCCCCTCCCGAGTCCGGCCCCGCCCGCCCCGCTTCCCCTCCCAGCCTGGCCCCGCCCGCCCAGTTTCTCCTCCCGAGTCCGGCCCCGCCCGCCCCGCTTTTCCTCCCGAGTCCGGCCCCGCCCGCCCAGTTTCTCCTCCCAGCCTGGCCCCGCCCGCCCAGTTTCTCCTCCCGAGTCCGGCCCCGCTCGCCCCGCTTCTCCTCCCGAGTCCGGCCCCGCCCGCCCAGCTTCCCCTCCCAGCTTGGCCCCGCCCGCCCAGCTTCCCCTCCCGAGTCCGGCCCCGCCCGCCCAGTTTCTCCTCCCGAGCGAGGCCCCGCCCGCCCAGTTTCCCCTCCCGAACCCGGCCCCGCCCGCCCAGCTTCCCCTCCCGAGTCCGGCCCCGCCCGCCCAGTTTCTCCTCTCGAGCGAGGCCCCGCCCGCCCAGCTTCCCCTCCCGAACGAGGCCCCGCCCGCCCAGTTTCTCCTCCCGAGCGAGGCCCCGCCCGCCCAGCTTCCCCTCCCGAATCCGGCCCTGCCCGCCCATGTTCCCCTCCCAGTCAGGCCCCGCCCGCCCAGTTTCTCCTCCCAGCTTGGCCCCGCCCGCCCAGCTTCCCCTCCCGATCCCGGCCCCGCCCGCCCATGTTCCCCTCCCAGTCAGGCCCCGCCCGCCCAGTTTCTCCTCCCAGCTTAGCCCCGCCCGCCCAGTTTCTCCTCCCAGCACGGCCCCGCCCGCCCAGTTTCTCCTCCCAGCCAGGCCCCGCCCGCCCAGCTTCCCCTCCCGAACCCGGCCCCGCCCGCCCAGCTTCTGCTAGCGAGCTCGGCCCCGCCCGCCCAGCTTCCCCTCCCAGCTTAGCCCCGCCCGCCCAGTTTCTCCTCCCAGCACGGCCCCGCCCACCCAGCTTCCCCTCCCAGCCTGGCCCCGCCCGCCCAGTTTCTCCTCCCGAGTGCGGCCCCGCCCGCCCCGCTTCTCCTCCCGAGTCCGGCCCCGCCCGCCCAGCTTCCCCTCCCAGCTTGGCCCCGCCCGCCCAGCTTCCCCTCCCAGCCAGGCCCCGCCCGCCCAGTTTCTCCTCCCGAGCCCGGCCCCGCCCGCTCCGCTTCCCCTCCCAGCCAGGCCCCGCCCGCCCAGTTTCTCCTCCCGATCCCGGCCCCGCCCGCCCAGCTTCTCCTCCCAGCTTAGCCCCGCCCGCCCAGTTTCTCCTCCCAGCACGGCCCCGCTCGCCCAGTTTCTCCTCCCAGCCAGGCCCCGACCGCCCAGCTTCCCCTCCCGAACCCGGCCCCGCCCGCCCAGCTTCTGCTAGCGAGCTCGGCCCCGCCCGCCCTCTTCCCCTCCCAGCTTGGCCCCGCCCGCCCCGCTTCCCATCCCGAGCGAGGCCCCGCCCGCCCAGCTTCCCCTCCCGAACCCGGCCCCGCCCGCCAAGCTTCTCCTAGCGAGCTCGGCCCCGCCCGCCCTCTTCCCCTCCCAGCTTGGCCCCGCCCGCCCAGTTTCTCCTCCCAGCCAGGCCCCGCCCGCCCAGTTTCTCCTACCGAGTCCGGCCCCGCCCGCCCCGCTTCCCCTCCCAGCCAGGCCCCGCCCGCCCAGTTTCTCCTCCCAGCTTGGCCCCGCCCGCCCAGCTTCCCCTCCCGATCCCGGCCCCGCCCGCCCATGTTCCCCTCCGAGCCTGGCCCCGCCCGCCCAGCTTCCCATCCCGAGCGAGGCCCCGCCCGCCCAGTTTCTCCTCCCAGCTTGGCCCCGCCCGCCCAGCTTCCCCTCCCGTACCCGGCCCCGCCCGCCAAGCTTCTCCTAGCGAGCTCGGCCCCGCCCGCCCCGCTTCCCCTCCCAGCCAGGCCCCGCCCGCCCAGTTTCTCCTCCCGAGTCCGGCCCCGCCCGCCCCGCTTCCCCTCCCAGCCTGGCCCCGCCCGCCCAGTTTCTCCTCCCGAGTCCGGCCCCGCCCGCCCCGCTTTTCCTCCCGAGTCCGGCCCCGCCCGCCCAGTTTCTCCTCCCGAGTCCGGCCGCGGCCGCCCAGTTTCTCATCCCAGCTTGGCCCCGCCCGCCCATGTTCCCCTCCCAGCCAGGCCCCGCCCGCCCAGTTTCTCCTCCCAGCTTGGCCCCGCCCGCCCAGCTTCCCCTCCCGATCCCGGCCCCGCCCGCCCATGTTCCCCTCCCAACTTGGCCCCGCCCGCCCAGTTTCTCCTCCCGAACCCGGCCCCGCCCGCCAAGCTTCTCCTAGCGAACCCGGCCCCGCCCGCCCAGCTTCCCCTCCAAGCCAGGCCCCGCCCGCCCCGCTTCCCCTCCCGAGTCCGGCCCCGCCCGCCCAGTTTCTCCTCCCGAGCTTGGCCCCGCCCGCCCAGCTTCCCATCCCGAGCGAGGCCCCGCCCGGCCAGTTTCTCCTCCCAGCTTGGCCCCTCCCGAACCCGGCCCCGCCCGCCCAGCTTCTGCTAGCGAGCTCGGCCCCGCCCGCCCAGCTTCCCCTCCCAGCTTGGCCCCGCCCGCCCAGTTTCTCCTCCCAGCCAGGCCCCGCCCGCCCAGTTTCTCCTCCCGAGTCCGGCCCCGCCCGCCCCGCTTCCCCTCCCAGCCAGGCCCCGCCCGCCCAGCTTCCCCTCCCGAACCCGGCCCCGCCCGCCCAGCTTCTCCTCCCAGCTAAGCCCCGCCCGCCCAGTTTCTCCTCCCAGCACGGCCCCGCCCGCCCAGTTTCTCCTCCCAGCACGGCCCCGCCCACCCAGCTTCCCCTCCCAGCCTGGCCCCGCCCGCCCAGTTTCTCCTCCCGAGTGCGGCCCCGCCCGCCCCGCTTCTCCTCCCGAGCGAGGCCCCGCCCGCCCAGCTTCCCCTCCCAGCTTGGCCCCGCCCGCCCAGCTTCCCCTCCCGATCCCGGCCCCGCCCGCCCATGTTCCCCTCCCAGCTTGGCAGCGCCCGCCCAGTTTCTCCTCCCGAGTCCGGCCCCGCCCGCCCCGCTTCCCCTCCCAGCCAGGCCCCGCCCGCCTAGCTTCCCCTCCCGAACCCGGCCCCGCCCGCCCAGCTTCTCCTCCCAGCTAAGCCCCGCCCGCCCAGTTTCTCCTCCCAGCACGGCCCCGCCCGCCCATGTTCCCCTCCCAGCCAGGCCCCGCCCGCCCAGTTTCTCCACCCAGCTTGGCCCCGCCCGCCCAGCTTCCCCTCCCGATCCCGGCCCCGCCCGCCCATGTTCCCCTCCCAGCCAGGCCCCGCCCGCCCAGTTTCTCCTCCCAGCTTGGCCCCGCCCGCCCAGCTTCCCCTCCCGATCCCGGCCCCGCCCGCCCATGTTCCCCTCCCAGCTTGGCAGCGCCCGCCCAGTTTCTCCTCCCGAACCCGGCCCCGCCCGCCAAGCTTCTCCTAGCGAGCCCGGCCCCGCCCGCCCAGATTCCCCTCCAAGCCAGGCCCCGCCCGCCCCGCTTCCCCTCCCGAGTCCGGCCCCGCCCGCCCAGTTTCTCCTCCCGACCTTGGCCCCGCCCGCCTAGCTTCCCATCCCGAGCGAGGCCCCGCCCGCCCAGTTTCTCCTCCCGAACCCGGCCCCGCCCGCCCAGCTTCTGCTAGCGAGCTCGGCCCCGCCCGCCCAGCTTCCCCTCCCAGCTTGGCCCCGCCCGCCCAGTTTCTCCTCCCAGCCAGGCCCCGCCCGCCCAGTTTCTCCTCCCGAGTCCGGCCCCGCCCGCCCCGCTTCCCCTCCCAGCCAGGCCCCGCCCGCCCAGCTTCCCCTCCCGAACCCGGCCCCGCCCGCCCAGCTTCCCCTCCCAGCTTGGCCCCGCCCGCCCAGCTTCTCCTCCCAGCCAGGCCCCGCCCGCCCAGTTTCTCCTCCCAGCACGGCCCCGCCCGCCCAGTTTCTCCTCCCAGCCAGGCCCCGCCCGCCCAGTTTCCCCTCCCGAACCCGGCCCCGCCCGCCCAGCTTCTGCTAGCGAGCTCGGCCCCGCCCGCCCAGCTTCCCCTCCCAGCTTGGCCCCGCCCGCCCAGTTTCTCCTCCCAGCACGGCCCCGCCCACCCAGCTTCCCCTCCCAGCCTGGCCCCGCCCGCCCAGTTTCTCCTCCCGAGTGCGGCCCCGCCCGCCCCGCTTCTCCTCCCGAGTCCGGCCCCGCCCGCCCAGCTTCCCCTCCCAGCTTGGCCCCGCCCGCCCAGCTTCCCCTCCCAGCCAGGCCCCGCCCGCCCAGTTTCTCCTCCCGAGCCCGGCCCCGCCCGCTCCGCTTCCCCTCCCAGCCAGGCCCCGCCCGCCCAGTTTCTCCTCCCGAGCCCGGCCCCGCCCGCTCCGCTTCCCCTCCCAGCTTGGCCCCGCCCGCCCAGTTTCTCCTCCCGAACCCGGCCCCGCCCGCCCAGCTTCTCCTCCCAGCTTAGCCCCGCCCGCCCAGTTTCTCCTCCCAGCACGGCCCCGCTCGCCCAGTTTCTCCTCCCAGCCAGGCCCCGACCGCCCAGCTTCCCCTCCCGAACCCGGCCCCGCCCGCCCAGCTTCTGCTAGCGAGCTCGGCCCCGCCCGCCCAGCTTCCCCTCCCAGCTTGGCCCCGCCCGCCCAGTTTCTCCTCCCGAGCTCGGCCCCGCCCGCCCCGCTTCCCCTCCCAGCTTGGCCCCGCCCGCCCCGCTTCCCATCCCGAGCGAGGCCCCGCCCGCCCAGTTTCTCCTCCCAGCTTGGCCCCGCCCGCCCAGCTTCCCCTCCCGAACCCGGCCCCGCCCGCCAAGCTTCTCCTAGCGAGCTCGGCCCCGCCCGCCCTCTTCCCCTCCCAGCTTGGCCCCGCCCGCCCAGTTTCTCCTCCCAGCCAGGCCCCGCCCGCCCAGTTTCTCCTACCGAGTCCGGCCCCGCCCGCCCCGCTTCCCCTCCCAGCCAGGCCCCGCCCGCCCAGTTTCTCCTCCCAGCTTGGCCCCGCCCGCCCAGCTTCCCCTCCCGATCCCGGCCCCGCCCGCCCATGTTCCCCTCCCAGCCTGGCCCCGCCCGCCCAGCTTCCCCTCCCGAGTCCGGCCCCGCCCGCCAAGCTTCTCCTAGCGAGCTCGGCCCCGCCCGCCCCGCTTCCCCTCCCAGCCAGGCCCCGCCCGCCCAGTTTCTCCTCCCGAGTCCGGCCCCGCCCGCCCCGCTTCCCCTCCCAGCCTGGCCCCGCCCGCCCAGTTTCTCCTCCCGAGTCCGGCCCCGGCCGCCCAGTTTCTCATCCCAGCTTGGACCCGCCCGCCCAGCTTCCCCTCCCGAGCGAGGCCCCGCCCGCCCAGTTTCTCCTCCCGAGCGAGGCCCCGCCCGCCCCGCTTCCCCTCCCAGCCAGGCCCCGCCCGCCCAGCTTCCCCTCCCGAACCCGGCCCCGCCCGCCCAGCTTCTCCTCCCAGCTTAGCCCCGCCCGCCAAGCTTCTCCTCCCAGCACGGCCCCGCCCGCCCAGTTTCTCCTCCCAGCCTGGCCCCGCCCGCCCAGTTTCTCCTCCCGAGTCCGGCCCCGCCCGCCCCGCTTCTCCTCCCGAGTCCGGCCCCGCCTGCCCAGCTTCCCCTCCCAGCTTGGCCCCGCCCGCCCAGCTTCCCCTCCCGAGTCCGGCCCCGCCCGCCCAGTTTCTCCTCCCGAGCGAGGCCCCGCCCGCCCAGTTTCCCCTCCCGAACCCGGCCCCGCCCGCCCAGCTTCCCCTCCCGAGTCCGGCCCCGCCCGCCCAGTTTCTCCTCCCGAGCGAGGCCCCGCCCGCCCAGCTTCCCCTCCCGAGCGAGGCCCCACCCGCCCAGTTTCTCCTCCCGAGCGAGGCCCCGCCCGCCCAGCTTCCCCTCCCGAATCCGGCCCTGCCCGCCCATGTTCCCCTCCCAGTCAGGCCCCGCCCGCCCAGTTTCTCCTCCCAGCTTGGCCCCGCCCGCCCAGCTTCCCCTCCCGATCCCGTCCCCGCCCGCCCATGTTCCCCTCCCAGGCAGGCCCCGCCTGCCCAGTTTCTCCTCCCAGCTTGGCCCCGCCCGCCCAGCTTCCCCTCCCGATCCCGGCCCCGCCCGCCCATGTTCCCCTCCCAACTTGGCCCCGCCCGCCCAGTTTCTCCTCCCGAACCCGGCCCCGCCCGCCAAGCTTCTCCTAGCGAACCCGGCCCCGCCCGCCCAGCTTCCCCTCCAAGCCAGGCCCCGCCCGCCCCGCTTCCCCTCCCGAGTCCGGCCCCGCCCGCCCAGTTTCTCCTCCCGAGCTTGGCCCCGCCCGCCCAGCTTCCCATCCCGAGCGAGGCCCCGCCCGGCCAGTTTCTCCTCCCAGCTTGGCCCCTCCCGAAGCCGGACCCGCCCGCCCAGCTTCTGCTAGCGAGCTCGGCCCCGCCCGCCCAGCTTCCCCTCCCAGCTTGGCCCCGCCCGCCCAGTTTCTCCTCCCGAGTCCGGCCCCGCCCGCCCCGCTTCCCCTCCCAGCCAGGCCCCGCCCGCCCAGCTTCCCCTCCCGAACCCGGCCCCGCCCGCCCAGCTTCTCCTCCCAGCTTAGCCCCGCCCGCCCAGTTTCTCCTCCGAGCACGGTCCCGCCCGCCCAGTTTCTCCTCCCAGCACGGCCCCGCCCACCCAGCTTCCCCTCCCAGCCTGGCCCCGCCCGCCCAGTTTCTCCTCCCGAGTGCGGCCCCGCCCGCCCCGCTTCTCCTCCCGAGTCCGGCCCCGCCCGCCCAGCTTCCCCTCCCAGCTTGGCCCCGCCCACCCAGCTTCCCCTCCCAGCCAGGCCCCGCCCGCCCAGTTTCTCCTCCCGAGTCCGGCCCCGCCCGCCCAGTTTCTCCTCCCGAGCCCGGCCCCGCCCGCCCCGCTTCCCCTCCCAGCTTGGCCCCGCCCGCCCAGTTTCTCCTCCCGACTCCAGCCCCGCCCGCCCAGCTTCCCCTCCCGAATCCGGCCCCGCCCGCCCATGTTCCCCTCCCAGCCAGGCCCCGCCCGCCCAGTTTCTCCACCCAGCTTGGCCCCCCCCGCCCAGCTTCCCCTCCCGATCCCGGCCCCGCCCGCCCATGTTCCCCTCCCAGCCAGGCCCCGCCCGCCCAGTTTCTCCTCCCAGCTTGGCCCCGCACGCCCAGCTTCCCCTCCCGAGCCCGGCCCCGCCCGCCCATGTTCCCCTCCCAGCTTGGCCCCGCCCGCCCAGTTTCTCCTCCCGAACCCGGCCCCGCCCGCCAAGCTTCTCCTAGCGAGCCCGGCCCCGCCCGCCCAGCTTCCCCTCCAAGCCAGGCCCCGCCCGCCCCGCTTCCCCTCCCGAACCCGGACCCGCCCGCCAAGCTTCTCCTAGCGAGCCCGGCCCCGCCCGCCCAGCTTCCCCTCCAAGCCAGGCCCCGCCCGCCCCGCTTCCCCTCCCGAGTCCGGCCCCGCCCGCCCAGTTTCTCCTCCCGAGCTTGGCCCCGCCCGCCCAGCTTCCCATCCCGAGCGAGGCCCCGCCCGCCCAGTTTCTCCTCCCAGCTTGGCCCCGCCCGCCCAGCTTCCCCTCCCGAACCCGGCCCCGCCCGCCCAGCTTCTGCTAGCGAGCTCGGCCCCGCCCGCCCAGCTTCCCCTCCCAGCTTGGCCCCGCCCGCCCAGTTTCTCCTCCCAGCCAGGCCCCGCCCGCCCAGTTTCTCCTCCCGAGTCCGGCCCCGCCCGCCCCGCTTCCCCTCCCAGCCAGGCCCCGCCCGCCCAGCTTCCCCTCCCGAACCCGGCCCCGCCCGCCCAGTTTCTCCTCCCAGCACGGCCCTGCCCGCCCAGTTTCTCCTCCCAGCCAGGCCCCGCCCGCCCAGTTTCTCCTCCCAGCACGGCCCCGCCCACCCAGCTTCCCCTCCCAGCCAGGCCCCGCCCGCCCAGTTTCTCCTCCCGAGTCCGGCCCCGCCCGCCCAGTTTCTCCTCCCGAGCCCGGCCCCGCCCGCCCCGCTTCCCCTCCCAGCTTGGCCCCGCCCGCCCAGTTTCTCCTCCCGACTCCAGCCCCGCCCGCCCAGCTTCCCCTCCCGAATCCGGCCCCGCCCGCCCATGTTCCCCTCCCAGCCAGGCCCCGCCCGCCCAGTTTCTCCACCCAGCTTGGCCCCTCCCGCCCAGCTTCCCCTCCCGATCCCGGCCCCGCCCGCCCATGTTCCCCTCCCAGCCAGGCCCCGCCCGCCCAGTTTCTCCTCCCAGCTTGGCCCCGCACGCCCAGCTTCCCCTCCCGAGCCCGGCCCCGCCCGCCCATGTTCCCCTCCCAGCTTGGCCCCGCCCGCCCAGTTTCTCCTCCCGAACCCGGCCCCGCCCGCCAAGCTTCTCCTAGCGAGCCCGGCCCCGCCCGCCCAGCTTCCCCTCCAAGCCAGGCCCCGCCCGCCCCGCTTCCCCTCCCGAACCCGGACCCGCCCGCCAAGCTTCTCCTAGCGAGCCCGGCCCCGCCCGCCCAGCTTCCCCTCCAAGCCAGGCCCCGCCCGCCCCGCTTCCCCTCCCGAGTCCGGCCCCGCCCGCCCAGTTTCTCCTCCCGAGCTTGGCCCCGCCCGCCCAGCTTCCCATCCCGAGCGAGGCCCCGCCCGCCCAGTTTCTCCTCCCAGCTTGGCCCCGCCCGCCCAGCTTCCCCTCCCGAACCCGGCCCCGCCCGCCCAGCTTCTGCTAGCGAGCTCGGCCCCGCCCGCCCAGCTTCCCCTCCCAGCTTGGCCCCGCCCGCCCAGTTTCTCCTCCCAGCCAGGCCCCGCCCGCCCAGTTTCTCCTCCCGAGTCCGGCCCCGCCCGCCCCGCTTCCCCTCCCAGCCAGGCCCCGCCCGCCCAGCTTCCCCTCCCGAACCCGGCCCCGCCCGCCCAGCTTCTCCTCCCAGCTTAGCCCCGCCCGCCCAGTTTCTCCTCCCAGCACGGCCCTGCCCGCCCAGTTTCTCCTCCCAGCCAGGCCCCGCCCGCCCAGCTTCCCCTCCCGAACCCGGCCCCGCCCGCCCAGCTTCTGCTAGCGAGCTCGGCCCCGCCCGCCCAGCTTCCCCTCCCAGCTTGGCCCCGCCCGCCCAGTTTCTCCTCCCGAGCTCGGCCCCGCCCGCCCCGCTTCCCCTCCCAGCTTGGCCCCGCCCGCCCCGCTTCCCATCCCGAGCGAGGCCCCGCCCGCCCAGTTTCTCCTCCCAGCTTGGCCCCGCCCGCCCAGCTTCCCCTCCCGAACCCTGCCCCGCCCGCCAAGCTTCTCCTAGCCAGCTCGGCCCCGCCCGCCCCGCTTCCCCTCCCAGCCAGGCCCCGCCCGCCCAGTTTCTCCTCCCGAGTCCGGCCCCGCCCGCCCAGCTTCTCCTCCCAGCTTAGCCCCGCCCGCCCAGTTTCTCCTCCCAGCACGGCCCCGCCCACCCAGCTTCCCCTCCCAGCTTGGCCCAGCCCGCCCAGCTTCCCCTCCCGAGTCCGGCCCCGCCCGCCCAGTTTCTCCTCCCGAGCGAGGCCCCGCCCGCCCAGTTTCCCCTCCCGAACCCGGCCCCGCCCGTCCAGTTTCTCCTCCCGAGTCCGGCCCCGGCCGCCCAGTTTCTCATCCCAGCTTGGCCCCGCCCGCCCAGCTTCCCCTCCCGAGCGAGGCCCCGCCCGCCCAGTTTCTCCTCCCGAGCGAGGCCCCGCCCGCCCAGCTTCCCCTCCCGAATCCGGCCCTGCCCGCCCATGTTCCCCTCCCAGTCAGGCCGCGCCCGCCCAGTTTCTCCTCCCAGCTTGGCCCCGCCCGCCCAGCTTCCCCTCCCGATCCCGGCCCCGCCCGCCCATGTTCCCCTCCCAGCCAGGCCCCGCCCGCCCAGTTTCTCCTCCCAGCTTGGCCCCGCCCGCCCCGCTTCCCCTCCCAGCCAGGCCCCACCCGCCCAGCTTCCCCTCCCGAACCCGGCCCCCCCCGCCCAGCTTCTCCTCCCAGCTTGGCCCCGCCCGCCCAGCTTCCCCTCCCGAACCCGGCCCCGCCCGCCCAGCTTCTGCTAGCGAGCTCGGCCCCGCCCGCCCAGCTTCCCCTCCCAGCTTGGCCCCGCCCGCCGAGTTTCTCCTCCCAGCCAGGCCCCGCCCGCCCAGTTTCTCCTCCCGAGTCCGGCCCCGCCCGCCCCGCTTCCCCTCCCAGCCAGGCCCCGCCCGCCCAGCTTCTCCTCCCAGCTTAGCCCCGCCCGCCCAGTTTCTCCTCCCATCACGGCCCCGCCCGCCCAGTTTCTCCTCCCAGCACGGCCCCGCCCACCCAGCTTCCCCTCCCAGCCTGGCCCCGCCCGCCCAGTTTCTCCTCTCGAGTGCGGCCCCGCCCGCTCCGCTTCCCCTCCCAGCCAGGCCCCGCCCTCCCAGTTTCTCCTCCCGAGTCCGGCTCCGCCCGCCCAGTTTCTCCTCCCGAGCCCGGCCCCGCCCGCCCCGCTTCCCCTCCCAGCTTGGCCCCGCCCGCCCAGTTTCTCCTCCCGAGCGAGGCCCCGCCCGGCCAGTTTCTCCTCCCGAGCGAGGCCCCGCCCGCCCAGCTTCCCCTCCCGAATCCGGCCCCGCCCGCCCATGTTCCCCTCCCAGTCAGGCCGCGCCCGCCCAGTTTCTCCTCCCGATCCCGGCCCCGCCCGCCCATGTTCCCCTCCCAGCCAGGCCCCGCCCGCCCAGTTTCTCCTCCCAGCTTGGCCCCGCCCGCCCCGCTTCCCCTCCCAGCCAGGCCCCACCCGCCCAGCTTCCCCTCCCGAACCCGGCCCCCCCCGCCCAGCTTCTCCTCCCAGCTAAGCCCTGCCCGCCCAGTTTCTCCTCCCAGCACGGCCCCGCCCGCCCAGTTTCTCCTCCCAGCACGGCCCCGCCCACCCAGCTTCCCCTCCCAGCCTGGCCCCGCCCGCCCAGTTTCTCCTCCCGAGTGCGGCCCCGCCCGCCCCGCTTCTCCTCCGGAGCGAGGCCCCGCCCGCCCAGCTTCCCCTCCCAGCTTGGCCCCGCCCGCCCAGTTTCTCCTCCCGAGCGAGGCCCCGCCCGGCCAGTTTCTCCTCCCGAGCGAGGCCCCGCCCGCCCAGCTTCCCCTCCCGAATCCGGCCCCGCCCGCCCATGTTCCCCTCCCAGCCAGGCCCCGCCCGCCCAGTTTCTCCTCCCAGCTTGGCCCCGCCCGCCCAGCTTCCCCTCCCGATCCCGGCCCCGCCCGCCCATGTTCCCCTCCCAGCTTGGCCCCGCCCGCCCAGTTTCTCCTCCCGAACCCGGCCCCGCCCGCCAAGCTTCTCCTAGCGAGCCCGGCCCCGCCCGCCCAGCTTCCCCTCCCGAACCCGGCCCCGCCCGCCCAGCTTCTCCTCCCAGCTTAGCCCCCCCGCCAGTTTCTCCTCCCAGCACGGCCCCGCCCGCCCAGTTTCTCCTCCCAGCCAGGCCCCGCCCGCCCAGCTTCCCCTCCCGAACCCGGCCCCGCCCGCCCAGCTTCTGCTAGCGAGCTCGGCCCCGCCCGCCCAGCTTCCCCTCCCAGCTTGGCCCCGCCCGCCCAGTTTCTCCTCCCGAGTGCGGCCCCGCCCGCCCCGCTTCTCCTCCCGAGTCCGGCCCCGCCCGCCCAGCTTCCCCTCCCAGCTTGGCCCCGCCCGCCCAGCTTCCCCTCCCAGCCAGGCCCCGCCCGCCCAGTTTCTCCTCCCGAGCCCGGCCCCGCCCGCTCCGCTTCCCCTCCCAGCCAGGCCCCGCCCGCCCAGTTTCTCCTCCCGAGTCCGGCCCCGCCCGCCCAGTTTCTCCTCCCGAGCCCGGCCCCGCCCGCCCCGCTTCCCCTCCCAGCTTGGCCACGCCCGCCCAGTTTCTCCTCCCGAGCGAGGCCCCGCCCGCCCAGTTTCTCCTCCCGAGCGAGGCCCCGCCCGCCCAGCTTCCCCTCCCGAATCCGGCCCCTCCCGCCCATGTTCCCCTCCCAGCCAGGCCCCGCCCGCCCAGTTTCTCCTCCCAGCTTGGCCCCGCCCGCCCAGCTTCCCCTCCCGATCCCGGCCCCGCCCGCCCATGTTCCCCTCCCAGCTTGGCCCCGCCCGCCCAGTTTCTCCTCCCGAACCCGGCCCCGCCCGCCAAGCTTCTCCTAGCGAGCCCGGCCCCGCCCGCCCAGCTTCCCCTCCCAGCTTGGCCCCGCCCGCCCAGCTTCCCCTCCCAGCCAGGCCCCGCCCGCACAGTTTCTCCTCCCGAGCCCGGATTCGCCCGCTCCGCTTCCCCTCCCAGCCAGGCCCCGCCCGCCCAGTTTCTCCTCTCGAGTCCGGCCCCGCCCGCCCAGTTTCTCCTCCTTAGCCCGGCCCCGCCCGCCCCGCTTCCCCTCCCAGCCAGGCCCCGCCCGCCCAGTTTCTCCTTCCGAGCGAGGCCCCGCCCGCCCAGCTTCCCCTCCCGAATCCGGCCCCGCCCGCCCATGTTCCCCTCCCAGCCAGGCCCCGCCCGCCCAGTTTCTCCACCCAGCTTGGTCCCGCCCGCCCAGCTTCCCCTCCCGATCCCGGCCCCGCCCGCCCATGTTCCCCTCCCAGCCAGGCCCCGCCCGCCCAGTTTCTCCTCCCAGCTTGGCCCCGCACGCCCAGCTTCCCCTCCCGATCCCGGCTCCGCCCGCCCAGTTTCTCCTCCCAGCTTGGCCCCGCCCGCCCAGCTTCTGCTAGCGAGCTCGGCCCCGCCCGCCCAGCTTCCCCTCCCAGCTTTGCCCCGCCCGCCCAGTTTCTCCTCCCAGCCAGGCCCCGCCCGCCCAGTTTCTCCTCCCGAGTCCGGCCCCGCCCGCCCCGCTTCCCCTCCCAGCCAGGCCCCGCCCGCCCAGCTTCCCCTCCCGAACCCGGCCCCGCCCGCCCAGCTTCTCCTCCCAGCTTAGCCCCGCCCGCCCAGTTTCTCCTCCCAGCACGGCCCCGCCCGCCCAGTTTCTCCTCCCAGCCAGGCCCCGCCCGCCCAGCTTCCCCTCCCGAACCCGGCCCCGCCCGCCCAGCTTCTGCTAGCGAGCTCGGCCCCGCCCGCCCAGCTTCCCCTCCCAGCTTGGCCCCACCCGCCCAGTTTCTCCTCCCAGCACGGCCCCGCCCACCCAGCTTCCCCTCCCAGCCTGGCCCCGCCCGCCCAGTTTCTCCTCCCGAGTGCGGCCCCGCCCGCCCCGCTTCTCCTCCCGAGTCCGGCCCCGCCCGCCCAGCTTCCCCTCCCAGCTTGGCCCCGCCCGCCCAGCTTCCCCTCCCAGCCAGGCCCCGCCCGCC
Source organism: Pelodiscus sinensis (assembly GCF_052426305.1). Lineage (NCBI taxonomy): Eukaryota > Metazoa > Chordata > Testudines > Trionychidae > Pelodiscus > Pelodiscus sinensis. Next base: position 1,354,467 of record NC_143066.1, on the reverse strand, counting down.
CAGTTTCTCCTCCCGAGCCCGGCCCCGCCCGCTCCGCTTCTCCTCCCAGCCAGGCCCCGCCCGCCCAGTTTCTCCTCCCGAGTCCGGCCCCGCCCGCCCAGTTTCTCCTCCCGAGCCCGGCCCCGCCCGCCCCGCTTCCCCTCCCAGCTTGGCCCCGCCCGCCCAGTTTCTCCTCCCGAGCGAGGCCCCGCCCGCCCAGTTTCTCCTCCCGAGCGAGGCCCCGCCCGCCCAGCTTCCCCTCCCGAATCCGGCCCCGCCCGCCCATGTTCCCCTCCCAGCCAGGCCCCGCCCGCCCAGTTTTTCCTCCCAGCTTGGCCCCGCCCGCCCAGCTTCCCCTCCCGATCCCGGCCCCGCCCGCCCATGTTCCCCTCCCAGCTTGGCCCCGCCCGCCCAGTTTCTCCTCCCGAACCCGGCCCCGCCCGCCAAGCTTCTCCTAGCGAGCCCGGCCCGGCCCGCCCCGCTTCCCCTCCCAGCCAGGCCCCGCCCGCCCAGCTTCCCCTCCCGAACCCGGCCCCGCCCGCCCAGCTTCTCCTCCCAGCTAAGCCCCGCCCGCCCAGTTTCTCCTCCGAGCACGGCCCCGCCCGCCCAGTTTCTCCTCCCGAGCGAGGCCCCGCCCGCCCAGTTTCTCCTCCCGAGCGAGGCCCCGCCCGCCCAGCTTCCCCTCCCGAATCCGGCCCCGCCCGCCCATGTTCCCCTCCCAGCCAGGCCCCGCCCGCCCAGTTTCTCCTCCCAGCTTGGCCCCGCCCGCCCAGTTTCTCCTCCCAGCCAGGCCCCGCCCGCCCAGCTTCCCCTCCCGAACCCGGCCCCGCCCGCCCAGCTTCTGCTAGCGAGCTCGGCCCCGCCCGCCCAGCTTCCCCTCCCAGCTTGGCCCCGCCCGCCCAGTTTCTCCTCCCAGCACGACCCCGCCCACCCAGCTTCCCCTCCCAGCCTGGCCCCGCCCGCCCAGTTTCTCCTCCCGAGCGAGGCCCCGCCCGCCCAGCTTCCCCTCCCGAATCCGGCCCCGCCCGCCCATGTTCCCCTCCCAGCCAGGCCCCGCCCGCCCAGTTTCTCCTCCCAGCTTGGCCCCGCCCGCCCAGTTTCTCCTCCCAGCCAGGCCCCGCCCGCCCAGCTTCCCCTCCCAGCTTGGCCCCGCCCGCCCAGTTTCTCCTCCCAGCACGACCCCGCCCACCCAGCTTCCCCTCCCAGCCTGGCCCCGCCCGCCCAGTTTCTCCTCCCGAGTGCGGCCCCGCCCGCCCCGCTTCTCCTCCCGAGTCCGGCCCCGCCCGCCCAGCTTCCCCTCCCAGCTTGGCCCCGCCCGCCCAGCTTCCCCTCCCAGCCAGGCCCCGCCCGCCCAGTTTCTCCTCCCGAGCCCGGCCCCGCCCGCTCCGCTTCCCCTCCCAGCCAGGCCCCGCCCGCCCAGTTTCTCCTCCCGAGTCCGGCCCCGGCCGCCCAGTTTCTCCTCCCGAGCTTGGCCCCGCCCGCCCAGCTTCCCATCCCGAACGAGGCCCCGCCCGCCCAGTTTCTCCTCCCAGCTTGGCCCCGCCCGCCCAGCTTCCCCTCCCGAACCCGGCCCCGCCCGCCCAGCTTCTGCTAGCGAGCTCGGCCCCGCCCGCCCAGCTTCCCCTCCCAGCTTGGCCCCGCCCGCCCAGTTTCTCCTCCCAGCTTGGCCCCGCCCGCCCAGCTTCCCCTCCCGAACCCGGCCCCGCCCGCCAAGCTTCTCCTAGCCAGCTCGGCCCCGCCCGTCCCGCTTCCCCTCCCAGCCAGGCCCCGCCCGCCCAGTTTCTCCTCCCGAGTCCGGCCCCGCCCGCCCCGCTTCCCCTCCCAGCCAGGCCCCGCCCGCCCAGCTTCCCCTCCCGAACCCGGCCCCGCCCGCCCAGCTTCTCCTCCCAGCTTAGCCCCGCCCGGCCAGTTTCTCCTCCCAGCACGGCCCCGCCCACCCAGCTTCCCCTCCCAGCCTGGCCCCGCCCGCCCAGTTTCTCCTCCCGAGTCCGGCCCCGCCCGCCCCGCTTCTCCTCCCGAGTCCGGCCCCGCCCGCCCAGCTTCCCCTCCCGAACCCGGCCCCGGCCGCCCAGCTTCTCCTCCCAGCTTAGTCCCGCCCGCCCAGTTTCTCCTCCCAGCATGGCCCCGCCCGCCCAGTTTCTCCTCCCAGCCAGGCCCCGCCCTCCCAGCTTCCCCTCCCGAACCCGGCCCCGCCCGCCCAGCTTCCCCTCCCAGCCAGGACCCGCCCGCCCAGTTTCTCCTCCCGAGCCCGGCCCCGCCCGCCCCGCTTTCCCTCCCAGCTTGGCCCCGCCCGCCCAGTTTCTCCTCCCGAGCGAGGCCCCGCCCGCCCCGCTTCTCCTCCCGAGCTTGGCCCCGCCCGCCCAGCTTCCCATCCCGAGCGAGGCCCCGCCCGCCCAGTTTCTCCTCCCAGCTTGGCCCCGCCCGCCCAGCTTCCCCTCCCGAACCCGGCCCCGCCCGCCCAGCTTCTGCTAGCGAGCTCGGCCCCGCCCGCCCAGCTTCCCCTCCCAGCTTGGCCCCGCCCGCCCAGTTTCTCCTCCCAGCCAAGCCCCGCCCGCCCAGTTTCTCCTCCCGAGTGCGGCCCCGCCCGCCCCGCTTCCCTTCCCAGCCAGGCCCCGCCCGCCCAGCTTCCCCTCCCGAACCCGGCCCCGCCCGCCCAGCTTCTCCTCACAGCTTAGCCCCGCCCGCCCAGTTTCTCCTCCCAGCACGGCCCCGCCCGCCCAGTTTCTCCTCCCAGCCAGGCCCCGCCCGCCCAGCTTCCCCTCCCGAACCCGGCCCCGCCCGCCCAGCTTCTGCTAGCGAGCTCGGCCCCGCCCGCCCAGCTTCCCCTCCCAGCTTGGCCCCGCCCGCCCAGTTTCTCCTCCCGAGCTCGGCCCCGCCCGCCCCGCTTCCCCTCCCAGCTTGGCCCCGCCCGCCCCGCTTCCCATCCCGAGCGAGGCCCCGCCCGCCCAGTTTCTCCTCCCAGCTTGGCCCCGCCCGCCCAGCTTCCCCTCCCGAACCCGGCCCCGCCCGCCAAGCTTCTCCTAGCCAGCTCGGCCCCGCCCGCCCCGCTTCCCCTCCCAGCCAGGCCCCGCCCGCCCAGTTTCTCCTCCCGAGTCCGGCCCCGCCCGCCCCGCTTCCCCTCCCAGCCAGGCCCCGCCCGCCCAGCTTCCCCTCCCGAACCCGGCCCCGCCCGCCCAGCTTCTCCTCCCAGCTTAGCCCCGCCCGGCCAGTTTCTCCTCCCAGCACGGCCCCGCCCACCCAGCTTCCCCTCCCAGCCTGGCCCCGCCCGCCCAGTTTCTCCTCCCGAGTCCGGCCCCGCCCGCCCCGCTTCCCCTCCCGAACCCGGCCCCGCCCGCCCAGCTTCTCCTCCCAGCTTAGTCCCGCCCGCCCAGTTTCTCCTCCCAGCATGGCCCCGCCCGCCCAGTTTCTCCTCCCAGCCAGGCCCCGCCCTCCCAGCTTCCCCTCCCGAACCCGGCCCCGCCCGCCCAGCTTCTGCTAGCGAGCTCGGCCCCGCCCGCCCAGCTTCCCCTCCCAGCTTGGCCCCGCCCGCCCAGTTTCTCCTCCCAGCACGGCCCCGCCCACCCAGCTTCCCCTCCCAGCCAGGCCCCGCCCGCCCAGTTTCTCCTCCGGAGCCCGGCCCCGCCCGCTCCGCTTCCCCTCCCAGCCAGGCCCCGCCCGCCCAGTTTCTCCTCCCGAGCCCGGCCCCGCCCGCCCCGCTTTCCCTGCCAGCTTGGCCCCGCCCGCCCAGTTTCTCCTCCCGAGCGAGGCCCCGCCCGCCCCGCTTCTCCTCCCGAGCGAGGCCCCGCCCGCCCAGCTTCCCCTCCCGAATCCGGCCCCGCCCGCCCAGCTTCCCCTCCCAGCCAGGCCCCGCCCGCCCAGTTTCTCCTCCCGAGCGAGGCCCCGCCCGCCCCGCTTCTCCTCCCGAGCGAGGCCCCGCCCGCCCAGCTTCCCCTCCCGAATCCGGCCCCGCCCGCCCAGCTTCCCCTCCCAGCCAGGCCCCGCCCGCCCAGTTTCTCCTCCCGAGCCTGGCCCCGCCCGCTCCGCTTCCCCTCCCAGCCAGGCCCCGCCCGCCCAGTTTCTCCTCCCGAGTCCGGCCCCGCCCGCCCAGTTTCTCCTCCCGAGTCCGGCCCCGCCCGCCCCGCTTCCCCTCCCAGCCAGGCCCCGCCCGCCCAGCTTCCCCTCCCAGCCAGGCGCCGCCCGCCCAGTTTCTCCTCCCGAGCCCGGCCCCGCCCGCTCCGCTTCCCCTCCCAGCCAGGCCCCGCCCGCCCAGTTTCTCCTCCCGAGCCCGGCCCCGCCCGCCCCGCTTCCCCTCCCAGCTTGGCCCCGCCCGCCCAGTTTCTCCTCCCGAGCGAGGCCCCGCCCGCCCAGTTTCTCCTCCGGAGTCCGGCCCCGCCCGCCCCGCTTCCCCTCCCAGCTTGGCCCCGCCCGCCCAGTTTCTCCTCCCGAGCGAGGCCCCGCCCGCCCAGTTTCTCCTCCCGAGTCCGGCCCCGCCCGCCCCGCTTCCCCTCCCAGCCAGGCCCCGCCCGCCCAGCTTCCCCTCCCAGCCAGGCCCCGCCCGCCCAGTTTCTCCTCCCGAGCTTGACCCCGCCCGCCCAGCTTCCCATCCCGAGCGAGGCCCCGCCCGGCCAGTTTCTCCTCCCAGCTTGGCCCCGCCCGCCCAGCTTCCCCTCCCGAACCCGGCCCCGCCCGCCCAGCTTCTGCTAGCGAGCTCGGCCCCGCCCGCCCAGCTTCCCCTCCCAGCTTGGCCCCGCCCGCCCAGTTTCTCCTCCCAGCCAGGCCCCGCCCGCCCAGTTTCTCCTCCCGAGTCCGGACCCGCCCGCCCCGCTTCCCCTCCCAGCCAGGCCCCGCCCGCCCAGCTTCCCCTCCCGAACCCGGCCCCGCCCGCCCAGCTTCTCCTCCCAGCTAAGCCCCGCCCGCCCAGTTTCTCCTCCCAGCACGGCCCCGCCCGCCCAGTTTCTCCTCCCAGCACGGCCCCGCCCACCCAGCTTCCCCTCCCAGCCTGGCCCCGCCCGCCCAGTTTCTCCTCCCGAGTGCGGCCCCGCCCGCCCCGCTTCTTCTCCCGAGCGAGGCCCCGCCCGCCCAGCTTCCCCTCCCAGCTTGGCCCCGCCCGCCCAGCTTCCCCTCCCGAACCCGGCCCCGCCCGCCCAGCTTCTGCTAGCGAGCTCGGCCCCGCCCGCCCAGCTTCCCCTCCCAGCTTGGCCCCGCCCGCCCAGTTTCTCCTCCCAGCCAGGCCCCGCCCGCCCAGTTTCTCCTCCCGAGTCCGGCCCCGCCCGCCCCGCTTCCCCTCCCAGCCAGGCCCCGGCCGCCCAGCTTCCCCTCCCGAACCCGGCCCCGCCCGCCCAGCTTCTCCTCCCAGCTTAGCCCCGCCCGCCCAGTTTCTCCTCCCAGCACGGCCCCGCCCGCCCAGTTTCTCCTCCCAGCACGGCCCCGCCCGCCCAGCTTCCCCTCCCAGCCTGGCCCCGCCCGCCCAGTTTCTCCTCCCGAGTGCGGCCCCGCCCGCCCCGCTTCTCCTCCCGAGTCCGGCCCCGCCCGCCCAGCTTCCCCTCCCAGCTTGGCCCCGCCCGCCCAGCTTCCCCTCCCAGCCAGGCCCCGCCCGCCCAGCTTTTCCTCCCGAGCTCGGATTCGCCCGCTCCGCTTCCCCTCCCAGCCAGGCCCCGCCCGCCCAGTTTCTCCTCCCGAGTCCGGCCCCGCCCGCCCAGTTTCTCCTCCCGAGTCCGGCCCCGCCCGCCCAGTTTCTCCTTCCGAGCGAGGCCCCGCCCGCCCAGCTTCCCCTCCCGAATCCGGCCCCGCCCGCCCATGTTCCCCTCCCAGCCAGGCCCCGCCCGCCCAGTTTCTCCACCCAGCTTGGCCCCGCCCGCCCAGCTTCCCCTCCCGATCCCGGCCCCGCCCGCCCATGTTCCCCTCCCAGCCAGGCCCCGCCCGCCCAGTTTCTCCTCCCAGCTGGGCCCCGCACGCCCAGCTTCCCCTCCCGATCCCGGCCCCGCCCGCCCATGTTCCCCTCCCAGCTTGGCCCCGCCCGCCCAGTTTCTCCTCCCGAACCCGGCCCCGCCCGCCAAGCTTCTCCTAGCGAGCCCGGCCCCCCCCGCCCAGCTTCCCCTCCAAGCCAGGCCCCGCCCGCCCCGCTTCCCCTCCCGAGTCCGGCCCCGCCCGCCCAGTTTCTCCTCCCGAGCTTGGCCCCGCCCGCCCAGCTTCCCATCCCGAGCGAGGCCCCGCCCGCCCAGTTTCTCCTCCCAGCTTGGCCCCGCCCGCCCAGCTTCCCCTCCCGAACCCGGCCCCGCCCGCCCAGCTTCTGCTAGCGAGCTCGGCCCCGCCCGCCCAGCTTCCCCTCCCAGCTTGGCCCCGCCCGCCCAGTTTCTCCTCCCAGCCAGGCCCCGCCCGCCCAGTTTCTCCTCCCGAGTCCGGCCCCGCCCGCCCCGCTTCCCCTCCCAGCCAGGCCCCGCCCGCCCAGCTTCCCCTCCCGAACCCGGCCCCGCCCGCCCAGCTTCTCCTCCCAGCTTAGCCCCGCCCGCCCAGTTTCTCCTCCCAGCACGGCCCCGCCCGCCCATGTTCCCCTCCCAGCTTGGACCCGCCCGCCCAGTTTCTCCTCCCGAGTGCGGCCCCGCCCGCCCCGCTTCTTCTCCCGAGCGAGGCCCCGCCCGCCCAGCTTCCCCTCCCAGCTTGGCCCCGCCCGCCCAGCTTCCCCTCCCGAACCCGGCCCCGCCCGCCCAGCTTCTGCTAGCGAGCTCGGCCCCGCCCGCCCAGCTTCCCCTCCCAGCTTGGCCCCGCCCGCCCAGTTTCTCCTCCCAGCCAGGCCCCGCCCGCCCAGTTTCTCCTCCCGAGTCCGGCCCCGCCCGCCCCGCTTCCCCTCCCAGCCAGGCCCCGGCCGCCCAGCTTCCCCTCCCGAACCCGGCCCCGCCCGCCCAGCTTCTCCTCCCAGCTTAGCCCCGCCCGCCCAGTTTCTCCTCCCAGCACGGCCCCGCCCGCCCAGTTTCTCCTCCCAGCACGGCCCCGCCCACCCAGCTTCCCCTCCCAGCCTGGCCCCGCCCGCCCAGTTTCTCCTCCCGAGTGCGGTCCCGCCCGCCCCGCTTCTCCTCCCGAGTCCGGCCCCGCCCGCCCAGCTTCCCCTCCCAGCTTGGCCCCGCCCGCCCAGCTTCCCCTCCCAGCCAGGCCCCGCCCGCCCAGCTTCTCCTCCCGAGCTCGGATTCGCCCGCTCCGCTTCCCCTCCCAGCCAGGCCCCGCCCGCCCAGTTTCTCCTCCCGAGTCCGGCCCCGCCCGCCCAGTTTCTCCTCCCGAGTCCGGCCCCGCCCGCCCAGTTTCTCCTTCCGAGCGAGGCCCCGCCCGCCCAGCTTCCCCTCCCGAATCCGGCCCCGCCCGCCCATGTTCCCCTCCCAGCCAGGCCCCGCCCGCCCAGTTTCTCCACCCAGCTTGGCCCCGCCCGCCCAGCTTCCCCTCCCGATCCCGGCCCCGCCCGCCCATGTTCCCCTCCCAGCCAGGCCCCGCCCGCCCAGTTTCTCCTCCCAGCTGGGCCCCGCACGCCCAGCTTCCCCTCCCGATCCCGGCCCCGCCCGCCCATGTTCCCCTCCCAGCTTGGCCCCGCCCGCCCAGTTTCTCCTCCCGAACCCGGCCCCGCCCGCCAAGCTTCTCCTAGCGAGCCCGGCCCCCCCCGCCCAGCTTCCCCTCCAAGCCAGGCCCCGCCCGCCCCGCTTCCCCTCCCGAGTCCGGCCCCGCCCGCCCAGTTTCTCCTCCCGAGCTTGGCCCCGCCCGCCCAGCTTCCCATCCCGAGCGAGGCCCCGCCCGCCCAGTTTCTCCTCCCAGCTTGGCCCCGCCCGCCCAGCTTCCCCTCCCGAACCCGGCCCCGCCCGCCCAGCTTCTGCTAGCGAGCTCGGCCCCGCCCGCCCAGCTTCCCCTCCCAGCTTGGCCCCGCCCGCCCAGTTTCTCCTCCCAGCCAGGCCCCGCCCGCCCAGTTTCTCCTCCCGAGTCCGGCCCCGCCCGCCCCGCTTCCCCTCCCAGCCAGGCCCCGGCCGCCCAGCTTCCCCTCCCGAACCCGGCCCCGCCCGCCCAGCTTCTCCTCCCAGCTTAGCCCCGCCCGCCCAGTTTCTCCTCCCAGCACGGCCCCGCCCGCCCAGTTTCTCCTCCCAGCACGGCCCCGCCCACCCAGCTTCCCCTCCCAGCCTGGCCCCGCCCGCCCAGTTTCTCCTCCCGAGTGCGGCCCCGCCCGCCCCGCTTCTCCTCCCGAGTCCGGCCCCGCCCGCCCAGCTTCCCCTCCCAGCTTGGCCCCGCCCGCCCAGCTTCCCCTCCCAGCCAGGCCCCGCCCGCCCAGCTTTTCCTCCCGAGCTCGGATTCGCCCGCTCCGCTTCCCCTCCCAGCCAGGCCCCGCCCGCCCAGTTTCTCCTCCCGAGTCCGGCCCCGCCCGCCCAGTTTCTCCTCCCGAGTCCGGCCCCGCCCGCCCAGTTTCTCCTTCCGAGCGAGGCCCCGCCCGCCCAGCTTCCCCTCCCGAATCCGGCCCCGCCCGCCCATGTTCCCCTCCCAGCCAGGCCCCGCCCGCCCAGTTTCTCCACCCAGCTTGGCCCCGCCCGCCCAGCTTCCCCTCCCGATCCCGGCCCCGCCCGCCCATGTTCCCCTCCCAGCCAGGCCCCGCCCGCCCAGTTTCTCCTCCCAGCTGGGCCCCGCACGCCCAGCTTCCCCTCCCGATCCCGGCCCCGCCCGCCCATGTTCCCCTCCCAGCTTGGCCCCGCCCGCCCAGTTTCTCCTCCCGAACCCGGCCCCGCCCGCCAAGCTTCTCCTAGCGAGCCCGGCCCCCCCGCCCAGCTTCCCCTCCAAGCCAGGCCCCGCCCGCCCCGCTTCCCCTCCCGAGTCCGGCCCCGCCCGCCCAGTTTCTCCTCCCGAGCTTGGCCCCGCCCGCCCAGCTTCCCATCCCGAGCGAGGCCCCGCCCGCCCAGTTTCTCCTCCCAGCTTGGCCCCGCCCGCCCAGCTTCCCCTCCCGAACCCGGCCCCGCCCGCCCAGCTTCTGCTAGCGAGCTCGGCCCCGCCCGCCCAGCTTCCCCTCCCAGCTTGGCCCCGCCCGCCCAGTTTCTCCTCCCAGCCAGGCCCCGCCCGCCCAGTTTCTCCTCCCGAGTCCGGCCCCGCCCGCCCCGCTTCCCCTCCCAGCCAGGCCCCGCCCGCCCAGCTTCCCCTCCCGAACCCGGCCCCGCCCGCCCAGCTTCTCCTCCCAGCTTAGCCCCGCCCGCCCAGTTTCTCCTCCCAGCACGGCCCCGCCCGCCCATGTTCCCCTCCCAGCTTGGACCCGCCCGCCCAGTTTCTCCTCCCGAGTGCGGCCCCGCCCGCCCCGCTTCTTCTCCCGAGCGAGGCCCCGCCCGCCCAGCTTCCCCTCCCAGCTTGGCCCCGCCCGCCCAGCTTCCCCTCCCGAACCCGGCCCCGCCCGCCCAGCTTCTGCTAGCGAGCTCGGCCCCGCCCGCCCAGCTTCCCCTCCCAGCTTGGCCCCGCCCGCCCAGTTTCTCCTCCCAGCCAGGCCCCGCCCGCCCAGTTTCTCCTCCCGAGTCCGGCCCCGCCCGCCCCGCTTCCCCTCCCAGCCAGGCCCCGGCCGCCCAGCTTCCCCTCCCGAACCCGGCCCCGCCCGCCCAGCTTCTCCTCCCAGCTTAGCCCCGCCCGCCCAGTTTCTCCTCCCAGCACGGCCCCGCCCGCCCAGTTTCTCCTCCCAGCACGGCCCCGCCCACCCAGCTTCCCCTCCCAGCCTGGCCCCGCCCGCCCAGTTTCTCCTCCCGAGTGCGGTCCCGCCCGCCCCGCTTCTCCTCCCGAGTCCGGCCCCGCCCGCCCAGCTTCCCCTCCCAGCTTGGCCCCGCCCGCCCAGCTTCCCCTCCCAGCCAGGCCCCGCCCGCCCAGCTTCTCCTCCCGAGCTCGGATTCGCCCGCTCCGCTTCCCCTCCCAGCCAGGCCCCGCCCGCCCAGTTTCTCCTCCCGAGTCCGGCCCCGCCCGCCCAGTTTCTCCTCCCGAGTCCGGCCCCGCCCGCCCAGTTTCTCCTTCCGAGCGAGGCCCCGCCCGCCCAGCTTCCCCTCCCGAATCCGGCCCCGCCCGCCCATGTTCCCCTCCCAGCCAGGCCCCGCCCGCCCAGTTTCTCCACCCAGCTTGGCCCCGCCCGCCCAGCTTCCCCTCCCGATCCCGGCCCCGCCCGCCCATGTTCCCCTCCCAGCCAGGCCCCGCCCGCCCAGTTTCTCCTCCCAGCTGGGCCCCGCACGCCCAGCTTCCCCTCCCGATCCCGGCCCCGCCCGCCCATGTTCCCCTCCCAGCTTGGCCCCGCCCGCCCAGTTTCTCCTCCCGAACCCGGCCCCGCCCGCCAAGCTTCTCCTAGCGAGCCCGGCCCCCCCCGCCCAGCTTCCCCTCCAAGCCAGGCCCCGCCCGCCCCGCTTCCCCTCCCGAGTCCGGCCCCGCCCGCCCAGTTTCTCCTCCCGAGCTTGGCCCCGCCCGCCCAGCTTCCCATCCCGAGCGAGGCCCCGCCCGCCCAGTTTCTCCTCCCAGCTTGGCCCCGCCCGCCCAGCTTCCCCTCCCGAACCCGGCCCCGCCCGCCCAGCTTCTGCTAGCGAGCTCGGCCCCGCCCGCCCAGCTTCCCCTCCCAGCTTGGCCCCGCCCGCCCAGTTTCTCCTCCCAGCCAGGCCCCGCCCGCCCAGTTTCTCCTCCCGAGTCCGGCCCCGCCCGCCCCGCTTCCCCTCCCAGCCAGGCCCCGCCCGCCCAGCTTCCCCTCCCGAACCCGGCCCCGCCCGCCCAGCTTCTCCTCCCAGCTTAGCCCCGCCCGCCCAGTTTCTCCTCCCAGCACGGCCCCGCCCGCCCATGTTCCCCTCCCAGCTTGGACCCGCCCGCCCAGTTTCTCCTCCCGAACCCGGCCCCGCCCGCCAAGCTTCTCCTAGCGAGCCCGGCCCCCCCCCCGCCCAGCTTCCCCTCCAAGCCAGGCCCCGCCCGCCCCGCTTCCCCTCCCGAGTCCGGCCCCGCCCGCCCAGTTTCTCCTCCCGAGCTTGGCCCCGCCCGCCCAGCTTCCCATCCCGAGCGAGGCCCCGCCCGCCCAGTTTCTCCTCCCAGCCAGGCCCCGCCCGCCCAGTTTCTCCTCCCGAGTCCGGACCCGCCCGCCCCGCTTCCCCTCCCAGCCAGGCCCCGCCCGCCCAGCTTCCCCTCCCGAACCCGGCCCCGCCCGCCCAGCTTCTCCTCCCAGCTAAGCCCCGCCCGCCCAGTTTCTCCTCCCAGCACGGCCCCGCCCACCCAGCTTCCCCTCCCAGCCTGGCCCCGCCCGCCCAGTTTCTCCTGCCGAGTGCGGCCCCGCCCGCCCCGCTTCTTCTCCCGAGCGAGGCCCCGCCCGCCCAGCTTCCCCTCCCAGCTTGGCCCCGCCCGCCCAGCTTCCCCTCCCGAACCCGGCCCCGCCCGCCCAGCTTCTGCTAGCGAGCTCGGCCCCGCCCGCCCAGCTTCCCCTCCCAGCTTGGCCCCGCCCGCCCAGTTTCTCCTCCCAGCCAGGCCCCGCCCGCCCAGTTTCTCCTCCCGAGTCCGGCCCCGCCCGCCCCGCTTCCCCTCCCAGCCAGGCCCCGGCCGCCCAGCTTCCCCTCCCGAACCCGGCCCCGCCCGCCCAGCTTCTCCTCCCAGCTTAGCCCCGCCCGCCCAGTTTCTCCTCCCAGCACGGCCCCGCCCGCCCAGTTTCTCCTCCCAGCACGGCCCCGCCCACCCAGCTTCCCCTCCCAGCCTGGCCCCGCCCGCCCAGTTTCTCCTCCCGAGTGCGGCCCCGCCCGCCCCGCTTCTCCTCCCGAGTCCGGCCCCGCCCGCCCAGCTTCCCCTCCCAGCTTGGCCCCGCCCGCCCAGCTTCCCCTCCCAGCCAGGCCCCGCCCGCCCAGCTTCTCCTCCCGAGCTCGGATTCGCCCGCTCCGCTTCCCCTCCCAGCCAGGCCCCGCCCGCCCAGTTTCTCCTCCCGAGTCCGGCCCCGCCCGCCCAGTTTCTCCTCCCGAGTCCGGCCCCGCCCGCCCAGTTTCTCCTTCCGAGCGAGGCCCCGCCCGCCCAGCTTCCCCTCCCGAATCCGGCCCCGCCCGCCCATGTTCCCCTCCCAGCCAGGCCCCGCCCGCCCAGTTTCTCCACCCAGCTTGGCCCCGCCCGCCCAGCTTCCCCTCCCGATCCCGGCCCCGCCCGCCCATGTTCCCCTCCCAGCCAGGCCCCGCCCGCCCAGTTTCTCCTCCCAGCTGGGCCCCGCACGCCCAGCTTCCCCTCCCGATCCCGGCCCCGCCCGCCCATGTTCCCCTCCCAGCTTGGCCCCGCCCGCCCAGTTTCTCCTCCCGAACCCGGCCCCGCCCGCCAAGCTTCTCCTAGCGAGCCCGGCCCCCCCCGCCCAGCTTCCCCTCCAAGCCAGGCCCCGCCCGCCCCGCTTCCCCTCCCGAGTCCGGCCCCGCCCGCCCAGTTTCTCCTCCCGAGCTTGGCCCCGCCCGCCCAGCTTCCCATCCCGAGCGAGGCCCCGCCCGCCCAGTTTCTCCTCCCAGCTTGGCCCCGCCCGCCCAGCTTCCCCTCCCGAACCCGGCCCCGCCCGCCCAGCTTCTGCTAGCGAGCTCGGCCCCGCCCGCCCAGCTTCCCCTCCCAGCTTGGCCCCGCCCGCCCAGTTTCTCCTCCCAGCCAGGCCCCGCCCGCCCAGTTTCTCCTCCCGAGTCCGGCCCCGCCCGCCCCGCTTCCCCTCCCAGCCAGGCCCCGCCCGCCCAGCTTCCCCTCCCGAACCCGGCCCCGCCCGCCCAGCTTCTCCTCCCAGCTTAGCCCCGCCCGCCCAGTTTCTCCTCCCAGCACGGCCCCGCCCGCCCATGTTCCCCTCCCAGCTTGGACCCGCCCGCCCAGTTTCTCCTCCCGAACCCGGCCCCGCCCGCCAAGCTTCTCCTAGCGAGCCCGGCCCCCCCCCGCCCAGCTTCCCCTCCAAGCCAGGCCCCGCCCGCCCCGCTTCCCCTCCCGAGTCCGGCCCCGCCCGCCCAGTTTCTCCTCCCGAGCTTGGCCCCGCCCGCCCAGCTTCCCATCCCGAGCGAGGCCCCGCCCGCCCAGTTTCTCCTCCCAGCTTGGCCCCGCCCGCCCAGCTTCCCCTCCCGGACCCGGCCCCGCCCGCCCAGCTTCTGCTAGCGAGCTCGGCCCCGCCCGCCCAGTTTCCCCTCCCAGCTTGGCCCCGCCCGCCCAGTTTCTCCTCCCAGCACGGCCCCGCCCGCCCAGTTTCTCCTCCCGAGCTCGGCCCCGCCCGCCCCGCTTCCCCTCCCAGCTTGGCCCCGCCCGCCCCGCTTCCCATCCCGAGCGATGCCCCGCCCGCCCAGTTTCTCCTCCCAGCTTGGCCCCGCCCGCCCAGCTTCCCCTCCCGAACCCGGCCCCGCCCGCCAAGCTTCTCCTAGCCAGCTCGGCCCCGCCCGCCCCGCTTCCCCTCCCAGCCAGGCCCCGCCCGCCCAGTTTCTCCTCCCGAGTCCGGCCCCGCCCGCCCCGCTTCCCCTCCCAGCCAGGCCCCGCCCGCCCAGCTTCCCCTCCCGAACCCGGCCCCGCCCGCCCAGCTTCTCCTCCCAGCTTAGCCCCGCCCGGCCAGTTTCTCCTCCCAGCACGGCCCCGCCCACCCAGCTTCCCCTCCCAGCCTGGCCCCGCCCGCCCCGCTTCTCCTCCCGAGTCCGGCCCCGCCCGCCCAGCTTCCCCTCCCGAACCCGGCCCCGCCCGCCCAGCTTCTCCTCCCAGCTTAGTCCCGCCCGCCCAGTTTCTCCTCCCAGCATGGCCCCGCCCGCCCAGTTTCCCCTCCCGAACCCGGCCCCGGCCGCCCAGTTTCTCCTCCCGAGCGAGGCCCCGCCCGCCCAGTTTCCCCTCCCGAACCCGGCCCCGCCCGCCCAGCTTCCCCTCCCGATTCCGGCCCTGCCCGCCCAGCTTCTCCTCCCAGCTTGGCCCCGCCCGCCCAGCTTCCCCTCCCAAGAGAGGCCCCGCCCGCCCAGCTTCCCCTCCCGAACCCGGCCCCGCCCGCCCCGCTTCCCCTCCCAGCTTGGCCCCGCCCGCCCAGCTTCCCATCGCGAGCGAGGCCCCGCCCGCCCAGTTTCTCCTCCCAGCTTGGCCCCGCCCGCCCAGCTTCCCCTCCCGAGTCCGGCCCCGCCCGCCCAGTTTCTCCTCCCGAGCGAGGCCCCGCGCGCCCAGCTTCCCCTCCCAGCTTGGCCCCGCCCGCCCAGTTTCTCCTCCCGAGCGAGGCCCCGCCCGCCCAGCTTCCCCTCCCGACCCCGGCCCCGCCACACAGTTTCTCCTCCCAGCTTGGCCCCGCCCGCCCAGCTTCCCCTCCCAGCCAGGCCCCGCCCGCCCAGTTTCTCCTCCCGAGCCCGGCCCCGCCCGCTCCGCTTCCCCTCCCAGCCAGGCCCCGCCCGCCCAGTTTCTCCTCCCGAGTCCGGCCCCGCCCGCCCAGTTTCTCCTCCCGAGCCCGGCCCCGCCCGCCCAGTTTCTCCTCCCGAGCGAGGCCCCGCCCGCCCAGCTTCCCCTCCCGAATCCGGCCCCGCCCGCCCATGTTCCCCTCCCAGCCAGGCCCCGCCCGCCCAGTTTCTCCTCCCAGCTTGGCCCCGCCCGCCCATCTTCCCCTCCCGATCCCGGCCCCGCCCGCCCATGTTCCCCTCCCAGCTTGGCCCCGCCCGCCCAGTTTCTCCTCCCGAACCCGGCCCCGCCCGCCAAGCTTCTCCTAGCGAGCCCGGCCCCGCCCGCCCAGCTTCCCCTCCAAGCCAAGCCCCGCCCGCCCCGCTTCCCCTCCCGAGTCCGGCCCCGCCCGCCCAGTTTCTCCTCCCAGCACGGCCCCGCCCACCCAGCTTCCCCTCCCAGCCTGGCCCCGCCCGCCCAGTTTCTCCTCCCGAGTGCGGCCCCGCCCGCCCCGCTTCTCCTCCCGAGTCCGGCCCCACCCGCCCAGCTTCCCCTCCCAGCTTGGCCCCGCCCGCCCAGCTTCCCCTCCCAGCCAGGCCCCGCCCGCCCAGTTTCTCCTCCCGAGCCCGGCCCCGCCCGCCCAGTTTCTCCTCCCGAGCGAGACCCCGCCCGCCCAGCTTCCCCTCTCGAATCCGGCCCCGCCCGCCCATGTTCCCCTCCCAGCCAGGCCCCGCCCGCCCAGTTTCTCCTCCCAGCTTGGCCCCGCCCGCCCATCTTCCCCTCCCGATCCCGGCCCCGCCCGCCCATGTTCCCCTCCCAGCTTGGCCCCGCCCGCCCAGTTTCTCCTCCCGAGTCCGGCCCCGCCCGCCCAGTTTCTCCTCCCAGCACGGCCCCGCCCGCCCAGTTTCTCCTCCCGAGCCCGGCCCCGCCCGCTCCGCTTCCCCTCCCAGCCAAGCCCCGCCCGCTCAGTTTCTCCTCCCGAGCGAGGCCCCGCCCGCCCAGTTTCTCCTCCCGAGCGAGGCCCCGCCCGCCCAGCTTCCCCTCCCGAATCCGGCCCCGCCCGCCCATGTTCCCCTCCCAGCCAGGCCCCGCCCGCCCAGTTTCTCCTTCCAGCTTGGCCCCGCCCGCCCAGTTTCTCCTCCCAGCCAGGCCCCGCCCGCCCAGCTTCCCCTCCCAGCTTGGCCCCGCCCGCCCAGTTTCTCCTCCCAGCACGACCCCGCCCACCCAGCTTCCCCTCCCAGCCTGGCCCCGCCCGCCCAGTTTCTCCTCCCGAGTGCGGCCCCGCCCGCCCCGCTTCTCCTCCCGAGTCCGGCCCCGCCCGCCCAGCTTCCCCTCCCAGCTTGGCCCCGCCCGCCCAGCTTCCCCTCCCAGCCAGGCCCCGCCCGCCCAGTTTCTCCTCCCGAGCCCGGCCCCGCCCGCTCCGCTTCCCCTCCCAGCCAGGCCCCGCCCGCCCAGTTTCTCCTCCCGAGTCCGGCCCCGGCCGCCCAGTTTCTCCTCCCGAGCTTGGCCCCGCCCGCCCAGCTTCCCATCCCGAGCGAGGCCCCGCCCGCCCAGTTTCTCCTCCCAGCTTGGCCCCGCCCGCCCAGCTTCCCCTCCCGAACCCGGCCCCGCCCGCCCAGCTTCTGCTAGCGAGCTCGGCCCCGCCCGCCCAGCTTCCCCTCCCAGCTTGGCCCCGCCCGCCCAGTTTCTCCTCCCAGCCAGGCCCCGCCCGCCCAGTTTCTCCTCCCGAGTCCGGCCCCGCCCGCCCCGCTTCCCCTCCCAGCCAGGCCCCGCCCGCCCAGCTTCCCCTCCCGAACCCGGCCCCGCCCGCCCAGCTTCTCCTCACAGCTTAGCCCCGCCCGCCCAGTTTCTCCTCCCAGCACGGCCCCGCCCGCCCAGTTTCTCCTCCCAGCCAGGCCCCGCCCGCCCAGCTTCCCCTCCCGAACCCGGCCCCGCCCGCCCAGCTTCTGCTAGCGAGCTCGGCCCCGCCCGCCCAGCTTCCCCTCCCAGCTTGGCCCCGCCCGCCCAGTTTCTCCTCCCGAGCTCGGCCCCGCCCGCCACGCTTCCCCTCCCAGCCTGGCCCCGCCCGCCCAGCTTCCCCTCCCGAACCCGGCCCCGCCCGCCCAGCTTCTCCTCCCAGCTTAGCCCCGCCCGCCCAGCTTCTCCTCCCAGCACGGCCCCGCCCGCCCAGTTTCTCCTCCCAGCCTGGCCCCGCTCGCCCAGTTTCTCCTCCCGAGTCCGGCCCCGCCCGCCCCGCTTCTCCTCCCGAGTCCGGCCCCGCCCGCCCAGCTTCCCCTCCCAGCTTGGCCCCGCCCGCCCAGCTTCCCCTCCCAGCCAGGCCCCGCCCGCCCAGTTTCTCCTCCCGAGCCCGGCCCCGCCCGCTCCGCTTCCCCTCCCAGCCAGGCCCCGCCCGCCCAGTTTCTCCTCCCGAGCCCGGCCCCGCCCGCTCCGCTTCCCCTCCCAGCTTGGCCCCGCCCGCCCAGTTTCTCCTCCCGAACCCGGCCCCGCCCGCCCAGCTTCTCCTCCCAGCTTAGCCCCGCCCGCCCAGTTTCTCCTCCCAGCACGGCCCCGCTCGCCCAGTTTCTCCTCCCAGCCAGGCCCCGACCGCCCAGCTTCCCCTCCCGAACCCGGCCCCGCCCGCCCAGCTTCTGCTAGCGAGCTCGGCCCCGCCCGCCCAGCTTCCCCTCCCAGCTTGGCCCCGCCCGCCCAGTTTCTCCTCCCGAGCTCGGCCCCGCCCGCCCCGCTTCCCCTCCCAGCTTGGCCCCGCCCGCCCCGCTTCCCATCCCGAGCGAGGCCCCGCCCGCCCAGTTTCTCCTCCCAGCTTGGCCCCGCCCGCCCAGCTTCCCCTCCCGAACCCGGCCCCGCCCGCCAAGCTTCTCCTAGCGAGCTCGGCCCCGCCCGCCCTCTTCCCCTCCCAGCTTGGCCCCGCCCGCCCAGTTTCTCCTCCCAGCCAGGCCCCGCCCGCCCAGTTTCTCCTACCGAGTCCGGCCCCGCCCGCCCCGCTTCCCCTCCCAGCCAGGCCCCGCCCGCCCAGTTTCTCCTCCCAGCTTGGCCCCGCCCGCCCAGCTTCCCCTCCCGATCCCGGCCCCGCCCGCCCATGTTCCCCTCCCAGCCTGGCCCCGCCCGCCCAGCTTCCCATCCCGAGCGAGGCCCCGCCCGCCCAGTTTCTCCTCCCAGCTTGGCCCCGCCCGCCCAGCTTCCCCTCCCGAGTCCGGCCCCGCCCGCCAAGCTTCTCCTAGCGAGCTCGGCCCCGCCCGCCCCGCTTCCCCTCCCAGCCAGGCCCCGCCCGCCCAGTTTCTCCTCCCGAGTCCGGCCCCGCCCGCCCCGCTTCCCCTCCCAGCCTGGCCCCGCCCGCCCAGTTTCTCCTCCCGAGTCCGGCCCCGGCCGCCCAGTTTCTCATCCCAGCTTGGACCCGCCCGCCCAGCTTCCCCTCCCGAGCGAGGCCCCGCCCGCCCAGTTTCTCCTCCCGAGCGAGGCCCCGCCCGCCCCGCTTCCCCTCCCAGCCAGGCCCCGCCCGCCCAGCTTCCCCTCCCGAACCCGGCCCCGCCCGCCCAGCTTCTCCTCCCAGCTTAGCCCCGCCCGCCAAGCTTCTCCTCCCAGCACGGCCCCGCCCGCCCAGTTTCTCCTCCCAGCCTGGCCCCGCCCGCCCAGTTTCTCCTCCCGAGTCCGGCCCCGCCCGCCCCGCTTCTCCTCCCGAGTCCGGCCCCGCCTGCCCAGCTTCCCCTCCCAGCTTGGCCCCGCCCGCCCAGCTTCCCCTCCCG
Source organism: Pelodiscus sinensis (assembly GCF_052426305.1). Lineage (NCBI taxonomy): Eukaryota > Metazoa > Chordata > Testudines > Trionychidae > Pelodiscus > Pelodiscus sinensis. The sequence continues at coordinate 1,336,444 of NC_143066.1, read as the reverse complement.
AGTCCGGCCCCGCCCGCCCAGTTTCTCCTCCCGAGCGAGGCCCCGCCCGCCCAGTTTCCCCTCCCGAACCCGGCCCCGCCCGCCCAGCTTCCCCTCCCGAGTCCGGCCCCGCCCGCCCAGTTTCTCCTCCCGAGCGAGGCCCCGCCCGCCCAGCTTCCCCTCCCGAGCGAGGCCCCACCCGCCCAGTTTCTCCTCCCGAGCGAGGCCCCGCCCGCCCAGCTTCCCCTCCCGAATCCGGCCCTGCCCGCCCATGTTCCCCTCCCAGTCAGGCCCCGCCCGCCCAGTTTCTCCTCCCAGCTTGGCCCCGCCCGCCCAGCTTCCCCTCCCGATCCCGTCCCCGCCCGCCCATGTTCCCCTCCCAGGCAGGCCCCGCCTGCCCAGTTTCTCCTCCCAGCTTGGCCCCGCCCGCCCAGCTTCCCCTCCCGATCCCGGCCCCGCCCGCCCATGTTCCCCTCCCAACTTGGCCCCGCCCGCCCAGTTTCTCCTCCCGAACCCGGCCCCGCCCGCCAAGCTTCTCCTAGCGAACCCGGCCCCGCCCGCCCAGCTTCCCCTCCAAGCCAGGCCCCGCCCGCCCCGCTTCCCCTCCCGAGTCCGGCCCCGCCCGCCCAGTTTCTCCTCCCGAGCTTGGCCCCGCCCGCCCAGCTTCCCATCCCGAGCGAGGCCCCGCCCGGCCAGTTTCTCCTCCCAGCTTGGCCCCTCCCGAAGCCGGACCCGCCCGCCCAGCTTCTGCTAGCGAGCTCGGCCCCGCCCGCCCAGCTTCCCCTCCCAGCTTGGCCCCGCCCGCCCAGTTTCTCCTCCCGAGTCCGGCCCCGCCCGCCCCGCTTCCCCTCCCAGCCAGGCCCCGCCCGCCCAGCTTCCCCTCCCGAACCCGGCCCCGCCCGCCCAGCTTCTCCTCCCAGCTTAGCCCCGCCCGCCCAGTTTCTCCTCCGAGCACGGTCCCGCCCGCCCAGTTTCTCCTCCCAGCACGGCCCCGCCCACCCAGCTTCCCCTCCCAGCCTGGCCCCGCCCGCCCAGTTTCTCCTCCCGAGTGCGGCCCCGCCCGCCCCGCTTCTCCTCCCGAGTCCGGCCCCGCCCGCCCAGCTTCCCCTCCCAGCTTGGCCCCGCCCACCCAGCTTCCCCTCCCAGCCAGGCCCCGCCCGCCCAGTTTCTCCTCCCGAGTCCGGCCCCGCCCGCCCAGTTTCTCCTCCCGAGCCCGGCCCCGCCCGCCCCGCTTCCCCTCCCAGCTTGGCCCCGCCCGCCCAGTTTCTCCTCCCGACTCCAGCCCCGCCCGCCCAGCTTCCCCTCCCGAATCCGGCCCCGCCCGCCCATGTTCCCCTCCCAGCCAGGCCCCGCCCGCCCAGTTTCTCCACCCAGCTTGGCCCCTCCCGCCCAGCTTCCCCTCCCGATCCCGGCCCCGCCCGCCCATGTTCCCCTCCCAGCCAGGCCCCGCCCGCCCAGTTTCTCCTCCCAGCTTGGCCCCGCACGCCCAGCTTCCCCTCCCGAGCCCGGCCCCGCCCGCCCATGTTCCCCTCCCAGCTTGGCCCCGCCCGCCCAGTTTCTCCTCCCGAACCCGGCCCCGCCCGCCAAGCTTCTCCTAGCGAGCCCGGCCCCGCCCGCCCAGCTTCCCCTCCAAGCCAGGCCCCGCCCGCCCCGCTTCCCCTCCCGAACCCGGACCCGCCCGCCAAGCTTCTCCTAGCGAGCCCGGCCCCGCCCGCCCAGCTTCCCCTCCAAGCCAGGCCCCGCCCGCCCCGCTTCCCCTCCCGAGTCCGGCCCCGCCCGCCCAGTTTCTCCTCCCGAGCTTGGCCCCGCCCGCCCAGCTTCCCATCCCGAGCGAGGCCCCGCCCGCCCAGTTTCTCCTCCCAGCTTGGCCCCGCCCGCCCAGCTTCCCCTCCCGAACCCGGCCCCGCCCGCCCAGCTTCTGCTAGCGAGCTCGGCCCCGCCCGCCCAGCTTCCCCTCCCAGCTTGGCCCCGCCCGCCCAGTTTCTCCTCCCAGCCAGGCCCCGCCCGCCCAGTTTCTCCTCCCGAGTCCGGCCCCGCCCGCCCCGCTTCCCCTCCCAGCCAGGCCCCGCCCGCCCAGCTTCCCCTCCCGAACCCGGCCCCGCCCGCCCAGTTTCTCCTCCCAGCACGGCCCTGCCCGCCCAGTTTCTCCTCCCAGCCAGGCCCCGCCCGCCCAGTTTCTCCTCCCAGCACGGCCCCGCCCACCCAGCTTCCCCTCCCAGCCAGGCCCCGCCCGCCCAGTTTCTCCTCCCGAGTCCGGCCCCGCCCGCCCAGTTTCTCCTCCCGAGCCCGGCCCCGCCCGCCCCGCTTCCCCTCCCAGCTTGGCCCCGCCCGCCCAGTTTCTCCTCCCGACTCCAGCCCCGCCCGCCCAGCTTCCCCTCCCGAATCCGGCCCCGCCCGCCCATGTTCCCCTCCCAGCCAGGCCCCGCCCGCCCAGTTTCTCCACCCAGCTTGGCCCCTCCCGCCCAGCTTCCCCTCCCGATCCCGGCCCCGCCCGCCCATGTTCCCCTCCCAGCCAGGCCCCGCCCGCCCAGTTTCTCCTCCCAGCTTGGCCCCGCACGCCCAGCTTCCCCTCCCGAGCCCGGCCCCGCCCGCCCATGTTCCCCTCCCAGCTTGGCCCCGCCCGCCCAGTTTCTCCTCCCGAACCCGGCCCCGCCCGCCAAGCTTCTCCTAGCGAGCCCGGCCCCGCCCGCCCAGCTTCCCCTCCAAGCCAGGCCCCGCCCGCCCCGCTTCCCCTCCCGAACCCGGACCCGCCCGCCAAGCTTCTCCTAGCGAGCCCGGCCCCGCCCGCCCAGCTTCCCCTCCAAGCCAGGCCCCGCCCGCCCCGCTTCCCCTCCCGAGTCCGGCCCCGCCCGCCCAGTTTCTCCTCCCGAGCTTGGCCCCGCCCGCCCAGCTTCCCATCCCGAGCGAGGCCCCGCCCGCCCAGTTTCTCCTCCCAGCTTGGCCCCGCCCGCCCAGCTTCCCCTCCCGAACCCGGCCCCGCCCGCCCAGCTTCTGCTAGCGAGCTCGGCCCCGCCCGCCCAGCTTCCCCTCCCAGCTTGGCCCCGCCCGCCCAGTTTCTCCTCCCAGCCAGGCCCCGCCCGCCCAGTTTCTCCTCCCGAGTCCGGCCCCGCCCGCCCCGCTTCCCCTCCCAGCCAGGCCCCGCCCGCCCAGCTTCCCCTCCCGAACCCGGCCCCGCCCGCCCAGCTTCTCCTCCCAGCTTAGCCCCGCCCGCCCAGTTTCTCCTCCCAGCACGGCCCTGCCCGCCCAGTTTCTCCTCCCAGCCAGGCCCCGCCCGCCCAGCTTCCCCTCCCGAACCCGGCCCCGCCCGCCCAGCTTCTGCTAGCGAGCTCGGCCCCGCCCGCCCAGCTTCCCCTCCCAGCTTGGCCCCGCCCGCCCAGTTTCTCCTCCCGAGCTCGGCCCCGCCCGCCCCGCTTCCCCTCCCAGCTTGGCCCCGCCCGCCCCGCTTCCCATCCCGAGCGAGGCCCCGCCCGCCCAGTTTCTCCTCCCAGCTTGGCCCCGCCCGCCCAGCTTCCCCTCCCGAACCCTGCCCCGCCCGCCAAGCTTCTCCTAGCCAGCTCGGCCCCGCCCGCCCCGCTTCCCCTCCCAGCCAGGCCCCGCCCGCCCAGTTTCTCCTCCCGAGTCCGGCCCCGCCCGCCCAGCTTCTCCTCCCAGCTTAGCCCCGCCCGCCCAGTTTCTCCTCCCAGCACGGCCCCGCCCACCCAGCTTCCCCTCCCAGCTTGGCCCAGCCCGCCCAGCTTCCCCTCCCGAGTCCGGCCCCGCCCGCCCAGTTTCTCCTCCCGAGCGAGGCCCCGCCCGTCCAGTTTCCCCTCCCGAGTCCGGCCCCGGCCGTCCAGTTTCTCCTCCCGAGTCCGGCCCCGGCCGCCCAGTTTCTCATCCCGAGCGAGGCCCCGCCCGCCCAGTTTCTCCTCCCGAGCGAGGCCCCGCCCGCCCAGCTTCCCCTCCCGAATCCGGCCCTGCCCGCCCATGTTCCCCTCCCAGTCAGGCCGCGCCCGCCCAGTTTCTCCTCCCAGCTTGGCCCCGCCCGCCCAGCTTCCCCTCCCGATCCCGGCCCCGCCCGCCCATGTTCCCCTCCCAGCCAGGCCCCGCCCGCCCAGTTTCTCCTCCCAGCTTGGCCCCGCCCGCCCCGCTTCCCCTCCCAGCCAGGCCCCACCCGCCCAGCTTCCCCTCCCGAACCCGGCCCCCCCCCCCAGCTTCTCCTCCCAGCTTGGCCCCGCCCGCCCAGCTTCCCCTCCCGAACCCGGCCCCGCCCGCCCAGCTTCTGCTAGCGAGCTCGGCCCCGCCCGCCCAGCTTCCCCTCCCAGCTTGGCCCCGCCCGCCGAGTTTCTCCTCCCAGCCAGGCCCCGCCCGCCCAGTTTCTCCTCCCGAGTCCGGCCCCGCCCGCCCCGCTTCCCCTCCCAGCCAGGCCCCGCCCGCCCAGCTTCTCCTCCCAGCTTAGCCCCGCCCGCCCAGTTTCTCCTCCCAGCACGGCCCCGCCCGCCCAGTTTCTCCTCCCAGCACGGCCCCGCCCACCCAGCTTCCCCTCCCAGCCTGGCCCCGCCCGCCCAGTTTCTCCTCCCGAGTGCGGCCCCGCCCGCTCCGCTTCCCCTCCCAGCCAGGCCCCGCCCTCCCAGTTTCTCCTCCCGAGTCCGGCTCCGCCCGCCCAGTTTCTCCTCCCGAGCCCGGCCCCGCCCGCCCCGCTTCCCCTCCCAGCTTGGCCCCGCCCGCCCAGTTTCTCCTCCCGAGCGAGGCCCCGCCCGGCCAGTTTCTCCTCCCGAGCGAGGCCCCGCCCGCCCAGCTTCCCCTCCCGAATCCGGCCCCGCCCGCCCATGTTCCCCTCCCAGTCAGGCCGCGCCCGCCCAGTTTCTCCTCCCGATCCCGGCCCCGCCCGCCCATGTTCCCCTCCCAGCCAGGCCCCGCCCGCCCAGTTTCTCCTCCCAGCTTGGCCCCGCCCGCCCCGCTTCCCCTCCCAGCCAGGCCCCACCCGCCCAGCTTCCCCTCCCGAACCCGGCCCCCCCCGCCCAGCTTCTCCTCCCAGCTAAGCCCTGCCCGCCCAGTTTCTCCTCCCAGCACGGCCCCGCCCGCCCAGTTTCTCCTCCCAGCACGGCCCCGCCCACCCAGCTTCCCCTCCCAGCCTGGCCCCGCCCGCCCAGTTTCTCCTCCCGAGTGCGGCCCCGCCCGCCCCGCTTCTCCTCCGGAGCGAGGCCCGGCCCGCCCAGCTTCCCCTCCCAGCTTGGCCCCGCCCGCCCAGTTTCTCCTCCCGAGCGAGGCCCCGCCCGGCCAGTTTCTCCTCCCGAGCGAGGCCCCGCCCGCCCAGCTTCCCCTCCCGAATCCGGCCCCGCCCGCCCATGTTCCCCTCCCAGCCAGGCCCCGCCCGCCCAGTTTCTCCTCCCAGCTTGGCCCCGCCCGCCCAGCTTCCCCTCCCGATCCCGGCCCCGCCCGCCCATGTTCCCCTCCCAGCTTGGCCCCGCCCGCCCAGTTTCTCCTCCCGAACCCGGCCCCGCCCGCCAAGCTTCTCCTAGCGAGCCCGGCCCCGCCCGCCCAGCTTCCCCTCCCGAACCCGGCCCCGCCCGCCCAGCTTCTCCTCCCAGCTTAGCCCCCCCGGCCAGTTTCTCCTCCCAGCACGGCCCCGCCCGCCCAGTTTCTCCTCCCAGCCAGGCCCCGCCCGCCCAGCTTCCCCTCCCGAACCCGGCCCCGCCCGCCCAGCTTCTGCTAGCGAGCTCGGCCCCGCCCGCCCAGCTTCCCCTCCCAGCTTGGCCCCGCCCGCCCAGTTTCTCCTCCCGAGTGCGGCCCCGCCCGCCCCGCTTCTCCTCCCGAGTCCGGCCCCGCCCGCCCAGCTTCCCCTCCCAGCTTGGCCCCGCCCGCCCAGCTTCCCCTCCCAGCCAGGCCCCGCCCGCCCAGTTTCTCCTCCCGAGCCCGGCCCCGCCCGCTCCGCTTCCCCTCCCAGCCAGGCCCCGCCCGCCCAGTTTCTCCTCCCGAGTCCGGCCCCGCCCGCCCAGTTTCTCCTCCCGAGCCCGGCCCCGCCCGCCCCGCTTCCCCTCCCAGCTTGGCCACGCCCGCCCAGTTTCTCCTCCCGAGCGAGGCCCCGCCCGCCCAGTTTCTCCTCCCGAGCGAGGCCCCGCCCGCCCAGCTTCCCCTCCCGAATCCGGCCCCTCCCGCCCATGTTCCCCTCCCAGCCAGGCCCCGCCCGCCCAGTTTCTCCTCCCAGCTTGGCCCCGCCCGCCCAGCTTCCCCTCCCGATCCCGGCCCCGCCCGCCCATGTTCCCCTCCCAGCTTGGCCCCGCCCGCCCAGTTTCTCCTCCCGAACCCGGCCCCGCCCGCCAAGCTTCTCCTAGCGAGCCCGGCCCCGCCCGCCCAGCTTCCCCTCCCAGCTTGGCCCCGCCCGCCCAGCTTCCCCTCCCAGCCAGGCCCCGCCCGCACAGTTTCTCCTCCCGAGCCCGGATTCGCCCGCTCCGCTTCCCCTCCCAGCCAGGCCCCGCCCGCCCAGTTTCTCCTCTCGAGTCCGGCCCCGCCCGCCCAGTTTCTCCTCCTTAGCCCGGCCCCGCCCGCCCCGCTTCCCCTCCCAGCCAGGCCCCGCCCGCCCAGTTTCTCCTTCCGAGCGAGGCCCCGCCCGCCCAGCTTCCCCTCCCGAATCCGGCCCCGCCCGCCCATGTTCCCCTCCCAGCCAGGCCCCGCCCGCCCAGTTTCTCCACCCAGCTTGGTCCCGCCCGCCCAGCTTCCCCTCCCGATCCCGGCCCCGCCCGCCCATGTTCCCCTCCCAGCCAGGCCCCGCCCGCCCAGTTTCTCCTCCCAGCTTGGCCCCGCACGCCCAGCTTCCCCTCCCGATCCCGGCTCCGCCCGCCCAGTTTCTCCTCCCAGCTTGGCCCCGCCCGCCCAGCTTCTGCTAGCGAGCTCGGCCCCGCCCGCCCAGCTTCCCCTCCCAGCTTTGCCCCGCCCGCCCAGTTTCTCCTCCCAGCCAGGCCCCGCCCGCCCAGTTTCTCCTCCCGAGTCCGGCCCCGCCCGCCCCGCTTCCCCTCCCAGCCAGGCCCCGCCCGCCCAGCTTCCCCTCCCGAACCCGGCCCCGCCCGCCCAGCTTCTCCTCCCAGCTTAGCCCCGCCCGCCCAGTTTCTCCTCCCAGCACGGCCCCGCCCGCCCAGTTTCTCCTCCCAGCCAGGCCCCGCCCGCCCAGCTTCCCCTCCCGAACCCGGCCCCGCCCGCCCAGCTTCTGCTAGCGAGCTCGGCCCCGCCCGCCCAGCTTCCCCTCCCAGCTTGGCCCCACCCGCCCAGTTTCTCCTCCCAGCACGGCCCCGCCCACCCAGCTTCCCCTCCCAGCCTGGCCCCGCCCGCCCAGTTTCTCCTCCCGAGTGCGGCCCCGCCCGCCCCGCTTCTCCTCCCGAGTCCGGCCCCGCCCGCCCAGCTTCCCCTCCCAGCTTGGCCCCGCCCGCCCAGCTTCCCCTCCCAGCCAGGCCCCGCCCGCCCAGTTTCTCCTCCCGAGCCCGGCCCCGCCCGCTCCGCTTCTCCTCCCAGCCAGGCCCCGCCCGCCCAGTTTCTCCTCCCGAGTCCGGCCCCGCCCGCCCAGTTTCTCCTCCCGAGCCCGGCCCCGCCCGCCCCGCTTCCCCTCCCAGCTTGGCCCCGCCCGCCCAGTTTCTCCTCCCGAGCGAGGCCCCGCCCGCCCAGTTTCTCCTCCCGAGCGAGGCCCCGCCCGCCCAGCTTCCCCTCCCGAATCCGGCCCCGCCCGCCCATGTTCCCCTCCCAGCCAGGCCCCGCCCGCCCAGTTTTTCCTCCCAGCTTGGCCCCGCCCGCCCAGCTTCCCCTCCCGATCCCGGCCCCGCCCGCCCATGTTCCCCTCCCAGCTTGGCCCCGCCCGCCCAGTTTCTCCTCCCGAACCCGGCCCCGCCCGCCAAGCTTCTCCTAGCGAGCCCGGCCCGGCCCGCCCCGCTTCCCCTCCCAGCCAGGCCCCGCCCGCCCAGCTTCCCCTCCCGAACCCGGCCCCGCCCGCCCAGCTTCTCCTCCCAGCTAAGCCCCGCCCGCCCAGTTTCTCCTCCGAGCACGGCCCCGCCCGCCCAGTTTCTCCTCCCGAGCGAGGCCCCGCCCGCCCAGTTTCTCCTCCCGAGCGAGGCCCCGCCCGCCCAGCTTCCCCTCCCGAATCCGGCCCCGCCCGCCCATGTTCCCCTCCCAGCCAGGCCCCGCCCGCCCAGTTCCTCCTCCCAGCTTGGCCCCGCCCGCCCAGTTTCTCCTCCCAGCCAGGCCCCGCCCGCCCAGCTTCCCCTCCCGAACCCGGCCCCGCCCGCCCAGCTTCTGCTAGCGAGCTCGGCCCCGCCCGCCCAGCTTCCCCTCCCAGCTTGGCCCCGCCCGCCCAGTTTCTCCTCCCAGCACGACCCCGCCCACCCAGCTTCCCCTCCCAGCCTGGCCCCGCCCGCCCAGTTTCTCCTCCCGAGCGAGGCCCCGCCCGCCCAGCTTCCCCTCCCGAATCCGGCCCCGCCCGCCCATGTTCCCCTCCCAGCCAGGCCCCGCCCGCCCAGTTTCTCCTCCCAGCTTGGCCCCGCCCGCCCAGTTTCTCCTCCCAGCCAGGCCCCGCCCGCCCAGCTTCCCCTCCCAGCTTGGCCCCGCCCGCCCAGTTTCTCCTCCCAGCACGACCCCGCCCACCCAGCTTCCCCTCCCAGCCTGGCCCCGCCCGCCCAGTTTCTCCTCCCGAGTGCGGCCCCGCCCGCCCCGCTTCTCCTCCCGAGTCCGGCCCCGCCCGCCCAGCTTCCCCTCCCAGCTTGGCCCCGCCCGCCCAGCTTCCCCTCCCAGCCAGGCCCCGCCCGCCCAGTTTCTCCTCCCGAGCCCGGCCCCGCCCGCTCCGCTTCCCCTCCCAGCCAGGCCCCGCCCGCCCAGTTTCTCCTCCCGAGTCCGGCCCCGGCCGCCCAGTTTCTCCTCCCGAGCTTGGCCCCGCCCGCCCAGCTTCCCATCCCGAGCGAGGCCCCGCCCGCCCAGTTTCTCCTCCCAGCTTGGCCCCGCCCGCCCAGCTTCCCCTCCCGAACCCGGCCCCGCCCGCCCAGCTTCTGCTAGCGAGCTCGGCCCCGCCCGCCCAGCTTCCCCTCCCAGCTTGGCCCCGCCCGCCCAGTTTCTCCTCCCAGCTTGGCCCCGCCCGCCCAGCTTCCCCTCCCGAACCCGGCCCCGCCCGCCAAGCTTCTCCTAGCCAGCTCGGCCCCGCCCGTCCCGCTTCCCCTCCCAGCCAGGCCCCGCCCGCCCAGTTTCTCCTCCCGAGTCCGGCCCCGCCCGCCCCGCTTCCCCTCCCAGCCAGGCCCCGCCCGCCCAGCTTCCCCTCCCGAACCCGGCCCCGCCCGCCCAGCTTCTCCTCCCAGCTTAGCCCCGCCCGGCCAGTTTCTCCTCCCAGCACGGCCCCGCCCACCCAGCTTCCCCTCCCAGCCTGGCCCCGCCCGCCCAGTTTCTCCTCCCGAGTCCGGCCCCGCCCGCCCCGCTTCTCCTCCCGAGTCCGGCCCCGCCCGCCCAGCTTCCCCTCCCGAACCCGGCCCCGGCCGCCCAGCTTCTCCTCCCAGCTTAGTCCCGCCCGCCCAGTTTCTCCTCCCAGCATGGCCCCGCCCGCCCAGTTTCTCCTCCCAGCCAGGCCCCGCCCTCCCAGCTTCCCCTCCCGAACCCGGCCCCGCCCGCCCAGCTTCCCCTCCCAGCCAGGACCCGCCCGCCCAGTTTCTCCTCCCGAGCCCGGCCCCGCCCGCCCCGCTTTCCCTCCCAGCTTGGCCCCGCCCGCCCAGTTTCTCCTCCCGAGCGAGGCCCCGCCCGCCCCGCTTCTCCTCCCGAGCTTGGCCCCGCCCGCCCAGCTTCCCATCCCGAGCGAGGCCCCGCCCGCCCAGTTTCTCCTCCCAGCTTGGCCCCGCCCGCCCAGCTTCCCCTCCCGAACCCGGCCCCGCCCGCCCAGCTTCTGCTAGCGAGCTCGGCCCCGCCCGCCCAGCTTCCCCTCCCAGCTTGGCCCCGCCCGCCCAGTTTCTCCTCCCAGCCAAGCCCCGCCCGCCCAGTTTCTCCTCCCGAGTGCGGCCCCGCCCGCCCCGCTTCCCTTCCCAGCCAGGCCCCGCCCGCCCAGCTTCCCCTCCCGAACCCGGCCCCGCCCGCCCAGCTTCTCCTCACAGCTTAGCCCCGCCCGCCCAGTTTCTCCTCCCAGCACGGCCCCGCCCGCCCAGTTTCTCCTCCCAGCCAGGCCCCGCCCGCCCAGCTTCCCCTCCCGAACCCGGCCCCGCCCGCCCAGCTTCTGCTAGCGAGCTCGGCCCCGCCCGCCCAGCTTCCCCTCCCAGCTTGGCCCCGCCCGCCCAGTTTCTCCTCCCGAGCTCGGCCCCGCCCGCCCCGCTTCCCCTCCCAGCTTGGCCCCGCCCGCCCCGCTTCCCATCCCGAGCGAGGCCCCGCCCGCCCAGTTTCTCCTCCCAGCTTGGCCCCGCCCGCCCAGCTTCCCCTCCCGAACCCGGCCCCGCCCGCCAAGCTTCTCCTAGCCAGCTCGGCCCCGCCCGCCCCGCTTCCCCTCCCAGCCAGGCCCCGCCCGCCCAGTTTCTCCTCCCGAGTCCGGCCCCGCCCGCCCCGCTTCCCCTCCCAGCCAGGCCCCGCCCGCCCAGCTTCCCCTCCCGAACCCGGCCCCGCCCGCCCAGCTTCTCCTCCCAGCTTAGCCCCGCCCGGCCAGTTTCTCCTCCCAGCACGGCCCCGCCCACCCAGCTTCCCCTCCCAGCCTGGCCCCGCCCGCCCAGTTTCTCCTCCCGAGTCCGGCCCCGCCCGCCCCGCTTCCCCTCCCGAACCCGGCCCCGCCCGCCCAGCTTCTCCTCCCAGCTTAGTCCCGCCCGCCCAGTTTCTCCTCCCAGCATGGCCCCGCCCGCCCAGTTTCTCCTCCCAGCCAGGCCCCGCCCTCCCAGCTTCCCCTCCCGAACCCGGCCCCGCCCGCCCAGCTTCTGCTAGCGAGCTCGGCCCCGCCCGCCCAGCTTCCCCTCCCAGCTTGGCCCCGCCCGCCCAGTTTCTCCTCCCAGCACGGCCCCGCCCACCCAGCTTCCCCTCCCAGCCAGGCCCCGCCCGCCCAGTTTCTCCTCCGGAGCCCGGCCCCGCCCGCTCCGCTTCCCCTCCCAGCCAGGCCCCGCCCGCCCAGTTTCTCCTCCCGAGCCCGGCCCCGCCCGCCCCGCTTTCCCTGCCAGCTTGGCCCCGCCCGCCCAGTTTCTCCTCCCGAGCGAGGCCCCGCCCGCCCCGCTTCTCCTCCCGAGCGAGGCCCCGCCCGCCCAGCTTCCCCTCCCGAATCCGGCCCCGCCCGCCCAGCTTCCCCTCCCAGCCAGGCCCCGCCCGCCCAGTTTCTCCTCCCGAGCGAGGCCCCGCCCGCCCCGCTTCTCCTCCCGAGCGAGGCCCCGCCCGCCCAGCTTCCCCTCCCGAATCCGGCCCCGCCCGCCCAGCTTCCCCTCCCAGCCAGGCCCCGCCCGCCCAGTTTCTCCTCCCGAGCCTGGCCCCGCCCGCTCCGCTTCCCCTCCCAGCCAGGCCCCGCCCGCCCAGTTTCTCCTCCCGAGTCCGGCCCCGCCCGCCCAGTTTCTCCTCCCGAGTCCGGCCCCGCCCGCCCCGCTTCCCCTCCCAGCCAGGCCCCGCCCGCCCAGCTTCCCCTCCCAGCCAGGCGCCGCCCGCCCAGTTTCTCCTCCCGAGCCCGGCCCCGCCCGCTCCGCTTCCCCTCCCAGCCAGGCCCCGCCCGCCCAGTTTCTCCTCCCGAGCCCGGCCCCGCCCGCCCCGCTTCCCCTCCCAGCTTGGCCCCGCCCGCCCAGTTTCTCCTCCCGAGCGAGGCCCCGCCCGCCCAGTTTCTCCTCCGGAGTCCGGCCCCGCCCGCCCCGCTTCCCCTCCCAGCTTGGCCCCGCCCGCCCAGTTTCTCCTCCCGAGCGAGGCCCCGCCCGCCCAGTTTCTCCTCCCGAGTCCGGCCCCGCCCGCCCCGCTTCCCCTCCCAGCCAGGCCCCGCCCGCCCAGCTTCCCCTCCCAGCCAGGCCCCGCCCGCCCAGTTTCTCCTCCCGAGCTTGACCCCGCCCGCCCAGCTTCCCATCCCGAGCGAGGCCCCGCCCGGCCAGTTTCTCCTCCCAGCTTGGCCCCGCCCGCCCAGCTTCCCCTCCCGAACCCGGCCCCGCCCGCCCAGCTTCTGCTAGCGAGCTCGGCCCCGCCCGCCCAGCTTCCCCTCCCAGCTTGGCCCCGCCCGCCCAGTTTCTCCTCCCAGCCAGGCCCCGCCCGCCCAGTTTCTCCTCCCGAGTCCGGACCCGCCCGCCCCGCTTCCCCTCCCAGCCAGGCCCCGCCCGCCCAGCTTCCCCTCCCGAACCCGGCCCCGCCCGCCCAGCTTCTCCTCCCAGCTAAGCCCCGCCCGCCCAGTTTCTCCTCCCAGCACGGCCCCGCCCGCCCAGTTTCTCCTCCCAGCACGGCCCCGCCCACCCAGCTTCCCCTCCCAGCCTGGCCCCGCCCGCCCAGTTTCTCCTCCCGAGTGCGGCCCCGCCCGCCCCGCTTCTTCTCCCGAGCGAGGCCCCGCCCGCCCAGCTTCCCCTCCCAGCTTGGCCCCGCCCGCCCAGCTTCCCCTCCCGAACCCGGCCCCGCCCGCCCAGCTTCTGCTAGCGAGCTCGGCCCCGCCCGCCCAGCTTCCCCTCCCAGCTTGGCCCCGCCCGCCCAGTTTCTCCTCCCAGCCAGGCCCCGCCCGCCCAGTTTCTCCTCCCGAGTCCGGCCCCGCCCGCCCCGCTTCCCCTCCCAGCCAGGCCCCGGCCGCCCAGCTTCCCCTCCCGAACCCGGCCCCGCCCGCCCAGCTTCTCCTCCCAGCTTAGCCCCGCCCGCCCAGTTTCTCCTCCCAGCACGGCCCCGCCCGCCCAGTTTCTCCTCCCAGCACGGCCCCGCCCGCCCAGCTTCCCCTCCCAGCCTGGCCCCGCCCGCCCAGTTTCTCCTCCCGAGTGCGGCCCCGCCCGCCCCGCTTCTCCTCCCGAGTCCGGCCCCGCCCGCCCAGCTTCCCCTCCCAGCTTGGCCCCGCCCGCCCAGCTTCCCCTCCCAGCCAGGCCCCGCCCGCCCAGCTTTTCCTCCCGAGCTCGGATTCGCCCGCTCCGCTTCCCCTCCCAGCCAGGCCCCGCCCGCCCAGTTTCTCCTCCCGAGTCCGGCCCCGCCCGCCCAGTTTCTCCTCCCGAGTCCGGCCCCGCCCGCCCAGTTTCTCCTTCCGAGCGAGGCCCCGCCCGCCCAGCTTCCCCTCCCGAATCCGGCCCCGCCCGCCCATGTTCCCCTCCCAGCCAGGCCCCGCCCGCCCAGTTTCTCCACCCAGCTTGGCCCCGCCCGCCCAGCTTCCCCTCCCGATCCCGGCCCCGCCCGCCCATGTTCCCCTCCCAGCCAGGCCCCGCCCGCCCAGTTTCTCCTCCCAGCTGGGCCCCGCACGCCCAGCTTCCCCTCCCGATCCCGGCCCCGCCCGCCCATGTTCCCCTCCCAGCTTGGCCCCGCCCGCCCAGTTTCTCCTCCCGAACCCGGCCCCGCCCGCCAAGCTTCTCCTAGCGAGCCCGGCCCCCCCCGCCCAGCTTCCCCTCCAAGCCAGGCCCCGCCCGCCCCGCTTCCCCTCCCGAGTCCGGCCCCGCCCGCCCAGTTTCTCCTCCCGAGCTTGGCCCCGCCCGCCCAGCTTCCCATCCCGAGCGAGGCCCCGCCCGCCCAGTTTCTCCTCCCAGCTTGGCCCCGCCCGCCCAGCTTCCCCTCCCGAACCCGGCCCCGCCCGCCCAGCTTCTGCTAGCGAGCTCGGCCCCGCCCGCCCAGCTTCCCCTCCCAGCTTGGCCCCGCCCGCCCAGTTTCTCCTCCCAGCCAGGCCCCGCCCGCCCAGTTTCTCCTCCCGAGTCCGGCCCCGCCCGCCCCGCTTCCCCTCCCAGCCAGGCCCCGCCCGCCCAGCTTCCCCTCCCGAACCCGGCCCCGCCCGCCCAGCTTCTCCTCCCAGCTTAGCCCCGCCCGCCCAGTTTCTCCTCCCAGCACGGCCCCGCCCGCCCATGTTCCCCTCCCAGCTTGGACCCGCCCGCCCAGTTTCTCCTCCCGAGTGCGGCCCCGCCCGCCCCGCTTCTTCTCCCGAGCGAGGCCCCGCCCGCCCAGCTTCCCCTCCCAGCTTGGCCCCGCCCGCCCAGCTTCCCCTCCCGAACCCGGCCCCGCCCGCCCAGCTTCTGCTAGCGAGCTCGGCCCCGCCCGCCCAGCTTCCCCTCCCAGCTTGGCCCCGCCCGCCCAGTTTCTCCTCCCAGCCAGGCCCCGCCCGCCCAGTTTCTCCTCCCGAGTCCGGCCCCGCCCGCCCCGCTTCCCCTCCCAGCCAGGCCCCGGCCGCCCAGCTTCCCCTCCCGAACCCGGCCCCGCCCGCCCAGCTTCTCCTCCCAGCTTAGCCCCGCCCGCCCAGTTTCTCCTCCCAGCTTAGCCCCGCCCGCCCAGTTTCTCCTCCCAGCACGGCCCCGCCCGCCCAGTTTCTCCTCCCAGCACGGCCCCGCCCACCCAGCTTCTCCTCCCAGCTTAGCCCCGCCCGCCCAGTTTCTCCTCCCAGCTTAGCCCCGCCCGCCCAGTTTCTCCTCCCAGCCAGGCCCCGCCCGCCCAGTTTCTCCTCCCGAGTCCGGACCCGCCCGCCCCGCTTCCCCTCCCAGCCAGGCCCCGCCCGCCCAGCTTCCCCTCCCGAACCCGGCCCCGCCCGCCCAGCTTCTCCTCCCAGCTAAGCCCCGCCCGCCCAGTTTCTCCTCCCAGCACGGCCCCGCCCGCCCAGTTTCTCCTCCCAGCACGGCCCCGCCCACCCAGCTTCCCCTCCCAGCCTGGCCCCGCCCGCCCAGTTTCTCCTCCCGAGTGCGGCCCCGCCCGCCCCGCTTCTTCTCCCGAGCGAGGCCCCGCCCGCCCAGCTTCCCCTCCCAGCTTGGCCCCGCCCGCCCAGCTTCCCCTCCCGAACCCGGCCCCGCCCGCCCAGCTTCTGCTAGCGAGCTCGGCCCCGCCCGCCCAGCTTCCCCTCCCAGCTTGGCCCCGCCCGCCCAGTTTCTCCTCCCAGCCAGGCCCCGCCCGCCCAGTTTCTCCTCCCGAGTCCGGCCCCGCCCGCCCCGCTTCCCCTCCCAGCCAGGCCCCGGCCGCCCAGCTTCCCCTCCCGAACCCGGCCCCGCCCGCCCAGCTTCTCCTCCCAGCTTAGCCCCGCCCGCCCAGTTTCTCCTCCCAGCACGGCCCCGCCCGCCCAGTTTCTCCTCCCAGCACGGCCCCGCCCGCCCAGCTTCCCCTCCCAGCCTGGCCCCGCCCGCCCAGTTTCTCCTCCCGAGTGCGGCCCCGCCCGCCCCGCTTCTCCTCCCGAGTCCGGCCCCGCCCGCCCAGCTTCCCCTCCCAGCTTGGCCCCGCCCGCCCAGCTTCCCCTCCCAGCCAGGCCCCGCCCGCCCAGCTTTTCCTCCCGAGCTCGGATTCGCCCGCTCCGCTTCCCCTCCCAGCCAGGCCCCGCCCGCCCAGTTTCTCCTCCCGAGTCCGGCCCCGCCCGCCCAGTTTCTCCTCCCGAGTCCGGCCCCGCCCGCCCAGTTTCTCCTTCCGAGCGAGGCCCCGCCCGCCCAGCTTCCCCTCCCGAATCCGGCCCCGCCCGCCCATGTTCCCCTCCCAGCCAGGCCCCGCCCGCCCAGTTTCTCCACCCAGCTTGGCCCCGCCCGCCCAGCTTCCCCTCCCGATCCCGGCCCCGCCCGCCCATGTTCCCCTCCCAGCCAGGCCCCGCCCGCCCAGTTTCTCCTCCCAGCTGGGCCCCGCACGCCCAGCTTCCCCTCCCGATCCCGGCCCCGCCCGCCCATGTTCCCCTCCCAGCTTGGCCCCGCCCGCCCAGTTTCTCCTCCCGAACCCGGCCCCGCCCGCCAAGCTTCTCCTAGCGAGCCCGGCCCCCCCCGCCCAGCTTCCCCTCCAAGCCAGGCCCCGCCCGCCCCGCTTCCCCTCCCGAGTCCGGCCCCGCCCGCCCAGTTTCTCCTCCCGAGCTTGGCCCCGCCCGCCCAGCTTCCCATCCCGAGCGAGGCCCCGCCCGCCCAGTTTCTCCTCCCAGCTTGGCCCCGCCCGCCCAGCTTCCCCTCCCGAACCCGGCCCCGCCCGCCCAGCTTCTGCTAGCGAGCTCGGCCCCGCCCGCCCAGCTTCCCCTCCCAGCTTGGCCCCGCCCGCCCAGTTTCTCCTCCCAGCCAGGCCCCGCCCGCCCAGTTTCTCCTCCCGAGTCCGGCCCCGCCCGCCCCGCTTCCCCTCCCAGCCAGGCCCCGCCCGCCCAGCTTCCCCTCCCGAACCCGGCCCCGCCCGCCCAGCTTCTCCTCCCAGCTTAGCCCCGCCCGCCCAGTTTCTCCTCCCAGCACGGCCCCGCCCGCCCATGTTCCCCTCCCAGCTTGGACCCGCCCGCCCAGTTTCTCCTCCCGAGTGCGGCCCCGCCCGCCCCGCTTCTTCTCCCGAGCGAGGCCCCGCCCGCCCAGCTTCCCCTCCCAGCTTGGCCCCGCCCGCCCAGCTTCCCCTCCCGAACCCGGCCCCGCCCGCCCAGCTTCTGCTAGCGAGCTCGGCCCCGCCCGCCCAGCTTCCCCTCCCAGCTTGGCCCCGCCCGCCCAGTTTCTCCTCCCAGCCAGGCCCCGCCCGCCCAGTTTCTCCTCCCGAGTCCGGCCCCGCCCGCCCCGCTTCCCCTCCCAGCCAGGCCCCGGCCGCCCAGCTTCCCCTCCCGAACCCGGCCCCGCCCGCCCAGCTTCTCCTCCCAGCTTAGCCCCGCCCGCCCAGTTTCTCCTCCCAGCACGGCCCCGCCCGCCCAGTTTCTCCTCCCAGCACGGCCCCGCCCACCCAGCTTCCCCTCCCAGCCTGGCCCCGCCCGCCCAGTTTCTCCTCCCGAGTGCGGTCCCGCCCGCCCCGCTTCTCCTCCCGAGTCCGGCCCCGCCCGCCCAGCTTCCCCTCCCAGCTTGGCCCCGCCCGCCCAGCTTCCCCTCCCAGCCAGGCCCCGCCCGCCCAGCTTCTCCTCCCGAGCTCGGATTCGCCCGCTCCGCTTCCCCTCCCAGCCAGGCCCCGCCCGCCCAGTTTCTCCTCCCGAGTCCGGCCCCGCCCGCCCAGTTTCTCCTCCCGAGTCCGGCCCCGCCCGCCCAGTTTCTCCTTCCGAGCGAGGCCCCGCCCGCCCAGCTTCCCCTCCCGAATCCGGCCCCGCCCGCCCATGTTCCCCTCCCAGCCAGGCCCCGCCCGCCCAGTTTCTCCACCCAGCTTGGCCCCGCCCGCCCAGCTTCCCCTCCCGATCCCGGCCCCGCCCGCCCATGTTCCCCTCCCAGCCAGGCCCCGCCCGCCCAGTTTCTCCTCCCAGCTGGGCCCCGCACGCCCAGCTTCCCCTCCCGATCCCGGCCCCGCCCGCCCATGTTCCCCTCCCAGCTTGGCCCCGCCCGCCCAGTTTCTCCTCCCGAACCCGGCCCCGCCCGCCAAGCTTCTCCTAGCGAGCCCGGCCCCCCCCGCCCAGCTTCCCCTCCAAGCCAGGCCCCGCCCGCCCCGCTTCCCCTCCCGAGTCCGGCCCCGCCCGCCCAGTTTCTCCTCCCGAGCTTGGCCCCGCCCGCCCAGCTTCCCATCCCGAGCGAGGCCCCGCCCGCCCAGTTTCTCCTCCCAGCTTGGCCCCGCCCGCCCAGCTTCCCCTCCCGAACCCGGCCCCGCCCGCCCAGCTTCTGCTAGCGAGCTCGGCCCCGCCCGCCCAGCTTCCCCTCCCAGCTTGGCCCCGCCCGCCCAGTTTCTCCTCCCAGCCAGGCCCCGCCCGCCCAGTTTCTCCTCCCGAGTCCGGCCCCGCCCGCCCCGCTTCCCCTCCCAGCCAGGCCCCGGCCGCCCAGCTTCCCCTCCCGAACCCGGCCCCGCCCGCCCAGCTTCTCCTCCCAGCTTAGCCCCGCCCGCCCAGTTTCTCCTCCCAGCACGGCCCCGCCCGCCCAGTTTCTCCTCCCAGCACGGCCCCGCCCACCCAGCTTCCCCTCCCAGCCTGGCCCCGCCCGCCCAGTTTCTCCTCCCGAGTGCGGCCCCGCCCGCCCCGCTTCTCCTCCCGAGTCCGGCCCCGCCCGCCCAGCTTCCCCTCCCAGCTTGGCCCCGCCCGCCCAGCTTCCCCTCCCAGCCAGGCCCCGCCCGCCCAGCTTTTCCTCCCGAGCTCGGATTCGCCCGCTCCGCTTCCCCTCCCAGCCAGGCCCCGCCCGCCCAGTTTCTCCTCCCGAGTCCGGCCCCGCCCGCCCAGTTTCTCCTCCCGAGTCCGGCCCCGCCCGCCCAGTTTCTCCTTCCGAGCGAGGCCCCGCCCGCCCAGCTTCCCCTCCCGAATCCGGCCCCGCCCGCCCATGTTCCCCTCCCAGCCAGGCCCCGCCCGCCCAGTTTCTCCACCCAGCTTGGCCCCGCCCGCCCAGCTTCCCCTCCCGATCCCGGCCCCGCCCGCCCATGTTCCCCTCCCAGCCAGGCCCCGCCCGCCCAGTTTCTCCTCCCAGCTGGGCCCCGCACGCCCAGCTTCCCCTCCCGATCCCGGCCCCGCCCGCCCATGTTCCCCTCCCAGCTTGGCCCCGCCCGCCCAGTTTCTCCTCCCGAACCCGGCCCCGCCCGCCAAGCTTCTCCTAGCGAGCCCGGCCCCCCCCGCCCAGCTTCCCCTCCAAGCCAGGCCCCGCCCGCCCCGCTTCCCCTCCCGAGTCCGGCCCCGCCCGCCCAGTTTCTCCTCCCGAGCTTGGCCCCGCCCGCCCAGCTTCCCATCCCGAGCGAGGCCCCGCCCGCCCAGTTTCTCCTCCCAGCTTGGCCCCGCCCGCCCAGCTTCCCCTCCCGAACCCGGCCCCGCCCGCCCAGCTTCTGCTAGCGAGCTCGGCCCCGCCCGCCCAGCTTCCCCTCCCAGCTTGGCCCCGCCCGCCCAGTTTCTCCTCCCAGCCAGGCCCCGCCCGCCCAGTTTCTCCTCCCGAGTCCGGCCCCGCCCGCCCCGCTTCCCCTCCCAGCCAGGCCCCGCCCGCCCAGCTTCCCCTCCCGAACCCGGCCCCGCCCGCCCAGCTTCTCCTCCCAGCTTAGCCCCGCCCGCCCAGTTTCTCCTCCCAGCACGGCCCCGCCCGCCCATGTTCCCCTCCCAGCTTGGACCCGCCCGCCCAGTTTCTCCTCCCGAGTGCGGCCCCGCCCGCCCCGCTTCTTCTCCCGAGCGAGGCCCCGCCCGCCCAGCTTCCCCTCCCAGCTTGGCCCCGCCCGCCCAGCTTCCCCTCCCGAACCCGGCCCCGCCCGCCCAGCTTCTGCTAGCGAGCTCGGCCCCGCCCGCCCAGCTTCCCCTCCCAGCTTGGCCCCGCCCGCCCAGTTTCTCCTCCCAGCCAGGCCCCGCCCGCCCAGTTTCTCCTCCCGAGTCCGGCCCCGCCCGCCCCGCTTCCCCTCCCAGCCAGGCCCCGGCCGCCCAGCTTCCCCTCCCGAACCCGGCCCCGCCCGCCCAGCTTCTCCTCCCAGCTTAGCCCCGCCCGCCCAGTTTCTCCTCCCAGCACGGCCCCGCCCGCCCAGTTTCTCCTCCCAGCACGGCCCCGCCCACCCAGCTTCCCCTCCCAGCCTGGCCCCGCCCGCCCAGTTTCTCCTCCCGAGTGCGGTCCCGCCCGCCCCGCTTCTCCTCCCGAGTCCGGCCCCGCCCGCCCAGCTTCCCCTCCCAGCTTGGCCCCGCCCGCCCAGCTTCCCCTCCCAGCCAGGCCCCGCCCGCCCAGCTTCTCCTCCCGAGCTCGGATTCGCCCGCTCCGCTTCCCCTCCCAGCCAGGCCCCGCCCGCCCAGTTTCTCCTCCCGAGTCCGGCCCCGCCCGCCCAGTTTCTCCTCCCGAGTCCGGCCCCGCCCGCCCAGTTTCTCCTTCCGAGCGAGGCCCCGCCCGCCCAGCTTCCCCTCCCGAATCCGGCCCCGCCCGCCCATGTTCCCCTCCCAGCCAGGCCCCGCCCGCCCAGTTTCTCCACCCAGCTTGGCCCCGCCCGCCCAGCTTCCCCTCCCGATCCCGGCCCCGCCCGCCCATGTTCCCCTCCCAGCCAGGCCCCGCCCGCCCAGTTTCTCCTCCCAGCTGGGCCCCGCACGCCCAGCTTCCCCTCCCGATCCCGGCCCCGCCCGCCCATGTTCCCCTCCCAGCTTGGCCCCGCCCGCCCAGTTTCTCCTCCCGAACCCGGCCCCGCCCGCCAAGCTTCTCCTAGCGAGCCCGGCCCCCCCCGCCCAGCTTCCCCTCCAAGCCAGGCCCCGCCCGCCCCGCTTCCCCTCCCGAGTCCGGCCCCGCCCGCCCAGTTTCTCCTCCCGAGCTTGGCCCCGCCCGCCCAGCTTCCCATCCCGAGCGAGGCCCCGCCCGCCCAGTTTCTCCTCCCAGCTTGGCCCCGCCCGCCCAGCTTCCCCTCCCGAACCCGGCCCCGCCCGCCCAGCTTCTGCTAGCGAGCTCGGCCCCGCCCGCCCAGCTTCCCCTCCCAGCTTGGCCCCGCCCGCCCAGTTTCTCCTCCCAGCCAGGCCCCGCCCGCCCAGTTTCTCCTCCCGAGTCCGGCCCCGCCCGCCCCGCTTCCCCTCCCAGCCAGGCCCCGCCCGCCCAGCTTCCCCTCCCGAACCCGGCCCCGCCCGCCCAGCTTCTCCTCCCAGCTTAGCCCCGCCCGCCCAGTTTCTCCTCCCAGCACGGCCCCGCCCGCCCATGTTCCCCTCCCAGCTTGGACCCGCCCGCCCAGTTTCTCCTCCCGAACCCGGCCCCGCCCGCCAAGCTTCTCCTAGCGAGCCCGGCCCCCCCCCCGCCCAGCTTCCCCTCCAAGCCAGGCCCCGCCCGCCCCGCTTCCCCTCCCGAGTCCGGCCCCGCCCGCCCAGTTTCTCCTCCCGAGCTTGGCCCCGCCCGCCCAGCTTCCCATCCCGAGCTTGGCCCCGCCCGCCCAGTTTCTCCTCCCAGCCAGGCCCCGCCCGCCCAGTTTCTCCTCCCGAGTCCGGACCCGCCCGCCCCGCTTCCCCTCCCAGCCAGGCCCCGCCCGCCCAGCTTCCCCTCCCGAACCCGGCCCCGCCCGCCCAGCTTCTCCTCCCAGCTAAGCCCCGCCCGCCCAGTTTCTCCTCCCAGCACGGCCCCGCCCACCCAGCTTCCCCTCCCAGCCTGGCCCCGCCCGCCCAGTTTCTCCTGCCGAGTGCGGCCCCGCCCGCCCCGCTTCTTCTCCCGAGCGAGGCCCCGCCCGCCCAGCTTCCCCTCCCAGCTTGGCCCCGCCCGCCCAGCTTCCCCTCCCGAACCCGGCCCCGCCCGCCCAGCTTCTGCTAGCGAGCTCGGCCCCGCCCGCCCAGCTTCCCCTCCCAGCTTGGCCCCGCCCGCCCAGTTTCTCCTCCCAGCCAGGCCCCGCCCGCCCAGTTTCTCCTCCCGAGTCCGGCCCCGCCCGCCCCGCTTCCCCTCCCAGCCAGGCCCCGGCCGCCCAGCTTCCCCTCCCGAACCCGGCCCCGCCCGCCCAGCTTCTCCTCCCAGCTTAGCCCCGCCCGCCCAGTTTCTCCTCCCAGCACGGCCCCGCCCGCCCAGTTTCTCCTCCCAGCACGGCCCCGCCCACCCAGCTTCCCCTCCCAGCCTGGCCCCGCCCGCCGAGTTTCTCCTCCCGAGTGCGGCCCCGCCCGCCCCGCTTCTCCTCCCGAGTCCGGCCCCGCCCGCCCAGCTTCCCCTCCCAGCTTGGCCCCGCCCGCCCAGCTTCCCCTCCCAGCCAGGCCCCGCCCGCCCAGCTTCTCCTCCCGAGCTCGGATTCGCCCGCTCCGCTTCCCCTCCCAGCCAGGCCCCGCCCGCCCAGTTTCTCCTCCCGAGTCCGGCCCCGCCCGCCCAGTTTCTCCTCCCGAGTCCGGCCCCGCCCGCCCAGTTTCTCCTTCCGAGCGAGGCCCCGCCCGCCCAGCTTCCCCTCCCGAATCCGGCCCCGCCCGCCCATGTTCCCCTCCCAGCCAGGCCCCGCCCGCCCAGTTTCTCCACCCAGCTTGGCCCCGCCCGCCCAGCTTCCCCTCCCGATCCCGGCCCCGCCCGCCCATGTTCCCCTCCCAGCCAGGCCCCGCCCGCCCAGTTTCTCCTCCCAGCTGGGCCCCGCACGCCCAGCTTCCCCTCCCGATCCCGGCCCCGCCCGCCCATGTTCCCCTCCCAGCTTGGCCCCGCCCGCCCAGTTTCTCCTCCCGAACCCGGCCCCGCCCGCCAAGCTTCTCCTAGCGAGCCCGGCCCCCCCCGCCCAGCTTCCCCTCCAAGCCAGGCCCCGCCCGCCCCGCTTCCCCTCCCGAGTCCGGCCCCGCCCGCCCAGTTTCTCCTCCCGAGCTTGGCCCCGCCCGCCCAGCTTCCCATCCCGAGCGAGGCCCCGCCCGCCCAGTTTCTCCTCCCAGCTTGGCCCCGCCCGCCCAGCTTCCCCTCCCGAACCCGGCCCCGCCCGCCCAGCTTCTGCTAGCGAGCTCGGCCCCGCCCGCCCAGCTTCCCCTCCCAGCTTGGCCCCGCCCGCCCAGTTTCTCCTCCCAGCCAGGCCCCGCCCGCCCAGTTTCTCCTCCCGAGTCCGGCCCCGCCCGCCCCGCTTCCCCTCCCAGCCAGGCCCCGCCCGCCCAGCTTCCCCTCCCGAACCCGGCCCCGCCCGCCCAGCTTCTCCTCCCAGCTTAGCCCCGCCCGCCCAGTTTCTCCTCCCAGCACGGCCCCGCCCGCCCATGTTCCCCTCCCAGCTTGGACCCGCCCGCCCAGTTTCTCCTCCCGAACCCGGCCCCGCCCGCCAAGCTTCTCCTAGCGAGCCCGGCCCCCCCCCCGCCCAGCTTCCCCTCCAAGCCAGGCCCCGCCCGCCCCGCTTCCCCTCCCGAGTCCGGCCCCGCCCGCCCAGTTTCTCCTCCCGAGCTCGGCCCCGCCCGCCCAGCTTCCCATCCCGAGCGAGGCCCCGCCCGCCCAGTTTCTCCTCCCAGCTTGGCCCCGCCCGCCCAGCTTCCCCTCCCGAACCCGGCCCCGCCCGCCCAGCTTCTGCTAGCGAGCTCGGCCCCGCCCCCCCAGTTTCCCCTCCCAGCTTGGCCCCGCCCGCCCAGTTTCTCCTCCCAGCACGGCCCCGCCCGCCCAGTTTCTCCTCCCGAGCTCGGCCCCGCCCGCCCCGCTTCCCCTCCCAGCTTGGCCCCGCCCGCCCCGCTTCCCATCCCGAGCGATGCCCCGCCCGCCCAGTTTCTCCTCCCAGCTTGGCCCCGCCCGCCCAGCTTCCCCTCCCGAACCCGGCCCCGCCCGCCAAGCTTCTCCTAGCCAGCTCGGCCCCGCCCGCCCCGCTTCCCCTCCCAGCCAGGCCCCGCCCGCCCAGTTTCTCCTCCCGAGTCCGGCCCCGCCCGCCCCGCTTCCCCTCCCAGCCAGGCCCCGCCCGCCCAGCTTCCCCTCCCGAACCCGGCCCCGCCCGCCCAGCTTCTCCTCCCAGCTTAGCCCCGCCCGGCCAGTTTCTCCTCCCAGCACGGCCCCGCCCACCCAGCTTCCCCTCCCAGCCTGGCCCCGCCCGCCCCGCTTCTCCTCCCGAGTCCGGCCCCGCCCGCCCAGCTTCCCCTCCCGAACCCGGCCCCGCCCGCCCAGCTTCTCCTCCCAGCTTAGTCCCGCCCGCCCAGTTTCTCCTCCCAGCATGGCCCCGCCCGCCCAGTTTCCCCTCCCGAACCCGGCCCCGGCCGCCCAGTTTCTCCTCCCGAGCGAGGCCCCGCCCGCCCAGTTTCCCCTCCCGAACCCGGCCCCGCCCGCCCAGTTTCTCCTCCCGATCGAGGCCCCGCCCGCCCAGCTTCCCCTCCCGATTCCGGCCCTGCCCGCCCAGCTTCTCCTCCCAGCTTGGCCCCGCCCGCCCAGCTTCCCCTCCCAAGAGAGGCCCCGCCCGCCCAGCTTCCCCTCCCGAACCCGGCCCCGCCCGCCCCGCTTCCCCTCCCAGCTTGGCCCCGCCCGCCCAGCTTCCCATCGCGAGCGAGGCCCCGCCCGCCCAGTTTCTCCTCCCAGCTTGGCCCCGCCCGCCCAGCTTCCCCTCCCGAGTCCGGCCCCGCCCGCCCAGTTTCTCCTCCCGAGCGAGGCCCCGCGCGCCCAGCTTCCCCTCCCAGCTTGGCCCCGCCCGCCCAGTTTCTCCTCCCGAGCGAGGCCCCGCCCGCCCAGCTTCCCCTCCCGACCCCGGCCCCGCCACACAGTTTCTCCTCCCAGCTTAGCCCCGCCCGGCCAGTTTCTCCTCCCAGCACGGCCCCGCCCACCCAGCTTCCCCTCCCAGCCTGGCCCCGCCCGCCCAGTTTCTCCTCCCGAGTCCGGCCCCGCCCGCCCCGCTTCCCCTCCCGAACCCGGCCCCGCCCGCCCAGCTTCTCCTCCCAGCTTAGTCCCGCCCGCCCAGTTTCTCCTCCCAGCATGGCCCCGCCCGCCCAGTTTCTCCTCCCAGCCAGGCCCCGCCCTCCCAGCTTCCCCTCCCGAACCCGGCCCCGCCCGCCCAGCTTCTGCTAGCGAGCTCGGCCCCGCCCGCCCAGCTTCCCCTCCCAGCTTGGCCCCGCCCGCCCAGTTTCTCCTCCCAGCACGGCCCCGCCCACCCAGCTTCCCCTCCCAGCCAGGCCCCGCCCGCCCAGTTTCTCCTCCGGAGCCCGGCCCCGCCCGCTCCGCTTCCCCTCCCAGCCAGGCCCCGCCCGCCCAGTTTCTCCTCCCGAGCCCGGCCCCGCCCGCCCCGCTTTCCCTGCCAGCTTGGCCCCGCCCGCCCAGTTTCTCCTCCCGAGCGAGGCCCCGCCCGCCCCGCTTCTCCTCCCGAGCGAGGCCCCGCCCGCCCAGCTTCCCCTCCCGAATCCGGCCCCGCCCGCCCAGCTTCCCCTCCCAGCCAGGCCCCGCCCGCCCAGTTTCTCCTCCCGAGCGAGGCCCCGCCCGCCCCGCTTCTCCTCCCGAGCGAGGCCCCGCCCGCCCAGCTTCCCCTCCCGAATCCGGCCCCGCCCGCCCAGCTTCCCCTCCCAGCCAGGCCCCGCCCGCCCAGTTTCTCCTCCCGAGCCTGGCCCCGCCCGCTCCGCTTCCCCTCCCAGCCAGGCCCCGCCCGCCCAGTTTCTCCTCCCGAGTCCGGCCCCGCCCGCCCAGTTTCTCCTCCCGAGTCCGGCCCCGCCCGCCCCGCTTCCCCTCCCAGCCAGGCCCCGCCCGCCCAGCTTCCCCTCCCAGCCAGGCGCCGCCCGCCCAGTTTCTCCTCCCGAGCCCGGCCCCGCCCGCTCCGCTTCCCCTCCCAGCCAGGCCCCGCCCGCCCAGTTTCTCCTCCCGAGCCCGGCCCCGCCCGCCCCGCTTCCCCTCCCAGCTTGGCCCCGCCCGCCCAGTTTCTCCTCCCGAGCGAGGCCCCGCCCGCCCAGTTTCTCCTCCGGAGTCCGGCCCCGCCCGCCCCGCTTCCCCTCCCAGCTTGGCCCCGCCCGCCCAGTTTCTCCTCCCGAGCGAGGCCCCGCCCGCCCAGTTTCTCCTCCCGAGTCCGGCCCCGCCCGCCCCGCTTCCCCTCCCAGCCAGGCCCCGCCCGCCCAGCTTCCCCTCCCAGCCAGGCCCCGCCCGCCCAGTTTCTCCTCCCGAGCTTGACCCCGCCCGCCCAGCTTCCCATCCCGAGCGAGGCCCCGCCCGGCCAGTTTCTCCTCCCAGCTTGGCCCCGCCCGCCCAGCTTCCCCTCCCGAACCCGGCCCCGCCCGCCCAGCTTCTGCTAGCGAGCTCGGCCCCGCCCGCCCAGCTTCCCCTCCCAGCTTGGCCCCGCCCGCCCAGTTTCTCCTCCCAGCCAGGCCCCGCCCGCCCAGTTTCTCCTCCCGAGTCCGGACCCGCCCGCCCCGCTTCCCCTCCCAGCCAGGCCCCGCCCGCCCAGCTTCCCCTCCCGAACCCGGCCCCGCCCGCCCAGCTTCTCCTCCCAGCTAAGCCCCGCCCGCCCAGTTTCTCCTCCCAGCACGGCCCCGCCCGCCCAGTTTCTCCTCCCAGCACGGCCCCGCCCACCCAGCTTCCCCTCCCAGCCTGGCCCCGCCCGCCCAGTTTCTCCTCCCGAGTGCGGCCCCGCCCGCCCCGCTTCTTCTCCCGAGCGAGGCCCCGCCCGCCCAGCTTCCCCTCCCAGCTTGGCCCCGCCCGCCCAGCTTCCCCTCCCGAACCCGGCCCCGCCCGCCCAGCTTCTGCTAGCGAGCTCGGCCCCGCCCGCCCAGCTTCCCCTCCCAGCTTGGCCCCGCCCGCCCAGTTTCTCCTCCCAGCCAGGCCCCGCCCGCCCAGTTTCTCCTCCCGAGTCCGGCCCCGCCCGCCCCGCTTCCCCTCCCAGCCAGGCCCCGGCCGCCCAGCTTCCCCTCCCGAACCCGGCCCCGCCCGCCCAGCTTCTCCTCCCAGCTTAGCCCCGCCCGCCCAGTTTCTCCTCCCAGCACGGCCCCGCCCGCCCAGTTTCTCCTCCCAGCACGGCCCCGCCCGCCCAGCTTCCCCTCCCAGCCTGGCCCCGCCCGCCCAGTTTCTCCTCCCGAGTGCGGCCCCGCCCGCCCCGCTTCTCCTCCCGAGTCCGGCCCCGCCCGCCCAGCTTCCCCTCCCAGCTTGGCCCCGCCCGCCCAGCTTCCCCTCCCAGCCAGGCCCCGCCCGCCCAGCTTTTCCTCCCGAGCTCGGATTCGCCCGCTCCGCTTCCCCTCCCAGCCAGGCCCCGCCCGCCCAGTTTCTCCTCCCGAGTCCGGCCCCGCCCGCCCAGTTTCTCCTCCCGAGTCCGGCCCCGCCCGCCCAGTTTCTCCTTCAGAGCGAGGCCCCGCCCGCCCAGCTTCCCCTCCCGAATCCGGCCCCGCCCGCCCATGTTCCCCTCCCAGCCAGGCCCCGCCCGCCCAGTTTCTCCACCCAGCTTGGCCCCGCCCGCCCAGCTTCCCCTCCCGATC
The DNA here is from genome assembly GCF_052426305.1 of Pelodiscus sinensis. NCBI lineage: Eukaryota > Metazoa > Chordata > Testudines > Trionychidae > Pelodiscus > Pelodiscus sinensis. Next base: position 1,309,803 of record NC_143066.1, on the reverse strand, counting down.
CCGGCCCCGCCCGCCCATGTTCCCCTCCCAGCCAGGCCCCGCCCGCCCAGTTTCTCCTCCCAGCTGGGCCCCGCACGCCCAGCTTCCCCTCCCGATCCCGGCCCCGCCCGCCCATGTTCCCCTCCCAGCTTGGCCCCGCCCGCCCAGTTTCTCCTCCCGAACCCGGCCCCGCCCGCCAAGCTTCTCCTAGCGAGCCCGGCCCCCCCCGCCCAGCTTCCCCTCCAAGCCAGGCCCCGCCCGCCCCGCTTCCCCTCCCGAGTCCGGCCCCGCCCGCCCAGTTTCTCCTCCCGAGCTTGGCCCCGCCCGCCCAGCTTCCCATCCCGAGCGAGGCCCCGCCCGCCCAGTTTCTCCTCCCAGCTTGGCCCCGCCCGCCCAGCTTCCCCTCCCGAACCCGGCCCCGCCCGCCCAGCTTCTGCTAGCGAGCTCGGCCCCGCCCGCCCAGCTTCCCCTCCCAGCTTGGCCCCGCCCGCCCAGTTTCTCCTCCCAGCCAGGCCCCGCCCGCCCAGTTTCTCCTCCCGAGTCCGGCCCCGCCCGCCCCGCTTCCCCTCCCAGCCAGGCCCCGCCCGCCCAGCTTCCCCTCCCGAACCCGGCCCCGCCCGCCCAGCTTCTCCTCCCAGCTTAGCCCCGCCCGCCCAGTTTCTCCTCCCAGCACGGCCCCGCCCGCCCATGTTCCCCTCCCAGCTTGGACCCGCCCGCCCAGTTTCTCCTCCCGAGTGCGGCCCCGCCCGCCCCGCTTCTTCTCCCGAGCGAGGCCCCGCCCGCCCAGCTTCCCCTCCCAGCTTGGCCCCGCCCGCCCAGCTTCCCCTCCCGAACCCGGCCCCGCCCGCCCAGCTTCTGCTAGCGAGCTCGGCCCCGCCCGCCCAGCTTCCCCTCCCAGCTTGGCCCCGCCCGCCCAGTTTCTCCTCCCAGCCAGGCCCCGCCCGCCCAGTTTCTCCTCCCGAGTCCGGCCCCGCCCGCCCCGCTTCCCCTCCCAGCCAGGCCCCGGCCGCCCAGCTTCCCCTCCCGAACCCGGCCCCGCCCGCCCAGCTTCTCCTCCCAGCTTAGCCCCGCCCGCCCAGTTTCTCCTCCCAGCACGGCCCCGCCCGCCCAGTTTCTCCTCCCAGCACGGCCCCGCCCACCCAGCTTCCCCTCCCAGCCTGGCCCCGCCCGCCCAGTTTCTCCTCCCGAGTGCGGTCCCGCCCGCCCCGCTTCTCCTCCCGAGTCCGGCCCCGCCCGCCCAGCTTCCCCTCCCAGCTTGGCCCCGCCCGCCCAGCTTCCCCTCCCAGCCAGGCCCCGCCCGCCCAGCTTCTCCTCCCGAGCTCGGATTCGCCCGCTCCGCTTCCCCTCCCAGCCAGGCCCCGCCCGCCCAGTTTCTCCTCCCGAGTCCGGCCCCGCCCGCCCAGTTTCTCCTCCCGAGTCCGGCCCCGCCCGCCCAGTTTCTCCTTCCGAGCGAGGCCCCGCCCGCCCAGCTTCCCCTCCCGAATCCGGCCCCGCCCGCCCATGTTCCCCTCCCAGCCAGGCCCCGCCCGCCCAGTTTCTCCACCCAGCTTGGCCCCGCCCGCCCAGCTTCCCCTCCCGATCCCGGCCCCGCCCGCCCATGTTCCCCTCCCAGCCAGGCCCCGCCCGCCCAGTTTCTCCTCCCAGCTGGGCCCCGCACGCCCAGCTTCCCCTCCCGATCCCGGCCCCGCCCGCCCATGTTCCCCTCCCAGCTTGGCCCCGCCCGCCCAGTTTCTCCTCCCGAACCCGGCCCCGCCCGCCAAGCTTCTCCTAGCGAGCCCGGCCCCCCCCGCCCAGCTTCCCCTCCAAGCCAGGCCCCGCCCGCCCCGCTTCCCCTCCCGAGTCCGGCCCCGCCCGCCCAGTTTCTCCTCCCGAGCTTGGCCCCGCCCGCCCAGCTTCCCATCCCGAGCGAGGCCCCGCCCGCCCAGTTTCTCCTCCCAGCTTGGCCCCGCCCGCCCAGCTTCCCCTCCCGAACCCGGCCCCGCCCGCCCAGCTTCTGCTAGCGAGCTCGGCCCCGCCCGCCCAGCTTCCCCTCCCAGCTTGGCCCCGCCCGCCCAGTTTCTCCTCCCAGCCAGGCCCCGCCCGCCCAGTTTCTCCTCCCGAGTCCGGCCCCGCCCGCCCCGCTTCCCCTCCCAGCCAGGCCCCGGCCGCCCAGCTTCCCCTCCCGAACCCGGCCCCGCCCGCCCAGCTTCTCCTCCCAGCTTAGCCCCGCCCGCCCAGTTTCTCCTCCCAGCACGGCCCCGCCCGCCCAGTTTCTCCTCCCAGCACGGCCCCGCCCACCCAGCTTCCCCTCCCAGCCTGGCCCCGCCCGCCCAGTTTCTCCTCCCGAGTGCGGCCCCGCCCGCCCCGCTTCTCCTCCCGAGTCCGGCCCCGCCCGCCCAGCTTCCCCTCCCAGCTTGGCCCCGCCCGCCCAGCTTCCCCTCCCAGCCAGGCCCCGCCCGCCCAGCTTTTCCTCCCGAGCTCGGATTCGCCCGCTCCGCTTCCCCTCCCAGCCAGGCCCCGCCCGCCCAGTTTCTCCTCCCGAGTCCGGCCCCGCCCGCCCAGTTTCTCCTCCCGAGTCCGGCCCCGCCCGCCCAGTTTCTCCTTCCGAGCGAGGCCCCGCCCGCCCAGCTTCCCCTCCCGAATCCGGCCCCGCCCGCCCATGTTCCCCTCCCAGCCAGGCCCCGCCCGCCCAGTTTCTCCACCCAGCTTGGCCCCGCCCGCCCAGCTTCCCCTCCCGATCCCGGCCCCGCCCGCCCATGTTCCCCTCCCAGCCAGGCCCCGCCCGCCCAGTTTCTCCTCCCAGCTGGGCCCCGCACGCCCAGCTTCCCCTCCCGATCCCGGCCCCGCCCGCCCATGTTCCCCTCCCAGCTTGGCCCCGCCCGCCCAGTTTCTCCTCCCGAACCCGGCCCCGCCCGCCAAGCTTCTCCTAGCGAGCCCGGCCCCCCCGCCCAGCTTCCCCTCCAAGCCAGGCCCCGCCCGCCCCGCTTCCCCTCCCGAGTCCGGCCCCGCCCGCCCAGTTTCTCCTCCCGAGCTTGGCCCCGCCCGCCCAGCTTCCCATCCCGAGCGAGGCCCCGCCCGCCCAGTTTCTCCTCCCAGCTTGGCCCCGCCCGCCCAGCTTCCCCTCCCGAACCCGGCCCCGCCCGCCCAGCTTCTGCTAGCGAGCTCGGCCCCGCCCGCCCAGCTTCCCCTCCCAGCTTGGCCCCGCCCGCCCAGTTTCTCCTCCCAGCCAGGCCCCGCCCGCCCAGTTTCTCCTCCCGAGTCCGGCCCCGCCCGCCCCGCTTCCCCTCCCAGCCAGGCCCCGCCCGCCCAGCTTCCCCTCCCGAACCCGGCCCCGCCCGCCCAGCTTCTCCTCCCAGCTTAGCCCCGCCCGCCCAGTTTCTCCTCCCAGCACGGCCCCGCCCGCCCATGTTCCCCTCCCAGCTTGGACCCGCCCGCCCAGTTTCTCCTCCCGAGTGCGGCCCCGCCCGCCCCGCTTCTTCTCCCGAGCGAGGCCCCGCCCGCCCAGCTTCCCCTCCCAGCTTGGCCCCGCCCGCCCAGCTTCCCCTCCCGAACCCGGCCCCGCCCGCCCAGCTTCTGCTAGCGAGCTCGGCCCCGCCCGCCCAGCTTCCCCTCCCAGCTTGGCCCCGCCCGCCCAGTTTCTCCTCCCAGCCAGGCCCCGCCCGCCCAGTTTCTCCTCCCGAGTCCGGCCCCGCCCGCCCCGCTTCCCCTCCCAGCCAGGCCCCGGCCGCCCAGCTTCCCCTCCCGAACCCGGCCCCGCCCGCCCAGCTTCTCCTCCCAGCTTAGCCCCGCCCGCCCAGTTTCTCCTCCCAGCACGGCCCCGCCCGCCCAGTTTCTCCTCCCAGCACGGCCCCGCCCACCCAGCTTCCCCTCCCAGCCTGGCCCCGCCCGCCCAGTTTCTCCTCCCGAGTGCGGTCCCGCCCGCCCCGCTTCTCCTCCCGAGTCCGGCCCCGCCCGCCCAGCTTCCCCTCCCAGCTTGGCCCCGCCCGCCCAGCTTCCCCTCCCAGCCAGGCCCCGCCCGCCCAGCTTCTCCTCCCGAGCTCGGATTCGCCCGCTCCGCTTCCCCTCCCAGCCAGGCCCCGCCCGCCCAGTTTCTCCTCCCGAGTCCGGCCCCGCCCGCCCAGTTTCTCCTCCCGAGTCCGGCCCCGCCCGCCCAGTTTCTCCTTCCGAGCGAGGCCCCGCCCGCCCAGCTTCCCCTCCCGAATCCGGCCCCGCCCGCCCATGTTCCCCTCCCAGCCAGGCCCCGCCCGCCCAGTTTCTCCACCCAGCTTGGCCCCGCCCGCCCAGCTTCCCCTCCCGATCCCGGCCCCGCCCGCCCATGTTCCCCTCCCAGCCAGGCCCCGCCCGCCCAGTTTCTCCTCCCAGCTGGGCCCCGCACGCCCAGCTTCCCCTCCCGATCCCGGCCCCGCCCGCCCATGTTCCCCTCCCAGCTTGGCCCCGCCCGCCCAGTTTCTCCTCCCGAACCCGGCCCCGCCCGCCAAGCTTCTCCTAGCGAGCCCGGCCCCCCCCGCCCAGCTTCCCCTCCAAGCCAGGCCCCGCCCGCCCCGCTTCCCCTCCCGAGTCCGGCCCCGCCCGCCCAGTTTCTCCTCCCGAGCTTGGCCCCGCCCGCCCAGCTTCCCATCCCGAGCGAGGCCCCGCCCGCCCAGTTTCTCCTCCCAGCTTGGCCCCGCCCGCCCAGCTTCCCCTCCCGAACCCGGCCCCGCCCGCCCAGCTTCTGCTAGCGAGCTCGGCCCCGCCCGCCCAGCTTCCCCTCCCAGCTTGGCCCCGCCCGCCCAGTTTCTCCTCCCAGCCAGGCCCCGCCCGCCCAGTTTCTCCTCCCGAGTCCGGCCCCGCCCGCCCCGCTTCCCCTCCCAGCCAGGCCCCGCCCGCCCAGCTTCCCCTCCCGAACCCGGCCCCGCCCGCCCAGCTTCTCCTCCCAGCTTAGCCCCGCCCGCCCAGTTTCTCCTCCCAGCACGGCCCCGCCCGCCCATGTTCCCCTCCCAGCTTGGACCCGCCCGCCCAGTTTCTCCTCCCGAACCCGGCCCCGCCCGCCAAGCTTCTCCTAGCGAGCCCGGCCCCCCCCCCGCCCAGCTTCCCCTCCAAGCCAGGCCCCGCCCGCCCCGCTTCCCCTCCCGAGTCCGGCCCCGCCCGCCCAGTTTCTCCTCCCGAGCTTGGCCCCGCCCGCCCAGCTTCCCATCCCGAGCGAGGCCCCGCCCGCCCAGTTTCTCCTCCCAGCCAGGCCCCGCCCGCCCAGTTTCTCCTCCCGAGTCCGGACCCGCCCGCCCCGCTTCCCCTCCCAGCCAGGCCCCGCCCGCCCAGCTTCCCCTCCCGAACCCGGCCCCGCCCGCCCAGCTTCTCCTCCCAGCTAAGCCCCGCCCGCCCAGTTTCTCCTCCCAGCACGGCCCCGCCCACCCAGCTTCCCCTCCCAGCCTGGCCCCGCCCGCCCAGTTTCTCCTGCCGAGTGCGGCCCCGCCCGCCCCGCTTCTTCTCCCGAGCGAGGCCCCGCCCGCCCAGCTTCCCCTCCCAGCTTGGCCCCGCCCGCCCAGCTTCCCCTCCCGAACCCGGCCCCGCCCGCCCAGCTTCTGCTAGCGAGCTCGGCCCCGCCCGCCCAGCTTCCCCTCCCAGCTTGGCCCCGCCCGCCCAGTTTCTCCTCCCAGCCAGGCCCCGCCCGCCCAGTTTCTCCTCCCGAGTCCGGCCCCGCCCGCCCCGCTTCCCCTCCCAGCCAGGCCCCGGCCGCCCAGCTTCCCCTCCCGAACCCGGCCCCGCCCGCCCAGCTTCTCCTCCCAGCTTAGCCCCGCCCGCCCAGTTTCTCCTCCCAGCACGGCCCCGCCCGCCCAGTTTCTCCTCCCAGCACGGCCCCGCCCACCCAGCTTCCCCTCCCAGCCTGGCCCCGCCCGCCCAGTTTCTCCTCCCGAGTGCGGCCCCGCCCGCCCCGCTTCTCCTCCCGAGTCCGGCCCCGCCCGCCCAGCTTCCCCTCCCAGCTTGGCCCCGCCCGCCCAGCTTCCCCTCCCAGCCAGGCCCCGCCCGCCCAGCTTCTCCTCCCGAGCTCGGATTCGCCCGCTCCGCTTCCCCTCCCAGCCAGGCCCCGCCCGCCCAGTTTCTCCTCCCGAGTCCGGCCCCGCCCGCCCAGTTTCTCCTCCCGAGTCCGGCCCCGCCCGCCCAGTTTCTCCTTCCGAGCGAGGCCCCGCCCGCCCAGCTTCCCCTCCCGAATCCGGCCCCGCCCGCCCATGTTCCCCTCCCAGCCAGGCCCCGCCCGCCCAGTTTCTCCACCCAGCTTGGCCCCGCCCGCCCAGCTTCCCCTCCCGATCCCGGCCCCGCCCGCCCATGTTCCCCTCCCAGCCAGGCCCCGCCCGCCCAGTTTCTCCTCCCAGCTGGGCCCCGCACGCCCAGCTTCCCCTCCCGATCCCGGCCCCGCCCGCCCATGTTCCCCTCCCAGCTTGGCCCCGCCCGCCCAGTTTCTCCTCCCGAACCCGGCCCCGCCCGCCAAGCTTCTCCTAGCGAGCCCGGCCCCCCCCGCCCAGCTTCCCCTCCAAGCCAGGCCCCGCCCGCCCCGCTTCCCCTCCCGAGTCCGGCCCCGCCCGCCCAGTTTCTCCTCCCGAGCTTGGCCCCGCCCGCCCAGCTTCCCATCCCGAGCGAGGCCCCGCCCGCCCAGTTTCTCCTCCCAGCTTGGCCCCGCCCGCCCAGCTTCCCCTCCCGAACCCGGCCCCGCCCGCCCAGCTTCTGCTAGCGAGCTCGGCCCCGCCCGCCCAGCTTCCCCTCCCAGCTTGGCCCCGCCCGCCCAGTTTCTCCTCCCAGCCAGGCCCCGCCCGCCCAGTTTCTCCTCCCGAGTCCGGCCCCGCCCGCCCCGCTTCCCCTCCCAGCCAGGCCCCGCCCGCCCAGCTTCCCCTCCCGAACCCGGCCCCGCCCGCCCAGCTTCTCCTCCCAGCTTAGCCCCGCCCGCCCAGTTTCTCCTCCCAGCACGGCCCCGCCCGCCCATGTTCCCCTCCCAGCTTGGACCCGCCCGCCCAGTTTCTCCTCCCGAACCCGGCCCCGCCCGCCAAGCTTCTCCTAGCGAGCCCGGCCCCCCCCCGCCCAGCTTCCCCTCCAAGCCAGGCCCCGCCCGCCCCGCTTCCCCTCCCGAGTCCGGCCCCGCCCGCCCAGTTTCTCCTCCCGAGCTTGGCCCCGCCCGCCCAGCTTCCCATCCCGAGCGAGGCCCCGCCCGCCCAGTTTCTCCTCCCAGCTTGGCCCCGCCCGCCCAGCTTCCCCTCCCGAACCCGGCCCCGCCCGCCCAGCTTCTGCTAGCGAGCTCGGCCCCGCCCGCCCAGTTTCCCCTCCCAGCTTGGCCCCGCCCGCCCAGTTTCTCCTCCCAGCACGGCCCCGCCCGCCCAGTTTCTCCTCCCGAGCTCGGCCCCGCCCGCCCCGCTTCCCCTCCCAGCTTGGCCCCGCCCGCCCCGCTTCCCATCCCGAGCGATGCCCCGCCCGCCCAGTTTCTCCTCCCAGCTTGGCCCCGCCCGCCCAGCTTCCCCTCCCGAACCCGGCCCCGCCCGCCAAGCTTCTCCTAGCCAGCTCGGCCCCGCCCGCCCCGCTTCCCCTCCCAGCCAGGCCCCGCCCGCCCAGTTTCTCCTCCCGAGTCCGGCCCCGCCCGCCCCGCTTCCCCTCCCAGCCAGGCCCCGCCCGCCCAGCTTCCCCTCCCGAACCCGGCCCCGCCCGCCCAGCTTCTCCTCCCAGCTTAGCCCCGCCCGGCCAGTTTCTCCTCCCAGCACGGCCCCGCCCACCCAGCTTCCCCTCCCAGCCTGGCCCCGCCCGCCCCGCTTCTCCTCCCGAGTCCGGCCCCGCCCGCCCAGCTTCCCCTCCCGAACCCGGCCCCGCCCGCCCAGCTTCTCCTCCCAGCTTAGTCCCGCCCGCCCAGTTTCTCCTCCCAGCATGGCCCCGCCCGCCCAGTTTCCCCTCCCGAACCCGGCCCCGGCCGCCCAGTTTCTCCTCCCGAGCGAGGCCCCGCCCGCCCAGTTTCCCCTCCCGAACCCGGCCCCGCCCGCCCAGCTTCCCCTCCCGATTCCGGCCCTGCCCGCCCAGCTTCTCCTCCCAGCTTGGCCCCGCCCGCCCAGCTTCCCCTCCCAAGAGAGGCCCCGCCCGCCCAGCTTCCCCTCCCGAACCCGGCCCCGCCCGCCCCGCTTCCCCTCCCAGCTTGGCCCCGCCCGCCCAGCTTCCCATCGCGAGCGAGGCCCCGCCCGCCCAGTTTCTCCTCCCAGCTTGGCCCCGCCCGCCCAGCTTCCCCTCCCGAGTCCGGCCCCGCCCGCCCAGTTTCTCCTCCCGAGCGAGGCCCCGCGCGCCCAGCTTCCCCTCCCAGCTTGGCCCCGCCCGCCCAGTTTCTCCTCCCGAGCGAGGCCCCGCCCGCCCAGCTTCCCCTCCCGACCCCGGCCCCGCCACACAGTTTCTCCTCCCAGCTTGGCCCCGCCCGCCCAGCTTCCCCTCCCAGCCAGGCCCCGCCCGCCCAGTTTCTCCTCCCGAGCCCGGCCCCGCCCGCTCCGCTTCCCCTCCCAGCCAGGCCCCGCCCGCCCAGTTTCTCCTCCCGAGTCCGGCCCCGCCCGCCCAGTTTCTCCTCCCGAGCCCGGCCCCGCCCGCCCAGTTTCTCCTCCCGAGCGAGGCCCCGCCCGCCCAGCTTCCCCTCCCGAATCCGGCCCCGCCCGCCCATGTTCCCCTCCCAGCCAGGCCCCGCCCGCCCAGTTTCTCCTCCCAGCTTGGCCCCGCCCGCCCATCTTCCCCTCCCGATCCCGGCCCCGCCCGCCCATGTTCCCCTCCCAGCTTGGCCCCGCCCGCCCAGTTTCTCCTCCCGAACCCGGCCCCGCCCGCCAAGCTTCTCCTAGCGAGCCCGGCCCCGCCCGCCCAGCTTCCCCTCCAAGCCAAGCCCCGCCCGCCCCGCTTCCCCTCCCGAGTCCGGCCCCGCCCGCCCAGTTTCTCCTCCCAGCACGGCCCCGCCCACCCAGCTTCCCCTCCCAGCCTGGCCCCGCCCGCCCAGTTTCTCCTCCCGAGTGCGGCCCCGCCCGCCCCGCTTCTCCTCCCGAGTCCGGCCCCACCCGCCCAGCTTCCCCTCCCAGCTTGGCCCCGCCCGCCCAGCTTCCCCTCCCAGCCAGGCCCCGCCCGCCCAGTTTCTCCTCCCGAGCCCGGCCCCGCCCGCCCAGTTTCTCCTCCCGAGCGAGACCCCGCCCGCCCAGCTTCCCCTCTCGAATCCGGCCCCGCCCGCCCATGTTCCCCTCCCAGCCAGGCCCCGCCCGCCCAGTTTCTCCTCCCAGCTTGGCCCCGCCCGCCCATCTTCCCCTCCCGATCCCGGCCCCGCCCGCCCATGTTCCCCTCCCAGCTTGGCCCCGCCCGCCCAGTTTCTCCTCCCGAGTCCGGCCCCGCCCGCCCAGTTTCTCCTCCCAGCACGGCCCCGCCCGCCCAGTTTCTCCTCCCGAGCCCGGCCCCGCCCGCTCCGCTTCCCCTCCCAGCCAAGCCCCGCCCGCTCAGTTTCTCCTCCCGAGCGAGGCCCCGCCCGCCCAGTTTCTCCTCCCGAGCGAGGCCCCGCCCGCCCAGCTTCCCCTCCCGAATCCGGCCCCGCCCGCCCATGTTCCCCTCCCAGCCAGGCCCCGCCCGCCCAGTTTCTCCTTCCAGCTTGGCCCCGCCCGCCCAGTTTCTCCTCCCAGCCAGGCCCCGCCCGCCCAGCTTCCCCTCCCAGCTTGGCCCCGCCCGCCCAGTTTCTCCTCCCAGCACGACCCCGCCCACCCAGCTTCCCCTCCCAGCCTGGCCCCGCCCGCCCAGTTTCTCCTCCCGAGTGCGGCCCCGCCCGCCCCGCTTCTCCTCCCGAGTCCGGCCCCGCCCGCCCAGCTTCCCCTCCCAGCTTGGCCCCGCCCGCCCAGCTTCCCCTCCCAGCCAGGCCCCGCCCGCCCAGTTTCTCCTCCCGAGCCCGGCCCCGCCCGCTCCGCTTCCCCTCCCAGCCAGGCCCCGCCCGCCCAGTTTCTCCTCCCGAGTCCGGCCCCGGCCGCCCAGTTTCTCCTCCCGAGCTTGGCCCCGCCCGCCCAGCTTCCCATCCCGAGCGAGGCCCCGCCCGCCCAGTTTCTCCTCCCAGCTTGGCCCCGCCCGCCCAGCTTCCCCTCCCGAACCCGGCCCCGCCCGCCCAGCTTCTGCTAGCGAGCTCGGCCCCGCCCGCCCAGCTTCCCCTCCCAGCTTGGCCCCGCCCGCCCAGTTTCTCCTCCCAGCCAGGCCCCGCCCGCCCAGTTTCTCCTCCCGAGTCCGGCCCCGCCCGCCCCGCTTCCCCTCCCAGCCAGGCCCCGCCCGCCCAGCTTCCCCTCCCGAACCCGGCCCCGCCCGCCCAGCTTCTCCTCACAGCTTAGCCCCGCCCGCCCAGTTTCTCCTCCCAGCACGGCCCCGCCCGCCCAGTTTCTCCTCCCAGCCAGGCCCCGCCCGCCCAGCTTCCCCTCCCGAACCCGGCCCCGCCCGCCCAGCTTCTGCTAGCGAGCTCGGCCCCGCCCGCCCAGCTTCCCCTCCCAGCTTGGCCCCGCCCGCCCAGTTTCTCCTCCCGAGCTCGGCCCCGCCCGCCACGCTTCCCCTCCCAGCCTGGCCCCGCCCGCCCAGCTTCCCCTCCCGAACCCGGCCCCGCCCGCCCAGCTTCTCCTCCCAGCTTAGCCCCGCCCGCCCAGCTTCTCCTCCCAGCACGGCCCCGCCCGCCCAGTTTCTCCTCCCAGCCTGGCCCCGCTCGCCCAGTTTCTCCTCCCGAGTCCGGCCCCGCCCGCCCCGCTTCTCCTCCCGAGTCCGGCCCCGCCCGCCCAGCTTCCCCTCCCAGCTTGGCCCCGCCCGCCCAGCTTCCCCTCCCAGCCAGGCCCCGCCCGCCCAGTTTCTCCTCCCGAGCCCGGCCCCGCCCGCTCCGCTTCCCCTCCCAGCCAGGCCCCGCCCGCCCAGTTTCTCCTCCCGAGCCCGGCCCCGCCCGCTCCGCTTCCCCTCCCAGCTTGGCCCCGCCCGCCCAGTTTCTCCTCCCGAACCCGGCCCCGCCCGCCCAGCTTCTCCTCCCAGCTTAGCCCCGCCCGCCCAGTTTCTCCTCCCAGCACGGCCCCGCTCGCCCAGTTTCTCCTCCCAGCCAGGCCCCGACCGCCCAGCTTCCCCTCCCGAACCCGGCCCCGCCCGCCCAGCTTCTGCTAGCGAGCTCGGCCCCGCCCGCCCAGCTTCCCCTCCCAGCTTGGCCCCGCCCGCCCAGTTTCTCCTCCCGAGCTCGGCCCCGCCCGCCCCGCTTCCCCTCCCAGCTTGGCCCCGCCCGCCCCGCTTCCCATCCCGAGCGAGGCCCCGCCCGCCCAGTTTCTCCTCCCAGCTTGGCCCCGCCCGCCCAGCTTCCCCTCCCGAACCCGGCCCCGCCCGCCAAGCTTCTCCTAGCGAGCTCGGCCCCGCCCGCCCTCTTCCCCTCCCAGCTTGGCCCCGCCCGCCCAGTTTCTCCTCCCAGCCAGGCCCCGCCCGCCCAGTTTCTCCTACCGAGTCCGGCCCCGCCCGCCCCGCTTCCCCTCCCAGCCAGGCCCCGCCCGCCCAGTTTCTCCTCCCAGCTTGGCCCCGCCCGCCCAGCTTCCCCTCCCGATCCCGGCCCCGCCCGCCCATGTTCCCCTCCCAGCCTGGCCCCGCCCGCCCAGCTTCCCATCCCCAGCGAGGCCCCGCCCGCCCAGTTTCTCCTCCCAGCTTGGCCCCGCCCGCCCAGCTTCCCCTCCCGAGTCCGGCCCCGCCCGCCAAGCTTCTCCTAGCGAGCTCGGCCCCGCCCGCCCCGCTTCCCCTCCCAGCCAGGCCCCGCCCGCCCAGTTTCTCCTCCCGAGTCCGGCCCCGCCCGCCCCGCTTCCCCTCCCAGCCTGGCCCCGCCCGCCCAGTTTCTCCTCCCGAGTCCGGCCCCGGCCGCCCAGTTTCTCATCCCAGCTTGGACCCGCCCGCCCAGCTTCCCCTCCCGAGCGAGGCCCCGCCCGCCCAGTTTCTCCTCCCGAGCGAGGCCCCGCCCGCCCCGCTTCCCCTCCCAGCCAGGCCCCGCCCGCCCAGCTTCCCCTCCCGAACCCGGCCCCGCCCGCCCAGCTTCTCCTCCCAGCTTAGCCCCGCCCGCCAAGCTTCTCCTCCCAGCACGGCCCCGCCCGCCCAGTTTCTCCTCCCAGCCTGGCCCCGCCCGCCCAGTTTCTCCTCCCGAGTCCGGCCCCGCCCGCCCCGCTTCTCCTCCCGAGTCCGGCCCCGCCTGCCCAGCTTCCCCTCCCAGCTTGGCCCCGCCCGCCCAGCTTCCCCTCCCGAGTCCGGCCCCGCCCGCCCAGTTTCTCCTCCCGAGCGAGGCCCCGCCCGCCCAGTTTCCCCTCCCGAACCCGGCCCCGCCCGCCCAGCTTCCCCTCCCGAGTCCGGCCCCGCCCCCCCTGCCCAGTTTCTCCTCCCGAGCGAGGCCCCGCCCGCCCAGCTTCCCCTCCCGAGCGAGGCCCCACCCGCCCAGTTTCTCCTCCCGAGCGAGGCCCCGCCCGCCCAGCTTCCCCTCCCGAATCCGGCCCTGCCCGCCCATGTTCCCCTCCCAGTCAGGCCCCGCCCGCCCAGTTTCTCCTCCCAGCTTGGCCCCGCCCGCCCAGCTTCCCCTCCCGATCCCGTCCCCGCCCGCCCATGTTCCCCTCCCAGGCAGGCCCCGCCTGCCCAGTTTCTCCTCCCAGCTTGGCCCCGCCCGCCCAGCTTCCCCTCCCGATCCCGGCCCCGCCCGCCCATGTTCCCCTCCCAACTTGGCCCCGCCCGCCCAGTTTCTCCTCCCGAACCCGGCCCCGCCCGCCAAGCTTCTCCTAGCGAACCCGGCCCCGCCCGCCCAGCTTCCCCTCCAAGCCAGGCCCCGCCCGCCCCGCTTCCCCTCCCGAGTCCGGCCCCGCCCGCCCAGTTTCTCCTCCCGAGCTTGGCCCCGCCCGCCCAGCTTCCCATCCCGAGCGAGGCCCCGCCCGGCCAGTTTCTCCTCCCAGCTTGGCCCCTCCCGAAGCCGGACCCGCCCGCCCAGCTTCTGCTAGCGAGCTCGGCCCCGCCCGCCCAGCTTCCCCTCCCAGCTTGGCCCCGCCCGCCCAGTTTCTCCTCCCGAGTCCGGCCCCGCCCGCCCCGCTTCCCCTCCCAGCCAGGCCCCGCCCGCCCAGCTTCCCCTCCCGAACCCGGCCCCGCCCGCCCAGCTTCTCCTCCCAGCTTAGCCCCGCCCGCCCAGTTTCTCCTCCGAGCACGGTCCCGCCCGCCCAGTTTCTCCTCCCAGCACGGCCCCGCCCACCCAGCTTCCCCTCCCAGCCTGGCCCCGCCCGCCCAGTTTCTCCTCCCGAGTGCGGCCCCGCCCGCCCCGCTTCTCCTCCCGAGTCCGGCCCCGCCCGCCCAGCTTCCCCTCCCAGCTTGGCCCCGCCCACCCAGCTTCCCCTCCCAGCCAGGCCCCGCCCGCCCAGTTTCTCCTCCCGAGTCCGGCCCCGCCCGCCCAGTTTCTCCTCCCGAGCCCGGCCCCGCCCGCCCCGCTTCCCCTCCCAGCTTGGCCCCGCCCGCCCAGTTTCTCCTCCCGACTCCAGCCCCGCCCGCCCAGCTTCCCCTCCCGAATCCGGCCCCGCCCGCCCATATTCCCCTCCCGAGCCAGGCCCCGCCCGCCCAGTTTCTCCACCCAGCTTGGCCCCTCCCGCCCAGCTTCCCCTCCCGATCCCGGCCCCGCCCGCCCATGTTCCCCTCCCAGCCAGGCCCCGCCCGCCCAGTTTCTCCTCCCAGCTTGGCCCCGCACGCCCAGCTTCCCCTCCCGAGCCCGGCCCCGCCCGCCCATGTTCCCCTCCCAGCTTGGCCCCGCCCGCCCAGTTTCTCCTCCCGAACCCGGCCCCGCCCGCCAAGCTTCTCCTAGCGAGCCCGGCCCCGCCCGCCCAGCTTCCCCTCCAAGCCAGGCCCCGCCCGCCCCGCTTCCCCTCCCGAACCCGGACCCGCCCGCCAAGCTTCTCCTAGCGAGCCCGGCCCCGCCCGCCCAGCTTCCCCTCCAAGCCAGGCCCCGCCCGCCCCGCTTCCCCTCCCGAGTCCGGCCCCGCCCGCCCAGTTTCTCCTCCCGAGCTTGGCCCCGCCCGCCCAGCTTCCCATCCCGAGCGAGGCCCCGCCCGCCCAGTTTCTCCTCCCAGCTTGGCCCCGCCCGCCCAGCTTCCCCTCCCGAACCCGGCCCCGCCCGCCCAGCTTCTGCTAGCGAGCTCGGCCCCGCCCGCCCAGCTTCCCCTCCCAGCTTGGCCCCGCCCGCCCAGTTTCTCCTCCCAGCCAGGCCCCGCCCGCCCAGTTTCTCCTCCCGAGTCCGGCCCCGCCCGCCCCGCTTCCCCTCCCAGCCAGGCCCCGCCCGCCCAGCTTCCCCTCCCGAACCCGGCCCCGCCCGCCCAGTTTCTCCTCCCAGCACGGCCCTGCCCGCCCAGTTTCTCCTCCCAGCCAGGCCCCGCCCGCCCAGTTTCTCCTCCCAGCACGGCCCCGCCCACCCAGCTTCCCCTCCCAGCCAGGCCCCGCCCGCCCAGTTTCTCCTCCCGAGTCCGGCCCCGCCCGCCCAGTTTCTCCTCCCGAGCCCGGCCCCGCCCGCCCCGCTTCCCCTCCCAGCTTGGCCCCGCCCGCCCAGTTTCTCCTCCCGACTCCAGCCCCGCCCGCCCAGCTTCCCCTCCCGAATCCGGCCCCGCCCGCCCATGTTCCCCTCCCAGCCAGGCCCCGCCCGCCCAGTTTCTCCACCCAGCTTGGCCCCTCCCGCCCAGCTTCCCCTCCCGATCCCGGCCCCGCCCGCCCATGTTCCCCTCCCAGCCAGGCCCCGCCCGCCCAGTTTCTCCTCCCAGCTTGGCCCCGCACGCCCAGCTTCCCCTCCCGAGCCCGGCCCCGCCCGCCCATGTTCCCCTCCCAGCTTGGCCCCGCCCGCCCAGTTTCTCCTCCCGAACCCGGCCCCGCCCGCCAAGCTTCTCCTAGCGAGCCCGGCCCCGCCCGCCCAGCTTCCCCTCCAAGCCAGGCCCCGCCCGCCCCGCTTCCCCTCCCGAACCCGGACCCGCCCGCCAAGCTTCTCCTAGCGAGCCCGGCCCCGCCCGCCCAGCTTCCCCTCCAAGCCAGGCCCCGCCCGCCCCGCTTCCCCTCCCGAGTCCGGCCCCGCCCGCCCAGTTTCTCCTCCCGAGCTTGGCCCCGCCCGCCCAGCTTCCCATCCCGAGCGAGGCCCCGCCCGCCCAGTTTCTCCTCCCAGCTTGGCCCCGCCCGCCCAGCTTCCCCTCCCGAACCCGGCCCCGCCCGCCCAGCTTCTGCTAGCGAGCTCGGCCCCGCCCGCCCAGCTTCCCCTCCCAGCTTGGCCCCGCCCGCCCAGTTTCTCCTCCCAGCCAGGCCCCGCCCGCCCAGTTTCTCCTCCCGAGTCCGGCCCCGCCCGCCCCGCTTCCCCTCCCAGCCAGGCCCCGCCCGCCCAGCTTCCCCTCCCGAACCCGGCCCCGCCCGCCCAGCTTCTCCTCCCAGCTTAGCCCCGCCCGCCCAGTTTCTCCTCCCAGCACGGCCCTGCCCGCCCAGTTTCTCCTCCCAGCCAGGCCCCGCCCGCCCAGCTTCCCCTCCCGAACCCGGCCCCGCCCGCCCAGCTTCTGCTAGCGAGCTCGGCCCCGCCCGCCCAGCTTCCCCTCCCAGCTTGGCCCCGCCCGCCCAGTTTCTCCTCCCGAGCTCGGCCCCGCCCGCCCCGCTTCCCCTCCCAGCTTGGCCCCGCCCGCCCCGCTTCCCATCCCGAGCGAGGCCCCGCCCGCCCAGTTTCTCCTCCCAGCTTGGCCCCGCCCGCCCAGCTTCCCCTCCCGAACCCTGCCCCGCCCGCCAAGCTTCTCCTAGCCAGCTCGGCCCCGCCCGCCCCGCTTCCCCTCCCAGCCAGGCCCCGCCCGCCCAGTTTCTCCTCCCGAGTCCGGCCCCGCCCGCCCAGCTTCTCCTCCCAGCTTAGCCCCGCCCGCCCAGTTTCTCCTCCCAGCACGGCCCCGCCCACCCAGCTTCCCCTCCCAGCTTGGCCCAGCCCGCCCAGCTTCCCCTCCCGAGTCCGGCCCCGCCCGCCCAGTTTCTCCTCCCGAGCGAGGCCCCGCCCGCCCAGTTTCCCCTCCCGAACCCGGCCCCGCCCGTCCAGTTTCTCCTCCCGAGTCCGGCCCCGGCCGCCCAGTTTCTCATCCCGAGCGAGGCCCCGCCCGCCCAGTTTCTCCTCCCGAGCGAGGCCCCGCCCGCCCAGCTTCCCCTCCCGAATCCGGCCCTGCCCGCCCATGTTCCCCTCCCAGTCAGGCCGCGCCCGCCCAGTTTCTCCTCCCAGCTTGGCCCCGCCCGCCCAGCTTCCCCTCCCGATCCCGGCCCCGCCCGCCCATGTTCCCCTCCCAGCCAGGCCCCGCCCGCCCAGTTTCTCCTCCCAGCTTGGCCCCGCCCGCCCCGCTTCCCCTCCCAGCCAGGCCCCACCCGCCCAGCTTCCCCTCCCGAACCCGGCCCCCCCCGCCCAGCTTCTCCTCCCAGCTTGGCCCCGCCCGCCCAGCTTCCCCTCCCGAACCCGGCCCCGCCCGCCCAGCTTCTGCTAGCGAGCTCGGCCCCGCCCGCCCAGCTTCCCCTCCCAGCTTGGCCCCGCCCGCCGAGTTTCTCCTCCCAGCCAGGCCCCGCCCGCCCCCCCCCCCCTCCCGAGTCCGGCCCCGCCCGCCCCGCTTCCCCTCCCAGCCAGGCCCCGCCCGCCCAGCTTCTCCTCCCAGCTTAGCCCCGCCCGCCCAGTTTCTCCTCCCAGCACGGCCCCGCCCGCCCAGTTTCTCCTCCCAGCACGGCCCCGCCCACCCAGCTTCCCCTCCCAGCCTGGCCCCGCCCGCCCAGTTTCTCCTCCCGAGTGCGGCCCCGCCCGCTCCGCTTCCCCTCCCAGCCAGGCCCCGCCCTCCCAGTTTCTCCTCCCGAGTCCGGCTCCGCCCGCCCAGTTTCTCCTCCCGAGCCCGGCCCCGCCCGCCCCGCTTCCCCTCCCAGCTTGGCCCCGCCCGCCCAGTTTCTCCTCCCGAGCGAGGCCCCGCCCGGCCAGTTTCTCCTCCCGAGCGAGGCCCCGCCCGCCCAGCTTCCCCTCCCGAATCCGGCCCCGCCCGCCCATGTTCCCCTCCCAGTCAGGCCGCGCCCGCCCAGTTTCTCCTCCCGATCCCGGCCCCGCCCGCCCATGTTCCCCTCCCAGCCAGGCCCCGCCCGCCCAGTTTCTCCTCCCAGCTTGGCCCCGCCCGCCCCGCTTCCCCTCCCAGCCAGGCCCCACCCGCCCAGCTTCCCCTCCCGAACCCGGCCCCCCCCGCCCAGCTTCTCCTCCCAGCTCGGCCCTGCCCGCCCAGTTTCTCCTCCCAGCACGGCCCCGCCCGCCCAGTTTCTCCTCCCAGCACGGCCCCGCCCACCCAGCTTCCCCTCCCAGCCTGGCCCCGCCCGCCCAGTTTCTCCTCCCGAGTGCGGCCCCGCCCGCCCCGCTTCTCCTCCGGAGCGAGGCCCGGCCCGCCCAGCTTCCCCTCCCAGCTTGGCCCCGCCCGCCCAGTTTCTCCTCCCGAGCGAGGCCCCGCCCGGCCAGTTTCTCCTCCCGAGCGAGGCCCCGCCCGCCCAGCTTCCCCTCCCGAATCCGGCCCCGCCCGCCCATGTTCCCCTCCCAGCCAGGCCCCGCCCGCCCAGTTTCTCCTCCCAGCTTGGCCCCGCCCGCCCAGCTTCCCCTCCCGATCCCGGCCCCGCCCGCCCATGTTCCCCTCCCAGCTTGGCCCCGCCCGCCCAGTTTCTCCTCCCGAACCCGGCCCCGCCCGCCAAGCTTCTCCTAGCGAGCCCGGCCCCGCCCGCCCAGCTTCCCCTCCCGAACCCGGCCCCGCCCGCCCAGCTTCTCCTCCCAGCTTAGCCCCCCCGGCCAGTTTCTCCTCCCAGCACGGCCCCGCCCGCCCAGTTTCTCCTCCCAGCCAGGCCCCGCCCGCCCAGCTTCCCCTCCCGAACCCGGCCCCGCCCGCCCAGCTTCTGCTAGCGAGCTCGGCCCCGCCCGCCCAGCTTCCCCTCCCAGCTTGGCCCCGCCCGCCCAGTTTCTCCTCCCGAGTGCGGCCCCGCCCGCCCCGCTTCTCCTCCCGAGTCCGGCCCCGCCCGCCCAGCTTCCCCTCCCAGCTTGGCCCCGCCCGCCCAGCTTCCCCTCCCAGCCAGGCCCCGCCCGCCCAGTTTCTCCTCCCGAGCCCGGCCCCGCCCGCTCCGCTTCCCCTCCCAGCCAGGCCCCGCCCGCCCAGTTTCTCCTCCCGAGTCCGGCCCCGCCCGCCCAGTTTCTCCTCCCGAGCCCGGCCCCGCCCGCCCCGCTTCCCCTCCCAGCTTGGCCACGCCCGCCCAGTTTCTCCTCCCGAGCGAGGCCCCGCCCGCCCAGTTTCTCCTCCCGAGCGAGGCCCCGCCCGCCCAGCTTCCCCTCCCGAATCCGGCCCCTCCCGCCCATGTTCCCCTCCCAGCCAGGCCCCGCCCGCCCAGTTTCTCCTCCCAGCTTGGCCCCGCCCGCCCAGCTTCCCCTCCCGATCCCGGCCCCGCCCGCCCATGTTCCCCTCCCAGCTTGGCCCCGCCCGCCCAGTTTCTCCTCCCGAACCCGGCCCCGCCCGCCAAGCTTCTCCTAGCGAGCCCGGCCCCGCCCGCCCAGCTTCCCCTCCCAGCTTGGCCCCGCCCGCCCAGCTTCCCCTCCCAGCCAGGCCCCGCCCGCACAGTTTCTCCTCCCGAGCCCGGATTCGCCCGCTCCGCTTCCCCTCCCAGCCAGGCCCCGCCCGCCCAGTTTCTCCTCTCGAGTCCGGCCCCGCCCGCCCAGTTTCTCCTCCTTAGCCCGGCCCCGCCCGCCCCGCTTCCCCTCCCAGCCAGGCCCCGCCCGCCCAGTTTCTCCTTCCGAGCGAGGCCCCGCCCGCCCAGCTTCCCCTCCCGAATCCGGCCCCGCCCGCCCATGTTCCCCTCCCAGCCAGGCCCCGCCCGCCCAGTTTCTCCACCCAGCTTGGTCCCGCCCGCCCAGCTTCCCCTCCCGATCCCGGCCCCGCCCGCCCATGTTCCCCTCCCAGCCAGGCCCCGCCCGCCCAGTTTCTCCTCCCAGCTTGGCCCCGCACGCCCAGCTTCCCCTCCCGATCCCGGCTCCGCCCGCCCAGTTTCTCCTCCCAGCTTGGCCCCGCCCGCCCAGCTTCTGCTAGCGAGCTCGGCCCCGCCCGCCCAGCTTCCCCTCCCAGCTTTGCCCCGCCCGCCCAGTTTCTCCTCCCAGCCAGGCCCCGCCCGCCCAGTTTCTCCTCCCGAGTCCGGCCCCGCCCGCCCCGCTTCCCCTCCCAGCCAGGCCCCGCCCGCCCAGCTTCCCCTCCCGAACCCGGCCCCGCCCGCCCAGCTTCTCCTCCCAGCTTAGCCCCGCCCGCCCAGTTTCTCCTCCCAGCACGGCCCCGCCCGCCCAGTTTCTCCTCCCAGCCAGGCCCCGCCCGCCCAGCTTCCCCTCCCGAACCCGGCCCCGCCCGCCCAGCTTCTGCTAGCGAGCTCGGCCCCGCCCGCCCAGCTTCCCCTCCCAGCTTGGCCCCACCCGCCCAGTTTCTCCTCCCAGCACGGCCCCGCCCACCCAGCTTCCCCTCCCAGCCTGGCCCCGCCCGCCCAGTTTCTCCTCCCGAGTGCGGCCCCGCCCGCCCCGCTTCTCCTCCCGAGTCCGGCCCCGCCCGCCCAGCTTCCCCTCCCAGCTTGGCCCCGCCCGCCCAGCTTCCCCTCCCAGCCAGGCCCCGCCCGCCCAGTTTCTCCTCCCGAGCCCGGCCCCGCCCGCTCCGCTTCTCCTCCCAGCCAGGCCCCGCCCGCCCAGTTTCTCCTCCCGAGTCCGGCCCCGCCCGCCCAGTTTCTCCTCCCGAGCCCGGCCCCGCCCGCCCCGCTTCCCCTCCCAGCTTGGCCCCGCCCGCCCAGTTTCTCCTCCCGAGCGAGGCCCCGCCCGCCCAGTTTCTCCTCCCGAGCGAGGCCCCGCCCGCCCAGCTTCCCCTCCCGAATCCGGCCCCGCCCGCCCATGTTCCCCTCCCAGCCAGGCCCCGCCCGCCCAGTTTTTCCTCCCAGCTTGGCCCCGCCCGCCCAGCTTCCCCTCCCGATCCCGGCCCCGCCCGCCCATGTTCCCCTCCCAGCTTGGCCCCGCCCGCCCAGTTTCTCCTCCCGAACCCGGCCCCGCCCGCCAAGCTTCTCCTAGCGAGCCCGGCCCGGCCCGCCCCGCTTCCCCTCCCAGCCAGGCCCCGCCCGCCCAGCTTCCCCTCCCGAACCCGGCCCCGCCCGCCCAGCTTCTCCTCCCAGCTAAGCCCCGCCCGCCCAGTTTCTCCTCCGAGCACGGCCCCGCCCGCCCAGTTTCTCCTCCCGAGCGAGGCCCCGCCCGCCCAGTTTCTCCTCCCGAGCGAGGCCCCGCCCGCCCAGCTTCCCCTCCCGAATCCGGCCCCGCCCGCCCATGTTCCCCTCCCAGCCAGGCCCCGCCCGCCCAGTTCCTCCTCCCAGCTTGGCCCCGCCCGCCCAGCTTCTCCTCGCCAGCCAGGCCCCGCCCGCCCAGCTTCCCCTCCCGAACCCGGCCCCGCCCGCCCAGCTTCTGCTAGCGAGCTCGGCCCCGCCCGCCCAGCTTCCCCTCCCAGCTTGGCCCCGCCCGCCCAGTTTCTCCTCCCAGCACGACCCCGCCCACCCAGCTTCCCCTCCCAGCCTGGCCCCGCCCGCCCAGTTTCTCCTCCCGAGCGAGGCCCCGCCCGCCCAGCTTCCCCTCCCGAATCCGGCCCCGCCCGCCCATGTTCCCCTCCCAGCCAGGCCCCGCCCGCCCAGTTTCTCCTCCCAGCTTGGCCCCGCCCGCCCAGTTTCTCCTCCCAGCCAGGCCCCGCCCGCCCAGCTTCCCCTCCCAGCTTGGCCCCGCCCGCCCAGTTTCTCCTCCCAGCACGACCCCGCCCACCCAGCTTCCCCTCCCAGCCTGGCCCCGCCCGCCCAGTTTCTCCTCCCGAGTGCGGCCCCGCCCGCCCCGCTTCTCCTCCCGAGTCCGGCCCCGCCCGCCCAGCTTCCCCTCCCAGCTTGGCCCCGCCCGCCCAGCTTCCCCTCCCAGCCAGGCCCCGCCCGCCCAGTTTCTCCTCCCGAGCCCGGCCCCGCCCGCTCCGCTTCCCCTCCCAGCCAGGCCCCGCCCGCCCAGTTTCTCCTCCCGAGTCCGGCCCCGGCCGCCCAGTTTCTCCTCCCGAGCTTGGCCCCGCCCGCCCAGCTTCCCATCCCGAGCGAGGCCCCGCCCGCCCAGTTTCTCCTCCCAGCTTGGCCCCGCCCGCCCAGCTTCCCCTCCCGAACCCGGCCCCGCCCGCCCAGCTTCTGCTAGCGAGCTCGGCCCCGCCCGCCCAGCTTCCCCTCCCAGCTTGGCCCCGCCCGCCCAGTTTCTCCTCCCAGCTTGGCCCCGCCCGCCCAGCTTCCCCTCCCGAACCCGGCCCCGCCCGCCAAGCTTCTCCTAGCCAGCTCGGCCCCGCCCGTCCCGCTTCCCCTCCCAGCCAGGCCCCGCCCGCCCAGTTTCTCCTCCCGAGTCCGGCCCCGCCCGCCCCGCTTCCCCTCCCAGCCAGGCCCCGCCCGCCCAGCTTCCCCTCCCGAACCCGGCCCCGCCCGCCCAGCTTCTCCTCCCAGCTTAGCCCCGCCCGGCCAGTTTCTCCTCCCAGCACGGCCCCGCCCACCCAGCTTCCCCTCCCAGCCTGGCCCCGCCCGCCCAGTTTCTCCTCCCGAGTCCGGCCCCGCCCGCCCCGCTTCTCCTCCCGAGTCCGGCCCCGCCCGCCCAGCTTCCCCTCCCGAACCCGGCCCCGGCCGCCCAGCTTCTCCTCCCAGCTTAGTCCCGCCCGCCCAGTTTCTCCTCCCAGCATGGCCCCGCCCGCCCAGTTTCTCCTCCCAGCCAGGCCCCGCCCTCCCAGCTTCCCCTCCCGAACCCGGCCCCGCCCGCCCAGCTTCCCCTCCCAGCCAGGACCCGCCCGCCCAGTTTCTCCTCCCGAGCCCGGCCCCGCCCGCCCCGCTTTCCCTCCCAGCTTGGCCCCGCCCGCCCAGTTTCTCCTCCCGAGCGAGGCCCCGCCCGCCCCGCTTCTCCTCCCGAGCTTGGCCCCGCCCGCCCAGCTTCCCATCCCGAGCGAGGCCCCGCCCGCCCAGTTTCTCCTCCCAGCTTGGCCCCGCCCGCCCAGCTTCCCCTCCCGAACCCGGCCCCGCCCGCCCAGCTTCTGCTAGCGAGCTCGGCCCCGCCCGCCCAGCTTCCCCTCCCAGCTTGGCCCCGCCCGCCCAGTTTCTCCTCCCAGCCAAGCCCCGCCCGCCCAGTTTCTCCTCCCGAGTGCGGCCCCGCCCGCCCCGCTTCCCTTCCCAGCCAGGCCCCGCCCGCCCAGCTTCCCCTCCCGAACCCGGCCCCGCCCGCCCAGCTTCTCCTCACAGCTAAGCCCCGCCCGCCCAGTTTCTCCTCCCAGCACGGCCCCGCCCGCCCAGTTTCTCCTCCCAGCCAGGCCCCGCCCGCCCAGCTTCCCCTCCCGAACCCGGCCCCGCCCGCCCAGCTTCTGCTAGCGAGCTCGGCCCCGCCCGCCCAGCTTCCCCTCCCAGCTTGGCCCCGCCCGCCCAGTTTCTCCTCCCGAGCTCGGCCCCGCCCGCCCCGCTTCCCCTCCCAGCTTGGCCCCGCCCGCCCCCCTTCCCATCCCGAGCGAGGCCCCGCCCGCCCAGTTTCTCCTCCCAGCTTGGCCCCGCCCGCCCAGCTTCCCCTCCCGAACCCGGCCCCGCCCGCCAAGCTTCTCCTAGCCAGCTCGGCCCCGCCCGCCCCGCTTCCCCTCCCAGCCAGGCCCCGCCCGCCCAGTTTCTCCTCCCGAGTCCGGCCCCGCCCGCCCCGCTTCCCCTCCCAGCCAGGCCCCGCCCGCCCAGCTTCCCCTCCCGAACCCGGCCCCGCCCGCCCAGCTTCTCCTCCCAGCTTAGCCCCGCCCGGCCAGTTTCTCCTCCCAGCACGGCCCCGCCCACCCAGCTTCCCCTCCCAGCCTGGCCCCGCCCGCCCAGTTTCTCCTCCCGAGTCCGGCCCCGCCCGCCCCGCTTCCCCTCCCGAACCCGGCCCCGCCCGCCCAGCTTCTCCTCCCAGCTTAGTCCCGCCCGCCCAGTTTCTCCTCCCAGCATGGCCCCGCCCGCCCAGTTTCTCCTCCCAGCCAGGCCCCGCCCTCCCAGCTTCCCCTCCCGAACCCGGCCCCGCCCGCCCAGCTTCTGCTAGCGAGCTCGGCCCCGCCCGCCCAGCTTCCCCTCCCAGCTTGGCCCCGCCCGCCCAGTTTCTCCTCCCAGCACGGCCCCGCCCACCCAGCTTCCCCTCCCAGCCAGGCCCCGCCCGCCCAGTTTCTCCTCCGGAGCCCGGCCCCGCCCGCTCCGCTTCCCCTCCCAGCCAGGCCCCGCCCGCCCAGTTTCTCCTCCCGAGCCCGGCCCCGCCCGCCCCGCTTTCCCTGCCAGCTTGGCCCCGCCCGCCCAGTTTCTCCTCCCGAGCGAGGCCCCGCCCGCCCCGCTTCTCCTCCCGAGCGAGGCCCCGCCCGCCCAGCTTCCCCTCCCGAATCCGGCCCCGCCCGCCCAGCTTCCCCTCCCAGCCAGGCCCCGCCCGCCCAGTTTCTCCTCCCGAGCGAGGCCCCGCCCGCCCCGCTTCTCCTCCCGAGCGAGGCCCCGCCCGCCCAGCTTCCCCTCCCGAATCCGGCCCCGCCCGCCCAGCTTCCCCTCCCAGCCAGGCCCCGCCCGCCCAGTTTCTCCTCCCGAGCCTGGCCCCGCCCGCTCCGCTTCCCCTCCCAGCCAGGCCCCGCCCGCCCAGTTTCTCCTCCCGAGTCCGGCCCCGCCCGCCCAGTTTCTCCTCCCGAGTCCGGCCCCGCCCGCCCCGCTTCCCCTCCCAGCCAGGCCCCGCCCGCCCAGCTTCCCCTCCCAGCCAGGCGCCGCCCGCCCAGTTTCTCCTCCCGAGCCCGGCCCCGCCCGCTCCGCTTCCCCTCCCAGCCAGGCCCCGCCCGCCCAGTTTCTCCTCCCGAGCCCGGCCCCGCCCGCCCCGCTTCCCCTCCCAGCTTGGCCCCGCCCGCCCAGTTTCTCCTCCCGAGCGAGGCCCCGCCCGCCCAGTTTCTCCTCCGGAGTCCGGCCCCGCCCGCCCCGCTTCCCCTCCCAGCTTGGCCCCGCCCGCCCAGTTTCTCCTCCCGAGCGAGGCCCCGCCCGCCCAGTTTCTCCTCCCGAGTCCGGCCCCGCCCGCCCCGCTTCCCCTCCCAGCCAGGCCCCGCCCGCCCAGCTTCCCCTCCCAGCCAGGCCCCGCCCGCCCAGTTTCTCCTCCCGAGCTTGACCCCGCCCGCCCAGCTTCCCATCCCGAGCGAGGCCCCGCCCGGCCAGTTTCTCCTCCCAGCTTGGCCCCGCCCGCCCAGCTTCCCCTCCCGAACCCGGCCCCGCCCGCCCAGCTTCTGCTAGCGAGCTCGGCCCCGCCCGCCCAGCTTCCCCTCCCAGCTTGGCCCCGCCCGCCCAGTTTCTCCTCCCAGCCAGGCCCCGCCCGCCCAGTTTCTCCTCCCGAGTCCGGACCCGCCCGCCCCGCTTCCCCTCCCAGCCAGGCCCCGCCCGCCCAGCTTCCCCTCCCGAACCCGGCCCCGCCCGCCCAGCTTCTCCTCCCAGCTAAGCCCCGCCCGCCCAGTTTCTCCTCCCAGCACGGCCCCGCCCGCCCAGTTTCTCCTCCCAGCACGGCCCCGCCCACCCAGCTTCCCCTCCCAGCCTGGCCCCGCCCGCCCAGTTTCTCCTCCCGAGTGCGGCCCCGCCCGCCCCGCTTCTTCTCCCGAGCGAGGCCCCGCCCGCCCAGCTTCCCCTCCCAGCTTGGCCCCGCCCGCCCAGCTTCCCCTCCCGAACCCGGCCCCGCCCGCCCAGCTTCTGCTAGCGAGCTCGGCCCCGCCCGCCCAGCTTCCCCTCCCAGCTTGGCCCCGCCCGCCCAGTTTCTCCTCCCAGCCAGGCCCCGCCCGCCCAGTTTCTCCTCCCGAGTCCGGCCCCGCCCGCCCCGCTTCCCCTCCCAGCCAGGCCCCGGCCGCCCAGCTTCCCCTCCCGAACCCGGCCCCGCCCGCCCAGCTTCTCCTCCCAGCTTAGCCCCGCCCGCCCAGTTTCTCCTCCCAGCACGGCCCCGCCCGCCCAGTTTCTCCTCCCAGCACGGCCCCGCCCGCCCAGCTTCCCCTCCCAGCCTGGCCCCGCCCGCCCAGTTTCTCCTCCCGAGTGCGGCCCCGCCCGCCCCGCTTCTCCTCCCGAGTCCGGCCCCGCCCGCCCAGCTTCCCCTCCCAGCTTGGCCCCGCCCGCCCAGCTTCCCCTCCCAGCCAGGCCCCGCCCGCCCAGCTTTTCCTCCCGAGCTCGGATTCGCCCGCTCCGCTTCCCCTCCCAGCCAGGCCCCGCCCGCCCAGTTTCTCCTCCCGAGTCCGGCCCCGCCCGCCCAGTTTCTCCTCCCGAGTCCGGCCCCGCCCGCCCAGTTTCTCCTTCCGAGCGAGGCCCCGCCCGCCCAGCTTCCCCTCCCGAATCCGGCCCCGCCCGCCCATGTTCCCCTCCCAGCCAGGCCCCGCCCGCCCAGTTTCTCCACCCAGCTTGGCCCCGCCCGCCCAGCTTCCCCTCCCGATCCCGGCCCCGCCCGCCCATGTTCCCCTCCCAGCCAGGCCCCGCCCGCCCAGTTTCTCCTCCCAGCTGGGCCCCGCACGCCCAGCTTCCCCTCCCGATCCCGGCCCCGCCCGCCCATGTTCCCCTCCCAGCTTGGCCCCGCCCGCCCAGTTTCTCCTCCCGAACCCGGCCCCGCCCGCCAAGCTTCTCCTAGCGAGCCCGGCCCCCCCCGCCCAGCTTCCCCTCCAAGCCAGGCCCCGCCCGCCCCGCTTCCCCTCCCGAGTCCGGCCCCGCCCGCCCAGTTTCTCCTCCCGAGCTTGGCCCCGCCCGCCCAGCTTCCCATCCCGAGCGAGGCCCCGCCCGCCCAGTTTCTCCTCCCAGCTTGGCCCCGCCCGCCCAGCTTCCCCTCCCGAACCCGGCCCCGCCCGCCCAGCTTCTGCTAGCGAGCTCGGCCCCGCCCGCCCAGCTTCCCCTCCCAGCTTGGCCCCGCCCGCCCAGTTTCTCCTCCCAGCCAGGCCCCGCCCGCCCAGTTTCTCCTCCCGAGTCCGGCCCCGCCCGCCCCCCTTCCCCTCCCAGCCAGGCCCCGCCCGCCCAGCTTCCCCTCCCGAACCCGGCCCCGCCCGCCCAGCTTCTCCTCCCAGCTTAGCCCCGCCCGCCCAGTTTCTCCTCCCAGCACGGCCCCGCCCGCCCATGTTCCCCTCCCAGCTTGGACCCGCCCGCCCAGTTTCTCCTCCCGAGTGCGGCCCCGCCCGCCCCGCTTCTTCTCCCGAGCGAGGCCCCGCCCGCCCAGCTTCCCCTCCCAGCTTGGCCCCGCCCGCCCAGCTTCCCCTCCCGAACCCGGCCCCGCCCGCCCAGCTTCTGCTAGCGAGCTCGGCCCCGCCCGCCCAGCTTCCCCTCCCAGCTTGGCCCCGCCCGCCCAGTTTCTCCTCCCAGCCAGGCCCCGCCCGCCCAGTTTCTCCTCCCGAGTCCGGCCCCGCCCGCCCCGCTTCCCCTCCCAGCCAGGCCCCGGCCGCCCAGCTTCCCCTCCCGAACCCGGCCCCGCCCGCCCAGCTTCTCCTCCCAGCTTAGCCCCGCCCGCCCAGTTTCTCCTCCCAGCTTAGCCCCGCCCGCCCAGTTTCTCCTCCCAGCACGGCCCCGCCCGCCCAGTTTCTCCTCCCAGCACGGCCCCGCCCACCCAGCTTCTCCTCCCAGCTTAGCCCCGCCCGCCCAGTTTCTCCTCCCAGCTTAGCCCCGCCCGCCCAGTTTCTCCTCCCAGCCAGGCCCCGCCCGCCCAGTTTCTCCTCCCGAGCATGGCCCCGCCCGCCCCGCTTCCCCTCCCAGCCAGGCCCCGCCCGCCCAGCTTCCCCTCCCGAACCCGGCCCCGCCCGCCCAGCTTCTCCTCCCAGCTAAGCCCCGCCCGCCCAGTTTCTCCTCCCAGCACGGCCCCGCCCGCCCAGTTTCTCCTCCCAGCACGGCCCCGCCCACCCAGCTTCCCCTCCCAGCCTGGCCCCGCCCGCCCAGTTTCTCCTCCCGAGTGCGGCCCCGCCCGCCCCGCTTCTTCTCCCGAGCGAGGCCCCGCCCGCCCAGCTTCCCCTCCCAGCTTGGCCCCGCCCGCCCAGCTTCCCCTCCCGAACCCGGCCCCGCCCGCCCAGCTTCTGCTAGCGAGCTCGGCCCCGCCCGCCCAGCTTCCCCTCCCAGCTTGGCCCCGCCCGCCCAGTTTCTCCTCCCAGCCAGGCCCCGCCCGCCCAGTTTCTCCTCCCGAGTCCGGCCCCGCCCGCCCCGCTTCCCCTCCCAGCCAGGCCCCGGCCGCCCAGCTTCCCCCCCCGAACCCGGCCCCGCCCGCCCAGCTTCTCCTCCCAGCTTAGCCCCGCCCGCCCAGTTTCTCCTCCCAGCACGGCCCCGCCCGCCCAGTTTCTCCTCCCAGCACGGCCCCGCCCGCCCAGCTTCCCCTCCCAGCCTGGCCCCGCCCGCCCAGTTTCTCCTCCCGAGTGCGGCCCCGCCCGCCCCGCTTCTCCTCCCGAGTCCGGCCCCGCCCGCCCAGCTTCCCCTCCCAGCTTGGCCCCGCCCGCCCAGCTTCCCCTCCCAGCCAGGCCCCGCCCGCCCAGCTTTTCCTCCCGAGCTCGGATTCGCCCGCTCCGCTTCCCCTCCCAGCCAGGCCCCGCCCGCCCAGTTTCTCCTCCCGAGTCCGGCCCCGCCCGCCCAGTTTCTCCTCCCGAGTCCGGCCCCGCCCGCCCAGTTTCTCCTTCCGAGCGAGGCCCCGCCCGCCCAGCTTCCCCTCCCGAATCCGGCCCCGCCCGCCCATGTTCCCCTCCCAGCCAGGCCCCGCCCGCCCAGTTTCTCCACCCAGCTTGGCCCCGCCCGCCCAGCTTCCCCTCCCGATCCCGGCCCCGCCCGCCCATGTTCCCCTCCCAGCCAGGCCCCGCCCGCCCAGTTTCTCCTCCCAGCTGGGCCCCGCACGCCCAGCTTCCCCTCCCGATCCCGGCCCCGCCCGCCCATGTTCCCCTCCCAGCTTGGCCCCGCCCGCCCAGTTTCTCCTCCCGAACCCGGCCCCGCCCGCCAAGCTTCTCCTAGCGAGCCCGGCCCCCCCCGCCCAGCTTCCCCTCCAAGCCAGGCCCCGCCCGCCCCGCTTCCCCTCCCGAGTCCGGCCCCGCCCGCCCAGTTTCTCCTCCCGAGCTTGGCCCCGCCCGCCCAGCTTCCCATCCCGAGCGAGGCCCCGCCCGCCCAGTTTCTCCTCCCAGCTTGGCCCCGCCCGCCCAGCTTCCCCTCCCGAACCCGGCCCCGCCCGCCCAGCTTCTGCTAGCGAGCTCGGCCCCGCCCGCCCAGCTTCCCCTCCCAGCTTGGCCCCGCCCGCCCAGTTTCTCCTCCCAGCCAGGCCCCGCCCGCCCAGTTTCTCCTCCCGAGTCCGGCCCCGCCCGCCCCGCTTCCCCTCCCAGCCAGGCCCCGCCCGCCCAGCTTCCCCTCCCGAACCCGGCCCCGCCCGCCCAGCTTCTCCTCCCAGCTTAGCCCCGCCCGCCCAGTTTCTCCTCCCAGCACGGCCCCGCCCGCCCATGTTCCCCTCCCAGCTTGGACCCGCCCGCCCAGTTTCTCCTCCCGAGTGCGGCCCCGCCCGCCCCGCTTCTTCTCCCGAGCGAGGCCCCGCCCGCCCAGCTTCCCCTCCCAGCTTGGCCCCGCCCGCCCAGCTTCCCCTCCCGAACCCGGCCCCGCCCGCCCAGCTTCTGCTAGCGAGCTCGGCCCCGCCCGCCCAGCTTCCCCTCCCAGCTTGGCCCCGCCCGCCCAGTTTCTCCTCCCAGCCAGGCCCCGCCCGCCCAGTTTCTCCTCCCGAGTCCGGCCCCGCCCGCCCCGCTTCCCCTCCCAGCCAGGCCCCGGCCGCCCAGCTTCCCCTCCCGAACCCGGCCCCGCCCGCCCAGCTTCTCCTCCCAGCTTAGCCCCGCCCGCCCAGTTTCTCCTCCCAGCACGGCCCCGCCCGCCCAGTTTCTCCTCCCAGCACGGCCCCGCCCACCCAGCTTCCCCTCCCAGCCTGGCCCCGCCCGCCCAGTTTCTCCTCCCGAGTGCGGTCCCGCCCGCCCCGCTTCTCCTCCCGAGTCCGGCCCCGCCCGCCCAGCTTCCCCTCCCAGCTTGGCCCCGCCCGCCCAGCTTCCCCTCCCAGCCAGGCCCCGCCCGCCCAGCTTCTCCTCCCGAGCTCGGATTCGCCCGCTCCGCTTCCCCTCCCAGCCAGGCCCCGCCCGCCCAGTTTCTCCTCCCGAGTCCGGCCCCGCCCGCCCAGTTTCTCCTCCCGAGTCCGGCCCCGCCCGCCCAGTTTCTCCTTCCGAGCGAGGCCCCGCCCGCCCAGCTTCCCCTCCCGAAGCCGGCCCCGCCCGCCCATGTTCCCCTCCCAGCCAGGCCCCGCCCGCCCAGTTTCTCCACCCAGCTTGGCCCCGCCCGCCCAGCTTCCCCTCCCGATCCCGGCCCCGCCCGCCCATGTTCCCCTCCCAGCCAGGCCCCGCCCGCCCAGTTTCTCCTCCCAGCTGGGCCCCGCACGCCCAGCTTCCCCTCCCGATCCCGGCCCCGCCCGCCCATGTTCCCCTCCCAGCTTGGCCCCGCCCGCCCAGTTTCTCCTCCCAGCCCGGCCCCGCCCGCCAAGTTTCTCCTCCCAGCCCGGCCCCCCCCGCCCAGTTTCCCCTCCCAAGCCTGGCCCCGCCCGCCCCGCTTCCCCTCCCGACCCGGCCCCGGCCCCGCCCGCCCAGTTTCTCCTCCCGAGCTTGGCCCCGCCCGCCCAGCTTCCCATCCCGAGCGAGGCCCCGCCCGCCCAGTTTCTCCTCCCAGCTTGGCCCCGCCCGCCCAGCTTCCCCTCCCGAACCCGGCCCCGCCCGCCCAGCTTCTGCTAGCGAGCTCGGCCCCGCCCGCCCAGCTTCCCCTCCCAGCTTGGCCCCGCCCGCCCAGTTTCTCCTCCCAGCCAGGCCCCGCCCGCCCAGTTTCTCCTCCCGAGTCCGGCCCCGCCCGCCCCGCTTCCCCTCCCAGCCAGGCCCCGGCCGCCCAGCTTCCCCTCCCGAACCCGGCCCCGCCCGCCCAGCTTCTCCTCCCAGCTTAGCCCCGCCCGCCCAGTTTCTCCTCCCAGCACGGCCCCGCCCGCCCAGTTTCTCCTCCCAGCACGGCCCCGCCCACCCAGCTTCCCCTCCCAGCCTGGCCCCGCCCGCCCAGTTTCTCCTCCCGAGTGCGGCCCCGCCCGCCCCGCTTCTCCTCCCGAGTCCGGCCCCGCCCGCCCAGCTTCCCCTCCCAGCTTGGCCCCGCCCGCCCAGCTTCCCCTCCCAGCCAGGCCCCGCCCGCCCAGCTTTTCCTCCCGAGCTCGGATTCGCCCGCTCCGCTTCCCCTCCCAGCCAGGCCCCGCCCGCCCAGTTTCTCCTCCCGAGTCCGGCCCCGCCCGCCCAGTTTCTCCTCCCGAGTCCGGCCCCGCCCGCCCAGTTTCTCCTTCCGAGCGAGGCCCCGCCCGCCCAGCTTCCCCTCCCGAATCCGGCCCCGCCCGCCCATGTTCCCCTCCCAGCCAGGCCCCGCCCGCCCAGTTTCTCCACCCAGCTTGGCCCCGCCCGCCCAGCTTCCCCTCCCGATCCCGGCCCCGCCCGCCCATGTTCCCCTCCCAGCCAGGCCCCGCCCGCCCAGTTTCTCCTCCCAGCTGGGCCCCGCACGCCCAGCTTCCCCTCCCGATCCCGGCCCCGCCCGCCCATGTTCCCCTCCCAGCTTGGCCCCGCCCGCCCAGTTTCTCCTCCCGAACCCGGCCCCGCCCGCCAAGCTTCTCCTAGCGAGCCCGGCCCCCCCCGCCCAGCTTCCCCTCCAAGCCAGGCCCCGCCCGCCCCGCTTCCCCTCCCGAGTCCGGCCCCGCCCGCCCAGTTTCTCCTCCCGAGCTTGGCCCCGCCCGCCCAGCTTCCCATCCCGAGCGAGGCCCCGCCCGCCCAGTTTCTCCTCCCAGCTTGGCCCCGCCCGCC
The DNA here is from genome assembly GCF_052426305.1 of Pelodiscus sinensis. Classification (NCBI taxonomy): domain Eukaryota; kingdom Metazoa; phylum Chordata; order Testudines; family Trionychidae; genus Pelodiscus; species Pelodiscus sinensis. Next base: position 1,278,949 of record NC_143066.1, on the reverse strand, counting down.
CAGCTTCCCCTCCCGAACCCGGCCCCGCCCGCCCAGCTTCTGCTAGCGAGCTCGGCCCCGCCCGCCCAGCTTCCCCTCCCAGCTTGGCCCCGCCCGCCCAGTTTCTCCTCCCAGCCAGGCCCCGCCCGCCCAGTTTCTCCTCCCGAGTCCGGCCCCGCCCGCCCCGCTTCCCCTCCCAGCCAGGCCCCGCCCGCCCAGCTTCCCCTCCCGAACCCGGCCCCGCCCGCCCAGCTTCTCCTCCCAGCTTAGCCCCGCCCGCCCAGTTTCTCCTCCCAGCACGGCCCCGCCCGCCCATGTTCCCCTCCCAGCTTGGACCCGCCCGCCCAGTTTCTCCTCCCGAGTGCGGCCCCGCCCGCCCCGCTTCTTCTCCCGAGCGAGGCCCCGCCCGCCCAGCTTCCCCTCCCAGCTTGGCCCCGCCCGCCCAGCTTCCCCTCCCGAACCCGGCCCCGCCCGCCCAGCTTCTGCTAGCGAGCTCGGCCCCGCCCGCCCAGCTTCCCCTCCCAGCTTGGCCCCGCCCGCCCAGTTTCTCCTCCCAGCCAGGCCCCGCCCGCCCAGTTTCTCCTCCCGAGTCCGGCCCCGCCCGCCCCGCTTCCCCTCCCAGCCAGGCCCCGGCCGCCCAGCTTCCCCTCCCGAACCCGGCCCCGCCCGCCCAGCTTCTCCTCCCAGCTTAGCCCCGCCCGCCCAGTTTCTCCTCCCAGCACGGCCCCGCCCGCCCAGTTTCTCCTCCCAGCACGGCCCCGCCCACCCAGCTTCCCCTCCCAGCCTGGCCCCGCCCGCCCAGTTTCTCCTCCCGAGTGCGGTCCCGCCCGCCCCGCTTCTCCTCCCGAGTCCGGCCCCGCCCGCCCAGCTTCCCCTCCCAGCTTGGCCCCGCCCGCCCAGCTTCCCCTCCCAGCCAGGCCCCGCCCGCCCAGCTTCTCCTCCCGAGCTCGGATTCGCCCGCTCCGCTTCCCCTCCCAGCCAGGCCCCGCCCGCCCAGTTTCTCCTCCCGAGTCCGGCCCCGCCCGCCCAGTTTCTCCTCCCGAGTCCGGCCCCGCCCGCCCAGTTTCTCCTTCCGAGCGAGGCCCCGCCCGCCCAGCTTCCCCTCCCGAATCCGGCCCCGCCCGCCCATGTTCCCCTCCCAGCCAGGCCCCGCCCGCCCAGTTTCTCCACCCAGCTTGGCCCCGCCCGCCCAGCTTCCCCTCCCGATCCCGGCCCCGCCCGCCCATGTTCCCCTCCCAGCCAGGCCCCGCCCGCCCAGTTTCTCCTCCCAGCTGGGCCCCGCACGCCCAGCTTCCCCTCCCGATCCCGGCCCCGCCCGCCCATGTTCCCCTCCCAGCTTGGCCCCGCCCGCCCAGTTTCTCCTCCCGAACCCGGCCCCGCCCGCCAAGCTTCTCCTAGCGAGCCCGGCCCCCCCCGCCCAGCTTCCCCTCCAAGCCAGGCCCCGCCCGCCCCGCTTCCCCTCCCGAGTCCGGCCCCGCCCGCCCAGTTTCTCCTCCCGAGCTTGGCCCCGCCCGCCCAGCTTCCCATCCCGAGCGAGGCCCCGCCCGCCCAGTTTCTCCTCCCAGCTTGGCCCCGCCCGCCCAGCTTCCCCTCCCGAACCCGGCCCCGCCCGCCCAGCTTCTGCTAGCGAGCTCGGCCCCGCCCGCCCAGCTTCCCCTCCCAGCTTGGCCCCGCCCGCCCAGTTTCTCCTCCCAGCCAGGCCCCGCCCGCCCAGTTTCTCCTCCCGAGTCCGGCCCCGCCCGCCCCGCTTCCCCTCCCAGCCAGGCCCCGCCCGCCCAGCTTCCCCTCCCGAACCCGGCCCCGCCCGCCCAGCTTCTCCTCCCAGCTTAGCCCCGCCCGCCCAGTTTCTCCTCCCAGCACGGCCCCGCCCGCCCATGTTCCCCTCCCAGCTTGGACCCGCCCGCCCAGTTTCTCCTCCCGAACCCGGCCCCGCCCGCCAAGCTTCTCCTAGCGAGCCCGGCCCCCCCCCCGCCCAGCTTCCCCTCCAAGCCAGGCCCCGCCCGCCCCGCTTCCCCTCCCGAGTCCGGCCCCGCCCGCCCAGTTTCTCCTCCCGAGCTTGGCCCCGCCCGCCCAGCTTCCCATCCCGAGCGAGGCCCCGCCCGCCCAGTTTCTCCTCCCAGCCAGGCCCCGCCCGCCCAGTTTCTCCTCCCGAGTCCGGACCCGCCCGCCCCGCTTCCCCTCCCAGCCAGGCCCCGCCCGCCCAGCTTCCCCTCCCGAACCCGGCCCCGCCCGCCCAGCTTCTCCTCCCAGCTAAGCCCCGCCCGCCCAGTTTCTCCTCCCAGCACGGCCCCGCCCACCCAGCTTCCCCTCCCAGCCTGGCCCCGCCCGCCCAGTTTCTCCTGCCGAGTGCGGCCCCGCCCGCCCCGCTTCTTCTCCCGAGCGAGGCCCCGCCCGCCCAGCTTCCCCTCCCAGCTTGGCCCCGCCCGCCCAGCTTCCCCTCCCGAACCCGGCCCCGCCCGCCCAGCTTCTGCTAGCGAGCTCGGCCCCGCCCGCCCAGCTTCCCCTCCCAGCTTGGCCCCGCCCGCCCAGTTTCTCCTCCCAGCCAGGCCCCGCCCGCCCAGTTTCTCCTCCCGAGTCCGGCCCCGCCCGCCCCGCTTCCCCTCCCAGCCAGGCCCCGGCCGCCCAGCTTCCCCTCCCGAACCCGGCCCCGCCCGCCCAGCTTCTCCTCCCAGCTTAGCCCCGCCCGCCCAGTTTCTCCTCCCAGCACGGCCCCGCCCGCCCAGTTTCTCCTCCCAGCACGGCCCCGCCCACCCAGCTTCCCCTCCCAGCCTGGCCCCGCCCGCCGAGTTTCTCCTCCCGAGTGCGGCCCCGCCCGCCCCGCTTCTCCTCCCGAGTCCGGCCCCGCCCGCCCAGCTTCCCCTCCCAGCTTGGCCCCGCCCGCCCAGCTTCCCCTCCCAGCCAGGCCCCGCCCGCCCAGCTTCTCCTCCCGAGCTCGGATTCGCCCGCTCCGCTTCCCCTCCCAGCCAGGCCCCGCCCGCCCAGTTTCTCCTCCCGAGTCCGGCCCCGCCCGCCCAGTTTCTCCTCCCGAGTCCGGCCCCGCCCGCCCAGTTTCTCCTTCCCAGCGAGGCCCCGCCCGCCCAGCTTCCCCTCCCGAATCCGGCCCCGCCCGCCCATGTTCCCCTCCCAGCCAGGCCCCGCCCGCCCAGTTTCTCCACCCAGCTTGGCCCCGCCCGCCCAGCTTCCCCTCCCGATCCCGGCCCCGCCCGCCCATGTTCCCCTCCCAGCCAGGCCCCGCCCGCCCAGTTTCTCCTCCCAGCTGGGCCCCGCACGCCCAGCTTCCCCTCCCGATCCCGGCCCCGCCCGCCCATGTTCCCCTCCCAGCTTGGCCCCGCCCGCCCAGTTTCTCCTCCCGAACCCGGCCCCGCCCGCCAAGCTTCTCCTAGCGAGCCCGGCCCCCCCCGCCCAGCTTCCCCCCCCCCCCCCCCCCCCCCCCCCCCCCCCCCCCCCCCCCCCCCCCCCCCCCTCCAAGCCAGGCCCCGCCCGCCCCGCTTCCCCTCCCGAGTCCGGCCCCGCCCGCCCAGTTTCTCCTCCCGAGCTTGGCCCCGCCCGCCCAGCTTCCCATCCCGAGCGAGGCCCCGCCCGCCCAGTTTCTCCTCCCAGCTTGGCCCCGCCCGCCCAGCTTCCCCTCCCGAACCCGGCCCCGCCCGCCCAGCTTCTGCTAGCGAGCTCGGCCCCGCCCGCCCAGCTTCCCCTCCCAGCTTGGCCCCGCCCGCCCAGTTTCTCCTCCCAGCCAGGCCCCGCCCGCCCAGTTTCTCCTCCCGAGTCCGGCCCCGCCCGCCCCGCTTCCCCTCCCAGCCAGGCCCCGCCCGCCCAGCTTCCCCTCCCGAACCCGGCCCCGCCCGCCCAGCTTCTCCTCCCAGCTTAGCCCCGCCCGCCCAGTTTCTCCTCCCAGCACGGCCCCGCCCGCCCATGTTCCCCTCCCAGCTTGGACCCGCCCGCCCAGTTTCTCCTCCCGAACCCGGCCCCGCCCGCCAAGCTTCTCCTAGCGAGCCCGGCCCCCCCCCCGCCCAGCTTCCCCTCCAAGCCAGGCCCCGCCCGCCCCGCTTCCCCTCCCGAGTCCGGCCCCGCCCGCCCAGTTTCTCCTCCCGAGCTTGGCCCCGCCCGCCCAGCTTCCCATCCCGAGCGAGGCCCCGCCCGCCCAGTTTCTCCTCCCAGCTTGGCCCCGCCCGCCCAGCTTCCCCTCCCGAACCCGGCCCCGCCCGCCCAGCTTCTGCTAGCGAGCTCGGCCCCGCCCCCCCAGTTTCCCCTCCCAGCTTGGCCCCGCCCGCCCAGTTTCTCCTCCCAGCACGGCCCCGCCCGCCCAGTTTCTCCTCCCGAGCTCGGCCCCGCCCGCCCCGCTTCCCCTCCCAGCTTGGCCCCGCCCGCCCCGCTTCCCATCCCGAGCGATGCCCCGCCCGCCCAGTTTCTCCTCCCAGCTTGGCCCCGCCCGCCCAGCTTCCCCTCCCGAACCCGGCCCCGCCCGCCAAGCTTCTCCTAGCCAGCTCGGCCCCGCCCGCCCCGCTTCCCCTCCCAGCCAGGCCCCGCCCGCCCAGTTTCTCCTCCCGAGTCCGGCCCCGCCCGCCCCGCTTCCCCTCCCAGCCAGGCCCCGCCCGCCCAGCTTCCCCTCCCGAACCCGGCCCCGCCCGCCCAGCTTCTCCTCCCAGCTTAGCCCCGCCCGGCCAGTTTCTCCTCCCAGCACGGCCCCGCCCACCCAGCTTCCCCTCCCAGCCTGGCCCCGCCCGCCCCGCTTCTCCTCCCGAGTCCGGCCCCGCCCGCCCAGCTTCCCCTCCCGAACCCGGCCCCGCCCGCCCAGCTTCTCCTCCCAGCTTAGTCCCGCCCGCCCAGTTTCTCCTCCCAGCATGGCCCCGCCCGCCCAGTTTCCCCTCCCGAACCCGGCCCCGGCCGCCCAGTTTCTCCTCCCGAGCGAGGCCCCGCCCGCCCAGTTTCCCCTCCCGAACCCGGCCCCGCCCGCCCAGTTTCTCCTCCCGATCGAGGCCCCGCCCGCCCAGCTTCCCCTCCCGATTCCGGCCCTGCCCGCCCAGCTTCTCCTCCCAGCTTGGCCCCGCCCGCCCAGCTTCCCCTCCCAAGAGAGGCCCCGCCCGCCCAGCTTCCCCTCCCGAACCCGGCCCCGCCCGCCCCGCTTCCCCTCCCAGCTTGGCCCCGCCCGCCCAGCTTCCCATCGCGAGCGAGGCCCCGCCCGCCCAGTTTCTCCTCCCAGCTTGGCCCCGCCCGCCCAGCTTCCCCTCCCGAGTCCGGCCCCGCCCGCCCAGTTTCTCCTCCCGAGCGAGGCCCCGCGCGCCCAGCTTCCCCTCCCAGCTTGGCCCCGCCCGCCCAGTTTCTCCTCCCGAGCGAGGCCCCGCCCGCCCAGCTTCCCCTCCCGACCCCGGCCCCGCCACACAGTTTCTCCTCCCAGCTTGGCCCCGCCCGCCCAGCTTCCCCTCCCAGCCAGGCCCCGCCCGCCCAGTTTCTCCTCCCGAGCCCGGCCCCGCCCGCTCCGCTTCCCCTCCCAGCCAGGCCCCGCCCGCCCAGTTTCTCCTCCCGAGTCCGGCCCCGCCCGCCCAGTTTCTCCTCCCGAGCCCGGCCCCGCCCGCCCAGTTTCTCCTCCCGAGCGAGGCCCCGCCCGCCCAGCTTCCCCTCCCGAATCCGGCCCCGCCCGCCCATGTTCCCCTCCCAGCCAGGCCCCGCCCGCCCAGTTTCTCCTCCCAGCTTGGCCCCGCCCGCCCATCTTCCCCTCCCGATCCCGGCCCCGCCCGCCCATGTTCCCCTCCCAGCTTGGCCCCGCCCGCCCAGTTTCTCCTCCCGAACCCGGCCCCGCCCGCCAAGCTTCTCCTAGCGAGCCCGGCCCCGCCCGCCCAGCTTCCCCTCCAAGCCAAGCCCCGCCCGCCCCGCTTCCCCTCCCGAGTCCGGCCCCGCCCGCCCAGTTTCTCCTCCCAGCACGGCCCCGCCCACCCAGCTTCCCCTCCCAGCCTGGCCCCGCCCGCCCAGTTTCTCCTCCCGAGTGCGGCCCCGCCCGCCCCGCTTCTCCTCCCGAGTCCGGCCCCACCCGCCCAGCTTCCCCTCCCAGCTTGGCCCCGCCCGCCCAGCTTCCCCTCCCAGCCAGGCCCCGCCCGCCCAGTTTCTCCTCCCGAGCCCGGCCCCGCCCGCCCAGTTTCTCCTCCCGAGCGAGACCCCGCCCGCCCAGCTTCCCCTCTCGAATCCGGCCCCGCCCGCCCATGTTCCCCTCCCAGCCAGGCCCCGCCCGCCCAGTTTCTCCTCCCAGCTTGGCCCCGCCCGCCCATCTTCCCCTCCCGATCCCGGCCCCGCCCGCCCATGTTCCCCTCCCAGCTTGGCCCCGCCCGCCCAGTTTCTCCTCCCGAGTCCGGCCCCGCCCGCCCAGTTTCTCCTCCCAGCACGGCCCCGCCCGCCCAGTTTCTCCTCCCGAGCCCGGCCCCGCCCGCTCCGCTTCCCCTCCCAGCCAAGCCCCGCCCGCTCAGTTTCTCCTCCCGAGCGAGGCCCCGCCCGCCCAGTTTCTCCTCCCGAGCGAGGCCCCGCCCGCCCAGCTTCCCCTCCCGAATCCGGCCCCGCCCGCCCATGTTCCCCTCCCAGCCAGGCCCCGCCCGCCCAGTTTCTCCTTCCAGCTTGGCCCCGCCCGCCCAGTTTCTCCTCCCAGCCAGGCCCCGCCCGCCCAGCTTCCCCTCCCAGCTTGGCCCCGCCCGCCCAGTTTCTCCTCCCAGCACGACCCCGCCCACCCAGCTTCCCCTCCCAGCCTGGCCCCGCCCGCCCAGTTTCTCCTCCCGAGTGCGGCCCCGCCCGCCCCGCTTCTCCTCCCGAGTCCGGCCCCGCCCGCCCAGCTTCCCCTCCCAGCTTGGCCCCGCCCGCCCAGCTTCCCCTCCCAGCCAGGCCCCGCCCGCCCAGTTTCTCCTCCCGAGCCCGGCCCCGCCCGCTCCGCTTCCCCTCCCAGCCAGGCCCCGCCCGCCCAGTTTCTCCTCCCGAGTCCGGCCCCGGCCGCCCAGTTTCTCCTCCCGAGCTTGGCCCCGCCCGCCCAGCTTCCCATCCCGAGCGAGGCCCCGCCCGCCCAGTTTCTCCTCCCAGCTTGGCCCCGCCCGCCCAGCTTCCCCTCCCGAACCCGGCCCCGCCCGCCCAGCTTCTGCTAGCGAGCTCGGCCCCGCCCGCCCAGCTTCCCCTCCCAGCTTGGCCCCGCCCGCCCAGTTTCTCCTCCCAGCCAGGCCCCGCCCGCCCAGTTTCTCCTCCCGAGTCCGGCCCCGCCCGCCCCGCTTCCCCTCCCAGCCAGGCCCCGCCCGCCCAGCTTCCCCTCCCGAACCCGGCCCCGCCCGCCCAGCTTCTCCTCACAGCTTAGCCCCGCCCGCCCAGTTTCTCCTCCCAGCACGGCCCCGCCCGCCCAGTTTCTCCTCCCAGCCAGGCCCCGCCCGCCCAGCTTCCCCTCCCGAACCCGGCCCCGCCCGCCCAGCTTCTGCTAGCGAGCTCGGCCCCGCCCGCCCAGCTTCCCCTCCCAGCTTGGCCCCGCCCGCCCAGTTTCTCCTCCCGAGCTCGGCCCCGCCCGCCACGCTTCCCCTCCCAGCCTGGCCCCGCCCGCCCAGTTTCTCCTCCCGAACCCGGCCCCGCCCGCCAAGCTTCTCCTAGCGAGCCCGGCCCCCCCCGCCCAGCTTCCCCTCCAAGCCAGGCCCCGCCCGCCCCGCTTCCCCTCCCGAGTCCGGCCCCGCCCGCCCAGTTTCTCCTCCCGAGCTTGGCCCCGCCCGCCCAGCTTCCCATCCCGAGCGAGGCCCCGCCCGCCCAGTTTCTCCTCCCAGCTTGGCCCCGCCCGCCCAGCTTCCCCTCCCGAACCCGGCCCCGCCCGCCCAGCTTCTGCTAGCGAGCTCGGCCCCGCCCGCCCAGCTTCCCCTCCCAGCTTGGCCCCGCCCGCCCAGTTTCTCCCCCCAGCACGGCCCCGCCCGCCCAGTTTCTCCTCCCGAGCTCGGCCCCGCCCGCCCCGCTTCCCCTCCCAGCTTGGCCCCGCCCGCCCCGCTTCCCATCCCGAGCGAGGCCCCGCCCGCCCAGTTTCTCCTCCCAGCTTGGCCCCGCCCGCCCAGCTTCCCCTCCCGAACCCGGCCCCGCCCGCCAAGCTTCTCCCAGCCAGCTCGGCCCCGCCCGCCCCGCTTCCCCTCCCAGCCAGGCCCCGCCCGCCCAGTTTCTCCTCCCGAGTCCGGCCCCGCCCGCCCCGCTTCCCCTCCCAGCCAGGCCCCGCCCGCCCAGCTTCCCCTCCCGAACCCGGCCCCGCCCGCCCAGCTTCTCCTCCCAGCTTAGCCCCGCCCGGCCAGTTTCTCCTCCCAGCACGGCCCCGCCCACCCAGCTTCCCCTCCCAGCCTGGCCCCGCCCGCCCAGTTTCTCCTCCCGAGTCCGGCCCCGCCCGCCCCGCTTCTCCTCCCGAGTCCGGCCCCGCCCGCCCAGCTTCCCCTCCCGAACCCGGCCCCGGCCGCCCAGCTTCTCCTCCCAGCTTAGTCCCGCCCGCCCAGTTTCTCCTCCCAGCATGGCCCCGCCCGCCCAGTTTCTCCTCCCAGCCAGGCCCCGCCCTCCCAGCTTCCCCTCCCGAACCCGGCCCCGCCCGCCCAGCTTCTGCTAGCGAGCTCGGCCCCGCCCGCCCAGCTTCCCCTCCCAGCTTGGCCCCGCCCGCCCAGTTTCTCCTCCCAGCACGGCCCCGCCCACCCAGCTTCCCCTCCCAGCCAGGCCCCGCCCGCCCAGTTTCTCCTCCGGAGCCCGGCCCCGCCCGCTCCGCTTCCCCTCCCAGCCAGGACCCGCCCGCCCAGTTTCTCCTCCCGAGCCCGGCCCCGCCCGCCCCGCTTTCCCTCCCAGCTTGGCCCCGCCCGCCCAGTTTCTCCTCCCGAGCGAGGCCCCGCCCGCCCCGCTTCTCCTCCCGAGCTTGGCCCCGCCCGCCCAGCTTCCCATCCCGAGCGAGGCCCCGCCCGCCCAGTTTCTCCTCCCAGCTTGGCCCCGCCCGCCCAGCTTCCCCTCCCGAACCCGGCCCCGCCCGCCCAGCTTCTGCTAGCGAGCTCGGCCCCGCCCGCCCAGCTTCCCCTCCCAGCTTGGCCCCGCCCGCCCAGTTTCTCCTCCCAGCCAAGCCCCGCCCGCCCAGTTTCTCCTCCCGAGTGCGGCCCCGCCCGCCCCGCTTCCCTTCCCAGCCAGGCCCCGCCCGCCCAGCTTCCCCTCCCGAACCCGGCCCCGCCCGCCCAGCTTCTCCTCACAGCTTAGCCCCGCCCGCCCAGTTTCTCCTCCCAGCACGGCCCCGCCCGCCCAGTTTCTCCTCCCAGCCAGGCCCCGCCCGCCCAGCTTCCCCTCCCGAACCCGGCCCCGCCCGCCCAGCTTCTGCTAGCGAGCTCGGCCCCGCCCGCCCAGCTTCCCCTCCCAGCTTGGCCCCGCCCGCCCAGTTTCTCCTCCCGAGCTCGGCCCCGCCCGCCCCGCTTCCCCTCCCAGCTTGGCCCCGCCCGCCCCGCTTCCCATCCCGAGCGAGGCCCCGCCCGCCCAGTTTCTCCTCCCAGCTTGGCCCCGCCCGCCCAGCTTCCCCTCCCGAACCCGGCCCCGCCCGCCAAGCTTCTCCTAGCCAGCTCGGCCCCGCCCGCCCCGCTTCCCCTCCCAGCCAGGCCCCGCCCGCCCAGCTTCCCCTCCCGAACCCGGCCCCGCCCGCCCAGCTTCTCCTCCCAGCTTAGCCCCGCCCGGCCAGTTTCTCCTCCCAGCACGGCCCCGCCCACCCAGCTTCCCCTCCCAGCCTGGCCCCGCCCGCCCAGTTTCTCCTCCCGAGTCCGGCCCCGCCCGCCCCGCTTCCCCTCCCGAACCCGGCCCCGCCCGCCCAGCTTCTCCTCCCAGCTTAGTCCCGCCCGCCCAGTTTCTCCTCCCAGCATGGCCCCGCCCGCCCAGTTTCTCCTCCCAGCCAGGCCCCGCCCTCCCAGCTTCCCCTCCCGAACCCGGCCCCGCCCGCCCAGCTTCTGCTAGCGAGCTCGGCCCCGCCCGCCCAGCTTCCCCTCCCAGCTTGGCCCCGCCCGCCCAGTTTCTCCTCCCAGCACGGCCCCGCCCACCCAGCTTCCCCTCCCAGCCAGGCCCCGCCCGCCCAGTTTCTCCTCCGGAGCCCGGCCCCGCCCGCTCCGCTTCCCCTCCCAGCCAGGCCCCGCCCGCCCAGTTTCTCCTCCCGAGCCCGGCCCCGCCCGCCCCGCTTTCCCTGCCAGCTTGGCCCCGCCCGCCCAGTTTCTCCTCCCGAGCGAGGCCCCGCCCGCCCCGCTTCTCCTCCCGAGCGAGGCCCCGCCCGCCCAGCTTCCCCTCCCGAATCCGGCCCCGCCCGCCCAGCTTCCCCTCCCAGCCAGGCCCCGCCCGCCCAGTTTCTCCTCCCGAGCGAGGCCCCGCCCGCCCCGCTTCTCCTCCCGAGCGAGGCCCCGCCCGCCCAGCTTCCCCTCCCGAATCCGGCCCCGCCCGCCCAGCTTCCCCTCCCAGCCAGGCCCCGCCCGCCCAGTTTCTCCTCCCGAGCCTGGCCCCGCCCGCTCCGCTTCCCCTCCCAGCCAGGCCCCGCCCGCCCAGTTTCTCCTCCCGAGTCCGGCCCCGCCCGCCCAGTTTCTCCTCCCGAGTCCGGCCCCGCCCGCCCCGCTTCCCCTCCCAGCCAGGCCCCGCCCGCCCAGCTTCCCCTCCCAGCCAGGCGCCGCCCGCCCAGTTTCTCCTCCCGAGCCCGGCCCCGCCCGCTCCGCTTCCCCTCCCAGCCAGGCCCCGCCCGCCCAGTTTCTCCTCCCGAGCCCGGCCCCGCCCGCCCCGCTTCCCCTCCCAGCTTGGCCCCGCCCGCCCAGTTTCTCCTCCCGAGCGAGGCCCCGCCCGCCCAGTTTCTCCTCCGGAGTCCGGCCCCGCCCGCCCCGCTTCCCCTCCCAGCTTGGCCCCGCCCGCCCAGTTTCTCCTCCCGAGCGAGGCCCCGCCCGCCCAGTTTCTCCTCCCGAGTCCGGCCCCGCCCGCCCCGCTTCCCCTCCCAGCCAGGCCCCGCCCGCCCAGCTTCCCCTCCCAGCCAGGCCCCGCCCGCCCAGTTTCTCCTCCCGAGCTTGACCCCGCCCGCCCAGCTTCCCATCCCGAGCGAGGCCCCGCCCGGCCAGTTTCTCCTCCCAGCTTGGCCCCGCCCGCCCAGCTTCCCCTCCCGAACCCGGCCCCGCCCGCCCAGCTTCTGCTAGCGAGCTCGGCCCCGCCCGCCCAGCTTCCCCTCCCAGCTTGGCCCCGCCCGCCCAGTTTCTCCTCCCAGCCAGGCCCCGCCCGCCCAGTTTCTCCTCCCGAGTCCGGACCCGCCCGCCCCGCTTCCCCTCCCAGCCAGGCCCCGCCCGCCCAGCTTCCCCTCCCGAACCCGGCCCCGCCCGCCCAGCTTCTCCTCCCAGCTAAGCCCCGCCCGCCCAGTTTCTCCTCCCAGCACGGCCCCGCCCGCCCAGTTTCTCCTCCCAGCACGGCCCCGCCCACCCAGCTTCCCCTCCCAGCCTGGCCCCGCCCGCCCAGTTTCTCCTCCCGAGTGCGGCCCCGCCCGCCCCGCTTCTTCTCCCGAGCGAGGCCCCGCCCGCCCAGCTTCCCCTCCCAGCTTGGCCCCGCCCGCCCAGCTTCCCCTCCCGAACCCGGCCCCGCCCGCCCAGCTTCTGCTAGCGAGCTCGGCCCCGCCCGCCCAGCTTCCCCTCCCAGCTTGGCCCCGCCCGCCCAGTTTCTCCTCCCAGCCAGGCCCCGCCCGCCCAGTTTCTCCTCCCGAGTCCGGCCCCGCCCGCCCCGCTTCCCCTCCCAGCCAGGCCCCGGCCGCCCAGCTTCCCCTCCCGAACCCGGCCCCGCCCGCCCAGCTTCTCCTCCCAGCTTAGCCCCGCCCGCCCAGTTTCTCCTCCCAGCACGGCCCCGCCCGCCCAGTTTCTCCTCCCAGCACGGCCCCGCCCACCCAGCTTCCCCTCCCAGCCTGGCCCCGCCCGCCCAGTTTCTCCTCCCGAGTGCGGCCCCGCCCGCCCCGCTTCTCCTCCCGAGTCCGGCCCCGCCCGCCCAGCTTCCCCTCCCAGCTTGGCCCCGCCCGCCCAGCTTCCCCTCCCAGCCAGGCCCCGCCCGCCCAGCTTCTCCTCCCGAGCTCGGATTCGCCCGCTCCGCTTCCCCTCCCACCCAGGCCCCGCCCGCCCAGTTTCTCCTCCCGAGTCCGGCCCCGCCCGCCCAGTTTCTCCTCCCGAGTCCGGCCCCGCCCGCCCAGTTTCTCCTTCCGAGCGAGGCCCCGCCCGCCCAGCTTCCCCTCCCGAATCCGGCCCCGCCCGCCCATGTTCCCCTCCCAGCTAGGCCCCGCCCGCCCAGTTTCTCCACCCAGCTTGGCCCCGCCCGCCCAGCTTCCCCTCCCGATCCCGGCCCCGCCCGCCCATGTTCCCCTCCCAGCCAGGCCCCGCCCGCCCAGTTTCTCCTCCCAGCTGGGCCCCGCACGCCCAGCTTCCCCTCCCGATCCCGGCCCCGCCCGCCCATGTTCCCCTCCCAGCTTGGCCCCGCCCGCCCAGTTTCTCCTCCCGAACCCGGCCCCGCCCGCCAAGCTTCTCCTAGCGAGCCCGGCCCCCCCCGCCCAGCTTCCCCTCCAAGCCAGGCCCCGCCCGCCCCGCTTCCCCTCCCGAGTCCGGCCCCGCCCGCCCAGTTTCTCCTCCCGAGCTTGGCCCCGCCCGCCCAGCTTCCCATCCCGAGCGAGGCCCCGCCCGCCCAGTTTCTCCTCCCAGCTTGGCCCCGCCCGCCCAGCTTCCCCTCCCGAACCCGGCCCCGCCCGCCCAGCTTCTGCTAGCGAGCTCGGCCCCGCCCGCCCAGCTTCCCCTCCCAGCTTGGCCCCGCCCGCCCAGTTTCTCCTCCCAGCCAGGCCCCGCCCGCCCAGTTTCTCCTCCCGAGTCCGGCCCCGCCCGCCCCGCTTCCCCTCCCAGCCAGGCCCCGCCCGCCCAGCTTCCCCTCCCGAACCCGGCCCCGCCCGCCCAGCTTCTCCTCCCAGCTTAGCCCCGCCCGCCCAGTTTCTCCTCCCAGCACGGCCCCGCCCGCCCATGTTCCCCTCCCAGCTTGGACCCGCCCGCCCAGTTTCTCCTCCCGAACCCGGCCCCGCCCGCCAAGCTTCTCCTAGCGAGCCCGGCCCCCCCCCCGCCCAGCTTCCCCTCCAAGCCAGGCCCCGCCCGCCCCGCTTCCCCTCCCGAGTCCGGCCCCGCCCGCCCAGTTTCTCCTCCCGAGCTTGGCCCCGCCCGCCCAGCTTCCCATCCCGAGCGAGGCCCCGCCCGCCCAGTTTCTCCTCCCAGCTTGGCCCCGCCCGCCCAGCTTCCCCTCCCGAACCCGGCCCCGCCCGCCCAGCTTCTGCTAGCGAGCTCGGCCCCGCCCGCCCAGTTTCCCCTCCCAGCTTGGCCCCGCCCGCCCAGTTTCTCCTCCCAGCACGGCCCCGCCCGCCCAGTTTCTCCTCCCGAGCTCGGCCCCGCCCGCCCCGCTTCCCCTCCCAGCTTGGCCCCGCCCGCCCCGCTTCCCATCCCGAGCGAGGCCCCGCCCGCCCAGTTTCTCCTCCCAGCTTGGCCCCGCCCGCCCAGCTTCCCCTCCCGAACCCGGCCCCGCCCGCCAAGCTTCTCCTAGCCAGCTCGGCCCCGCCCGCCCCGCTTCCCCTCCCAGCCAGGCCCCGCCCGCCCAGTTTCTCCTCCCGAGTCCGGCCCCGCCCGCCCCGCTTCCCCTCCCAGCCAGGCCCCGCCCGCCCAGCTTCCCCTCCCGAACCCGGCCCCGCCCGCCCAGCTTCTCCTCCCAGCTTAGCCCCGCCCGGCCAGTTTCTCCTCCCAGCACGGCCCCGCCCACCCAGCTTCCCCTCCCAGCCTGGCCCCGCCCGCCCCGCTTCTCCTCCCGAGTCCGGCCCCGCCCGCCCAGCTTCCCCTCCCGAACCCGGCCCCGCCCGCCCAGCTTCTCCTCCCAGCTTAGTCCCGCCCGCCCAGTTTCTCCTCCCAGCATGGCCCCGCCCGCCCAGTTTCCCCTCCCGAACCCGGCCCCGCCCGCCCAGTTTCTCCTCCCGAGCGAGGCCCCGCCCGCCCAGTTTCCCCTCCCGAACCCGGCCCCGCCCGCCCAGTTTCTCCTCCCGATCGAGGCCCCGCCCGCCCAGCTTCCCCTCCCGATTCCGGCCCTGCCCGCCCAGCTTCTCCTCCCAGCTTGGCCCCGCCCGCCCAGCTTCCCCTCCCAAGAGAGGCCCCGCCCGCCCAGCTTCCCCTCCCGAACCCGGCCCCGCCCGCCCCGCTTCCCCTCCCAGCTTGGCCCCGCCCGCCCAGCTTCCCATCGCGAGCGAGGCCCCGCCCGCCCAGTTTCTCCTCCCAGCTTGGCCCCGCCCGCCCAGCTTCCCCTCCCGAGTCCGGCCCCGCCCGCCCAGTTTCTCCTCCCGAGCGAGGCCCCGCGCGCCCAGCTTCCCCTCCCAGCTTGGCCCCGCCCGCCCAGTTTCTCCTCCCGAGCGAGGCCCCGCCCGCCCAGCTTCCCCTCCCAGCCAGGCCCCGCCCGCCCAGTTTCTCCTCCCGAGCCCGGCCCCGCCCGCTCCGCTTCCCCTCCAGCCAGGCCCCGCCCGCCCAGTTTCTCCTCCCGAGTCCGGCCCCGCCCGCCCAGTTTCTCCTCCCGAGCCCGGCCCCGCCCGCCCAGTTTCTCCTCCCGAGCGAGGCCCCGCCCGCCCAGCTTCCCCTCCCGAATCCGGCCCCGCCCGCCCATGTTCCCCTCCCAGCCAGGCCCCGCCCGCCCAGTTTCTCCTCCCAGCTTGGCCCCGCCCGCCCATCTTCCCCTCCCGATCCCGGCCCCGCCCGCCCATGTTCCCCTCCCAGCTTGGCCCCGCCCGCCCAGTTTCTCCTCCCGAACCCGGCCCCGCCCGCCAAGCTTCTCCTAGCGAGCCCGGCCCCGCCCGCCCAGCTTCCCCTCCAAGCCAAGCCCCGCCCGCCCCGCTTCCCCTCCCGAGTCCGGCCCCGCCCGCCCAGTTTCTCCTCCCAGCACGGCCCCGCCCACCCAGCTTCCCCTCCCAGCCTGGCCCCGCCCGCCCAGTTTCTCCTCCCGAGTGCGGCCCCGCCCGCCCCGCTTCTCCTCCCGAGTCCGGCCCCACCCGCCCAGCTTCCCCTCCCAGCTTGGCCCCGCCCGCCCAGCTTCCCCTCCCAGCCAGGCCCCGCCCGCCCAGTTTCTCCTCCCGAGCCCGGCCCCGCCCGCCCAGTTTCTCCTCCCGAGCGAGACCCCGCCCGCCCAGCTTCCCCTCTCGAATCCGGCCCCGCCCGCCCATGTTCCCCTCCCAGCCAGGCCCCGCCCGCCCAGTTTCTCCTCCCAGCTTGGCCCCGCCCGCCCATCTTCCCCTCCCGATCCCGGCCCCGACCGCCCATGTTCCCCTCCCAGCTTGGCCCCGCCCGCCCAGTTTCTCCTCCCGAGTCCGGCCCCGCCCGCCCAGTTTCTCCTCCCAGCACGGCCCCGCCCGCCCAGTTTCTCCTCCCGAGCCCGGCCCCGCCCGCTCCGCTTCCCCTCCCAGCCAAGCCCCGCCCGCTCAGTTTCTCCTCCCGAGCGAGGCCCCGCCCGCCCAGTTTCTCCTCCCGAGCGAGGCCCCGCCCGCCCAGCTTCCCCTCTCGAATCAGGCCCCGCCCGCCCATGTTCCCCTCCCAGCCAGGCCCCGCCCGCCCAGTTTTTCCTCCCAGCTTGGCCCCGCCCGCCCAGCTTCCCCTCCCGATCCCGGCCCCGCCCGCCCATGTTCCCCTCCCAGCTTGGCCCCGGCCGCCCAGTTTCTCCTCCCGAACCCGGCCCCGCCCGCCAAGCTTCTCCTAGCGAGCCCGGCCCCGCCCGCCCAGCTTCCCCTCCAAGCCAGGCCCCGCCCGCCCCGCTTCCCCTCCCGAGTCCGGCCCCGCCCGCCCAGTTTCTCCTCCCGAGCCCGGCCCCGCCCGCCCCGCTTCCCCTCCCAGCTTGGCCCCGCCCGCCCAGTTTCTCCTCCCGAGCGAGGCCCCGCCCGCCCAGTTTCTCCTCCCGAGCGAGGCCCCGCCCGCCCAGCTTCCCCTCCCGAATCCGGCCCCGCCCGCCCATGTTCCCCTCCCAGCCAGGCCCCGCCCGCCCAGTTTCTCCTCCCAGCTTGGCCCCGCCCGCCCAGCTTCCCCTCCCGATCCCGGCCCCGCCCGCCCATGTTCCCCTCCCAGCTTGGCCCCGCCCGCCCAGTTTCTCCTCCCGAACCCGGCCCCGCCCGCCAAGCTTCTCCTAGCGAGCCCGGCCCCGCCCGCCCAGCTTCCCCTCCAAGCCAGGCCCCGCCCGCCCCGCTTCCCCTCCCGAGTCCGGCCCCGCCCGCCCAGTTTCTCCTCCCGAGCTTGGCCCCGCCCGCCCAGATTCCCATCCCGAGCGAGGCTCCGCCCGCCCAGTTTCTCCTCCCAGCTTGGCCCCGCCCGCCCAGCTTCCCCTCCCGAACCCGGCCCCGCCCGCCCAGCTTCTCCTAGCGAGCTCGGCCCCGCCCGCCCAGCTTCCCCTCCCAGCTTGGCCCCGCCCGCCCAGTTTCTCCTCCCAGCCAGGCCCCGCCCGCCCAGTTTCTCCTCCCGAGTCCGGCCCCGCCCGCCCCGCTTCCCCTCCCAGCCAGGCCCCGCCCGCCCAGCTTCCCCTCCCGAACCCGGCCCCGCCCGCCCAGCTTCTCCTCACAGCTTAGCCCCGCCCGCCCAGTTTCTCCTCCCAGCAAGGCCCCGCCCGCCCAGTTTCTCCTCCCAGCCAGGCCCCGCCCGCCCAGCTTCCCCTCCCGAACCCGGCCCCGCCCGCCCAGCTTCTGCTAGCGAGCTCGGCCCCGCCCGCCCAGCTTCCCCTCCCAGCTTGGCCCCGCCCGCCCAGTTTCTCCTCCCGAGCTCGGCCCCGCCCGCCCCGCTTCCCCTCCCAGCTTGGCCCCGCCCGCCCCGCTTCCCATCCCGAGCGAGGCCCCGCCCGCCCAGTTTCTCCTCCCAGCTTGGCCCCGCCCGCCCAGCTTCCCCTCCCGAACCCGGCCCCGCCCGCCAAGCTTCTCCTAGCCAGCTCGGCCCCGCCCGCCCCGCTTCCCCTCCCAGCCAGGCCCCGCCCGCCCAGTTTCTCCTCCCAGCCTGGCCCCGCCCGCCCAGCTTCCCCTCCCGAACCCGGCCCCGCCCGCCAAGCTTCTCCTAGCCAGCTCGGCCCCGCCCGCCCCGCTTCCCCTCCCAGCCAGGCCCCGCCCGCCCAGTTTCTCCTCCCAGCACGGCCCCGCCCACCCAGCTTCCCCTCCCAGCCTGGCCCCGCCCGCCCAGTTTCTCCTCCCGAGTGCGGCCCCGCCCGCCCCGCTTCTCCTCCCGAGTCCGGCCCCGCCCGCCCAGCTTCCCCTCCCAGCTTGGCCCCGCCCGCCCAGCTTCCCCTCCCAGCCAGGCCCCGCCCGCCCAGCTTCTCCTCCCGAGCTCGGATTCGCCCGCTCCGCTTCCCCTCCCAGCCAGGCCCCGCCCGCCCAGTTTCTCCTCCCGAGTCCGGCCCCGCCCGCCCAGTTTCTCCTCCCGAGTCCGGCCCCGCCCGCCCAGTTTCTCCTCCCGAGTCCGGCCCCGCCCGCCCAGTTTCTCCTTCCGAGCGAGGCCCCGCCCGCCCAGCTTCCCCTCCCGAATCCGGCCCCGCCCGCCCATGTTCCCCTCCCAGCCAGGCCCCGCCCGCCCAGTTTCTCCACCCAGCTTGGCCCCGCCCGCCCAGCTTCCCCTCCCGATCCCGGCCCCGCCCGCCCATGTTCCCCTCCCAGCCAGGCCCCGCCCGCCCAGTTTCTCCTCCCAGCTGGGCCCCGCACGCCCAGCTTCCCCTCCCGATCCCGGCCCCGCCCGCCCATGTTCCCCTCCCAGCTTGGCCCCGCCCGCCCAGTTTCTCCTCCCGAACCCGGCCCCGCCCGCCAAGCTTCTCCTAGCGAGCCCGGCCCCCCCCGCCCAGCTTCCCCTCCAAGCCAGGCCCCGCCCGCCCCGCTTCCCCTCCCGAGTCCGGCCCCGCCCGCCCAGTTTCTCCTCCCGAGCTTGGCCCCGCCCGCCCAGCTTCCCATCCCGAGCGAGGCCCCGCCCGCCCAGTTTCTCCTCCCAGCTTGGCCCCGCCCGCCCAGCTTCCCCTCCCGAACCCGGCCCCGCCCGCCCAGCTTCTGCTAGCGAGCTCGGCCCCGCCCGCCCAGCTTCCCCTCCCAGCTTGGCCCCGCCCGCCCAGTTTCTCCTCCCAGCCAGGCCCCGCCCGCCCAGTTTCTCCTCCCGAGTCCGGCCCCGCCCGCCCCGCTTCCCCTCCCAGCCAGGCCCCGCCCGCCCAGCTTCCCCTCCCGAACCCGGCCCCGCCCGCCCAGCTTCTCCTCCCAGCTAAGCCCCGCCCGCCCAGTTTCTCCTCCCAGCACGGCCCCGCCCGCCCAGTTTCTCCTCCCAGCACGGCCCCGCCCACCCAGCTTCCCCTCCCAGCCTGGCCCCGCCCGCCCAGTTTCTCCTCCCGAGTGCGGCCCCGCCCGCCCCGCTTCTTCTCCCGAGCGAGGCCCCGCCCGCCCAGCTTCCCCTCCCAGCTTGGCCCCGCCCGCCCAGCTTCCCCTCCCGAACCCGGCCCCGCCCGCCCAGCTTCTGCTAGCGAGCTCGGCCCCGCCCGCCCAGCTTCCCCTCCCAGCTTGGCCCCGCCCGCCCAGTTTCTCCTCCCAGCCAGGCCCCGCCCGCCCAGTTTCTCCTCCCGAGTCCGGCCCCGCCCGCCCCGCTTCCCCTCCCAGCCAGGCCCCGGCCGCCCAGCTTCCCCTCCCGAACCCGGCCCCGCCCGCCCAGCTTCTCCTCCCAGCTTAGCCCCGCCCGCCCAGTTTCTCCTCCCAGCACGGCCCCGCCCGCCCAGTTTCTCCTCCCAGCACGGCCCCGCCCACCCAGCTTCCCCTCCCAGCCTGGCCCCGCCCGCCCAGTTTCTCCTCCCGAGTGCGGCCCCGCCCGCCCCGCTTCTCCTCCCGAGTCCGGCCCCGCCCGCCCAGCTTCCCCTCCCAGCTTGGCCCCGCCCGCCCAGCTTCCCCTCCCAGCCAGGCCCCGCCCGCCCAGCTTCTCCTCCCGAGCTCGGATTCGCCCGCTCCGCTTCCCCTCCCACCCAGGCCCCGCCCGCCCAGTTTCTCCTCCCGAGTCCGGCCCCGCCCGCCCAGTTTCTCCTCCCGAGTCCGGCCCCGCCCGCCCAGTTTCTCCTTCCGAGCGAGGCCCCGCCCGCCCAGCTTCCCCTCCCGAATCCGGCCCCGCCCGCCCATGTTCCCCTCCCAGCTAGGCCCCGCCCGCCCAGTTTCTCCACCCAGCTTGGCCCCGCCCGCCCAGCTTCCCCTCCCGATCCCGGCCCCGCCCGCCCATGTTCCCCTCCCAGCCAGGCCCCGCCCGCCCAGTTTCTCCTCCCAGCTGGGCCCCGCACGCCCAGCTTCCCCTCCCGATCCCGGCCCCGCCCGCCCATGTTCCCCTCCCAGCTTGGCCCCGCCCGCCCAGTTTCTCCTCCCGAACCCGGCCCCGCCCGCCAAGCTTCTCCTAGCGAGCCCGGCCCCCCCCCGCCCAGCTTCCCCTCCAAGCCAGGCCCCGCCCGCCCCGCTTCCCCTCCCGAGTCCGGCCCCGCCCGCCCAGTTTCTCCTCCCGAGCTTGGCCCCGCCCGCCCAGCTTCCCATCCCGAGCGAGGCCCCGCCCGCCCAGTTTCTCCTCCCAGCTTGGCCCCGCCCGCCCAGCTTCCCCTCCCGAACCCGGCCCCGCCCGCCCAGCTTCTGCTAGCGAGCTCGGCCCCGCCCGCCCAGCTTCCCCTCCCAGCTTGGCCCCGCCCGCCCAGTTTCTCCTCCCAGCCAGGCCCCGCCCGCCCAGTTTCTCCTCCCGAGTCCGGCCCCGCCCGCCCCGCTTCCCCTCCCAGCCAGGCCCCGCCCGCCCAGCTTCCCCTCCCGAACCCGGCCCCGCCCGCCCAGCTTCTCCTCCCAGCTTAGCCCCGCCCGCCCAGTTTCTCCTCCCAGCACGGCCCCGCCCGCCCATGTTCCCCTCCCAGCTTGGACCCGCCCGCCCAGTTTCTCCTCCCGAACCCGGCCCCGCCCGCCAAGCTTCTCCTAGCGAGCCCGGCCCCCCCCCCCCCCAGCTTCCCCTCCAAGCCAGGCCCCGCCCGCCCCGCTTCCCCTCCCGAGTCCGGCCCCGCCCGCCCAGTTTCTCCTCCCGAGCTTGGCCCCGCCCGCCCAGCTTCCCATCCCGAGCGAGGCCCCGCCCGCCCAGTTTCTCCTCCCAGCTTGGCCCCGCCCGCCCAGCTTCCCCTCCCGAACCCGGCCCCGCCCGCCCAGCTTCTGCTAGCGAGCTCGGCCCCGCCCGCCCAGTTTCCCCTCCCAGCTTGGCCCCGCCCGCCCAGTTTCTCCTCCCAGCACGGCCCCGCCCGCCCAGTTTCTCCTCCCGAGCTCGGCCCCGCCCGCCCCGCTTCCCCTCCCAGCTTGGCCCCGCCCGCCCCGCTTCCCATCCCGAGCGAGGCCCCGCCCGCCCAGTTTCTCCTCCCAGCTTGGCCCCGCCCGCCCAGCTTCCCCTCCCGAACCCGGCCCCGCCCGCCAAGCTTCTCCTAGCCAGCTCGGCCCCGCCCGCCCCGCTTCCCCTCCCAGCCAGGCCCCGCCCGCCCAGTTTCTCCTCCCGAGTCCGGCCCCGCCCGCCCCGCTTCCCCTCCCAGCCAGGCCCCGCCCGCCCAGCTTCCCCTCCCGAACCCGGCCCCGCCCGCCCAGCTTCTCCTCCCAGCTTAGCCCCGCCCGGCCAGTTTCTCCTCCCAGCACGGCCCCGCCCACCCAGCTTCCCCTCCCAGCCTGGCCCCGCCCGCCCCGCTTCTCCTCCCGAGTCCGGCCCCGCCCGCCCAGCTTCCCCTCCCGAACCCGGCCCCGCCCGCCCAGCTTCTCCTCCCAGCTTAGTCCCGCCCGCCCAGTTTCTCCTCCCAGCATGGCCCCGCCCGCCCAGTTTCCCCTCCCGAACCCGGCCCCGCCCGCCCAGTTTCTCCTCCCGAGCGAGGCCCCGCCCGCCCAGTTTCCCCTCCCGAACCCGGCCCCGCCCGCCCAGTTTCTCCTCCCGATCGAGGCCCCGCCCGCCCAGCTTCCCCTCCCGATTCCGGCCCTGCCCGCCCAGCTTCTCCTCCCAGCTTGGCCCCGCCCGCCCAGCTTCCCCTCCCAAGAGAGGCCCCGCCCGCCCAGCTTCCCCTCCCGAACCCGGCCCCGCCCGCCCCGCTTCCCCTCCCAGCTTGGCCCCGCCCGCCCAGCTTCCCATCGCGAGCGAGGCCCCGCCCGCCCAGTTTCTCCTCCCAGCTTGGCCCCGCCCGCCCAGCTTCCCCTCCCGAGTCCGGCCCCGCCCGCCCAGTTTCTCCTCCCGAGCGAGGCCCCGCGCGCCCAGCTTCCCCTCCCAGCTTGGCCCCGCCCGCCCAGTTTCTCCTCCCGAGCGAGGCCCCGCCCGCCCAGCTTCCCCTCCCAGCCAGGCCCCGCCCGCCCAGTTTCTCCTCCCGAGCCCGGCCCCGCCCGCTCCGCTTCCCCTCCAGCCAGGCCCCGCCCGCCCAGTTTCTCCTCCCGAGTCCGGCCCCGCCCGCCCAGTTTCTCCTCCCGAGCCCGGCCCCGCCCGCCCAGTTTCTCCTCCCGAGCGAGGCCCCGCCCGCCCAGCTTCCCCTCCCGAATCCGGCCCCGCCCGCCCATGTTCCCCTCCCAGCCAGGCCCCGCCCGCCCAGTTTCTCCTCCCAGCTTGGCCCCGCCCGCCCATCTTCCCCTCCCGATCCCGGCCCCGCCCGCCCATGTTCCCCTCCCAGCTTGGCCCCGCCCGCCCAGTTTCTCCTCCCGAACCCGGCCCCGCCCGCCAAGCTTCTCCTAGCGAGCCCGGCCCCGCCCGCCCAGCTTCCCCTCCAAGCCAAGCCCCGCCCGCCCCGCTTCCCCTCCCGAGTCCGGCCCCGCCCGCCCAGTTTCTCCTCCCAGCACGGCCCCGCCCACCCAGCTTCCCCTCCCAGCCTGGCCCCGCCCGCCCAGTTTCTCCTCCCGAGTGCGGCCCCGCCCGCCCCGCTTCTCCTCCCGAGTCCGGCCCCACCCGCCCAGCTTCCCCTCCCAGCTTGGCCCCGCCCGCCCAGCTTCCCCTCCCAGCCAGGCCCCGCCCGCCCAGTTTCTCCTCCCGAGCCCGGCCCCGCCCGCCCAGTTTCTCCTCCCGAGCGAGACCCCGCCCGCCCAGCTTCCCCTCTCGAATCCGGCCCCGCCCGCCCATGTTCCCCTCCCAGCCAGGCCCCGCCCGCCCAGTTTCTCCTCCCAGCTTGGCCCCGCCCGCCCATCTTCCCCTCCCGATCCCGGCCCCGACCGCCCATGTTCCCCTCCCAGCTTGGCCCCGCCCGCCCAGTTTCTCCTCCCGAGTCCGGCCCCGCCCGCCCAGTTTCTCCTCCCAGCACGGCCCCGCCCGCCCAGTTTCTCCTCCCGAGCCCGGCCCCGCCCGCTCCGCTTCCCCTCCCAGCCAAGCCCCGCCCGCTCAGTTTCTCCTCCCGAGCGAGGCCCCGCCCGCCCAGTTTCTCCTCCCGAGCGAGGCCCCGCCCGCCCAGCTTCCCCTCTCGAATCAGGCCCCGCCCGCCCATGTTCCCCTCCCAGCCAGGCCCCGCCCGCCCAGTTTTTCCTCCCAGCTTGGCCCCGCCCGCCCAGCTTCCCCTCCCGATCCCGGCCCCGCCCGCCCATGTTCCCCTCCCAGCTTGGCCCCGGCCGCCCAGTTTCTCCTCCCGAACCCGGCCCCGCCCGCCAAGCTTCTCCTAGCGAGCCCGGCCCCGCCCGCCCAGCTTCCCCTCCAAGCCAGGCCCCGCCCGCCCCGCTTCCCCTCCCGAGTCCGGCCCCGCCCGCCCAGTTTCTCCTCCCGAGCCCGGCCCCGCCCGCCCCGCTTCCCCTCCCAGCTTGGCCCCGCCCGCCCAGTTTCTCCTCCCGAGCGAGGCCCCGCCCGCCCAGTTTCTCCTCCCGAGCGAGGCCCCGCCCGCCCAGCTTCCCCTCCCGAATCCGGCCCCGCCCGCCCATGTTCCCCTCCCAGCCAGGCCCCGCCCGCCCAGTTTCTCCTCCCAGCTTGGCCCCGCCCGCCCAGCTTCCCCTCCCGATCCCGGCCCCGCCCGCCCATGTTCCCCTCCCAGCTTGGCCCCGCCCGCCCAGTTTCTCCTCCCGAACCCGGCCCCGCCCGCCAAGCTTCTCCTAGCGAGCCCGGCCCCGCCCGCCCAGCTTCCCCTCCAAGCCAGGCCCCGCCCGCCCCGCTTCCCCTCCCGAGTCCGGCCCCGCCCGCCCAGTTTCTCCTCCCGAGCTTGGCCCCGCCCGCCCAGATTCCCATCCCGAGCGAGGCTCCGCCCGCCCAGTTTCTCCTCCCAGCTTGGCCCCGCCCGCCCAGCTTCCCCTCCCGAACCCGGCCCCGCCCGCCCAGCTTCTCCTAGCGAGCTCGGCCCCGCCCGCCCAGCTTCCCCTCCCAGCTTGGCCCCGCCCGCCCAGTTTCTCCTCCCAGCCAGGCCCCGCCCGCCCAGTTTCTCCTCCCGAGTCCGGCCCCGCCCGCCCCGCTTCCCCTCCCAGCCAGGCCCCGCCCGCCCAGCTTCCCCTCCCGAACCCGGCCCCGCCCGCCCAGCTTCTCCTCACAGCTTAGCCCCGCCCGCCCAGTTTCTCCTCCCCAGCAAGGCCCCGCCCGCCCAGTTTCTCCTCCCAGCCAGGCCCCGCCCGCCCAGCTTCCCCTCCCGAACCCGGCCCCGCCCGCCCAGCTTCTGCTAGCGAGCTCGGCCCCGCCCGCCCAGCTTCCCCTCCCAGCTTGGCCCCGCCCGCCCAGTTTCTCCTCCCGAGCTCGGCCCCGCCCGCCCCGCTTCCCCTCCCAGCTTGGCCCCGCCCGCCCCGCTTCCCATCCCGAGCGAGGCCCCGCCCGCCCAGTTTCTCCTCCCAGCTTGGCCCCGCCCGCCCAGCTTCCCCTCCCGAACCCGGCCCCGCCCGCCAAGCTTCTCCTAGCCAGCTCGGCCCCGCCCGCCCCGCTTCCCCTCCCAGCCAGGCCCCGCCCGCCCAGTTTCTCCTCCCAGCCTGGCCCCGCCCGCCCAGCTTCCCCTCCCGAACCCGGCCCCGCCCGCCAAGCTTCTCCTAGCCAGCTCGGCCCCGCCCGCCCCGCTTCCCCTCCCAGCCAGGCCCCGCCCGCCCAGTTTCTCCTCCCAGCACGGCCCCGCCCACCCAGCTTCCCCTCCCAGCCTGGCCCCGCCCGCCCAGTTTCTCCTCCCGAGTGCGGCCCCGCCCGCCCCGCTTCTCCTCCCGAGTCCGGCCCCGCCCGCCCAGCTTCCCCTCCCAGCTTGGCCCCGCCCGCCCAGCTTCCCCTCCCAGCCAGGCCCCGCCCGCCCAGCTTCTCCTCCCGAGCTCGGATTCGCCCGCTCCGCTTCCCCTCCCAGCCAGGCCCCGCCCGCCCAGTTTCTCCTCCCGAGTCCGGCCCCGCCCGCCCAGTTTCTCCTCCCGAGTCCGGCCCCGCCCGCCCAGTTTCTCCTCCCGAGTCCGGCCCCGCCCGCCCAGTTTCTCCTTCCGAGCGAGGCCCCGCCCGCCCAGCTTCCCCTCCCGAATCCGGCCCCGCCCGCCCATGTTCCCCTCCCAGCCAGGCCCCGCCCGCCCAGTTTCTCCACCCAGCTTGGCCCCGCCCGCCCAGCTTCCCCTCCCGATCCCGGCCCCGCCCGCCCATGTTCCCCTCCCAGCCAGGCCCCGCCCGCCCAGTTTCTCCTCCCAGCTGGGCCCCGCACGCCCAGCTTCCCCTCCCGATCCCGGCCCCGCCCGCCCATGTTCCCCTCCCAGCTTGGCCCCGCCCGCCCAGTTTCTCCTCCCGAACCCGGCCCCGCCCGCCAAGCTTCTCCTAGCGAGCCCGGCCCCCCCCGCCCAGCTTCCCCTCCAAGCCAGGCCCCGCCCGCCCCGCTTCCCCTCCCGAGTCCGGCCCCGCCCGCCCAGTTTCTCCTCCCGAGCTTGGCCCCGCCCGCCCAGCTTCCCATCCCGAGCGAGGCCCCGCCCGCCCAGTTTCTCCTCCCAGCTTGGCCCCGCCCGCCCAGCTTCCCCTCCCGAACCCGGCCCCGCCCGCCCAGCTTCTGCTAGCGAGCTCGGCCCCGCCCGCCCAGCTTCCCCTCCCAGCTTGGCCCCGCCCGCCCAGTTTCTCCTCCCAGCCAGGCCCCGCCCGCCCAGTTTCTCCTCCCGAGTCCGGCCCCGCCCGCCCCGCTTCCCCTCCCAGCCAGGCCCCGCCCGCCCAGTTTCCCCTCCCGAACCCGGCCCCGCCCGCCCAGCTTCTCCTCCCAGCTTAGCCCCGCCCGCCCAGTTTCTCCTCCCAGCACGGCCCCGCCCGCCCATGTTCCCCTCCCAGCTTGGACCCGCCCGCCCAGTTTCTCCTCCCGAACCCGGCCCCGCCCGCCAAGCTTCTCCTAGCGAGCCCGGCCCCCCCCCCAGCCCAGCTTCCCCTCCAAGCCAGGCCCCGCCCGCCCCGCTTCCCCTCCCGAGTCCGGCCCCGCCCGCCCAGTTTCTCCTCCCGAGCTTGGCCCCGCCCGCCCAGCTTCCCATCCCGAGCGAGGCCCCGCCCGCCCAGTTTCTCCTCCCAGCTTGGCCCCGCCCGCCCAGCTTCCCCTCCCGAACCCGGCCCCGCCCGCCCAGCTTCTGCTAGCGAGCTCGGCCCCGCCCGCCCAGTTTCCCCTCCCAGCTTGGCCCCGCCCGCCCAGTTTCTCCTCCCAGCACGGCCCCGCCCGCCCCGCTTCCCCTCCCAGCTTGGCCCCGCCCGCCCCGCTTCCCATCCCGAGCGAGGCCCCGCCCGCCCAGTTTCTCCTCCCAGCTTGGCCCCGCCCGCCCAGCTTCCCCTCCCGAACCCGGCCCCGCCCGCCAAGCTTCTCCTAGCCAGCTCGGCCCCGCCCGCCCCGCTTCCCCTCCCAGCCAGGCCCCGCCCGCCCAGTTTCTCCTCCCGAGTCCGGCCCCGCCCGCCCCGCTTCCCCTCCCAGCCAGGCCCCGCCCGCCCAGCTTCCCCTCCCGAACCCGGCCCCGCCCGCCCAGCTTCTCCTCCCAGCTTAGCCCCGCCCGCCCAGTTTCTCCTCCCAGCATGGCCCCGCCCGCCCAGTTTCCCCTCCCGAACCCGGCCCCGCCCGCCCAGTTTCTCCTCCCGAGCGAGGCCCCGCCCGCCCAGTTTCCCCTCCCGAACCCGGCCCCGCCCGCCCAGTTTCTCCTCCCGAGCGAGGCCCCGCCCGCCCAGCTTCCCCTCCCGATTCCGGCCCTGCCCGCCCAGCTTCTCCTCCCAGCTTGGCCCCGCCCGCCCAGCTTCCCCTCCCAAGAGAGGCCCCGCCCGCCCAGCTTCCCCTCCCGAACCCGGCCCCGCCCGCCCCGCTTCCCCTCCCAGCTTGGCCCCGCCCGCCCAGCTTCCCCTCCCGAGTCCGGCCCCGCCCGCCCAGTTTCTCCTCCCGAGCGAGGCCCCGCGCGCCCAGCTTCCCCTCCCAGCTTGGCCCCGCCCGCCCAGTTTCTCCTCCCGAGCGAGGCCCCGCCCGCCCAGCTTCCCCTCCCGACCCCGGCCCCGCCACACAGTTTCTCCTCCCAGCTTGGCCCCGCCCGCCCAGCTTCCCCTCCCAGCCAGGCCCCGCCCGCCCAGTTTCTCCTCCCGAGCCCGGCCCCGCCCGCTCCGCTTCCCCTCCCAGCCAGGCCCCGCCCGCCCAGTTTCTCCTCCCGAGTCCGGCCCCGCCCGCCCAGTTTCTCCTCCCGAGCCCGGCCCCGCCCGCCCAGTTTCTCCTCCCGAGCGAGGCCCCGCCCGCCCAGCTTCCCCTCCCGAATCCGGCCCCGCCCGCCCATGTTCCCCTCCCAGCCAGGCCCCGCCCGCCCAGTTTCTCCTCCCAGCTTGGCCCCGCCCGCCCATCTTCCCCTCCCGATCCCGGCCCCGCCCGCCCATGTTCCCCTCCCAGCTTGGCCCCGCCCGCCCAGTTTCTCCTCCCGAACCCGGCCCCGCCCGCCAAGCTTCTCCTAGCGAGCCCGGCCCCGCCCGCCCAGCTTCCCCTCCAAGCCAAGCCCCGCCCGCCCCGCTTCCCCTCCCGAGTCCGGCCCCGCCCGCCCAGTTTCTCCTCCCAGCACGGCCCCGCCCACCCAGCTTCCCCTCCCAGCCTGGCCCCGCCCGCCCAGTTTCTCCTCCCGAGTGCGGCCCCGCCCGCCCCGCTTCTCCTCCCGAGTCCGGCCCCACCCGCCCAGCTTCCCCTCCCAGCTTGGCCCCGCCCGCCCAGCTTCCCCTCCCAGCCAGGCCCCGCCCGCCCAGTTTCTCCTCCCGAGCCCGGCCCCGCCCGCCCAGTTTCTCCTCCCGAGCGAGACCCCGCCCGCCCAGCTTCCCCTCTCGAATCCGGCCCCGCCCGCCCATGTTCCCCTCCCAGCCAGGCCCCGCCCGCCCAGTTTCTCCTCCCAGCTTGGCCCCGCCCGCCCATCTTCCCCTCCCGATCCCGGCCCCGCCCGCCCATGTTCCCCTCCCAGCTTGGCCCCGCCCGCCCAGTTTCTCCTCCCGAGTCCGGCCCCGCCCGCCCAGTTTCTCCTCCCAGCACGGCCCCGCCCGCCCAGTTTCTCCTCCCGAGCCCGGCCCCGCCCGCTCCGCTTCCCCTCCCAGCCAAGCCCCGCCCGCCCAGTTTCTCCTCCCGAGCGAGGCCCCGCCCGCCCAGTTTCTCCTCCCGAGCGAGGCCCCGCCCGCCCAGCTTCCCCTCTCGAATCAGGCCCCGCCCGCCCATGTTCCCCTCCCAGCCAGGCCCCGCCCGCCCAGTTTTTCCTCCCAGCTTGGCCCCGCCCGCCCAGCTTCCCCTCCCGATCCCGGCCCCGCCCGCCCATGTTCCCCTCCCAGCTTGGCCCCGGCCGCCCAGTTTCTCCTCCCGAACCCGGCCCCGCCCGCCAAGCTTCTCCTAGCGAGCCCGGCCCCGCCCGCCCAGCTTCCCCTCCAAGCCAGGCCCCGCCCGCCCCGCTTCCCCTCCCGAGTCCGGCCCCGCCCGCCCAGTTTCTCCTCCCGAGCCCGGCCCCGCCCGCCCCGCTTCCCCTCCCAGCTTGGCCCCGCCCGCCCAGTTTCTCCTCCCGAGCGAGGCCCCGCCCGCCCAGTTTCTCCTCCCGAGCGAGGCCCCGCCCGCCCAGCTTCCCCTCCCGAATCCGGCCCCGCCCGCCCATGTTCCCCTCCCAGCCAGGCCCCGCCCGCCCAGTTTTTCCTCCCAGCTTGGCCCCGCCCGCCCAGCTTCCCCTCCCGATCCCGGCCCCGCCCGCCCATGTTCCCCTCCCAGCTTGGCCCCGCCCGCCCAGTTTCTCCTCCCGAACCCGGCCCCGCCCGCCAAGCTTCTCCTAGCGAGCCCGGCCCCGCCCGCCCAGCTTCCCCTCCAAGCCAGGCCCCGCCCGCCCCGCTTCCCCTCCCGAGTCCGGCCCCGCCCGCCCAGTTTCTCCTCCCGAGCTTGGCCCCGCCCGCCCAGATTCCCATCCCGAGCGAGGCTCCGCCCGCCCAGTTTCTCCTCCCAGCTTGGCCCCGCCCGCCCAGCTTCCCCTCCCGAACCCGGCCCCGCCCGCCCAGCTTCTGCTAGCGAGCTCGGCCCCGCCCGCCCAGCTTCCCCTCCCAGCTTGGCCCCGCCCGCCCAGTTTCTCCTCCCAGCCAGGCCCCGCCCGCCCAGTTTCTCCTCCCGAGTCCGGCCCCGCCCGCCCCGCTTCCCCTCCCAGCCAGGCCCCGCCCGCCCAGCTTCCCCTCCCGAACCCGGCCCCGCCCGCCCAGCTTCTCCTCACAGCTTAGCCCCGCCCGCCCAGTTTCTCCTCCCAGCACGGCCCCGCCCGCCCAGTTTCTCCTCCCAGCCAGGCCCCGCCCGCCCAGCTTCCCCTCCCGAACCCGGCCCCGCCCGCCCAGCTTCTGCTAGCGAGCTCGGCCCCGCCCGCCCAGCTTCCCCTCCCAGCTTGGCCCCGCCCGCCCAGTTTCTCCTCCCGAGCTCGGCCCCGCCCGCCCCGCTTCCCCTCCCAGCTTGGCCCCGCCCGCCCCGCTTCCCATCCCGAGCGAGGCCCCGCCCGCCCAGTTTCTCCTCCCAGCTTGGCCCCGCCCGCCCAGCTTCCCCTCCCGAACCCGGCCCCGCCCGCCAAGCTTCTCCTAGCCAGCTCGGCCCCGCCCGCCCCGCTTCCCCTCCCAGCCAGGCCCCGCCCGCCCAGTTTCTCCTCCCAGCCTGGCCCCGCCCGCCCAGCTTCCCCTCCCGAACCCGGCCCCGCCCGCCAAGCTTCTCCTAGCCAGCTCGGCCCCGCCCGCCCCGCTTCCCCTCCCAGCCAGGCCCCGCCCGCCCAGTTTCTCCTCCCGAGTGCGGCCCCGCCCGCCCCGCTTCTCCTCCCGAGTCCGGCCCCGCCCGCCCAGCTTCCCCTCCCAGCTTGGCCCCGCCCGCCCAGCTTCCCCTCCCAGCCAGGCCCCGCCCGCCCAGCTTCTCCTCCCGAGCTCGGATTCGCCCGCTCCGCTTCCCCTCCCAGCCAGGCCCCGCCCGCCCAGTTTCTCCTCCCGAGTCCGGCCCCGCCCGCCCAGTTTCTCCTCCCCAGTCCGGCCCCGCCCGCCCAGTTTCTCCTTCCGAGCGAGGCCCCGCCCGCCCAGCTTCCCCTCCCGAATCCGGCCCCGCCCGCCCATGTTCCCCTCCCAGCCAGGCCCCGCCCGCCCAGTTTCTCCACCCAGCTTGGCCCCGCCCGCCCAGCTTCCCCTCCCGATCCCGGCCCCGCCCGCCCAGCTTCCCCTCCCAGCCTGGCCCCGCCCGCCCAGTTTCTCCTCCCGAACCCGGCCCCGCCCGCCAAGCTTCTCCTAGCGAGCCCGGCCCCCCCCGCCCAGCTTCCCCTCCAAGCCAGGCCCCGCCCGCCCCGCTTCCCCTCCCGAGTCCGGCCCCGCCCGCCCAGTTTCTCCTCCCGAGCTTGGCCCCGCCCGCCCAGCTTCCCATCCCGAGCGAGGCCCCGCCCGCCCAGTTTCTCCTCCCAGCTTGGCCCCGCCCGCCCAGCTTCCCCTCCCGAACCCGGCCCCGCCCGCCCAGCTTCTGCTAGCGAGCTCGGCCCCGCCCGCCCAGCTTCCCCTCCCAGCTTGGCCCCGCCCGCCCAGTTTCTCCTCCCAGCACGGCCCCGCCCGCCCAGTTTCTCCTCCCGAGCTCGGCCCCGCCCGCCCCGCTTCCCCTCCCAGCTTGGCCCCGCCCGCCCCGCTTCCCATCCCGAGCGAGGCCCCGCCCGCCCAGTTTCTCCTCCCAGCTTGGCCCCGCCCGCCCAGCTTCCCCTCCCGAACCCGGCCCCGCCCGCCAAGCTTCTCCTAGCCAGCTCGGCCCCGCCCGCCCCGCTTCCCCTCCCAGCCAGGCCCCGCCCGCCCAGTTTCTCCTCCCGAGTCCGGCCCCGCCCGCCCCGCTTCCCCTCCCAGCCAGGCCCCGCCCGCCCAGCTTCCCCTCCCGAACCCGGCCCCGCCCGCCCAGCTTCTCCTCCCAGCTTAGCCCCGCCCGGCCAGTTTCTCCTCCCAGCACGGCCCCGCCCACCCAGCTTCCCCTCCCAGCCTGGCCCCGCCCGCCCAGTTTCTCCTCCCGAGTCCGGCCCCGCCCGCCCCGCTTCTCCTCCCGAGTCCGGCCCCGCCCGCCCAGCTTCCCCTCCCGAACCCGGCCCCGGCCGCCCAGCTTCTCCTCCCAGCTTAGTCCCGCCCGCCCAGTTTCTCCTCCCAGCATGGCCCCGCCCGCCCAGTTTCTCCTCCCAGCCAGGCCCCGCCCTCCCAGCTTCCCCTCCCGAACCCGGCCCCGCCCGCCCAGCTTCTGCTAGCGAGCTCGGCCCCGCCCGCCCAGCTTCCCCTCCCAGCTTGGCCCCGCCCGCCCAGTTTCTCCTCCCAGCACGGCCCCGCCCACCCAGCTTCCCCTCCCAGCCAGGCCCCGCCCGCCCAGTTTCTCCTCCGGAGCCCGGCCCCGCCCGCTCCGCTTCCCCTCCCAGCCAGGACCCGCCCGCCCAGTTTCTCCTCCCGAGCCCGGCCCCGCCCGCCCCGCTTTCCCTCCCAGCTTGGCCCCGCCCGCCCAGTTTCTCCTCCCGAGCGAGGCCCCGCCCGCCCCGCTTCTCCTCCCGAGCTTGGCCCCGCCCGCCCAGCTTCCCATCCCGAGCGAGGCCCCGCCCGCCCAGTTTCTCCTCCCAGCTTGGCCCCGCCCGCCCAGCTTCCCCTCCCGAACCCGGCCCCGCCCGCCCAGCTTCTGCTAGCGAGCTCGGCCCCGCCCGCCCAGCTTCCCCTCCCAGCTTGGCCCCGCCCGCCCAGTTTCTCCTCCCAGCCAAGCCCCGCCCGCCCAGTTTCTCCTCCCGAGTGCGGCCCCGCCCGCCCCGCTTCCCTTCCCAGCCAGGCCCCGCCCGCCCAGCTTCCCCTCCCGAACCCGGCCCCGCCCGCCCAGCTTCTCCTCACAGCTTAGCCCCGCCCGCCCAGTTTCTCCTCCCAGCACGGCCCCGCCCGCCCAGTTTCTCCTCCCAGCCAGGCCCCGCCCGCCCAGCTTCCCCTCCCGAACCCGGCCCCGCCCGCCCAGCTTCTGCTAGCGAGCTCGGCCCCGCCCGCCCAGCTTCCCCTCCCAGCTTGGCCCCGCCCGCCCAGTTTCTCCTCCCGAGCTCGGCCCCGCCCGCCCCGCTTCCCCTCCCAGCTTGGCCCCGCCCGCCCCGCTTCCCATCCCGAGCGAGGCCCCGCCCGCCCAGTTTCTCCTCCCAGCTTGGCCCCGCCCGCCCAGCTTCCCCTCCCGAACCCGGCCCCGCCCGCCAAGCTTCTCCTAGCCAGCTCGGCCCCGCCCGCCCCGCTTCCCCTCCCAGCCAGGCCCCGCCCGCCCAGCTTCCCCTCCCGAACCCGGCCCCGCCCGCCCAGCTTCTCCTCCCAGCTTAGCCCCGCCCGGCCAGTTTCTCCTCCCAGCACGGCCCCGCCCACCCAGCTTCCCCTCCCAGCCTGGCCCCGCCCGCCCAGTTTCTCCTCCCGAGTCCGGCCCCGCCCGCCCCGCTTCCCCTCCCGAACCCGGCCCCGCCCGCCCAGCTTCTCCTCCCAGCTTAGTCCCGCCCGCCCAGTTTCTCCTCCCAGCATGGCCCCGCCCGCCCAGTTTCTCCTCCCAGCCAGGCCCCGCCCTCCCAGCTTCCCCTCCCGAACCCGGCCCCGCCCGCCCAGCTTCTGCTAGCGAGCTCGGCCCCGCCCGCCCAGCTTCCCCTCCCAGCTTGGCCCCGCCCGCCCAGTTTCTCCTCCCAGCACGGCCCCGCCCACCCAGCTTCCCCTCCCAGCCAGGCCCCGCCCGCCCAGTTTCTCCTCCGGAGCCCGGCCCCGCCCGCTCCGCTTCCCCTCCCAGCCAGGCCCCGCCCGCCCAGTTTCTCCTCCCGAGCCCGGCCCCGCCCGCCCCGCTTTCCCTGCCAGCTTGGCCCCGCCCGCCCAGTTTCTCCTCCCGAGCGAGGCCCCGCCCGCCCCGCTTCTCCTCCCGAGCGAGGCCCCGCCCGCCCAGCTTCCCCTCCCGAATCCGGCCCCGCCCGCCCAGCTTCCCCTCCCAGCCAGGCCCCGCCCGCCCAGTTTCTCCTCCCGAGCGAGGCCCCGCCCGCCCCGCTTCTCCTCCCGAGCGAGGCCCCGCCCGCCCAGCTTCCCCTCCCGAATCCGGCCCCGCCCGCCCAGCTTCCCCTCCCAGCCAGGCCCCGCCCGCCCAGTTTCTCCTCCCGAGCCTGGCCCCGCCCGCTCCGCTTCCCCTCCCAGCCAGGCCCCGCCCGCCCAGTTTCTCCTCCCGAGTCCGGCCCCGCCCGCCCAGTTTCTCCTCCCGAGTCCGGCCCCGCCCGCCCCGCTTCCCCTCCCAGCCAGGCCCCGCCCTCCCAGCTTCCCCTCCCAGCCAGGCGCCGCCCGCCCAGTTTCTCCTCCCGAGCCCGGCCCCGCCCGCTCCGCTTCCCCTCCCAGCCAGGCCCCGCCCGCCCAGTTTCTCCTCCCGAGCCCGGCCCCGCCCGCCCCGCTTCCCCTCCCAGCTTGGCCCCGCCCGCCCAGTTTCTCCTCCCGAGCGAGGCCCCGCCCGCCCAGTTTCTCCTCCGGAGTCCGGCCCCGCCCGCCCCGCTTCCCCTCCCAGCTTGGCCCCGCCCGCCCAGTTTCTCCTCCCGAGCGAGGCCCCGCCCGCCCAGTTTCTCCTCCCGAGTCCGGCCCCGCCCGCCCCGCTTCCCCTCCCAGCCAGGCCCCGCCCGCCCAGCTTCCCCTCCCAGCCAGGCCCCGCCCGCCCAGTTTCTCCTCCCGAGCTTGACCCCGCCCGCCCAGCTTCCCATCCCGAGCGAGGCCCCGCCCGGCCAGTTTCTCCTCCCAGCTTGGCCCCGCCCGCCCAGCTTCCCCTCCCGAACCCGGCCCCGCCCGCCCAGCTTCTGCTAGCGAGCTCGGCCCCGCCCGCCCAGCTTCCCCTCCCAGCTTGGCCCCGCCCGCCCAGTTTCTCCTCCCAGCCAGGCCCCGCCCGCCCAGTTTCTCCTCCCGAGTCCGGACCCGCCCGCCCCGCTTCCCCTCCCAGCCAGGCCCCGCCCGCCCAGCTTCCCCTCCCGAACCCGGCCCCGCCCGCCCAGCTTCTCCTCCCAGCTAAGCCCCGCCCGCCCAGTTTCTCCTCCCAGCACGGCCCCGCCCGCCCAGTTTCTCCTCCCAGCACGGCCCCGCCCACCCAGCTTCCCCTCCCAGCCTGGCCCCGCCCGCCCAGTTTCTCCTCCCGAGTGCGGCCCCGCCCGCCCCGCTTCTTCTCCCGAGCGAGGCCCCGCCCGCCCAGCTTCCCCTCCCAGCTTGGCCCCGCCCGCCCAGCTTCCCCTCCCGAACCCGGCCCCGCCCGCCCAGCTTCTGCTAGCGAGCTCGGCCCCGCCCGCCCAGCTTCCCCTCCCAGCTTGGCCCCGCCCGCCCAGTTTCTCCTCCCAGCCAGGCCCCGCCCGCCCAGTTTCTCCTCCCGAGTCCGGCCCCGCCCGCCCCGCTTCCCCTCCCAGCCAGGCCCCGGCCGCCCAGCTTCCCCTCCCGAACCCGGCCCCGCCCGCCCAGCTTCTCCTCCCAGCTTAGCCCCGCCCGCCCAGTTTCTCCTCCCAGCACGGCCCCGCCCGCCCAGTTTCTCCTCCCAGCACGGCCCCGCCCACCCAGCTTCCCCTCCCAGCCTGGCCCCGCCCGCCCAGTTTCTCCTCCCGAGTGCGGCCCCGCCCGCCCCGCTTCTCCTCCCGAGTCCGGCCCCGCCCGCCCAGCTTCCCCTCCCAGCTTGGCCCCGCCCGCCCAGCTTCCCCTCCCAGCCAGGCCCCGCCCGCCCAGCTTCTCCTCCCGAGCTCGGATTCGCCCGCTCCGCTTCCCCTCCCACCCAGGCCCCGCCCGCCCAGTTTCTCCTCCCGAGTCCGGCCCCGCCCGCCCAGTTTCTCCTCCCGAGTGCGGCCCCGCCCGCCCAGTTTCTCCTTCCGAGCGAGGCCCCGCCCGCCCAGCTTCCCCTCCCGAATCCGGCCCCGCCCGCCCATGTTCCCCTCCCAGCCAGGCCCCGCCCGCCCAGTTTCTCCACCCAGCTTGGCCCCGCCCGCCCAGCTTCCCCTCCCGATCCCGGCCCCGCCCGCCCATGTTCCCCTCCCAGCCAGGCCCCGCCCGCCCAGTTTCTCCTCCCAGCTGGGCCCCGCACGCCCAGCTTCCCCTCCCGATCCCGGCCCCGCCCGCCCATGTTCCCCTCCCAGCTTGGCCCCGCCCGCCCAGTTTCTCCTCCCGAACCCGGCCCCGCCCGCCAAGCTTCTCCTAGCGAGCCCGGCCCCCCCCGCCCAGCTTCCCCTCCAAGCCAGGCCCCGCCCGCCCCGCTTCCCCTCCCGAGTCCGGCCCCGCCCGCCCAGTTTCTCCTCCCGAGCTTGGCCCCGCCCGCCCAGCTTCCCATCCCGAGCGAGGCCCCGCCCGCCCAGTTTCTCCTCCCAGCTTGGCCCCGCCCGCCCAGCTTCCCCTCCCGAACCCGGCCCCGCCCGCCCAGCTTCTGCTAGCGAGCTCGGCCCCGCCCGCCCAGCTTCCCCTCCCAGCTTGGCCCCGCCCGCCCAGTTTCTCCTCCCAGCCAGGCCCCGCCCGCCCAGTTTCTCCTCCCGAGTCCGGCCCCGCCCGCCCCGCTTCCCCTCCCAGCCAGGCCCCGCCCGCCCAGCTTCCCCTCCCGAACCCGGCCCCGCCCGCCCAGCTTCTCCTCCCAGCTTAGCCCCGCCCGCCCAGTTTCTCCTCCCAGCACGGCCCCTCCCGCCCATGTTCCCCTCCCAGCTTGGACCCGCCCGCCCAGTTTCTCCTCCCGAACCCGGCCCCGCCCGCCAAGCTTCTCCTAGCGAGCCCGGCCCCCCCCCCGCCCAGCTTCCCCTCCAAGCCAGGCCCCGCCCGCCCCGCTTCCCCTCCCGAGTCCGGCCCCGCCCGCCCAGTTTCTCCTCCCGAGCTTGGCCCCGCCCGCCCAGCTTCCCATCCCGAGCGAGGCCCCGCCCGCCCAGTTTCTCCTCCCAGCTTGGCCCCGCCCGCCCAGCTTCCCCTCCCGAACCCGGCCCCGCCCGCCCAGCTTCTGCTAGCGAGCTCGGCCCCGCCCGCCCAGTTTCCCCTCCCAGCTTGGCCCCGCCCGCCCAGTTTCTCCTCCCAGCACGGCCCCGCCCGCCCAGTTTCTCCTCCCGAGCTCGGCCCCGCCCGCCCCGCTTCCCCTCCCAGCTTGGCCCCGCCCGCCCCGCTTCCCATCCCGAGCGAGGCCCCGCCCGCCCAGTTTCTCCTCCCAGCTTGGCCCCGCCCGCCCAGCTTCCCCTCCCGAACCCGGCCCCGCCCGCCAAGCTTCTCCTAGCCAGCTCGGCCCCGCCCGCCCCGCTTCCCCTCCCAGCCAGGCCCCGCCCGCCCAGTTTCTCCTCCCGAGTCCGGCCCCGCCCGCCCCGCTTCCCCTCCCAGCCAGGCCCCGCCCGCCCAGCTTCCCCTCCCGAACCCGGCCCCGCCCGCCCAGCTTCTCCTCCCAGCTTAGCCCCGCCCGGCCAGTTTCTCCTCCCAGCACGGCCCCGCCCACCCAGCTTCCCCTCCCAGCCTGGCCCCGCCCGCCCCGCTTCTCCTCCCGAGTCCGGCCCCGCCCGCCCAGCTTCCCCTCCCGAACCCGGCCCCGCCCGCCCAGCTTCTCCTCCCAGCTTAGTCCCGCCCGCCCAGTTTCTCCTCCCAGCATGGCCCCGCCCGCCCAGTTTCCCCTCCCGAACCCGGCCCCGCCCGCCCAGTTTCTCCTCCCGAGCGAGGCCCCGCCCGCCCAGTTTCCCCTCCCGAACCCGGCCCCGCCCGCCCAGTTTCTCCTCCCGATCGAGGCCCCGCCCGCCCAGCTTCCCCTCCCGATTCCGGCCCTGCCCGCCCAGCTTCTCCTCCCAGCTTGGCCCCGCCCGCCCAGCTTCCCCTCCCAAGAGAGGCCCCGCCCGCCCAGCTTCCCCTCCCGAACCCGGCCCCGCCCGCCCCGCTTCCCCTCCCAGCTTGGCCCCGCCCGCCCAGCTTCCCATCGCGAGCGAGGCCCCGCCCGCCCAGTTTCTCCTCCCAGCTTGGCCCCGCCCGCCCAGCTTCCCCTCCCGAGTCCGGCCCCGCCCGCCCAGTTTCTCCTCCCGAGCGAGGCCCCGCGCGCCCAGCTTCCCCTCCCAGCTTGGCCCCGCCCGCCCAGTTTCTCCTCCCGAGCGAGGCCCCGCCCGCCCAGCTTCCCCTCCCAGCCAGGCCCCGCCCGCCCAGTTTCTCCTCCCGAGCCCGGCCCCGCCCGCTCCGCTTCCCCTCCCAGCCAGGCCCCGCCCGCCCAGTTTCTCCTCCCGAGTCCGGCCCCGCCCGCCCAGTTTCTCCTCCCGAGCCCGGCCCCGCCCGCCCAGTTTCTCCTCCCGAGCGAGGCCCCGCCCGCCCAGCTTCCCCTCCCGAATCCGGCCCCGCCCGCCCATGTTCCCCTCCCAGCCAGGCCCCGCCCGCCCAGTTTCTCCTCCCAGCTTGGCCCCGCCCGCCCATCTTCCCCTCCCGATCCCGGCCCCGCCCGCCCATGTTCCCCTCCCAGCTTGGCCCCGCCCGCCCAGTTTCTCCTCCCGAACCCGGCCCCGCCCGCCAAGCTTCTCCTAGCGAGCCCGGCCCCGCCCGCCCAGCTTCCCCTCCAAGCCAAGCCCCGCCCGCCCCGCTTCCCCTCCCGAGTCCGGCCCCGCCCGCCCAGTTTCTCCTCCCAGCACGGCCCCGCCCACCCAGCTTCCCCTCCCAGCCTGGCCCCGCCCGCCCAGTTTCTCCTCCCGAGTGCGGCCCCGCCCGCCCCGCTTCTCCTCCCGAGTCCGGCCCCACCCGCCCAGCTTCCCCTCCCAGCTTGGCCCCGCCCGCCCAGCTTCCCCTCCCAGCCAGGCCCCGCCCGCCCAGTTTCTCCTCCCGAGCCCGGCCCCGCCCGCCCAGTTTCTCCTCCCGAGCGAGACCCCGCCCGCCCAGCTTCCCCTCTCGAATCCGGCCCCGCCCGCCCATGTTCCCCTCCCAGCCAGGCCCCGCCCGCCCAGTTTCTCCTCCCAGCTTGGCCCCGCCCGCCCATCTTCCCCTCCCGATCCCGGCCCCGCCCGCCCATGTTCCCCTCCCAGCTTGGCCCCGCCCGCCCAGTTTCTCCTCCCGAGTCCGGCCCCGCCCGCCCAGTTTCTCCTCCCAGCACGGCCCCGCCCGCCCAGTTTCTCCTCCCGAGCCCGGCCCCGCCCGCTCCGCTTCCCCTCCCAGCCAAGCCCCGCCCGCTCAGTTTCTCCTCCCGAGCGAGGCCCCGCCCGCCCAGTTTCTCCTCCCGAGCGAGGCCCCGCCCGCCCAGCTTCCCCTCTCGAATCAGGCCCCGCCCGCCCATGTTCCCCTCCCAGCCAGGCCCCGCCCGCCCAGTTTTTCCTCCCAGCTTGGCCCCGCCCGCCCAGCTTCCCCTCCCGATCCCGGCCCCGCCCGCCCATGTTCCCCTCCCAGCTTGGCCCCGGCCGCCCAGTTTCTCCTCCCGAACCCGGCCCCGCCCGCCAAGCTTCTCCTAGCGAGCCCGGCCCCGCCCGCCCAGCTTCCCCTCCAAGCCAGGCCCCGCCCGCCCCGCTTCCCCTCCCGAGTCCGGCCCCGCCCGCCCAGTTTCTCCTCCCGAGCCCGGCCCCGCCCGCCCCGCTTCCCCTCCCAGCTTGGCCCCGCCCGCCCAGTTTCTCCTCCCGAGCGAGGCCCCGCCCGCCCAGTTTCTCCTCCCGAGCGAGGCCCCGCCCGCCCAGCTTCCCCTCCCGAATCCGGCCCCGCCCGCCCATGTTCCCCTCCCAGCCAGGCCCCGCCCGCCCAGTTTCTCCTCCCAGCTTGGCCCCGCCCGCCCAGCTTCCCCTCCCGATCCCGGCCCCGCCCGCCCATGTTCCCCTCCCAGCTTGGCCCCGCCCGCCCAGTTTCTCCTCCCGAACCCGGCCCCGCCCGCCAAGCTTCTCCTAGCGAGCCCGGCCCCGCCCGCCCAGCTTCCCCTCCAAGCCAGGCCCCGCCCGCCCCGCTTCCCCTCCCGAGTCCGGCCCCGCCCGCCCAGTTTCTCCTCCCGAGCTTGGCCCCGCCCGCCCAGATTCCCATCCCGAGCGAGGCTCCGCCCGCCCAGTTTCTCCTCCCAGCTTGGCCCCGCCCGCCCAGCTTCCCCTCCCGAACCCGGCCCCGCCCGCCCAGCTTCTCCTAGCGAGCTCGGCCCCGCCCGCCCAGCTTCCCCTCCCAGCTTGGCCCCGCCCGCCCAGTTTCTCCTCCCAGCCAGGCCCCGCCCGCCCAGTTTCTCCTCCCGAGTCCGGCCCCGCCCGCCCCGCTTCCCCTCCCAGCCAGGCCCCGCCCGCCCAGCTTCCCCTCCCGAACCCGGCCCCGCCCGCCCAGCTTCTCCTCACAGCTTAGCCCCGCCCGCCCAGTTTCTCCTCCCAGCACGGCCCCGCCCGCCCAGTTTCTCCTCCCAGCCAGGCCCCGCCCGCCCAGCTTCCCCTCCCGAACCCGGCCCCGCCCGCCCAGCTTCTGCTAGCGAGCTCGGCCCCGCCCGCCCAGCTTCCCCTCCCAGCTTGGCCCCGCCCGCCCAGTTTCTCCTCCCGAGCTCGGCCCCGCCCGCCCCGCTTCCCCTCCCAGCTTGGCCCCGCCCGCCCCGCTTCCCATCCCGAGCGAGGCCCCGCCCGCCCAGTTTCTCCTCCCAGCTTGGCCCCGCCCGCCCAGCTTCCCCTCCCGAACCCGGCCCCGCCCGCCAAGCTTCTCCTAGCCAGCTCGGCCCCGCCCGCCCCGCTTCCCCTCCCAGCCAGGCCCCGCCCGCCCAGTTTCTCCTCCCAGCCTGGCCCCGCCCGCCCAGCTTCCCCTCCCGAACCCGGCCCCGCCCGCCAAGCTTCTCCTAGCCAGCTCGGCCCCGCCCGCCCCGCTTCCCCTCCCAGCCAGGCCCCGCCCGCCCAGTTTCTCCTCCCAGCACGGCCCCGCCCACCCAGCTTCCCCTCCCAGCCTGGCCCCGCCCGCCCAGTTTCTCCTCCCGAGTGCGGCCCCGCCCGCCCCGCTTCTCCTCCCGAGTCCGGCCCCGCCCGCCCAGCTTCCCCTCCCAGCTTGGCCCCGCCCGCCCAGCTTCCCCTCCCAGCCAGGCCCCGCCCGCCCAGCTTCTCCTCCCGAGCTCGGATTCGCCCGCTCCGCTTCCCCTCCCAGCCAGGCCCCGCCCGCCCAGTTTCTCCTCCCGAGTCCGGCCCCGCCCGCCCAGTTTCTCCTCCCGAGTCCGGCCCCGCCCGCCCAGTTTCTCCTTCCGAGCGAGGCCCCGCCCGCCCAGCTTCCCCTCCCGAATCCGGCCCCGCCCGCCCATGTTCCCCTCCCAGCCAGGCCCCGCCCGCCCAGTTTCTCCACCCAGCTTGGCCCCGCCCGCCCAGCTTCCCCTCCCGATCCCGGCCCCGCCCGCCCAGCTTCCCCTCCCGATCCCGGCCCCGCCCGCCCATGTTCCCCTCCCAGCCAGGCCCCGCCCGCCCAGTTTCTCCTCCCAGCTGGGCCCCGCACGCCCAGCTTCCCCTCCCGATCCCGGCCCCGCCCGCCCATGTTCCCCTCCCAGCTTGGCCCCGCCCGCCCAGTTTCTCCTCCCGAACCCGGCCCCGCCCGCCAAGCTTCTCCTAGCGAGCCCGGCCCCCCCCGCCCAGCTTCCCCTCCAAGCCAGGCCCCGCCCGCCCCGCTTCCCCTCCCGAGTCCGGCCCCGCCCGCCCAGTTTCTCCTCCCGAGCTTGGCCCCGCCCGCCCAGCTTCCCATCCCGAGCGAGGCCCCGCCCGCCCAGTTTCTCCTCCCAGCTTGGCCCCGCCCGCCCAGCTTCCCCTCCCGAACCCGGCCCCGCCCGCCCAGCTTCTGCTAGCGAGCTCGGCCCCGCCCGCCCAGCTTCCCCTCCCAGCTTGGCCCCGCCCGCCCAGTTTCTCCTCCCAGCCAGGCCCCGCCCGCCCAGTTTCTCCTCCCGAGTCCGGCCCCGCCCGCCCCGCTTCCCCTCCCAGCCAGGCCCCGCCCGCCCAGTTTCCCCTCCCGAACCCGGCCCCGCCCGCCCAGCTTCTCCTCCCAGCTTAGCCCCGCCCGCCCAGTTTCTCCTCCCAGCACGGCCCCGCCCGCCCATGTTCCCCTCCCAGCTTGGACCCGCCCGCCCAGTTTCTCCTCCCGAACCCGGCCCCGCCCGCCAAGCTTCTCCTAGCGAGCCCGGCCCCCCCCCCCGCCCAGCTTCCCCTCCAAGCCAGGCCCCGCCCGCCCCGCTTCCCCTCCCGAGTCCGGCCCCGCCCGCCCAGTTTCTCCTCCCGAGCTTCGCCCCGCCCGCCCAGCTTCCCATCCCGAGCGAGGCCCCGCCCGCCCAGTTTCTCCTCCCAGCTTGGCCCCGCCCGCCCAGCTTCCCCTCCCGAACCCGGCCCCGCCCGCCCAGCTTCTGCTAGCGAGCTCGGCCCCGCCCGCCCAGTTTCCCCTCCCAGCTTGGCCCCGCCCGCCCAGTTTCTCCTCCCAGCACGGCCCCGCCCGCCCCGCTTCCCCTCCCAGCTTGGCCCCGCCCGCCCCGCTTCCCATCCCGAGCGAGGCCCCGCCCGCCCAGTTTCTCCTCCCAGCTTGGCCCCGCCCGCCCAGCTTCCCCTCCCGAACCCGGCCCCGCCCGCCAAGCTTCTCCTAGCCAGCTCGGCCCCGCCCGCCCCGCTTCCCCTCCCAGCCAGGCCCCGCCCGCCCAGTTTCTCCTCCCGAGTCCGGCCCCGCCCGCCCCGCTTCCCCTCCCAGCCAGGCCCCGCCCGCCCAGCTTCCCCTCCCGAACCCGGCCCCGCCCGCCCAGCTTCTCCTCCCAGCTTAGCCCCGCCCGGCCAGTTTCTCCTCCCAG
This sequence comes from Pelodiscus sinensis, assembly GCF_052426305.1. Lineage (NCBI taxonomy): Eukaryota > Metazoa > Chordata > Testudines > Trionychidae > Pelodiscus > Pelodiscus sinensis. The sequence continues at coordinate 1,237,906 of NC_143066.1, read as the reverse complement.
CACGGCCCCGCCCACCCAGCTTCCCCTCCCAGCCTGGCCCCGCCCGCCCCGCTTCTCCTCCCGAGTCCGGCCCCGCCCGCCCAGCTTCCCCTCCCGAACCCGGCCCCGCCCGCCCAGCTTCTCCTCCCAGCTTAGTCCCGCCCGCCCAGTTTCTCCTCCCAGCATGGCCCCGCCCGCCCAGTTTCCCCTCCCGAACCCGGCCCCGCCCGCCCAGTTTCTCCTCCCGAGCGAGGCCCCGCCCGCCCAGTTTCCCCTCCCGAACCCGGCCCCGCCCGCCCAGTTTCTCCTCCCGAGCGAGGCCCCGCCCGCCCAGCTTCCCCTCCCGATTCCGGCCCTGCCCGCCCAGCTTCTCCTCCCAGCTTGGCCCCGCCCGCCCAGCTTCCCCTCCCAAGAGAGGCCCCGCCCGCCCAGCTTCCCCTCCCGAACCCGGCCCCGCCCGCCCCGCTTCCCCTCCCAGCTTGGCCCCGCCCGCCCAGCTTCCCATCGCGAGCGAGGCCCCGCCCGCCCAGTTTCTCCTCCCAGCTTGGCCCCGCCCGCCCAGCTTCCCCTCCCGAGTCCGGCCCCGCCCGCCCAGTTTCTCCTCCCGAGCGAGGCCCCGCGCGCCCAGCTTCCCCTCCCAGCTTGGCCCCGCCCGCCCAGTTTCTCCTCCCGAGCGAGGCCCCGCCCGCCCAGCTTCCCCTCCCGACCCCGGCCCCGCCACACAGTTTCTCCTCCCAGCTTGGCCCCGCCCGCCCAGCTTCCCCTCCCAGCCAGGCCCCGCCCGCCCAGTTTCTCCTCCCGAGCCCGGCCCCGCCCGCTCCGCTTCCCCTCCCAGCCAGGCCCGCCCGCCCAGTTTCTCCTCCCGAGTCCGGCCCCGCCCGCCCAGTTTCTCCTCCCGAGCCCGGCCCCGCCCGCCCGTTTCTCCTCCCGAGCGAGGCCCCGCCCGCCCAGCTTCCCCTCCCGAATCCGGCCCCGCCCGCCCATGTTCCCCTCCCAGCCAGGCCCCGCCCGCCCAGTTTCTCCTCCCAGCTTGGCCCCGCCCGCCCATCTTCCCCTCCCGATCCCGGCCCCGCCCGCCCATGTTCCCCTCCCAGCTTGGCCCCGCCCGCCCAGTTTCTCCTCCCGAACCCGGCCCCGCCCGCCAAGCTTCTCCTAGCGAGCCCGGCCCCGCCCGCCCAGCTTCCCCTCCAAGCCAGGCCCCGCCCGCCCCGCTTCCCCTCCCGAGTCCGGCCCCGCCCGCCCAGTTTCTCCTCCCAGCACGGCCCCGCCCACCCAGCTTCCCCTCCCAGCCTGGCCCCGCCCGCCCAGTTTCTCCTCCCGAGTGCGGCCCCGCCCGCCCCGCTTCTCCTCCCGAGTCCGGCCCCACCCGCCCAGCTTCCCCTCCCAGCTTGGCCCCGCCCGCCCAGCTTCCCCTCCCAGCCAGGCCCCGCCCGCCCAGTTTCTCCTCCCGAGCCCGGCCCCGCCCGCCCAGTTTCTCCTCCCGAGCGAGACCCCGCCCGCCCAGCTTCCCCTCTCGAATCCGGCCCCGCCCGCCCATGTTCCCCTCCCAGCCAGGCCCCGCCCGCCCAGTTTCTCCTCCCAGCTTGGCCCCGCCCGCCCATCTTCCCCTCCCGATCCCGGCCCCGCCCGCCCATGTTCCCCTCCCAGCTTGCCCCGCCCGCCCAGTTTCTCCTCCCGAGTCCGGCCCCGCCCGCCCAGTTTCTCCTCCCAGCACGGCCCCGCCCGCCCAGTTTCTCCTCCCGAGCCCGGCCCCGCCCGCTCCGCTTCCCCTCCCAGCCAAGCCCCGCCCGCCCAGTTTCTCCTCCCGAGCGAGGCCCCGCCCGCCCAGTTTCTCCTCCCGAGCGAGGCCCCGCCCGCCCAGCTTCCCCTCTCGAATCAGGCCCCGCCCGCCCATGTTCCCCTCCCAGCCAGGCCCCGCCCGCCCAGTTTTTCCTCCCAGCTTGGCCCCGCCCGCCCAGCTTCCCCTCCCGATCCCGGCCCCGCCCGCCCATGTTCCCCTCCCAGCTTGGCCCCGGCCGCCCAGTTTCTCCTCCCGAACCCGCCCCGCCCGCCAAGCTTCTCCTAGCGAGCCCGGCCCCGCCCGCCCAGCTTCCCCTCCAAGCCAGGCCCCGCCCGCCCCGCTTCCCCTCCCGAGTCCGGCCCGCCCGCCCAGTTTCTCCTCCCGAGCCCGGCCCCGCCCGCCCCGCTTCCCCTCCCAGCTTGGCCCCGCCCGCCCAGTTTCTCCTCCCGAGCGAGGCCCCGCCCGCCCAGTTTCTCCTCCCGAGCGAGGCCCCGCCCGCCCAGCTTCCCCTCCCGAATCCGGCCCGCCCGCCCATGTTCCCCTCCCAGCCAGGCCCCGCCCGCCCAGTTTTTCCTCCCAGCTTGGCCCCGCCCGCCCAGCTTCCCCTCCCGATCCCGGCCCCGCCCGCCCATGTTCCCCTCCCAGCTTGGCCCCGCCCGCCCAGTTTCTCCTCCCGAACCCGGCCCCGCCCGCCAAGCTTCTCCTAGCGAGCCCGGCCCCGCCCGCCCAGCTTCCCCTCCAAGCCAGGCCCCGCCCGCCCGCTTCCCCTCCCGAGTCCGGCCCCGCCCGCCCAGTTTCTCCTCCCGAGCTTGGCCCCGCCCGCCCAGATTCCCATCCCGAGCGAGGCTCCGCCCGCCCAGTTTCTCCTCCCAGCTTGGCCCCGCCCGCCCAGCTTCCCCCCCCGAACCCGGCCCCGCCCGCCCAGCTTCTGCTAGCGAGCTCGGCCCCGCCCGCCCAGCTTCCCCTCCCAGCTTGGCCCCGCCGCCCCAGTTTCTCCTCCCAGCCAGGCCCCGCCCGCCCCGCTTCTCCTCCCGAGTCCGGCCCCGCCCGCCCAGCTTCCCCTCCCGAACCCGGCCCCGCCCGCCCAGCTTCTCCTCCCAGCTTAGTCCCGCCCGCCCAGTTTCTCCTCCCAGCATGGCCCCGCCCGCCCATTTCCCCTCCCGAACCCGGCCCCGCCCGCCCAGTTTCTCCTCACGAGCGAGGCCCCGCCCGCCCAGTTTCCCCTCCCGAACCCGGCCCCGCCCGCCCAGTTTCTCCTCCCGAGCGAGGCCCCGCCCGCCCAGCTTCCCCTCCCGATTCCGGCCCTGCCCGCCCAGCTTCTCCTCCCAGCTTGGCCCCGCCCGCCCAGCTTCCCCTCCAAGCTTGGCCCCGCCCGCCCAGCTTCCCCTCCCGAACCCGGCCCCGCCCGCCCCGCTTCCCCTCCCAGCTTGGCCCCGCCCGCCCAGCTTCCCATCGCGAGCGAGGCCCCGCCGCCCAGTTTCTCCTCCCAGCTTGGCCCCGCCCGCCCAGCTTCCCCTCCCGAGTCCGGCCCCGCCCGCCCAGTTTCTCCTCCCGAGCGAGGCCCCGCGCGCCCAGCTTCCCCTCCCAGCTTGGCCCCGCCCGCCCAGTTTCTCCTCCCGAGCGAGGCCCCGCCCGCCCAGCTTCCCCTCCCGACCCCGGCCCCGCCACACAGTTTCTCCTCCCAGCTTGGCCCCGCCCGCCCAGCTTCCCCTCCCAGCCAGGCCCCGGCCGCCCAGTTTCTCCTCCCGAGCCCGGCCCCCCCCCCGCTTCCCCTCCCAGCCAGGCCCCGCCCGCCAGTTTCTCCTCCCGAGTCCGGCCCCGCCCGCCCAGTTTCTCCTCCCGAGCCCGGCCCCGCCCGCCCAGTTTCTCCTCCCGAGCGAGGCCCCGCCCGCCCAGCTTCCCCTCCCGAATCCGGCCCCGCCCGCCCATGTTCCCCTCCCAGCCAGGCCCCGCCCGCCCAGTTTCTCCTCCCAGCTTGGCCCCGCCCGCCCATCTTCCCCTCCCGATCCCGGCCCCGCCCGCCCATGTTCTCCTCCCAGCTTGGCCCCGCCCGCCCAGTTTCTCCTCCCGAACCCGGCCCCGCCCGCCAAGCTTCTCCTAGCGAGCCCGGCCCCGCCCGCCCAGCTTCCCCTCCAAGCCAAGCCCCGCCCGCCCCGCTTCCCCTCCCGAGTCCGGCCCCGCCCGCCCAGTTTCTCCTCCCAGCACGGCCCCGCCCACCCAGCTTCCCCTCCCAGCCTGGCCCCGCCCGCCAGTTTCTCCTCCCGAGTGCGGCCCCGCCCGCCCCGCTTCTCCTCCCGAGTCCGGCCCCACCCGCCCAGCTTCCCCTCCCAGCTGGCCCCGCCCGCCCAGCTTCCCCTCCCAGCCAGGCCCCGCCCGCCCAGTTTCTCCTCCCGAGCCCGGCCCCGCCCGCCCAGTTTCTCCTCCCGAGCGAGACCCCGCCCGCCCAGCTTCCCCTCTCGAATCCGGCCCCGCCCGCCCATGTTCCCCTCACAGCCAGGCCCCGCCCGCCCAGTTTCTCCTCCCAGCTTGGCCCCGCCCGCCCATCTTCCCTCCCGATCCCGGCCCCGCCCGCCCATGTTCCCCTCCCAGCTTGGCCCCGCCCGCCCAGTTTCTCCTCCCGAGTCCGGCCCGCCCGCCCAGTTTCTCCTCCCAGCACGGCCCCGCCCGCCCAGTTTCTCCTCCCGAGCCCGGCCCCGCCCGCTCCGCTTCCCCTCCCAGCCAAGCCCCGCCCGCCCAGTTTCTCCTCCCGAGCGGAGCCCCGCCCGCCCAGTTTCTCCTCCCGAGCGAGGCCCCGCCCGCCCAGCTTCCCCTCTCGAATCAGGCCCCGCCCGCCCATGTTCCCCTCCCAGCCAGGCCCCGCCCGCCCAGTTTTTCCTCCCAGCTTGGCCCCGCCCGCCCAGCTTCCCCTCCCGATCCCGGCCCCGCCGCCCATGTTCCCCTCCCAGCTTGGCCCCGGCCGCCCAGTTTCTCCTCCCGAACCCGGCCCGCCCGCCAAGCTTCTCCTAGCGAGCCCGGCCCCGCCCGCCCAGCTTCCCCTCCAAGCCAGGCCCCGCCCGCCCCGCTTCCCCTCCCGAGTCCGGCCCCGCCCGCCCAGTTTCTCCTCCCGAGCCCGGCCCCGCCCGCCCCGCTTCCCCTCCCAGCTTGGCCCCGCCCGCCCAGTTTCTCCTCCCGAGCGAGGCCCCGCCCGCCCAGTTCTCCTCCCGAGCGAGGCCCCGCCCCCCCGCTTCCCCTCCCGAGTCCGGCCCCGCCCGCCCAGTTCTCCTCCCGAGCCCGGCCCCGCCCGCCCGCTTCCCCTCCCAGCTTGGCCCCGCCCGCCCAGTTTCTCCTCCCGAGCGAGGCCCCGCCCGCCCAGTTTCTCCTCCCGAGCGAGGCCCCGCCCGCCCCGCTTCCCCTCCCGAGTCCGGCCCCGCCCGCCCAGTTTCTCCTCCCGAGCCCGGCCCCGCCCGCCCCGCTTCCCCTCCCAGCTTGGCCCCGCCCGCCCAGTTTCTCCTCCCGAGCGAGGCCCGCCCGCCCAGTTTCTCCTCCCGAGCGAGGCCCCGCCCGCCCAGCTTCCCCTCCCGAATCCGGCCCGCCCGCCCATGTTCCCCTCCCAGCCAGGCCCCGCCCGCCCAGTTTTTCCTCCCAGCTTGGCCCCGCCGCCCAGCTTCCCCTCCCGATCCCGGCCCCGCCCGCCCATGTTCCCCTCCCAGCTTGGCCCCGCCCGCCCAGTTTCTCCTCCCGAACCCGGCCCCGCCCGCCAAGCTTCTCCTAGCGAGCCCGGCCCCGCCCGCCCAGCTTCCCCTCCAAGCCAGCCCCGGCCCGCCCCGCTTCCCCTCCCGAGTCCGGCCCCGCCCGCCCAGTTTCTCCTCCCGAGCTTGGCCCCGCCCGCCCAGATTCCCATCCCGAGCGAGGCTCCGCCCGCCCAGTTTCTCCTCCCAGCTTGGCCCCGCCCGCCCAGCTTCCCTCCCGAACCCGGCCCCGCCGCCCAGCTTCTGCTAGCGAGCTCGGCCCGCCCGCCCAGCTTCCCCTCCCAGCTTGGCCCCGCCCGCCCAGTTTCTCCTCCCAGCCAGGCCCGCCCGCCCAGTTTCTCCTCCCGAGTCCGGCCCCGCCCGCCCCGCTTCCCCTCCCAGCCAGGCCCCGCCCGCCCAGCTTCCCCTCCCGAACCCGGCCCCGCCCGCCCAGCTTCTCCTCACAGCTTAGCCCCGCCCGCCCAGTTTCTCCTCCCAGCACGGCCCCGCCCGCCCAGTTTCTCCTCCAGCCAGGCCCCGCCCGCCCAGCTTCCCCTCCCGAACCCGGCCCCGCCCGCCCAGCTTCTGCTAGCGAGCTCGGCCCCGCCCGCCCAGCTTCCCCTCCCAGCTTGGCCCCGCCCGCCCAGTTTCTCCTCCCGAGCTCGGCCCCGCCCGCCCCGCTTCCCCTCCCAGCTTGGCCCCGCCCGCCCCGCTTCCCATCCCGAGCGAGGCCCCGCCCGCCCAGTTTCTCCTCCCAGCTTGGCCCCGCCCGCCCAGCTTCCCCTCCCGAACCCGGCCCGCCCGCCAAGCTTCTCCTAGCCAGCTCGGCCCCGCCCGCCCCGCTTCCCCTCCCAGCCAGGCCCCGCCCGCCCAGTTTCTCCTCCGAGCCTGGCCCCGCCCGCCCAGCTTCCCCTCCCGAACCCGGCCCCGCCCGCCCAGCTTCCCCTAGCCAGCTCGGCCCCGCCCGCCCGCTTCCCCTCCCAGCCAGGCCCGCCCGCCCAGTTTCTCCTCCCAGTGCGGCCCCGCCCGCCCCGCTCCCCTCCCGAGTCCGGCCCCGCCCGCCCAGCTTCCCTCCCAGCTTGGCCCCGCCCGCCCAGCTTCCCTCCCAGCCAGGCCCCGCCCGCCCAGCTTCTCCTCCCGAGCTCGGATTCGCCCGCTCCGCTTCCCCTCCCAGCCAGGCCCCGCCCGCCCAGTTTCTCCTCCCGAGTCCGGCCCCGCCCGCCCAGTTTCTCCTCCCCAGTCCGGCCCCGCCCGCCCAGTTTCTCCTTCCGAGCGAGGCCCCGCCCGCCCAGCTTCCCTCCCGAATCCGGCCCCGCCCGCCCATGTTCCCCTCCCAGCCAGGCCCCGCCCGCCCAGTTTCTCCACCCAGCTTGGCCCCGCCCGCCAGCTTCCCCTCCCGATCCCGGCCCCGCCCGCCCATGTTCCCCTCCCAGCCAGGCCCCGCCCGCCCAGTTTCTCCTCCCAGCTGGGCCCCGCCCGCCCAGCTTCCCCTCCCGATCCCGGCCCCGCACGCCCATGTTCCCCTCCCAGCTTGGCCCGCCCGCCCAGTTTCTCCTCCCGAACCCGGCCCCGGCCGCCAAGCTTCTCCTAGCGAGCCCGGCCCCCCCCGCCCAGCTTCCCCTCCAAGCCAGGCCCCGCCCGCCCCGCTTCCCCTCCCGAGTCCGGCCCGCCCGCCCAGTTTCTCCTCCCGAGCTTGGCCCCGCCCGCCCAGCTTCCCATCCCGAGCGAGGCCCCGCCCGCCCAGTTTCTCCTCCCAGCTTGGCCCCGCCCGCCCAGCTTCCCCTCCCGACCCCGGCCCCGCCCGCCCAGCTTCTGCTAGCGAGCTCGGCTCCGCCCGCCCAGCTTCCCCTCCCAGCTTGGCCCCGCCCGCCCAGTTTCTCCTCCCAGCCAGGCCCGCCCGCCCAGTTTCTCCTCCCGAGTCCGGCCCCGCCCGCCCGCTTCCCCTCCCAGCCAGGCCCCGCCCGCCCAGCTTCCCCTCCCGAACCCGGCCCCGCCCGCCCAGCTTCTCCTCCCAGCTTAGCCCCGCCCGCCCAGTTTCTCCTCCCAGCACGGCCCCGCCCGCCCATGTTCCCCTCCCAGATTGGACCCGCCCGCCCAGTTTCTCCTCCCGAACCCGGCCCCGCCCGCCAAGCTTCTCCTAGCGAGCCCGGCCCCCCCCCCGCCCAGCTTCCCCTCCAAGCCAGGCCCGCCCGCCCCGCTTCCCCTCCCGAGTCCGGCCCGCCCGCCCAGTTTCTCCTCCCGAGCTTGGCCCCGCCCCCCCAGCTTCCCATCCCGAGCGAGGCCCCGCCCGCCCAGTTTCTCCTCCCAGCTTGGCCCCGCCCGCCCAGCTTCCCCCTCCGAACCCGGCCCCGCCCGCCCAGCTTCTGCTAGCGAGCTCGGCCCCGCCCGCCCAGTTTCCCCTCCCAGCTTGGCCCCGCCCGCCCAGTTCTCCTCCCAGCACGGCCCCGCCCGCCCAGTTTCTCCTCCCGAGCTCGGCCCCGCCCGCCCCGCTTCCCCTCCCAGCTTGGCCCCGCCCGCCCAGCTTCCCATCCCGAGCGAGGCCCGCCCCGCCCAGTTTCTCCTCCCAGCTTGGCCCCGCCGCCCAGCTTCCCCTCCCGAACCCGGCCCCGCCCGCCAAGCTTCTCCTAGCCAGCTCGGCCCCGCCCGCCCCGCTTCCCCTCCCAGCCAGGCCCCGCCCGCCCAGTTTCTCCTCCCGAGTCCGGCCCGCCCGCCCCGCTTCCCCTCCCAGCCAGGCCCCGCCCGCCCAGCTTCCCCTCCCGAACCCGGCCCCGCCCGCCCAGCTTCTCCTCCCAGCTTAGCCCCGCCCGGCCAGTTTCTCCTCCCAGCACGGCCCGCCCACCCAGCTTCCCCTCCCAGCCTGGCCCCGCCCGCCCCGCTTCTCCTCCCGAGTCCGGCCCCGCCGCCCAGCTTCCCCTCCCGAACCCGGCCCCGCCCGCCCAGCTTCTCCTCCCAGCTTAGTCCCGCCCGCCCAGTTTCTCCTCCCAGCATGGCCCCGCCCGCCCAGTTTCCCCTCCCGAACCCGGCCCCGCCCGCCCAGTTTCTCCTCCCGAGCGAGGCCCCGCCCGCCCAGTTTCCCCTCCCGAACCCGGCCCGCCCGCCCAGTTTCTCCTCCCGAGCGAGGCCCCGCCCGCCCAGCTTCCCCTCCCGATTCCGGCCCTGCCCGCCCAGCTTTTCCTCCCAGCTTGGCCCCGCCCGCCCAGCTTCCCCTCCCAAGAGAGGCCCCGCCCGCCCAGCTTCCCTCCCGAACCCGGCCCCGCCCGCCCCGCTTCCCCTCCCAGCTTGGCCCGCCCGCCCAGCTTCCCATCGCGAGCGAGGCCCCGCCCGCCCAGTTTCTCCTCCCAGCTTGGCCCGCCCGCCCAGCTTCCCCTCCCGAGTCCGGCCCCGCCCGCCCAGTTTCTCCTTCCGAGCGAGGCCCCGCGCGCCCAGCTTCCCCTCCCAGCTTGGCCCCGCCCGCCCAGTTCTCCTCCCGAGCGAGGCCCCGCCCGCCCAGCTTCCCCTCCCGACCCCGGCCCCGCCACACAGTTTCTCCTCCCAGCTTGGCCCCGCCCGCCAGCTTCCCCTCCCAGCCAGGCCCCGCCCGCCCAGTTTCTCCTCCCGAGCCCGGCCCCGCCCGCTCCGCTTCCCCTCCCAGCCAGGCCCCGCCCGCCCAGTTTCTCCTCCCGAGTCCGGCCCCGCCCGCCCAGTTTCTCCTCCCGAGCCCGGCCCCGCCCGCCCAGTTTCTCCTCCCGAGCGAGGCCCCGCCCGCCCAGCTTCCCCTCCCGAATCCGGCCCCGCCCGCCCATGTTCCCCTCCCAGCCAGGCCCCGCCCGCCCAGTTTCTCCTCCCAGCTTGGCCCCGCCCGCCCATCTTCCCCTCCCGATCCCGGCCCCGCCCGCCCATGTTCCCCTCCCAGCTTGGCCCCGCCCGCCCAGTTTCTCCTCCCGAACCCGGCCCCGCCCGCCAAGCTTCTCCTAGCGAGCCCGGCCCCGCCCGCCCCGCTTCCCCTCCAAGCCAAGCCCCGCCCGCCCCGCTTCCCCTCCCGAGTCCGGCCCCGCCCGCCCAGTTTCTCCTCCCAGCACGGCCCCGCCCACCCAGCTTCCCCTCCCAGCCTGGCCCCGCCCGCCCAGTTTCTCCTCCCGAGTGCGGCCCCGCCCGCCCCGCTTCTCCTCCCGAGTCCGGCCCCACCCGCCCAGCTTCCCCTCCCAGCTTGGCCCCGCCCGCCCAGCTTCCCCTCCCAGCCAGGCCCGCCCGCCCAGTTTCTCCTCCGAGCCCGGCCCCGCCCGCCCAGTTTCTCCTCCCGAGCGAGACCCCGCCCGCCCAGCTTCCCCTCTCGAATCCGGCCCCGCCCGCCCATGTTCCCCTCCCAGCCAGGCCCCGCCCGCCCAGTTTCTCCTCCCAGCTTGGCCCCGCCCGCCCATCTTCCCCTCCCGATCCCGGCCCCGCCCGCCCATGTTCCCCTCCCAGCTTGGCCCCGCCCGCCCAGTTTCTCCTCCCGAGTCCGGCCCGCCCGCCCAGTTTCTCCTCCCAGCACGGCCCCGCCCGCCCAGTTTCTCCTCCCGAGCCCGGCCCCGCCCGCTCCGCTTCCCCTCCCAGCCAGCCCCGCCCGCCCAGTTTCTCCTCCCGAGCGAGGCCCCGCCCGCCCAGTTTCTCCTCCCGAGCGAGGCCCCGCCCGCCCAGCTTCCCCTCTCGAATCAGGCCCCGCCCGCCCATGTTCCCCTCCCAGCCAGGCCCCGCCCGCCCAGTTTTTCCTCCCAGCTTGGCCCCGCCCGCCCAGCTTCCCCTCCCGATCCCGGCCCCGCCCGCCCATGTTCCCTCCCAGCTTGGCCCCGGCCGCCCAGTTTCTCCTCCCGAACCCGGCCCCGCCCGCCCGCTTCCCCTCCAAGCCAGGCCCCGCCCGCCCCGCTTCCCCTCCCGAGTCCGGCCCCGCCCGCCCAGTTTCTCCTCCCGAGCCGGCCCCGCCCGCCCCGCTTCCCTCCCAGCTTGGCCCCGCCCGCCCAGTTCTCCTCCCGAGCGAGGCCCCGCCCGCCCAGTTTCTCCTCCCGAGCGAGGCCCCGCCCGCCCAGCTTCCCCTCCCGAATCCGGCCCCGCCCGCCCATGTTCCCCTCCCAGCCAGGCCCCGCCCGCCCAGTTTTTCCTCCCAGCTTGGCCCCGCCCGCCCAGCTTCCCCTCCCGATCCCGGCCCCGCCCGCCCATGTTCCCCTCCCAGCTTGGCCCCGCCCGCCCAGTTTCTCCTCCCGAACCCGGCCCCGCCCGCCAAGCTTCTCCTAGCGAGCCCGGCCCGCCCGCCCAGCTTCCCCTCCAAGCCAGGCCCCGCCCGCCCCGCTTCCCCTCCGAGTCCGGCCCCGCCCGCCCAGTTTCTCCTCCCGAGCTTGGCCCCGCCCGCCCAGATTCCCATCCCGAGCGAGGCTCCGCCCGCCCAGTTTCTCCTCCCAGCTTGGCCCCGCCCGCCCAGCTTCCCCTCCCGAACCCGGCCCCGCCGCCCAGCTTCTGCTAGCGAGCTCGGCACCGCCCGCCCAGCTTCCCCTCCCAGCTTGCCCCGCCCGCCCAGTTTCTCCTCCCAGCCAGGCCCGCCCGCCCAGTTTCTCCTCCCGAGTCCGGCCCCGCCCGCCCCGCTTCCCCTCCCAGCCAGGCCCCGCCGCCCAGCTTCTCCTCCCGAACCCGGCCCCGCCCGCCCAGCTTCTCCTCACAGCTTAGCCCCGCCCGCCCAGTTTCTCCTCCCAGCACGGCCCCGCCCGCCCAGTTTCTCCTCCCAGCCAGGCCCCGCCCGCCCAGCTTCCCCTCCCGAACCCGGCCCCGCCCGCCCAGCTTCTGCTAGCGAGCTCGGCCCCGCCCGCCCAGCTTCCCCTCCCAGCTTGGCCCCGCCCGCCCAGTTTCTCCTCCCGAGCTCGGCCCCGCCCGCCCCGCTTCCCTCCCAGCTTGGCCCCGCCCGCCCAGTTTCCCATCCCGAGCGAGGCCCGCCCGCCCAGTTTCTCCTCCCAGCTTGGCCCCGCCCGCCCAGCTTCCCCTCCCGAACCCGGCCCCGCCCGCCAAGCTTCTCCTAGCCAGCTCGGCCCCGCCCGCCCGCTTCCCCTCCCAGCCAGGCCCCGCCCGCCCAGTTTCTCCTCCCGAGTCCGGCCCCGGCCGCCCCGCTTCCCCTCCCAGCCAGGCCCCGCCCGCCCAGCTTCCCCTCCCGAACCCGGCCCCGCCCGCCCAGCTTCTCCTCCCAGCTTAGCCCCGCCCGGCCAGTTTCTCCTCCCAGCACGGCCCCGCCCACCCAGCTTCCCCTCCCAGCCTGGCCCCGCCCGCCCAGTTTCTCCTCCCGAGTCCGGCCCCGCCCGCCCCGCTTCTCCTCCCGAGTCCGGCCCCGCCCGCCCAGCTTCCCCTCCCGAACCCGGCCCCGCCCGCCCAGCTTCTCCTCCCAGCTTAGTCCCGCCCGCCCAGTTTCTCCTCCCAGCATGGCCCCGCCCGCCCAGTTTCTCCTCCCAGCCAGGCCCCGCCCTCCCAGCTTCCCCTCCCGAACCCGGCCCCGCCCGCCCAGCTTCTGCTAGCGAGCTCGGCCCCGCCCGCCCAGCTTCCCCTCCCAGCTTGCCCCCGCCCGCCCAGTTTCTCCTCCCAGCACGGCCCCGCCCACCCAGCTTCCCCTCCCAGCCAGGCCCCGCCCGCCCAGTTTCTCCTCCGGAGCCCGGCCCCGCCCGCTCCGCTTCCCCTCCCAGCCAGGCCCCGCCCGCCCAGTTTCTCTTCCCGAGCCCGGCCCCGCCCGCCCCGCTTTCCCTCCCAGCTTGGCCCCGCCCGCCCAGTTTCTCCTCCCGAGCGAGGCCCCGCCCGCCCGCTTCTCCTCCCGAGCGAGGCCCCGCCCGCCCAGCTTCCCCTCCCGAATCCGGCCCCGCCCGCCCAGCTTCCCCTCCCAGCTTGGCCCCGGCCGCCCAGTTTCTCCTCCCGAACCCGGCCCCGCCCGCCAAGCTTCTCCTAGCGAGCCCGGCCCCGCCCGCCCAGCTTCCCCTCCAAGCCAGGCCCCGCCCGCCCCGCTTCCCCTCCCGAGTCCGGCCCGCCCCGCCCAGTTTCTCCTCCCGAGCCCGGCCCCGCCCGCCCGCTTCCCCTCCCAGCTTGGCCCCGCCCGCCCAGTTTCTCCTCCCGAGCGAGGCCCCGCCCGCCCAGTTTCTCCTCCCGAGCGAGGCCCCGCCCGCCCAGCTTCCCCTCCCGAATCCGGCCCCGCCCGCCCATGTTCCCCTCCCAGCCAGGCCCCGCCCGCCCAGTTTTTCCTCCCAGCTTGGCCCCGCCCCGCCCAGCTTCCCCTCCCGATCCCGGCCCCGCCGCCCATGTTCCCCTCCCAGCTTGGCCCCGCCCGCCCAGTTTCTCCTCCCGAACCCGGCCCCGCCCGCCAAGCTTCTCCTAGCGAGCCCGGCCCCGCCCCGCCCAGCTTCCCCTCCAAGCCAGGCCCCGCCCGCCCCGCTTCCCCTCCCGAGTCCGGCCCCGCCCGCCCAGTTTCTCCTCCCGAGCTTGGCCCCGCCCGCCCAGATTCCCATCCCGAGCGAGGCTCCGCCCGCCCAGTTTCTCCTCCCAGCCAGGCCCCGCCCGCCCAGCTTCCCCTCCCGAACCCGGCCCCGCCCGCCCAGCTTCTGCTAGCGAGCTCGGCCCCGCCCGCCCAGCTTCCCCTCCCAGCTTGGCCCCGCCCGCCCAGTTTCTCCTCCCAGCCAGGCCCCGCCCGCCCAGTTTCTCCTCCCGAGTCCGGCCCCGCCCGCCCCGCTTCCCCTCCCAGCCAGGCCCCGCCCGCCCAGCTTCCCCTCCCAGCCCCGCCCGCCCAGCTTCTCCTCACAGCTTAGCCCCGCCCGCCCAGTTTCTCCTCCCAGCACGGCCCCGCCCGCCCAGTTTCTCCTCCCAGCCAGCCCCGCCCGCCCAGCTTCCCTCCCGAACCCGGCCCCGCCCGCCCAGCTTCTGCTAGCGAGCTCGGCCCCGCCCGCCCAGCTTCCCTCCCAGCTTGGCCCCGCCCGCCCAGTTTCTCCTCCCGAGCTCGGCCCCGCCCGCCCCGCTTCCCTCCCAGCTTGGCCCCGCCCGCCCCGCTTCCCATTCCGAGCGAGGCCCCGCCCGCCCAGTTTCTCCTCCCAGCTTGGCCCCGCCCCGCCCAGCTTCCCCTCCCGAACCCGGCCCCGCCCGCCAAGCTTCTCCCAGCCAGCTCGGCCCCGCCCGCCCCGCTTCCCCTCCCAGCCAGGCCCCGCCCGCCCAGTTTCTCCTCCCGAGTCCGGCCCCGGCCGCCCCGCTTCCCCTCCCAGCCAGGCCCGCCCGCCCAGCTTCCCCTCCCGAACCCGGCCCCGCCCGCCCAGCTTCTCCTCCCAGCTTAGCCCCGCCCGGCCAGTTTCTCCTCCCAGCACGGCCCCGCCCACCCAGCTTCCGCTCCCAGCCTGGCCCCGCCCGCCCAGTTTCTCCTCCCGAGTCCGGCCCGCCCGCCCCGCTTCTCCTCCCGAGCCCGGCCCCGCCCGCCAGCTTCCCCTCCCGAACCCGGCCCCGCCCGCCCAGCTTCTCCTCCCAGCTTAGTCCCGCCCGCCCAGTTTCTCCTCCCAGCATGGCCCCGCCCGCCCAGTTTCTCCTCCCAGCCAGGCCCCGCCCTCCCAGCTTCCCCTCCCGAACCCGGCCCCGCCCGCCCAGCTTCTGCTAGCGAGCTCGGCCCCGCCCGCCCAGCTTCCCCTCCCAGCTTGGCCCCGCCCGCCCAGTTTCTCCTCCCAGCACGCCCCGCCCACCCAGCTTCCCCTCCCAGCCAGGCCCCGCCCGCCCAGTTTCTCCTCCGGAGCCCGGCCCCGCCCGCTCCGCTTCCCCTCCCAGCCAGGCCCCGCCCGCCCAGTTTCTCCTCCCGAGCCCGGCCCCGCCCGCCCCGCTTTCCCTCCCAGCTTGGCCCCGCCCGCCCAGTTTCTCCTCCCGAGCGAGGCCCCGCCCGCCCCGCTTCTCCTCCCGAGCGAGGCCCCGCCCGCCCAGCTTCCCCTCCCGAATCCGGCCCCGCCCGCCCAGCTTCCCCTCCCAGCCAGGCCCCGCCCGCCCAGTTTCTCGTCCCGAGCGAGGCCCCGCCCGCCCCGCTTCTCCTCCCGAGCGAGGCCCCGCCCGCCCAGCTTCCCCTCCCGAATCCGGCCCCGCCCGCCCAGCTTCCCCTCCCAGCCAGGCCCCGCCCGCCCAGTTTCTCCTCCCGAGCCTGGCCCCGCCCGCTCCGCTTCCCCTCCCAGCCAGGCCCCGCCCGCCCCGCTTCTCCTCCCGAGCGAGGCCCCGCCCGCCCAGCTTCCCCTCCCGAATCCGGCCCCGCCCGCCCAGCTTCCCCTCCCAGCCAGGCCCCGCCCGCCCAGTTTCTCGTCCCGAGCGAGGCCCCGCCCGCCCCGCTTCTCCTCCCGAGCGAGGCCCCGCCCGCCCAGCTTCCCCTCCCGAATCCGGCCCCGCCCGCCCAGCTTCCCCTCCCAGCCAGGCCCCGCCCGCCCAGTTTCTCCTCCCGAGCCTGGCCCCGCCCGCTCCGCTTCCCCTCCCAGCCAGGCCCCGCCCGCCCAGTTTCTCCTCCCGAGTCCGGCCCCGCCCGCCCAGTTTCTCCTCCCGAGTCCGGCCCCGCCCGCCCCGCTTCCCCTCCCAGCCAGGCCCCGCCCGCCCAGCTTCCCCTCCCAGCCAGGCGCCGCCCGCCCAGTTTCTCCTCCCGAGCCCGGCCCCGCCCGCTCCGCTTCCCCTCCCAGCCAGGCCCCGCCCGCCCAGTTTCTCCTCCCGAGCCCGGCCCCGCCCCGCCCCGCTTCCCCTCCCAGCTTGGCCCCGCCCGCCCAGCTTCCCCTCCCGAACCCGGCCCCGCCCGCCCAGCTTCTCCTCCCAGCTTAGTCCCGCCCGCCCAGTTTCTCCTCCCAGCATGGCCCCGCCCGCCCAGTTTCTCCTCCCAGCCAGGCCCCGCCCTCCCAGCTTCCCCTCCCGAACCCGGCCCCGCCCGCCCAGCTTCTGCTAGCGAGCTCGGCCCCGCCCGCCCAGCTTCCCCTCCCAGCTTGGCCCCGCCCGCCCAGTTTCTCCTCCCAGCACGGCCCCGCCCACCCAGCTTCCCCTCCCAGCCAGGCCCCGCCCGCCCAGTTTCTCCTCCGGAGCCCGGCCCCGCCCGCTCCGCTTCCCCTCCCAGCCAGGCCCCGCCCGCCCAGTTTCTCCTCCCGAGCCCGGCCCCGCCCGCCCCGCATTCCCTCCCAGCTTGGCCCCGCCCGCCCAGTTTCTCCTCCCGAGCGAGGCCCCGCCCGCCCCGCTTCTCCTCCCGAGCGAGGCCCCGCCCGCCCAGCTTCCCCTCCCGAATCCGGCCCCGCCCGCCCAGCTTCCCCTCCCAGCCAGGCCCCGCCCGCCCAGTTTCTCGTCCCGAGCGAGGCCCCGCCCGCCCCGCTTCTCCTCCCGAGCGAGGCCCCGCCCGCCCAGCTTCCCCTCCCGAATCCGGCCCCGCCCGCCCAGCTTCCCCTCCCAGCCAGGCCCCGCCCGCCCAGTTTCTCCTCCCGAGCCTGGCCCCGCCCGCTCCGCTTCCCCTCCCAGCCAGGCCCCGCCCGCCCCGCTTCTCCTCCCGAGCGAGGCCCCGCCCGCCCAGCTTCCCCTCCCGAATCCGGCCCCGCCCGCCCAGCTTCCCCTCCCAGCCAGGCCCCGCCCGCCCAGTTTCTCGTCCCGAGCGAGGCCCCGCCCGCCCCGCTTCTCCTCCCGAGCGAGGCCCCGCCCGCCCAGCTTCCCCTCCCGAATCCGGCCCCGCCCGCCCAGCTTCCCCTCCCAGCCAGGCCCCGCCCGCCCAGTTTCTCCTCCCGAGCCTGGCCCCGCCCGCTCCGCTTCCCCTCCCAGCCAGGCCCCGCCCGCCCAGTTTCTCCTCCCGAGTCCGGCCCCGCCCGCCCAGTTTCTCCTCCCGAGTCCGGCCCCGCCCGCCCCGCTTCCCCTCCCAGCCAGGCCCCGCCCGCCCAGCTTCCCCTCCCAGCCAGGCGCCGCCCGCCCAGTTTCTCCTCCCGAGCCCGGCCCCGCCCGCTCCGCTTCCCCTCCCAGCCAGGCCCCGCCCGCCCAGTTTCTCCTCCCGAGCCCGGCCCCGCCCGCCCCGCTTCCCCTCCCAGCTTGGCCCCGCCCGCCCAGTTTCTCCTCCCGAGCGAGGCCCCGCCCGCCCAGTTTCTCCTCCCGAGTCCGGCCCCGCCCGCCCCGCTTCCCCTCCCAGCTTGGTCCCGCCCGCCCAGTTTCTCCTCCCGAGCGAGGCCCCGCCCGCCCAGTTTCTCCTCCCGAGTCCGGCCCCGCCCGCCCCGCTTCCCCTCCCAGCCAGGCCCCGCCCGCCCAGCTTCCCCTCCCAGCCAGGCCCCGCCCGCCCAGTTTCTCCTCCCGAGCCCGGCCCCGCCCGCTCCGCTTCCCCTCCCAGCCAGGCCCCGCCCGCCCAGTTTCTCCTCCCGAGTCCGGCCCCGCCCGCCCCGCTTCCCCTCCCAGCCAGGCCCCGCCCGCCCAGCTTCCCCTCCCAGCCAGGCGCCGCCCGCCCAGTTTCTCCTCCCGAGCCCGGCCCCGCCCGCTCCGCTTCCCCTCCCAGCCAGGCCCCGCCCGCCCAGTTTCTCCTCCCGAGCCCGGCCCCGCCCGCCCCGCTTCCCCTCCCAGCTTGGCCCCGCCCGCCCAGTTTCTCCTCCCGAGCGAGGCCCCGCCCGCCCAGTTTCTCCTCCCGAGTCCGGCCCCGCCCGCCCCGCTTCCCCTCCCAGCTTGGTCCCGCCCGCCCAGTTTCTCCTCCCGAGCGAGGCCCCGCCCGCCCAGTTTCTCCTCCCGAGTCCGGCCCCGCCCGCCCCGCTTCTCCTCCCAGCCAGGCCCCGCCCGCCCAGCTTCCCCTCCCAG
The DNA here is from genome assembly GCF_052426305.1 of Pelodiscus sinensis. NCBI lineage: Eukaryota > Metazoa > Chordata > Testudines > Trionychidae > Pelodiscus > Pelodiscus sinensis. The sequence continues at coordinate 1,220,671 of NC_143066.1, read as the reverse complement.
CCAGGCCTCGCCCGCCCAGTTTCTCCTCCCGAGCCCGGCCCCGCCCGCTCCGCTTCCCCTCCCAGCCAGGCCCCGCCCGCCCAGTTTCTCCTCCCGAGCCCGGCCCCGCCCGCCCCGCTTCCCCTCCCAGCTTGGCCCCGCCCGCCCAGTTTCTCCTCCCGAGCGAGGCCCCGCCCGCCCAGCTTCTCCTCCCAGCTTAGCCCCGCCCGCCCAGTTTCTCCTCCCAGCCTGGCCCCGCCCGCCCAGTTTCTCCTCCCGAGTCCGGCCCCGCCCGCCCAGCTTCCCCTCCCAGCTTGGCCCCGCCCGCCCAGCTTCCCCTCCCGAGTCCGGCCCCGCCCGCCCAGGTTCTCCTCCCGAGCCCGGCCCCGCCCGCCCAGTTTCTCCTCCCGAGCGAGGCCCCGCCCGCCCAGTTTCCCCTCCCGAACCCGGCCCCGCCCGCCCAGTTTCTCCTCCCGAGCGAGGCCCCGCCCGCCCAGTTTCCCCTCCCGAACCCGGCCCCGCCCGCCCAGTTTCTCCTCCCGAGCGAGGCCCCGCCCGCCCAGCTTCCCCTCCCGATTCCGGCCCTGCCCGCCCAGCTTCTCCTCCCAGCTTGGCCCCGCCCGCCCAGCTTCCCCTCCCAAGAGAGGCCCCGCCCGCCCAGCTTCCCCTCCCGAACCCGGCCCCGCCCGCCCAGCTTCTCCTCCCAGCTTGGCCCCGCCCGCCCCGCTTCCCCCCCCAGCTTGGCCCCGCCCGCCCAGCTTCCCATCGCGAGCGAGGCCCCGCCCGCCCAGTTTCTCCTCCCAGCTTGGCCCCGCCCGCCCAGCTTCCCCTCCCGAGTCCGGCCCCGCCCGCCCAGTTTCTCCTCCCGAGCGAGGCCCCGCCCGCCCAGCTTCCCCTCCCAGCTTGGCCCCGCCCGCCCAGTTTCTCCTCCCGAGCGAGGCCCCGCCCGCCCAGCTTCCCCTCCCGACCCCGGCCCCGCCACACAGTTTCTCCTCCCAGCTTGGCCCCGCCCGCCCAGCTTCCCCTCCCAGCCAGGCCCCGCCCGCCCAGCTTCCCCTCCCAGCCAGGCCCCGCCCGCCCAGTTTCTCCTCCCGAGCCCGGCCCCGCCCGCTCCGCTTCCCCTCCCAGCCAGGCCCCGCCCGCCCAGTTTCTCCTCCCGAGTCCGGCCCCACCCGCCCAGTTTCTCCTCCCGAGCCCGGCCCCGCCCGCCCAGTTTCTCCTCCCGAGCGAGGCCCCGCCCGCCCAGCTTCCCCTCCCGAATCCGGCCCCGCCCGCCCATGTTCCCCTCCCAGCCAGGCCCCGCCCGCCCAGTTTCTCCTCCCAGCTTGGCCCCGCCCGCCCATCTTCCCCTCCCGATCCCGGCCCCGCCCGCCCATGTTCCCCTCCCAGCTTGGCCCCGCCCGCCCAGTTTCTCCTCCCGAACCCGGCCCCGCCCGCCAAGCTTCTCCTAGCGAGCCCGGCCCCGCCCGCCCAGCTTCCCCTCCAAGCGAGGCCCCGCCCGCCCCGCTTCCCCTCCCGAGTCCGGCCCCGCCCGCCCAGTTTCTCCTCCCAGCACGGCCCCGCCCACCCAGCTTCCCCTCCCAGCCTGGCCCCGCCCGCCCAGTTTCTCCTCCCGAGTGCGGCCCCGCCCGCCCCGCTTCTCCTCCCGAGTCCGGCCCCACCCGCCCAGCTTCCCCTCCCAGCTTGGCCCCGCCCGCCCAGCTTCCCCTCCCAGCCAGGCCCCGCCCGCCCAGTTTCTCCTCCCGAGCCCGGCCCCGCCCGCTCCGCTTCCCCTCCCAGCCAAGCCCCGCCCGCCCAGTTTCTCCTCCCGAGCGAGGCCCCGCCCGCCCAGTTTCTCCTCCCGAGCGAGACCCCGCCCGCCCAGCTTCCCCTCTCGAATCCGGCCCCGCCCGCCCATGTTCCCCTCCCAGCCAGGCCCCGCCCGCCCAGTTTCTCCTCCCAGCTTGGCCCCGCCCGCCCATCTTCCCCTCCCGATCCCGGCCCCGCCCGCCCATGTTCCCCTCCCAGCTTGGCCCCGCCCGCCCAGTTTCTCCTCCCGAACCCGGCCCCGCCCGCCAAGCTTCTCCTAGCGAGCCCGGCCCCGCCCGCCCAGCTTCCCCTCCAAGCCAGGCCCCGCCCGCCCCGCTTCCCCTCCCGAGTCCGGCCCCGCCCGCCCAGTTTCTCCTCCCAGCACGGCCCCGCCCACCCAGCTTCCCCTCCCAGCCTGGCCCCGCCCGCCCAGTTTCTCCTCCCGAGTGCGGCCCCGCCCGCCCCGCTTCTCCTCCCGAGTCCGGCCCCACCCGCCCAGCTTCCCCTCCCAGCTTGGCCCCGCCCGCCCAGCTTCCCCTCCCAGCCAGGCCCCGCCCGCCCAGTTTCTCCTCCCGAGCCCGGCCCCGCCCGCTCCGCTTCCCCTCCCAGCCAAGCCCCGCCCGCCCAGTTTCTCCTCCCGAGCGAGGCCCCGCCCGCCCAGTTTCTCCTCCCGAGCGAGGCCCCGCCCGCCCAGCTTCCCCTCTCGAATCAGGCCCCGCCCGCCCATGTTCCCCTCCCAGCCAGGCCCCGCCCGCCCAGTTTTTCCTCCCAGCTTGGCCCCGCCCGCCCAGCTTCCCCTCCCGATCCCGGCCCCGCCCGCCCATGTTCCCCTCCCAGCTTGGCCCCGGCCGCCCAGTTTCTCCTCCCGAACCCGGCCCCGCCCGCCAAGCTTCTCCTAGCGAGCCCGGCCCCGCCCGCCCAGCTTCCCCTCCAAGCCAGGCCCCGCCCGCCCCGCTTCCCCTCCCGAGTCCGGCCCCGCCCGCCCAGTTTCTCCTCCCGAGCCCGGCCCCGCCCGCCCCGCTTCCCCTCCCAGCTTGGCCCCGCCCGCCCAGTTTCTCCTCCCGAGCGAGGCCCCGCCCTCCCAGTTTCTCCTCCCGAGCGAGGCCCCGCCCGCCCAGCTTCCCCTCCCGAATCCGGCCCCGCCCGCCCATGTTCCCCTCCCAGCCAGGCCCCGCCCGCCCAGTTTTTCCTCCCAGCTTGGCCCCGCCCGCCCTGCTTCCCCTCCCGATCCCGGCCCCGCCCGCCCATGTTCCCCTCCCAGCTTGGCCCCGCCCGCCCAGTTTCTCCTCCCGAACCCGGCCCCGCCCGCCAAGCTTCTCCTAGCGAGCCCGGCCCCGCCCGCCCAGCTTCCCCTCCAAGCCAGGCCCCGCCCGCCCCGCTTCCCCTCCCGAGTCCGGCCCCGCCCGCCCAGTTTCTCCTCCCGAGCTTGGCCCCGCCCGCCCAGATTCCCATCCCGAGCGAGGCTCCGCCCGCCCAGTTTCTCCTCCCAGCTTGGCCCCGCCCGCCCAGCTTCCCCTCCCGAACCCGGCCCCGCCCGCCCAGCTTCTGCTAGCGAGCTCGGCCCCGCCCGCCCAGCTTCCCCTCCCAGCTTGGCCCCGCCCGCCCAGTTTCTCCTCCCAGCCAGGCCCCGCCCGCCCAGTTTCTCCTCCCGAGTCCGGCCCCGCCCGCCCCGCTTCCCCTCCCAGCCAGGCCCCGCCCGCCCAGCTTCCCCTCCCGAACCCGGCCCCGCCCGCCCAGCTTCTCCTCACAGCTTAGCCCCGCCCGCCCAGTTTCTCCTCCCAGCACGGCCCCGCCCGCCCAGTTTCTCCTCCCAGCCAGGCCCCGCCCGCCCAGCTTCCTCTCCCGAACCCGGCCCCGCCCGCCCAGCTTCTGCTAGCGAGCTCCGCCCCGCCCGCCCAGCTTCCCCTCCCAGCTTGGCCCCGCCCGCCCAGTTTCTCCTCCCGAGCTCGGCCCCGCCCGCCCCGCTTCCCCTCCCAGCTTGGCCCCGCCCGCCCCGCTTCCCATCCCGAGCGAGGCCCCGCCCGCCCAGTTTCTCCTCCCAGCTTGGCCCCGCCCGCCCAGCTTCCCCTCCCGAACCCGGCCCCGCCCGCCAAGCTTCTCCTAGCCAGCTCGGCCCCGCCCGCCCCGCTTCCCCTCCCAGCCAGGCCCCGCCCGCCCAGTTTCTCCTCCCGAGTCCGGCCCCGCCCGCCCCGCTTCCCCTCCCAGCCAGGCCCCGCCCGCCCAGCTTCCCCTCCCGAACCCGGCCCCGCCCGCCCAGCTTCTCCTCCCAGCTTAGCCCCGCCCGGCCAGTTTCTCCTCCCAGCACGGCCCCGCCCACCCAGCTTCCCCTCCCAGCCTGGCCCCGCCCGCCCAGTTTCTCCTCCCGAGTCCGGCCCCGCCCGCCCCGCTTCTCCTCCCGAGTCCGGCCCCGCCCGCCCAGCTTCCCCTCCCGAACCCGGCCCCGCCCGCCCAGCTTCTCCTACCAGCTTAGTCCCACCCGCCCAGTTTCTCCTCCCAGCATGGCCCCGCCCGCCCAGTTTCTCCTCCCGAGTCCGGCCCCGCCCGCCCAGCTTCCCCTCCCAGCTTGGCCCCGCCCGCCCAGCTTCCCCTCCCAGCCAGGCCCCGCCCTCCCAGCTTCCCCTCCCGAACCCGGCCCCGCCCGCCCAGCTTCTGCTAGCGAGCTCGGCCCCGCCCGCCCAGCTTCCCCTCCCAGCTTGGCCCCGCCCGCCCAGTTTCTCCTCCCAGCACGGCCCCGCCCACCCAGCTTCCCCTCCCAGCCAGGCCCCGCCCGCCCAGTTTCTCCTCCGGAGCCCGGCCCCGCCCGCTCCGCTTCCCCTCCCAGCCAGGCCCCGCCCGCCCAGTTTCTCCTCCCGAGCCCGGCCCCGCCCGCCCCGCTTTCCCTCCCAGCTTGGCCCCGCCTGCCCAGTTTCTCCTCCCGAGCGAGGCCCCGCCCGCCCCGCTTCTCCTCCCGAGCGAGGCCCCGCCCGCCCAGCTTCCCCTCCCGAATCCGGCCCCGCCCGCCCAGCTTCCCCTCCCAGCCAGGCCCCGCCCGCCCAGTTTCTCCTCCCGAGCCCGGCCCCGCCCGCTCCGCTTCCCCTCCCAGCCAGGCCCCGCCCGCCCAGTTTCTCCTCCCGAGTCCGGCCCCGCCCGCCCAGTTTCTCCTCCCGAGTCCGGCCCCGCCCGCCCCGCTTCCCCTCCCAGCCAAGCCCCGCCCGCCCAGCTTCCCCTCCCAGCCAGGCGCCGCCCGCCCAGTTTCTCCTCCCAAGCCCGGCCCCGCCCGCTCCGCTTCCCCTCCCAGCCAGGCCCCGCCCGCCCAGTTTCTCCTCCCGAGCCCGGCCCCGCCCGCCCCGCTTCCCCTCCCAGCTTGGCCCCGCCCGCCCAGTTTCTCCTCCCGAGCGAGGCCCCGCCCGCCCAGTTTCTCCTCCCGAGTCCGGCCCCGCCCGCCCCGCTTCCCCTCCCAGCTTGGCCCCGCCCGCCCAGTTTCTCCTCCCGAGCGAGGCCCCGCCCGCCCAGTTTCTCCTCCCGAGTCCGGCCCCGCCCGCCCCGCTTCCCCTCCCAGCCAGGCCCCGCCCGCCCAGCTTCCCCTCCCAGCCAGGCCCCGCCCGCCCAGTTTCTCCTCCCGAGCCCGGCCCCGCCCGCCCCGCTTCCCCTCCCAGCTTGGCCCCGCCCGCCCAGTTTCTCCTCCCGAGCGAGGCCCCGCCCGCCCAGCTTCTCCTCCCAGCTTAGCCCCGCCCGCCCAGTTTCTCCTCCCAGCACGGCCCCGCCCACCCAGCTTCCTCTCCCAGCCTGGCCCCGCCCGCCCAGTTTCTCCTCCCGAGTCCGGCCCCGCCCGCCCCGCTTCTCCTCCCGAGTCCGGCCCCGCCCGCCCAGCTTCCCCTCCCAGCTTGGCCCCGCCCGCCCAGCTTTCCCTCCCGAGTCCGGCCCCGCCCGCCCAGTTTCTCCTCCCGAACCCGGCCCCGCCCGCCCAGCTTCTGCAAGCGAGCTCGGCCCCGCCCGGCCAGCTTCCCCTCCCGACTCCAGCCCCGCCCGCCCAGGTTCTCCTCCCGAGCCCGGCCCCGCCCGCCCAGTTTCTCCTCCCGAGCGAGGCCCCGCCCGCCCAGTTTCCCCTCCCGAACCCGGCCCCGCCCGCCCAGTTTCTCCTCCCGAGCGAGGCCCCGCCCGCCCAGTTTCCCCTCCCGAACCCGGCCCCGCCCGCCCAGTTTCTCCTCCCGAGCGAGGCCCCGCCCGCCCAGCTTCCCCTCCCGAATCCGGCCCTGCCCGCCCAGCTTCTCCTCCCAGCTTGGCCCCGCCCGCCCAGCTTCCCCTCCCGAGAGAGGCCCCGCCCGCCCAGCTTCCCCTCCCGAACCCGGCCCCGCCCGCCCAGCTTCTCCTCCCAGCTTGGCCCCGCCCGCCCCGCTTCCCCTCCCAGCCAGGCCCCGCCCGCCCAGTTTCTCCTCCCGAGTCCGGCCCCGGCCGCCCCGCTTCCCCTCCCAGCCAGGCCCCGCCCGCCCAGCTTCCCCTCCCGAACCCGGCCCCGCCCGCCCAGCTTCTCCTCCCAGCTTAGCCCCGCCCGGCCAGTTTCTCCTCCCAGCACGGCCCCGCCCACCCAGCTTCCCCTCCCAGCCTGGCCCCGCCCGCCCAGTTTCTCCTCCCGAGTCCGGCCCCGCCCGCCCCGCTTCTCCTCCCGAGTCCGGCCCCGCCCGCCCAGCTTCCCCTCCCGAACCCGGCCCCGCCCGCCCAGCTTCTCCTCCCAGCTTAGTCCCGCCCGCCCAGTTTCTCCTCCCAGCATGGCCCCGCCCGCCCAGTTTCTCCTCCCAGCCAGGCCCCGCCCTCCCAGCTTCCCCTCCCGAACCCGGCCCCGCCCGCCCAGCTTCTGCTAGCGAGCTCGGCCCCGCCCGCCCAGCTTCCCCTCCCAGCTTGGCCCCGCCCGCCCAGTTTCTCCTCCCAGCACGGCCCCGCCCACCCAGCTTCCCCTCCCAGCCAGGCCCCGCCCGCCCCGCTTCCCCTCCCGAGTCCGGCCCCGCCCGCCCAGTTTCTCCTCCCGAGCCCGGCCCCGCCCGCCCCGCTTCCCCTCCCAGCTTGGCCCCGCCCGCCCAGTTTCTCCTCCCGAGCGAGGCCCCGCCCGCCCAGTTTCTCCTCCCGAGCGAGGCCCCGCCCGCCCAGCTTCCCCTCCCGAATCCGGCCCCGCCCGCCCATGTTCCCCTCCCAGCCAGGCCCCGCCCGCCCAGTTTTTCCTCCCAGCTTGGCCCCGCCCGCCCAGCTTCCCCTCCCGATCCCGGCCCCGCCCGCCCATGTTCCCCTCCCAGCTTGGCCCCGCCCGCCCAGTTTCTCCTCCCGAACCCGGCCCCGCCCGCCAAGCTTCTCCTAGCGAGCCCGGCCCCGCCCGCCCAGCTTCCCCTCCAAGCCAGGCCCCGCCCGCCCCGCTTCCCCTCCCGAGTCCGGCCCCGCCCGCCCAGTTTCTCCTCCCGAGCTTGGCCCCGCCCGCCCAGATTCCCATCCCGAGCGAGGCTCCGCCCGCCCAGTTTCTCCTCCCAGCTTGGCCCCGCCCGCCCAGCTTCCCCTCCCGAACCCGGCCCCGCCCGCCCAGCTTCTGCTAGCGAGCTCGGCACCGCCCGCCCAGCTTCCCCTCCCAGCTTGGCCCCGCCCGCCCAGTTTCTCCTCCCAGCCAGGCCCCGCCCGCCCAGTTTCTCCTCCCGAGTCCGGCCCCGCCCGCCCCGCTTCCCCTCCCAGCCAGGCCCCGCCCGCCCAGCTTCCCCTCCCGAACCCGGCCCCGCCCGCCCAGCTTCTCCTCACAGCTTAGCCCCGCCCGCCCAGTTTCTCCTCCCAGCACGGCCCCGCCCGCCCAGTTTCTCCTCCCAGCCAGGCCCCGCCCGCCCAGCTTCCCCTCCCGAACCCGGCCCCGCCCGCCCAGCTTCTGCTAGCGAGCTCGGCCCCGCCCGCCCAGCTTCCCCTCCCAGCTTGGCCCCGCCCGCCCAGTTTCTCCTCCCGAGCTCGGCCCCGCCCGCCCCGCTTCCCCTCCCAGCTTGGCCCCGCCCGCCCAGTTTCCCATCCCGAGCGAGGCCCCGCCCGCCCAGTTTCTCCTCCCAGCTTGGCCCCGCCCGCCCAGCTTCCCCTCCCGAACCCGGCCCCGCCCGCCAAGCTTCTCCTAGCCAGCTCGGCCCCGCCCGCCCCGCTTCCCCTCCCAGCCAGGCCCCGCCCGCCCAGTTTCTCCTCCCGAGTCCGGCCCCGGCCGCCCCGCTTCCCCTCCCAGCCAGGCCCCGCCCGCCCAGCTTCCCCTCCCGAACCCGGCCCCGCCCGCCCAGCTTCTCCTCCCAGCTTAGCCCCGCCCGGCCAGTTTCTCCTCCCAGCACGGCCCCGCCCACCCAGCTTCCCCTCCCAGCCTGGCCCCGCCCGCCCAGTTTCTCCTCCCGAGTCCGGCCCCGCCCGCCCCGCTTCTCCTCCCGAGTCCGGCCCCGCCCGCCCAGCTTCCCCTCCCGAACCCGGCCCCGCCCGCCCAGCTTCTCCTCCCAGCTTAGTCCCGCCCGCCCAGTTTCTCCTCCCAGCATGGCCCCGCCCGCCCAGTTTCTCCTCCCAGCCAGGCCCCGCCCTCCCAGCTTCCCCTCCCGAACCCGGCCCGGCCCGCCCAGCTTCTGCTAGCGAGCTCGGCCCCGCCCGCCCAGCTTCCCCTCCCAGCTTGGCCCCGCCCGCCCAGTTTCTCCTCCCAGCACGGCCCCGCCCACCCAGCTTCCCCTCCCAGCCAGGCCCCGCCCGCCCAGTTTCTCCTCCGGAGCCCGGCCCCGCCCGCTCCGCTTCCCCTCCCAGCCAGGCCCCGCCCGCCCAGTTTCTCCTCCCGAGCCCGGCCCCGCCCGCCCCGCTTTCCCTCCCAGCTTGGCCCCGCCCGCCCAGTTTCTCCTCCCGAGCGAGGCCCCGCCCGCCCCGCTTCTCCTCCCGAGCGAGGCCCCGCCCGCCCAGCTTCCCCTCCCGAATCCGGCCCCGCCCGCCCAGCTTCCCCTCCCAGCTTGGCCCCGGCCGCCCAGTTTCTCCTCCCGAACCCGGCCCCGCCCGCCAAGCTTCTCCTAGCGAGCCCGGCCCCGCCCGCCCAGCTTCCCCTCCAAGCCAGGCCCCGCCCGCCCCGCTTCCCCTCCCGAGTCCGGCCCCGCCCGCCCAGTTTCTCCTCCCGAGCCCGGCCCCGCCCGCCCCGCTTCCCCTCCCAGCTTGGCCCCGCCCGCCCAGTTTCTCCTCCCGAGCGAGGCCCCGCCCGCCCAGTTTCTCCTCCCGAGCGAGGCCCCGCCCGCCCAGCTTCCCCTCCCGAATCCGGCCCCGCCCGCCCATGTTCCCCTCCCAGCCAGGCCCCGCCCGCCCAGTTTTTCCTCCCAGCTTGGCCCCGCCCGCCCAGCTTCCCCTCCCGATCCCGGCCCCGCCCGCCCATGTTCCCCTCCCAGCTTGGCCCCGCCCGCCCAGTTTCTCCTCCCGAACCCGGCCCCGCCCGCCAAGCTTCTCCTAGCGAGCCCGGCCCCGCCCGCCCAGCTTCCCCTCCAAGCCAGGCCCCGCCCGCCCCGCTTCCCCTCCCGAGTCCGGCCCCGCCCGCCCAGTTTCTCCTCCCGAGCTTGGCCCCGCCCGCCCAGATTCCCATCCCGAGCGAGGCTCCGCCCGCCCAGTTTCTCCTCCCAGCTTGGCCCCGCCCGCCCAGCTTCCCCTCCCGAACCCGGCCCCGCCCGCCCAGCTTCTGCTAGCGAGCTCGGCCCCGCCCGCCCAGCTTCCCCTCCCAGCTTGGCCCCGCCCGCCCAGTTTCTCCTCCCAGCCAGGCCCCGCCCGCCCAGTTTCTCCTCCCGAGTCCGGCCCCGCCCGCCCCGCTTCCCCTCCCAGCCAGGCCCCGCCCGCCCAGCTTCCCCTCCCGAACCCGGCCCCGCCCGCCCAGCTTCTCCTCACAGCTTAGCCCCGCCCGCCCAGTTTCTCCTCCCAGCACGGCCCCGCCCGCCCAGTTTCTCCTCCCAGCCAGGCCCCGCCCGCCCAGCTTCCCCTCCCGAACCCGGCCCCGCCCGCCCAGCTTCTGCTAGCGAGCTCGGCCCCGCCCGCCCAGCTTCCCCTCCCAGCTTGGCCCCGCCCGCCCAGTTTCTCCTCCCGAGCTCGGCCCCGCCCGCCCCGCTTCCCCTCCCAGCTTGGCCCCGCCCGCCCCGCTTCCCATTCCGAGCGAGGCCCCGCCCGCCCAGTTTCTCCTCCCAGCTTGGCCCCGCCCGCCCAGCTTCCCCTCCCGAACCCGGCCCCGCCCGCCAAGCTTCTCCTAGCCAGCTCGGCCCCGCCCGCCCCGCTTCCCCTCCCAGCCAGGCCCCGCCCGCCCAGTTTCTCCTCCCGAGTCCGGCCCCGGCCGCCCCGCTTCCCCTCCCAGCCAGGCCCCGCCCGCCCAGCTTCCCCTCCCGAACCCGGCCCCGCCCGCCCAGCTTCTCCTCCCAGCTTAGCCCCGCCCGGCCAGTTTCTCCTCCCAGCACGGCCCCGCCCACCCAGCTTCCCCTCCCAGCCTGGCCCCGCCCGCCCAGTTTCTCCTCCCGAGTCCGGCCCCGCCCGCCCCGCTTCTCCTCCCGAGTCCGGCCCCGCCCGCCCAGCTTCCCCTCCCGAACCCGGCCCCGCCCGCCCAGCTTCTCCTCCCAGCTTAGTCCCGCCCGCCCAGTTTCTCCTCCCAGCATGGCCCCGCCCGCCCAGTTTCTCCTCCCAGCCAGGCCCCGCCCTCCCAGCTTCCCCTCCCGAACCCGGCCCCGCCCGCCCAGCTTCTGCTAGCGAGCTCGGCCCCGCCCGCCCAGCTTCCCCTCCCAGCTTGGCCCCGCCCGCCCAGTTTCTCCTCCCAGCACGGCCCCGCCCACCCAGCTTCCCCTCCCAGCCAGGCCCCGCCCGCCCAGTTTCTCCTCCGGAGCCCGGCCCCGCCCGCTCCGCTTCCCCTCCCAGCCAGGCCCCGCCCGCCCAGTTTCTCCTCCCGAGCCCGGCCCCGCCCGCCCCGCTTTCCCTCCCAGCTTGGCCCCGCCCGCCCAGTTTCTCCTCCCGAGCGAGGCCCCGCCCGCCCCGCTTCTCCTCCCGAGCGAGGCCCCGCCCGCCCAGCTTCCCCTCCCGAATCCGGCCCCGCCCGCCCAGCTTCCCCTCCCAGCCAGGCCCCGCCCGCCCAGTTTCTCGTCCCGAGCGAGGCCCCGCCCGCCCCGCTTCTCCTCCCGAGCGAGGCCCCGCCCGCCCAGCTTCCCCTCCCGAATCCGGCCCCGCCCGCCCAGCTTCCCCTCCCAGCCAGGCCCCGCCCGCCCAGTTTCTCCTCCCGAGCCTGGCCCCGCCCGCTCCGCTTCCCCTCCCAGCCAGGCCCCGCCCGCCCCGCTTCTCCTCCCGAGCGAGGCCCCGCCCGCCCAGCTTCCCCTCCCGAATCCGGCCCCGCCCGCCCAGCTTCCCCTCCCAGCCAGGCCCCGCCCGCCCAGTTTCTCGTCCCGAGCGAGGCCCCGCCCGCCCCGCTTCTCCTCCCGAGCGAGGCCCCGCCCGCCCAGCTTCCCCTCCCGAATCCGGCCCCGCCCGCCCAGCTTCCCCTCCCAGCCAGGCCCCGCCCGCCCAGTTTCTCCTCCCGAGCCTGGCCCCGCCCGCTCCGCTTCCCCTCCCAGCCAGGCCCCGCCCGCCCAGTTTCTCCTCCCGAGTCCGGCCCCGCCCGCCCAGTTTCTCCTCCCGAGTCCGGCCCCGCCCGCCCCGCTTCCCCTCCCAGCCAGGCCCCGCCCGCCCAGCTTCCCCTCCCAGCCAGGCGCCGCCCGCCCAGTTTCTCCTCCCGAGCCCGGCCCCGCCCGCTCCGCTTCCCCTCCCAGCCAGGCCCCGCCCGCCCAGTTTCTCCTCCCGAGCCCGGCCCCGCCCGCCCCGCTTCCCCTCCCAGCTTGGCCCCGCCCGCCCAGCTTCCCCTCCCGAACCCGGCCCCGCCCGCCCAGCTTCTCCTCCCAGCTTAGTCCCGCCCGCCCAGTTTCTCCTCCCAGCATGGCCCCGCCCGCCCAGTTTCTCCTCCCAGCCAGGCCCCGCCCTCCCAGCTTCCCCTCCCGAACCCGGCCCCGCCCGCCCAGCTTCTGCTAGCGAGCTCGGCCCCGCCCGCCCAGCTTCCCCTCCCAGCTTGGCCCCGCCCGCCCAGTTTCTCCTCCCAGCACGGCCCCGCCCACCCAGCTTCCCCTCCCAGCCAGGCCCCGCCCGCCCAGTTTCTCCTCCGGAGCCCGGCCCCGCCCGCTCCGCTTCCCCTCCCAGCCAGGCCCCGCCCGCCCAGTTTCTCCTCCCGAGCCCGGCCCCGCCCGCCCCGCTTTCCCTCCCAGCTTGGCCCCGCCCGCCCAGTTTCCCGTCCCGAGCGAGGCCCCGCCCGCCCCGCTTCTCCTCCCGAGCGAGGCCCCGCCCGCCCAGCTTCCCCTCCCGAATCCGGCCCCGCCCGCCCAGCTTCCCCTCCCAGCCAGGCCCCGCCCGCCCAGTTTCTCCTCCCGAGCCTGGCCCCGCCCGCTCCGCTTCCCCTCCCAGCCAGGCCCCGCCCGCCCCGCTTCTCCTCCCGAGCGAGGCCCCGCCCGCCCAGCTTCCCCTCCCGAATCCGGCCCCGCCCGCCCAGCTTCCCCTCCCAGCCAGGCCCCGCCCGCCCAGTTTCTCGTCCCGAGCGAGGCCCCGCCCGCCCCGCTTCTCCTCCCGAGCGAGGCCCCGCCCGCCCAGCTTCCCCTCCCGAATCCGGCCCCGCCCGCCCAGCTTCCCCTCCCAGCCAGGCCCCGCCCGCCCAGTTTCTCCTCCCGAGCCTGGCCCCGCCCGCTCCGCTTCCCCTCCCAGCCAGGCCCCGCCCGCCCAGTTTCTCCTCCCGAGTCCGGCCCCGCCCGCCCAGTTTCTCCTCCCGAGTCCGGCCCCGCCCGCCCCGCTTCCCCTCCCAGCCAGGCCCCGCCCGCCCAGCTTCCCCTCCCAGCCAGGCGCCGCCCGCCCAGTTTCTCCTCCCGAGCCCGGCCCCGCCCGCTCCGCTTCCCCTCCCAGCCAGGCCCCGCCCGCCCAGTTTCTCCTCCCGAGCCCGGCCCCGCCCGCCCCGCTTCCCCTCCCAGCTTGGCCCCGCCCGCCCAGCTTCCCCTCCCGAACCCGGCCCCGCCCGCCCAGCTTCTCCTCCCAGCTTAGTCCCGCCCGCCCAGTTTCTCCTCCCAGCATGGCCCCGCCAGCCCAGTTTCTCCTCCCAGCCAGGCCCCGCCCTCCCAGCTTCCCCTCCCGAACCCGGCCCCGCCCGCCCAGCTTCTGCTAGCGAGCTCGGCCCCGCCCGCCCAGCTTCCCCTCCCAGCTTGGCCCCGCCCGCCCAGTTTCTCCTCCCAGCACGGCCCCGCCCACCCAGCTTCCCCTCCCAGCCAGGCCCCGCCCGCCCAGTTTCTCCTCCGGAGCCCGGCCCCGCCCGCTCCGCTTCCCCTCCCAGCCAGGCCCCGCCCGCCCAGTTTCTCCTCCCGAGCCCGGCCCCGCCCGCCCCGCTTTCCCTCCCAGCTTGGCCCCGCCCGCCCAGTTTCTCCTCCCGAGCGAGGCCCCGCCCGCCCCGCTTCTCCTCCCGAGCGAGGCCCCGCCCGCCCAGCTTCCCCTCCCGAATCCGGCCCCGCCCGCCCAGCTTCCCCTCCCAGCCAGGCCCCGCCCGCCCAGTTTCTCGTCCCGAGCGAGGCCCCGCCCGCCCCGCTTCTCCTCCCGAGCGAGGCCCCGCCCGCCCAGCTTCCCCTCCCGAATCCGGCCCCGCCCGCCCAGCTTCCCCTCCCAGCCAGGCCCCGCCCGCCCAGTTTCTCCTCCCGAGCCTGGCCCCGCCCGCTCCGCTTCCCCTCCCAGCCAGGCCCCGCCCGCCCCGCTTCTCCTCCCGAGCGAGGCCCCGCCCGCCCAGCTTCCCCTCCCGAATCCGGCCCCGCCCGCCCAGCTTCCCCTCCCAGCCAGGCCCCGCCCGCCCAGTTTCTCGTCCCGAGCGAGGCCCCGCCCGCCCCGCTTCTCCTCCCGAGCGAGGCCCCGCCCGCCCAGCTTCCCCTCCCGAATCCGGCCCCGCCCGCCCAGCTTCCCCTCCCAGCCAGGCCTCGCCCGCCCAGTTTCTCCTCCCGAGCCTGGCCCCGCCCGCTCCGCTTCCCCTCCCAGCCAGGCCCCGCCCGCCCAGTTTCTCCTCCCGAGTCCGGCCCCGCCCGCCCAGTTTCTCCTCCCGAGTCCGGCCCCGCCCGCCCCGCTTCCCCTCCCAGCCAGGCCCCGCCCGCCCAGCTTCCCCTCCCAGCCAGGCGCCGCCCGCCCAGTTTCTCCTCCCGAGCCCGGCCCCGCCCGCTCCGCTTCCCCTCCCAGCCAGGCCCCGCCCGCCCAGTTTCTCCTCCCGAGCCCGGCCCCGCCCGCCCCGCTTCCCCTCCCAGCTTGGCCCCGCCCGCCCAGTTTCTCCTCCCGAGCGAGGCCCCGCCCGCCCAGTTTCTCCTCCCGAGTCCGGCCCCGCCCGCCCCGCTTCCCCTCCCAGCTTGGTCCCGCCCGCCCAGTTTCTCCTCCCGAGCGAGGCCCCGCCCGCCCAGTTTCTCCTCCCGAGTCCGGCCCCGCCCGCCCCGCTTCCCCTCCCAGCCAGGCCCCGCCCGCCCAGCTTCCCCTCCCAGCCAGGCCCCGCCCGCCCAGTTTCTCCTCCCGAGCCCGGCCCCGCCCGCTCCGCTTCCCCTCCCAGCCAGGCCCCGCCCGCCCAGTTTCTCCTCCCGAGTCCGGCCCCGCCCGCCCCGCTTCCCCTCCCAGCCAGGCCCCGCCCGCCCAGCTTCCCTTCCCAGCCAGGCGCCGCCCGCCCAGTTTCTCCTCCCGAGCCCGGCCCCGCCCGCTCCGCTTCCCCTCCCAGCCAGGCCCCGCCCGCCCAGTTTCTCCTCCCGAGCCCGGCCCCGCCCGCCCCGCTTCCCCTCCCAGCTTGGCCCCGCCCGCCCAGTTTCTCCTCCCGAGCGAGGCCCCGCCCGCCCAGTTTCTCCTCCCGAGTCCGGCCCCGCCCGCCCCGCTTCCCCTCCCAGCTTGGTCCCGCCCGCCCAGTTTCTCCTCCCGAGCGAGGCCCCGCCCGCCCAGTTTCTCCTCCCGAGTCCGGCCCCGCCCGCCCCGCTTCCCCTCCCAGCCAGGCCCCGCCCGCCCAGCTTCCCCTCCCAGCCAGGCCCCGCCCGCCCAGTTTCTCCTCCCGAGCCCGGCCCCGCCCGCTCCGCTTCCCCTCCCAGCCAGGCCCCGCCCGCCCAGTTTCTCCTCCCGAGCCCGGCCCCGCCCGCCCCGCTTCCCCTCCCAGCTTGGCCCCGCCCGCCCAGTTTCTCCTCCCGAGCGAGGCCCCGCCCGCCCAGCTTCTCCTCCCAGCTTAGCCCCGCCCGCCCAGTTTCTCCTCCCAGCCTGGCCCCGCCCGCCCAGTTTCTCCTCCCGAGTCCGGCCCCGCCCGCCCAGCTTCCCCTCCCAGCTTGGCCCCGCCCGCCCAGCTTCCCCTCCCGAGTCCGGCCCCGCCCGCCCAGGTTCTCCTCCCGAGCCCGGCCCCGCCCGCCCAGTTTCTCCTCCCGAGCGAGGCCCCGCCCGCCCAGTTTCCCCTCCCGAACCCGGCCCCGCCCGCCCAGTTTCTCCTCCCGAGCGAGGCCCCGCCCGCCCAGTTTCCCCTCCCGAACCCGGCCCCGCCCGCCCAGTTTCTCCTCCCGAGCGAGGCCCCGCCCGCCCAGCTTCCCCTCCCGATTCCGGCCCTGCCCGCCCAGCTTCTCCTCCCAGCTTGGCCCCGCCCGCCCAGCTTCCCCTCCCAAGAGAGGCCCCGCCCGCCCAGCTTCCCCTCCCGATTCCGGCCCTGCCCGCCCAGCTTCTCCTCCCAGCTTGGCCCCGCCCGCCCCGCTTCCCCTCCCAGCTTGGCCCCGCCCGCCCAGCTTCCCATCGCGAGCGAGGCCCCGCCCGCCCAGTTTCTCCTCCCAGCTTGGCCCCGCCCGCCCAGCTTCCCCTCCCGAGTCCGGCCCCGCCCGCCCAGTTTCTCCTCCCGAGCGAGGCCCCGCCCGCCCAGCTTCCCCTCCCAGCTTGGCCCCGCCCGCCCAGTTTCTCCTCCCGAGCGAGGCCCCGCCCGCCCAGCTTCCCCTCCCGACCCCGGCCCCGCCACACAGTTTCTCCTCCCAGCTTGGCCCCGCCCGCCCAGCTTCCCCTCCCAGCCAGGCCCCGCCCGCCCAGTTTCTCCTCCCGAGCCCGGCCCCGCCCGCTCCGCTTCCCCTCCCAGCCAGGCCCCGCCCGCCCAGTTTCTCCTCCCGAGTCCGGCCCCACCCGCCCAGTTTCTCCTCCCGAGCCCGGCCCCGCCCGCCCAGTTTCTCCTCCCGAGCGAGGCCCCGCCCGCCCAGCTTCCCCTCCCGAATCCGGCCCCGCCCGCCCATGTTCCCCTCCCAGCCAGGCCCCGCCCGCCCAGTTTCTCCTCCCAGCTTGGCCCCGCCCGCCCATCTTCCCCTCCCGATCCCGGCCCCGCCCGCCCATGTTCCCCTCCCAGCTTGGCCCCGCCCGCCCAGTTTCTCCTCCCGAACCCGGCCCCGCCCGCCAAGCTTCTCCTAGCGAGCCCGGCCCCGCCCGCCCAGCTTCCCCGCCAAGCCAGGCCCCGCCCGCCCCGCTTCCCCTCCCGAGTCCGGCCCCGCCCGCCCAGTTTCTCCTCCCAGCACGGCCCCGCCCACCCAGCTTCCCCTCCCAGCCTGGCCCCGCCCGCCCAGTTTCTCCTCCCGAGTGCGGCCCCGCCCGCCCCGCTTCTCCTCCCGAGTCCGGCCCCACCCGCCCAGCTTCCCCTCCCAGCTTGGCCCCGCCCGCCCAGCTTCCCCTCCCAGCCAGGCCCCGCCCGCCCAGTTTCTCCTCCCGAGCCCGGCCCCGCCCGCTCCGCTTCCCCTCCCAGCCAAGCCCCGCCCGCCCAGTTTCTCCTCCCGAGCGAGGCCCCGCCCGCCCAGTTTCTCCTCCCGAGCGAGACCCCGCCCGCCCAGCTTCCCCTCTCGAATCCGGCCCCGCCCGCCCATGTTCCCCTCCCAGCCAGGCCCCGCCCGCCCAGTTTCTCCTCCCAGCTTGGCCCCGCCCGCCCATCTTCCCCTCCCGATCCCGGCCCCGCCCGCCCATGTTCCCCTCCCAGCTTGGCCCCGCCCGCCCAGTTTCTCCTCCCGAACCCGGCCCCGCCCGCCAAGCTTCTCCTAGCGAGCCCGGCCCCGCCCGCCCAGCTTCCCCTCTCGAATCCGGCCCCGCCCGCCCATGTTCCCCTCCCAGCCAGGCCCCGCCCGCCCAGTTTCTCCTCCCAGCTTGGCCCCGCCCGCCCATCTTCCCCTCCCGATCCCGGCCCCGCCCGCCCATGTTCCCCTCCCAGCTTGGCCCCGCCCGCCCAGTTTCTCCTCCCGAACCCGGCCCCGCCCGCCAAGCTTCTCCTAGCGAGCCCGGCCCCGCCCGCCCAGCTTCCCCTCCAAGCCAGGCCCCGCCCGCCCCGCTTCCCCTCCCGAGTCCGGCCCCGCCCGCCCAGTTTCTCCTCCCAGCACGGCCCCGCCCACCCAGCTTCCCCTCCCAGCCTGGCCCCGCCCGCCCAGTTTCTCCTCCCGAGTCCGGCCCCGCCCGCCCCGCTTCTCCTCCCGAGTCCGGCCCCACCCGCCCAGCTTCCCCTCCCAGCTTGGCCCCGCCCGCCCAGCTTCCCCTCCCAGCCAGGCCCCGCCCGCCCAGTTTCTCCTCCCGAGCCCGGCCCCGCCCGCTCCGCTTCCCCTCCCAGCCAAGCCCCGCCCGCCCAGTTTCTCCTCCCGAGCGAGGCCCCGCCCGCCCAGTTTCTCCTCCCGAGCGAGGCCCCGCCCGCCCAGCTTCCCCTCTCGAATCAGGCCCCGCCCGCCCATGTTCCCCTCCCAGCCAGGCCCCGCCCGCCCAGTTTTTCCTCCCAGCTTGGCCCCGCCCGCCCAGCTTCCCCTCCCGATCCCGGCCCCGCCCGCCCATGTTCCCCTCCCAGCTTGGCCCCGGCCGCCCAGTTTCTCCTCCCGAACCCGGCCCCGCCCGCCAAGCTTCTCCTAGCGAGCCCGGCCCCGCCCGCCCAGCTTCCCCTCCAAGCCAGGCCCCGCCCGCCCCGCTTCCCCTCCCGAGTCCGGCCCCGCCCGCCCAGTTTCTCCTCCCGAGCCCGGCCCCGCCCGCCCCGCTTCCCCTCCCAGCTTGGCCCCGCCCGCCCAGTTTCTCCTCCCGAGCGAGGCCCCGCCCTCCCAGTTTCTCCTCCCGAGCGAGGCCCCGCCCGCCCAGCTTCCCCTCCCGAATCCGGCCCCGCCCGCCCATGTTCCCCTCCCAGCCAGGCCCCGCCCGCCCAGTTTTTCCTCCCAGCTTGGCCCCGCCCGCCCTGCTTCCCCTCCCGATCCCGGCCCCGCCCGCCCATGTTCCCCTCCCAGCTTGGCCCCGCCCGCCCAGTTTCTCCTCCCGAACCCGGCCCCGCCCGCCAAGCTTCTCCTAGCGAGCCCGGCCCCGCCCGCCCAGCTTCCCCTCCAAGCCAGGCCCCGCCCGCCCCGCTTCCCCTCCCGAGTCCGGCCCCGCCCGCCCAGTTTCTCCTCCCGAGCTTGGCCCCGCCCGCCCAGATTCCCATCCCGAGCGAGGCTCCGCCCGCCCAGTTTCTCCTCCCAGCTTGGCCCCGCCCGCCCAGCTTCCCCTCCCGAACCCGGCCCCGCCCGCCCAGCTTCTGCTAGCGAGCTCGGCCCCGCCCGCCCAGCTTCCCCTCCCAGCTTGGCCCCGCCCGCCCAGTTTCTCCTCCCAGCCAGGCCCCGCCCGCCCAGTTTCTCCTCCCGAGTCCGGCCCCGCCCGCCCCGCTTCCCCTCCCAGCCAGGCCCCGCCCGCCCAGCTTCCCCTCCCGAACCCGGCCCCGCCCGCCCAGCTTCTCCTCACAGCTTAGCCCCGCCCGCCCAGTTTCTCCTCCCAGCACGGCCCCGCCCGCCCAGTTTCTCCTCCCAGCCAGGCCCCGCCCGCCCAGCTTCCTCTCCCGAACCCGGCCCCGCCCACCCAGCTTCTGCTAGCGAGCTCCGCCCCGCCCGCCCAGCTTCCCCTCCCAGCTTGGCCCCGCCCGCCCAGTTTCTCCTCCCGAGCTCGGCCCCGCCCGCCCCGCTTCCCCTCCCAGCTTGGCCCCGCCCGCCCCGCTTCCCATCCCGAGCGAGGCCCCGCCCGCCCAGTTTCTCCTCCCAGCTTGGCCCCGCCCGCCCAGCTTCCCCTCCCGAACCCGGCCCCGCCCGCCAAGCTTCTCCTAGCCAGCTCGGCCCCGCCCGCCCCGCTTCCCCTCCCAGCCAGGCCCCGCCCGCCCAGCTTCCCCTCCCGAACCCGGCCCCGCCCGCCCAGCTTCTCCTCCCAGCTTAGCCCCGCCCGGCCAGTTTCTCCTCCCAGCACGGCCCCGCCCACCCAGCTTCCCCTCCCAGCCTGGCCCCGCCCGCCCAGTTTCTCCTCCCGAGTCCGGCCCCGCCCGCCCCGCTTCTCCTCCCGAGTCCGGCCCCGCCCGCCCAGCTTCCCCTCCCGAACCCGGCCCCGCCCGCCCAGCTTCTCCTACCAGCTTAGTCCCGCCCGCCCAGTTTCTCCTCCCAGCATGGCCCCGCCCGCCCAGTTTCTCCTCCCGAGTCCGGCCCCGCCCGCCCAGCTTCCCCTCCCAGCTTGGCCCCGCCCGCCCAGTTTCTCCTCCCAGCACGGCCCCGCCCACCCAGCTTCCCCTCCCAGCCAGGCCCCGCCCGCCCAGTTTCTCCTCCGGAGCCCGGCCCCGCCCGCTCCGCTTCCCCTCCCAGCCAGGCCCCGCCCGCCCAGTTTCTCCTCCCGAGCCCGGCCCCGCCCGCCCCGCTTTCCCTCCCAGCTTGGCCCCGCCCGCCCAGTTTCTCCTCCCGAGCGAGGCCCCGCCCGCCCCGCTTCTCCTCCCGAGCGAGGCCCCGCCCGCCCAGCTTCCCCTCCCGAATCCGGCCCCGCCCGCCCAGCTTCCCCTCCCAGCCAGGCCCCGCCCGCCCAGTTTCTCCTCCCGAGCCCGGCCCCGCCCGCTCCGCTTCCCCTCCCAGCCAGGCCCCGCCCGCCCAGTTTCTCCTCCCGAGTCCGGCCCCGCCCGCCCAGTTTCTCCTCCCGAGTCCGGCCCCGCCCGCCCCGCTTCCCCTCCCAGCCAAGCCCCGCCCGCCCAGCTTCCCCTCCCAGCCAGGCGCCGCCCGCCCAGTTTCTCCTCCCAAGCCCGGCCCCGCCCGCTCCGCTTCCCCTCCCAGCCAGGCCCCGCCCGCCCAGTTTCTCCTCCCGAGCCCGGCCCCGCCCGCCCCGCTTCCCCTCCCAGCTTGGCCCCGCCCGCCCAGTTTCTCCTCCCGAGCGAGGCCCCGCCCGCCCAGTTTCTCCTCCCGAGTCCGGCCCCGCCCGCCCCGCTTCCCCTCCCAGCTTGGCCCCGCCCGCCCAGTTTCTCCTCCCGAGCGAGGCCCCGCCCGCCCAGTTTCTCCTCCCGAGTCCGGCCCCGCCCGCCCCGCTTCCCCTCCCAGCCAGGCCCCGCCCGCCCAGCTTCCCCTCCCAGCCAGGCCCCGCCCGCCCAGTTTCTCCTCCCGAGCCCGGCCCCGCCCGCCCCGCTTCCCCTCCCAGCTTGGCCCCGCCCGCCCAGTTTCTCCTCCCGAGCGAGGCCCCGCCCGCCCAGCTTCTCCTCCCAGCTTAGCCCCGCCCGCCCAGTTTCTCCTCCCAGCACGGCCCCGCCCGCCCAGTTTCTCCTCCCGAGTCCGGCCCCGCCCGCCCCGCTTCCCCTCCCAGCCAGGCCCCGCCCGCCCAGCTTCCCCTCCCAGCCAGGCGCCGCCCGCCCAGTTTCTCCTCCCGAGCCCGGCCCCGCCCGCTCCGCTTCCCCTCCCAGCCAGGCCCCGCCCGCCCAGTTTCTCCTCCCGAGCCCGGCCCCGCCCGCCCCGCTTCCCCTCCCAGCTTGGCCCCGCCCGCCCAGTTTCTCCTCCCGAGCGAGGCCCCGCCCGCCCAGTTTCTCCTCCCGAGTCCGGCCCCGCCCGCCCCGCTTCCCCTCCCAGCTTGGTCCCGCCCGCCCAGTTTCTCCTCCCGAGCGAGGCCCCGCCCGCCCAGTTTCTCCTCCCGAGTCCGGCCCCGCCCGCCCCGCTTCCCCTCCCAGCCAGGCCCCGCCCGCCCAGCTTCCCCTCCCAGCCAGGCCCCGCCCGCCCAGTTTCTCCTCCCGAGCCCGGCCCCGCCCGCTCCGCTTCCCCTCCCAGCCAGGCCCCGCCCGCCCAGTTTCTCCTCCCGAGCCCGGCCCCGCCCGCCCCGCTTCCCCTCCCAGCTTGGCCCCGCCCGCCCAGTTTCTCCTCCCGAGCGAGGCCCCGCCCGCCCAGCTTCTCCTCCCAGCTTAGCCCCGCCCGCCCAGTTTCTCCTCCCAGCCTGGCCCCGCCCGCCCAGTTTCTCCTCCCGAGTCCGGCCCCGCCCGCCCAGCTTCCCCTCCCAGCTTGGCCCCGCCCGCCCAGCTTCCCCTCCCGAGTCCGGCCCCGCCCGCCCAGGTTCTCCTCCCGAGCCCGGCCCCGCCCGCCCAGTTTCTCCTCCCGAGCGAGGCCCCGCCCGCCCAGTTTCCCCTCCCGAACCCGGCCCCGCCCGCCCAGTTTCTCCTCCCGAGCGAGGCCCCGCCCGCCCAGTTTCCCCTCCCGAACCCGGCCCCGCCCGCCCAGTTTCTCCTCCCGAGCGAGGCCCCGCCCGCCCAGCTTCCCCTCCCGATTCCGGCCCTGCCCGCCCAGCTTCTCCTCCCAGCTTGGCCCCGCCCGCCCAGCTTCCCCTCCCAAGAGAGGCCCCGCCCGCCCAGCTTCCCCTCCCGAACCCGGCCCCGCCCGCCCAGCTTCTCCTCCCAGCTTGGCCCCGCCCGCCCCGCTTCCCCTCCCAGCTTGGCCCCGCCCGCCCAGCTTCCCATCGCGAGCGAGGCCCCGCCCGCCCAGTTTCTCCTCCCAGCTTGGCCCCGCCCGCCCAGCTTCCCCTCCCGAGTCCGGCCCCGCCCGCCCAGTTTCTCCTCCCGAGCGAGGCCCCGCCCGCCCAGCTTCCCCTCCCAGCTTGGCCCCGCCCGCCCAGTTTCTCCTCCCGAGCGAGGCCCCGCCCGCCCAGCTTCCCCTCCCGACCCCGGCCCCGCCACACAGTTTCTCCTCCCAGCTTGGCCCCGCCCGCCCAGCTTCCCCTCCCAGCCAGGCCCCGCCCGCCCAGTTTCTCCTCCCGAGCCCGGCCCCGCCCGCTCCGCTTCCCCTCCCAGCCAGGCCCCGCCCGCCCAGTTTCTCCTCCCGAGTCCGGCCCCACCCGCCCAGTTTCTCCTCCCGAGCCCGGCCCCGCCCGCCCAGTTTCTCCTCCCGAGCGAGGCCCCGCCCGCCCAGCTTCCCCTCCCGAATCCGGCCCCGCCCGCCCATGTTCCCCTCCCAGCCAGGCCCCGCCCGCCCAGTTTCTCCTCCCAGCTTGGCCCCGCCCGCCCATCTTCCCCTCCCGATCCCGGCCCCGCCCGCCCATGTTCCCCTCCCAGCTTGGCCCCGCCCGCCCAGTTTCTCCTCCCGAACCCGGCCCCGCCCGCCAAGCTTCTCCTAGCGAGCCCGGCCCCGCCCGCCCAGCTTCCCCGCCAAGCCAGGCCCCGCCCGCCCCGCTTCCCCTCCCGAGTCCGGCCCCGCCCGCCCAGTTTCTCCTCCCAGCACGGCCCCGCCCACCCAGCTTCCCCTCCCAGCCTGGCCCCGCCCGCCCAGTTTCTCCTCCCGAGTGCGGCCCCGCCCGCCCCGCTTCTCCTCCCGAGTCCGGCCCCACCCGCCCAGCTTCCCCTCCCAGCTTGGCCCCGCCCGCCCAGCTTCCCCTCCCAGCCAGGCCCCGCCCGCCCAGTTTCTCCTCCCGAGCCCGGCCCCGCCCGCTCCGCTTCCCCTCCCAGCCAAGCCCCGCCCGCCCAGTTTCTCCTCCCGAGCGAGGCCCCGCCCGCCCAGTTTCTCCTCCCGAGCGAGACCCCGCCCGCCCAGCTTCCCCTCTCGAATCCGGCCCCGCCCGCCCATGTTCCCCTCCTAGCCAGGCCCCGCCCGCCCAGTTTCTCCTCCCAGCTTGGCCCCGCCCGCCCATCTTCCCCTCCCGATCCCGGCCCCGCCCGCCCATGTTCCCCTCCCAGCTTGGCCCCGCCCGCCCAGTTTCTCCTCCCGAACCCGGCCCCGCCCGCCAAGCTTCTCCTAGCGAGCCCGGCCCCGCCCGCCCAGCTTCCCCTCCAAGCCAGGCCCCGCCCGCCCCGCTTCCCCTCCCGAGTCCGGCCCCGCCCGCCCAGTTTCTCCTCCCAGCACGGCCCCGCCCACCCAGCTTCCCCTCCCAGCCTGGCCCCGCCCGCCCAGTTTCTCCTCCCGAGTGCGGCCCCGCCCGCCCCGCTTCTCCTCCCGAGTCCGGCCCCACCCGCCCAGCTTCCCCTCCCAGCTTGGCCCCGCCCGCCCAGCTTCCCCTCCCAGCCAGGCCCCGCCCGCCCAGTTTCTCCTCCCGAGCCCGGCCCCGCCCGCTCCGCTTCCCCTCCCAGCCAAGCCCCGCCCGCCCAGCCCCTCCTCCCGAGCGAGGCCCCGCCCGCCCAGTTTCTCCTCCCGAGCGAGGCCCCGCCCGCCCAGCTTCCCCTCTCGAATCAGGCCCCGCCCGCCCATGTTCCCCTCCCAGCCAGGCCCCGCCCGCCCAGTTTTTCCTCCCAGCTTGGCCCCGCCCGCCCAGCTTCCCCTCCCGATCCCGGCCCCGCCCGCCCATGTTCCCCTCCCAGCTTGGCCCCGGCCGCCCAGTTTCTCCTCCCGAACCCGGCCCCGCCCGCCAAGCTTCTCCTAGCGAGCCCGGCCCCGCCCGCCCAGCTTCCCCTCCAAGCCAGGCCCCGCCCGCCCCGCTTCCCCTCCCGAGTCCGGCCCCGCCCGCCCAGTTTCTCCTCCCGAGCCCGGCCCCGCCCGCCCCGCTTCCCCTCCCAGCTTGGCCCCGCCCGCCCAGTTTCTCCTCCCGAGCGAGGCCCCGCCCTCCCAGTTTCTCCTCCCGAGCGAGGCCCCGCCCGCCCAGCTTCCCCTCCCCAATCCGGCCCCGCCCGCCCATGTTCCCCTCCCAGCCAGGCCCCGCCCGCCCAGTTTTTCCTCCCAGCTTGGCCCCGCCCGCCCTGCTTCCCCTCCCGATCCCGGCCCCGCCCGCCCATGTTCCCCTCCCAGCTTGGCCCCGCCCGCCCAGTTTCTCCTCCCGAGTGCGGCCCCGCCCGCCCCGCTTCTCCTCCCGAGTCCGGCCCCACCCGCCCAGCTTCCCCTCCCAGCTTGGCCCCGCCCGCCCAGCTTCCCCTCCCAGCCAGGCCCCGCCCGCCCAGTTTCTCCTCCCGAGCCCGGCCCCGCCCGCTCCGCTTCCCCTCCCAGCCAAGCCCCGCCCGCCCAGTTTCTCCTCCCGAGCGAGGCCCCGCCCGCCCAGTTTCTCCTCCCGAGCGAGGCCCCGCCCGCCCAGCTTCCCCTCTCGAATCAGGCCCCGCCCGCCCATGTTCCCCTCCCAGCCAGGCCCCGCCCGCCAAGTTTTTCCTCCCAGCTTGGCCCCGCCCGCCCAGCTTCCCCTCCCGATCCCGGCCCCGCCCGCCCATGTTCCCCTCCCAGCTTGGCCCCGGCCGCCCAGTTTCTCCTCCCGAACCCGGCCCCGCCCGCCAAGCTTCTCCTAGCGAGCCCGGCCCCGCCCGCCCAGCTTCCCCTCCAAGCCAGGCCCCGCCCGCCCCGCTTCCCCTCCCGAGTCCGGCCCCGCCCGCCCAGTTTCTCCTCCCGAGCCCGGCCCCGCCCGCCCCGCTTCCCCTCCCAGCTTGGCCCCGCCCGCCCAGTTTCTCCTCCCGAGCGAGGCCCCGCCCTCCCAGTTTCTCCTCCCGAGCGAGGCCCCGCCCGCCCAGCTTCCCCTCCCGAATCCGGCCCCGCCCGCCCATGTTCCCCTCCCAGCCAGGCCCCGCCCGCCCAGTTTTTCCTCCCAGCTTGGCCCCGCCCGCCCTGCTTCCCCTCCCGATCCCGGCCCCGCCCGCCCATGTTCCCCTCCCAGCTTGGCCCCGCCCGCCCAGTTTCTCCTCCCGAACCCGGCCCCGCCCGCCAAGCTTCTCCTAGCGAGCCCGGCCCCGCCCGCCCAGCTTCCCCTCCAAGCCAGGCCCCGCCCGCCCCGCTTCCCCTCCCGAGTCCGGCCCCGCCCGCCCAGTTTCTCCTCCCGAGCTTGGCCCCGCCCGCCCAGATTCCCATCCCGAGCGAGGCTCCGCCCGCCCAGTTTCTCCTCCCAGCTTGGCCCCGCCCGCCCAGCTTCCCCTCCCGAACCCGGCCCCGCCCGCCCAGCTTCTGCTAGCGAGCTCGGCCCCGCCCGCCCAGCTTCCCCTCCCAGCTTGGCCCCGCCCGCCCAGTTTCTCCTCCCAGCCAGGCCCCGCCCGCCCAGTTTCTCCTCCCGAGTCCGGCCCCGCCCGCCCCGCTTCCCCTCCCAGCCAGGCCCCGCCCGCCCAGCTTCCCCTCCCGAACCCGGCCCCGCCCGCCCAGCTTCTCCTCACAGCTTAGCCCCGCCCGCCCAGTTTCTCCTCCCAGCACGGCCCCGCCCGCCCAGTTTCTCCTCCCAGCCAGGCCCCGCCCGCCCAGCTTCCTCTCCCGAACCCGGCCCCGCCCGCCCAGCTTCTGCTAGCGAGCTCCGCCCCGCCCGCCCAGCTTCCCCTCCCAGCTTGGCCCCGCCCGCCCAGTTTCTCCTCCCGAGCTCGGCCCCGCCCGCCCCGCTTCCCCTCCCAGCTTGGCCCCGCCCGCCCCGCTTCCCATCCCGAGCGAGGCCCCGCCCGCCCAGTTTCTCCTCCCAGCTTGGCCCCGCCCGCCCAGCTTCCCCTCCCGAACCCGGCCCCGCCCGCCAAGCTTCTCCTAGCCAGCTCGGCCCCGCCCGCCCCGCTTCCCCTCCCAGCCAGGCCCCGCCCGCCCAGTTTCTCCTCCCGAGTCCGGCCCCGCCCGCCCCGCTTCCCCTCCCAGCCAGGCCCCGCCCGCCCAGCTTCCCCTCCCGAACCCGGCCCCGCCCGCCCAGCTTCTCCTCCCAGCTTAGCCCCGCCCGGCCAGTTTCTCCTCCCAGCACGGCCCCGCCCACCCAGCTTCCCCTCCCAGCCTGGCCCCGCCCGCCCAGTTTCTCCTCCCGAGTCCGGCCCCGCCCGCCCCGCTTCTCCTCCCGAGTCCGGCCCCGCCCGCCCAGCTTCCCCTCCCGAACCCGGCCCCGCCCGCCCAGCTTCTCCTACCAGCTTAGTCCCGCCCGCCCAGTTTCTCCTCCCAGCATGGCCCCGCCCGCCCAGTTTCTCCTCCCGAGTCCGGCCCCGCCCGCCCAGCTTCCCCTCCCAGCTTGGCCCCGCCCGCCCAGTTCCTCCTCCCAGCACGGCCCCGCCCACCCAGCTTCCCCTCCCAGCCAGGCCCCGCCCGCCCAGTTTCTCCTCCGGAGCCCGGCCCCGCCCGCTCCGCTTCCCCTCCCAGCCAGGCCCCGCCCGCCCAGTTTCTCCTCCCGAGCCCGGCCCCGCCCGCCCCGCTTTCCCTCCCAGCTTGGCCCCGCCCGCCCAGTTTCTCCTCCCGAGCGAGGCCCCGCCCGCCCCGCTTCTCCTCCCGAGCGAGGCCCCGCCCGCCCAGCTTCCCCTCCCGAATCCGGCCCCGCCCGCCCAGCTTCCCCTCCCAGCCAGGCCCCGCCCGCCCAGTTTCTCCTCCCGAGCCCGGCCCCGCCCGCTCCGCTTCCCCTCCCAGCCAGGCCCCGCCCGCCCAGTTTCTCCTCCCGAGTCCGGCCCCGCCCGCCCAGTTTCTCCTCCCGAGTCCGGCCCCGCCCGCCCCGCTTCCCCTCCCAGCCAAGCCCCGCCCGCCCAGTTTCTCCTCCCAAGCCCGGCCCCGCCCGCTCCGCTTCCCCTCCCAGCCAGGCCCCGCCCGCCCAGTTTCTCCTCCCGAGCCCGGCCCCGCCCGCCCCGCTTCCCCTCCCAGCTTGGCCCCGCCCGCCCAGTTTCCCCTCCCGAGCGAGGCCCCGCCCGCCCCCGTTCTCCTCCCGAGTCCGGCCCCGCCCGCCCCGCTTCCCCTCCCAGCTTGGCCCCGCCCGCCCAGTTTCTCCTCCCGAGCGAGGCCCCGCCCGCCCAGTTTCTCCTCCCGAGTCCGGCCCCGCCCGCCCCGCTTCCCCTCCCAGCCAGGCCCCGCCCGCCCAGCTTCCCCTCCCAGCCAGGCCCCGCCCGCCCAGTTTCTCCTCCCGAGCCCGGCCCCGCCCGCCCCGCTTCCCCTCCCAGCTTGGCCCCGCCCGCCCAGTTTCTCCTCCCGAGCGAGGCCCCGCCCGCCCAGCTTCTCCTCCCAGCTTAGCCCCGCCCGCCCAGTTTCTCCTCCCAGCACGGCCCCGCCCACCCAGCTTCCTCTCCCAGCCTGGCCCCGCCCGCCCAGTTTCTCCTCCCGAGTCCGGCCCCGCCCGCCCCGCTTCTCCTCCCGAGTCCGGCCCCGCCCGCCCAGCTTCCCCTCCCAGCTTGGCCCCGCCCGCCCAGCTTCCCCTCCCGAGTCCGGCCCCGCCCGCCCAGTTTCTCCTCCCGAACCCGGCCCCGCCCGCCCAGCTTCTGCAAGCGAGCTCGGCCCCGCCCGGCCAGCTTCCCCTCCCGACTCCAGCCCCGCCCGCCCAGGTTCTCCTCCCGAGCCCGGCCCCGCCCGCCCAGTTTCTCCTCCCGAGCGAGGCCCCGCCCGCCCAGTTTCCCCTCCCGAACCCGGCCCCGCCCGCCCAGTTTCTCCTCCCGAGCGAGGCCCCGCCCGCCCAGTTTCCCCTCCCGAACCCGGCCCCGCCCGCCCAGTTTCTCCTCCCGAGCGAGGCCCCGCCCGCCCAGCTTCCCCTCCCGAATCCGGCCCTGCCCGCCCAGCTTCTCCTCCCAGCTTGGCCCCGCCCGCCCAGCTTCCCCTCCCGAGAGAGGCCCCGCCCGCCCAGCTTCCCCTCCCGAACCCGGCCCCGCCCGCCCAGCTTCTCCTCCCAGCTTGGCCCCGCCCGCCCCGCTTCCCCTCCCAGCCAGGCCCCGCCCGCCCAGTTTCTCCTCCCGAGTCCGGCCCCGGCCGCCCCGCTTCCCCTCCCAGCCAGGCCCCGCCCGCCCAGCTTCCCCTCCCGAACCCGGCCCCGCCCGCCCAGCTTCTCCTCCCAGCTTAGCCCCGCCCGGCCAGTTTCTCCTCCCAGCACGGCCCCGCCCACCCAGCTTCCCCTCCCAGCCAGGCCCCGCCCGCCCAGTTTCTCCTCCCGAGCCTGGCCCCGCCCGCTCCGCTTCCCCTCCCAGCCAGGCCCCGCCCGCCCAGTTTCTCCTCCCGAGTCCGGCCCCGCCCGCCCAGTTTCTCCTCCCGAGTCCGGCCCCGCCCGCCCCGCTTCCCCTCCCAGCCAGGCCCCGCCCGCCCAGCTTCCCCTCCCAGCCAGGCGCCGCCCGCCCAGTTTCTCCTCCCGAGCCCGGCCCCGCCCGCTCCGCTTCCCCTCCCAGCCAGGCCCCGCCCGCCCAGTTTCTCCTCCCGAGCCCGGCCCCGCCCGCCCCGCTTCCCCTCCCAGCTTGGCCCCGCCCGCCCAGCTTCCCCTCCCGAACCCGGCCCCGCCCGCCCAGCTTCTCCTCCCAGCTTAGTCCCGCCCGCCCAGTTTCTCCTCCCAGCATGGCCCCGCCCGCCCAGTTTCTCCTCCCAGCCAGGCCCCGCCCTCCCAGCTTCCCCTCCCGAACCCGGCCCCGCCCGCCCAGCTTCTGCTAGCGAGCTCGGCCCCGCCCGCCCAGCTTCCCCTCCCAGCTTGGCCCCGCCCGCCCAGTTTCTCCTCCCAGCACGGCCCCGCCCACCCAGCTTCCCCTCCCAGCCAGGCCCCGCCCGCCCAGTTTCTCCTCCGGAGCCCGGCCCCGCCCGCTCCGCTTCCCCTCCCAGCCAGGCCCCGCCCGCCCAGTTTCTCCTCCCGAGCCCGGCCCCGCCCGCCCCGCTTTCCCTCCCAGCTTGGCCCCGCCCGCCCAGTTTCTCCTCCCGAGCGAGGCCCCGCCCGCCCCGCTTCTCCTCCCGAGCGAGGCCCCGCCCGCCCAGCTTCCCCTCCCGAATCCGGCCCCGCCCGCCCAGCTTCCCCTCCCAGCCAGGCCCCGCCCGCCCAGTTTCTCGTCCCGAGCGAGGCCCCGCCCGCCCCGCTTCTCCTCCCGAGCGAGGCCCCGCCCGCCCAGCTTCTCCTCCCAGCTTAGCCCCGCCCGCCCAGTTTCTCCTCCCAGCCTGGCCCCGCCCGCCCAGTTTCTCCTCCCGAGTCCGGCCCCGCCCGCCCCGCTTCTCCTCCCGAGTCCGGCCCCGCCCGCCCAGCTTCCCCTCCCAGCTTGGCCCCGCCCGCCCAGCTTCCCCTCCCGAGTCCGGCCCCGCCCGCCCAGGCTCTCCTCCCGAGCCCGGCCCCGCCCGCCCAGTTTCTCCTCCCGAGCGAGGCCCCGCCCGCCCAGTTTCCCCTCCCGAACCCGGCCCCGCCCGCCCAGTTTCTCCTCCCGAGCGAGGCCCCGCCCGCCCAGTTTCCCCTCCCGAACCCGGCCCCGCCCGCCCAGTTTCTCCTCCCGAGCGAGGCCCCGCCCGCCCAGCTTCCCCTCCCGATTCCGGCCCTGCCCGCCCAGCTTCTCCTCCCAGCTTGGCCCCGCCCGCCCAGCTTCCCCTCCCAAGAGAGGCCCCGCCCGCTCCGCTTCCCCTCCCAGCCAAGCCCCGCCCGCCCAGTTTCTCCTCCCGAGCGAGGCCCCGCCCGCCCAGTTTCTCCTCCCGAGCGAGACCCCGCCCGCCCAGCTTCCCCTCTCGAATCCGGCCCCGCCCGCCCATGTTCCCCTCCCAGCCAGGCCCCGCCCGCCCAGTTTTTCCTCCCAGCTTGGCCCCGCCCGCCCAGCTTCCCCTCCCGATCCCGGCCCCGCCCGCCCATGTTCCCCTCCCAGCTTGGCCCCGGCCGCCCAGTTTCTCCTCCCGAACCCGGCCCCGCCCGCCAAGCTTCTCCTAGCGAGCCCGGCCCCGCCCGCCCAGCTTCCCCTCCAAGCCAGGCCCCGCCCGCCCCGCTTCCCCTCCCGAGTCCGGCCCCGCCCGCCCAGTTTCTCCTCCCGAGCCCGGCCCCGCCCGCCCCGCTTCCCCTCCCAGCTTGGCCCCGCCCGCCCAGTTTCTCCTCCCGAGCGAGGCCCCGCCCTCCCAGTTTCTCCTCCCGAGCGAGGCCCCGGCCGCCCAGCTTCCCCTCCCGAATCCGGCCCCGCCCGCCCATGTTCCCCTCCCAGCCAGGCCCCGCCCGCCCAGTTTTTCCTCCCAGCTTGGCCCCGCCCGCCCTGCTTCCCCTCCCGATCCCGGCCCCGCCCGCCCATGTTCCCCTCCCAGCTTGGCCCCGCCCGCCCAGTTTCTCCTCCCGAACCCGGCCCCGCCCGCCAAGCTTCTCCTAGCGAGCCCGGCCCCGCCCGCCCAGCTTCCCCTCCAAGCCAGGCCCCGCCCGCCCCGCTTCCCCTCCCGAGTCCGGCCCCGCCCGCCCAGTTTCTCCTCCCGAGCTTGGCCCCGCCCGCCCAGATTCCCATCCCGAGCGAGGCTCCGCCCGCCCAGTTTCTCCTCCCAGCTTGGCCCCGCCCGCCCAGCTTCCCCTCCCGAACCCGGCCCCGCCCGCCCAGCTTCTGCTAGCGAGCTCGGCCCCGCCCGCCCAGCTTCCCCTCCCAGCTTGGCCCCGCCCGCCCAGTTTCTCCTCCCAGCCAGGCCCCGCCCGCCCAGTTTCTCCTCCCGAGTCCGGCCCCGCCCGCCCCGCTTCCCCTCCCAGCCAGGCCCCGCCCGCCCAGCTTCCCCTCCCGAACCCGGCCCCGCCCGCCCAGCTTCTCCTCACAGCTTAGCCCCGCCCGCCCAGTTTCTCCTCCCAGCACGGCCCCGCCCGCCCAGTTTCTCCTCCCAGCCAGGCCCCGCCCGCCCAGCTTCCTCTCCCGAACCCGGCCCCGCCCGCCCTGCTTCTGCTAGCGAGCTCCGCCCCGCCCGCCCAGCTTCCCCTCCCAGCTTGGCCCCGCCCGCCCAGTTTCTCCTCCCGAGCTCGGCCCCGCCCGCCCCGCTTCCCCTCCCAGCTTGGCCCCGCCCGCCCCGCTTCCCATCCCGAGCGAGGCCCCGCCCGCCCAGTTTCTCCTCCCAGCTTGGCCCCGCCCGCCCAGCTTCCCCTCCCGAACCCGGCCCCGCCCGCCAAGCTTCTCCTAGCCAGCTCGGCCCCGCCCGCCCCGCTTCCCCTCCCAGCCAGGCCCCGCCCGCCCAGTTTCTCCTCCCGAGTCCGGCCCCGCCCGCCCCGCTTCCCCTCCCAGCCAGGCCCCGCCCGCCCAGCTTCCCCTCCCGAACCCGGCCCCGCCCGCCCAGCTTCTCCTCCCAGCTTAGCCCCGCCCGGCCAGTTTCTCCTCCCAGCACGGCCCCGCCCACCCAGCTTCCCCTCCCAGCCTGGCCCCGCCCGCCCAGTTTCTCCTCCCGAGTCCGGCCCCGCCCGCCCCGCTTCTCCTCCCGAGTCCGGCCCCGCCCGCCCAGCTTCCCCTCCCGAACCCGGCCCCGCCCGCCCAGCTTCTCCTACCAGCTTAGTCCCGCCCGCCCAGTTTCTCCTCCCAGCATGGCCCCGCCCGCCCAGTTTCTCCTCCCGTGTCCGGCCCCGCCCGCCCAGCTTCCCCTCCCAGCTTGGCCCCGCCCGCCCAGCTTCCCCTCCCAGCCAGGCCCCGCCCTCCCAGCTTCCCCTCCCGAACCCGGCCCCGCCCGCCCAGCTTCTGCTAGCGAGCTCGGCCCCGCCCGCCCAGCTTCCCCTCCCAGCTTGGCCCCGCCCGCCCAGTTTCTCCTCCGAGCACGGCCCCGCCCACCCAGCTTCCCCTCCCAGCCAGGCCCCGCCCGCCCAGTTTCTCCTCCGGAGCCCGGCCCCGCCCGCTCCGCTTCCCCTCCCAGCCAGGCCCCGCCCGCCCAGTTTCTCCTCCCGAGCCCGGCCCCGCCCGCCCCGCTTTCCCTCCCAGCTTGGCCCCGCCCGCCCAGTTTCTCCTCCCGAGCGAGGCCCCGCCCGCCCCGCTTCTCCTCCCGAGCGAGGCCCCGCCCGCCCAGCTTCCCCTCCCGAATCCGGCCCCGCCCGCCCAGCTTCCCCTCCCAGCCAGGCCCCGCCCGCCCAGTTTCTCCTCCCGAGCCCGGCCCCGCCCGCTCCGCTTCCCCTCCCAGCCAGGCCCCGCCCGCCCAGTTTCTCCTCCCGAGTCCGGCCCCGCCCGCCCAGTTTCTCCTCCCGAGTCCGGCCCCGCCCGCCCCGCTTCCCCTCCCAGCCAAGCCCCGCCCGCCCAGCTTCCCCTCCCAGCCAGGCGCCGCCCGCCCAGTTTCTCCTCCCAAGCCCGGCCCCGCCCGCTCCGCTTCCCCTCCCAGCCAGGCCCCGCCCGCCCAGTTTCTCCTCCCGAGCCCGGCCCCGCCCGCCCCGCTTCCCCTCCCAGCTTGGCCCCGCCCGCCCAGTTTCTCCTCCCGAGCGAGGCCCCGCCCGCCCAGTTTCTCCTCCCGAGTCCGGCCCCGCCCGCCCCGCTTCCCCTCCCAGCTTGGCCCCGCCCGCCCAGTTTCTCCTCCCGAGCGAGGCCCCGCCCGCCCAGTTTCTCCTCCCGAGTCCGGCCCCGCCCGCCCCGCTTCCCCTCCCAGCCAGGCCCCGCCCGCCCAGCTTCCCCTCCCAGCCAGGCCCCGCCCGCCCAGTTTCTCCTCCCGAGCCCGGCCCCGCCCGCCCCGCTTCCCCTCCCAGCTTGGCCCCGCCCGCCCAGTTTCTCCTCCCGAGCGAGGCCCCGCCCGCCCAGCTTCTCCTCCCAGCTTAGCCCCGCCCGCCCAGTTTCTCCTCCCAGCACGGCCCCGCCCACCCAGCTTCCTCTCCCAGCCTGGCCCCGCCCGCCCAGTTTCTCCTCCCGAGTCCGGCCCCGCCCGCCCCGCTTCTCCTCCCGAGTCCGGCCCCGCCCGCCCAGCTTCCCCTCCCAGCTTGGCCCCGCCCGCCCAGCTTCCCCTCCCGAGTCCGGCCCCGCCCGCCCAGTTTCTCCTCCCGAACCCGGCCCCGCCCGCCCAGCTTCTGCAAGCGAGCTCGGCCCCGCCCGGCCAGCTTCCCCTCCCGACTCCAGCCCCGCCCGCCCAGGTTCTCCTCCCGAGCCCGGCCCCGCCCGCCCAGTTTCTCCTCCCGAGCGAGGCCCCGCCCGCCCAGTTTCCCCTCCCGAACCCGGCCCCGCCCGCCCAGTTTCTCCTCCCGAGCGAGGCCCCGCCCGCCCAGTTTCCCCTCCCGAACCCGGCCCCGCCCGCCCAGTTTCTCCTCCCGAGCGAGGCCCCGCCCGCCCAGCTTCCCCTCCCGAATCCGGCCCTGCCCGCCCAGCTTCTCCTCCCAGCTTGGCCCCGCCCGCCCAGCTTCCCCTCCCGAGAGAGGCCCCGCCCGCCCAGCTTCCCCTCCCGAACCCGGCCCCGCCCGCCCAGCTTCTCCTCCCAGCTTGGCCCCGCCCGCCCCGCTTCCCCTCCCAGCTTGGCCCCGCCCGCCCAGCTTCCCATCGCGAGCGAGGCCCCGCCCGCCCAGTTTCTCCTCCCAGCTTGGCCCCGCCCGCCCAGTTTCCCCTCCCGAGTCCGGCCCCGCCCGCCCAGTTTCTCCTCCCGAGCGAGGCCCCGCCCGCCCAGCTTCCCCTCCCGAATCCGGCCCCGCCCGCCCATGTTCCCCTCCCAGCCAGGCCCCGCCCGCCCAGTTTCTCCACCCAGCTTGGCCCCGCCCGCCCAGCTTCCCCTCCCGATCCCGGCCCCGCCCGCCCATGTTCCCCTCCCAGCCAGGCCCCGCCCGCCCAGTTTCTCCTCCCAGCTTGGCCCCGCACGCCCAGCTTCCCCTCCCGATCCCGGCCCCGCCCGCCCATGTTCCCCTCCCTGCTTGGCCCCGCCCGCCCAGTTTCTCCTCCCGAACCCGGCCCCGCCCGCCAAGCTTCTCCTAGCGAGCCCGGCCCCGCCCGCCCAGCTTCCCCTCCAAGCCAGGCCCCGCCCGCCCCGCTTCCCCTCCCGAGTCCGGCCCCGCCCGCCCAGTTTCTCCTCCCGAGCTTGGCCCCGCCCGCCCAGCTTCCCATCCCGAGCGAGGCCCCGCCCGCCCAGTTTCTCCTCCCAGCTTGGCCCCGCCCGCCCAGCTTCCCCTCCCGAACCCGGCCCCGCCCGCCCAGCATCTGCTAGCGAGCTCGGCCCCGCCCGCCCAGCTTCCCCTCCCAGCTTGGCCCCGCCCGCCCAGTTTCTCCTCCCAGCACGGCCCCGCCCACCCGGCTTCCCCTCCCAGCCAGGCCCCGCCCGCCCAGTTTCTCCTCCGGAGCCCGGCCCCGCCCGCTCCGCTTCCCCTCCCAGCCAGGACCCGCCCGCCCAGTTTCTCCTCCCGAGCCCGGCCCCGCCCGCCCCGCTTTCCCTCCCAGCTTGGCCCCGCCCGCCCAGTTTCTCCTCCCGAGCGAGGCCCCGCCCGCCCCGCTTCTCCTCCCGAGCTTGGCCCCGCCCGCCCAGCTTCCCATCCCGAGCGAGGCCCCGCCCGCCCAGTTTCTCCTCCCAGCTTGGCCCCGCCCGCCCAGCTTCCCCTCCCGAACCCGGCCCCGCCCGCCCAGCTTCTGCTAGCGAGCTCGGCCCCGCCCGCCCAGCTTCCCCTCCCAGCTTGGCCCCGCCCGCCCAGTTTCTCCTCCCAGCCAAGCCCCGCCCGCCCAGTTTCTCCTCCCGAGTCCGGCCCCGCCCGCCCCGCTTCCCTTCCCAGCCAGGCCCCGCCCGCCCAGCTTCCCCTCCCGAACCCGGCACCGCCCGCCCAGCTTCTCCTCACAGCTTAGCCCCGCCCGCCCAGTTTCTCCTCCCGAGTCCGGCCCCGCCCGCCCCGCTTCTCCTCCCGAGTCCGGCCCCGCCCGCCCAGCTTCCCCTCCCGAACCCGGCCCCGCCCGCCCAGCTTCTCCTCCCAGCTTAGTCCCGCCCGCCCAGTTTCTCCTCCCAGCATGGCCCCGCCCGCCCAGTTTCTCCTCCCAGGCAGGCCCCGCCCTCCCAGCTTCCCCTCCCGAACCCGGCCCCGCCCGCCCAGCTTCTGCTAGCGAGCTCGGCCCCGCCCGCCCAGCTTCCCCTCCCAGCTTGGCCCCGCCCGCCCAGTTTCTCCTCCCAGCACGGCCCCGCCCACCCAGCTTCCCCTCCCAGCCAGGCCCCGGCCGCCCAGTTTCTCCTCCGGAGCCCGGCCCCGCCCGCTCCGCTTCACCTCCCAGCCAGGCCCCGCCCGCCCAGTTTCTCCTCCCGAGCCCGGCCCCGCCCGCCCCGCTTTCCCTCCCAGCTTGGCCCCGCCCGCCCAGTTTCTCCTCCCGAGCGAGGCCCCGCCCGCCCCGCTTCTCCTCCCGAGCGAGGCCCCGCCCGCCCAGCTTCCCCTCCCGAACCCGGCCCCGCCCGCCCAGCTTCTCCTCCCAGCTTGGCCCCGCCCGCCCCGCTTCCCCTCCCAGCTTGGCCCCGCCCGCCCAGCTTCCCATCGCGAGCGAGGCCCCGCCCGCCCAGTTTCTCCTCCCAGCTTGGCCCCGCCCGCCCAGCTTCCCCTCCCGAGTCCGGCCCCGCCCGCCCAGTTTCTCCTCCCGAGCGAGGCCCCGCCCGCCCAGCTTCCCCTCCCAGCTTGGCCCCGCCCGCCCAGTTTCTCCTCCCGAGCGAGGCCCCGCCCGCCCAGCTTCCCCTCCCGACCCCGGCCCCGCCACACAGTTTCTCCTCCCAGCTTGGCCCCGCCCGCCCAGCTTCCCCTCCCAGCCAGGCCCCGCCCGCCCAGCTTCCCCTCCCAGCCAGGCGCCGCCCGTCCAGTTTCTCCTCCCGAGCCCGGCCCCGCCCGCTCCGCTTCCCCTCCCAGCCAGGCCCCGCCCGCCCAGTTTCTCCTCCCGAGCCCGGCCCCGCCCGCCCCGCTTCCCCTCCCAGCTTGGCCCCGCCCGCCCAGTTTCTCCTCCCGAGCGAGGCCCCGCCCGCCCAGTTTCTCCTCCCGAGTCCGGCCCCGCCCGCCCCGCTTCCCCTCCCAGCTTGGCCCCGCCCGCCCAGTTTCTCCTCCCGAGCGAGGCCCCGCCCGCCCAGTTTCTCCTCCCGAGTCCGGCCCCGCCCGCCCCGCTTCCCCTCCCAGCCAGGCCCCGCCCGCCCAGCTTCCCCTCCCAGCCAGGCGCCGCCCGCCCAGTTTCTCCTCCCGAGCCCGGCCCCGCCCGCTCCGCTTCCCCTCCCAGCCAGGCCCCGCCCGCCCAGTTTCTCCTCCCGAGCCCGGCCCCGCCCGCCCCGCTTCCCCTCCCAGCTTGGCCCCGCCCGCCCAGTTTCTCCTCCCGAGCGAGGCCCCGCCCGCCCAGTTTCTCCTCCCGAGTCCGGCCCCGCCCGCCCCGCTTCCCCTCCCAGCTTGGCCCCGCCCGCCCAGTTTCTCCTCCCGAGCGAGGCCCCGCCCGCCCAGTTTCTCCTCCCGAGTCCGGCCCCGCCCGCCCCGCTTCCCCTCCCAGCCAGGCCCCGCCCGCCCAGCTTCCCCTCCCAGCCAGGCCCCGCCCGCCCAGTTTCTCCTCCCGAGCCCGGCCCCGCCCGCTCCGCTTCCCCTCCCAGCCAGGCCCCGCCCGCCCAGTTTCTCCTCCCGAGCCCGGCCCCGCCCGCCCCGCTTCCCCTCCCAGCTTGGCCCCGCCCGCCCAGTTTCTCCTCCCGAGCGAGGCCCCGCCCGCCCAGCTTCTCCTCCCAGCTTAGCCCCGCCCGCCCAGTTTCTCCTCCCAGCACGGCCCCGCCCACCCAGCTTCCTCTCCCAGCCTGGCCCCGCCCGCCCAGTTTCTCCTCCCGAGTCCGGCCCCGCCCGCCCCGCTTCTCCTCCCGAGTCCGGCCCCGCCCGCCCAGCTTCCCCTCCCAGCTTGGCCCCGCCCGCCCAGCTTCCCCTCCCGAGTCCGGCCCCGCCCGCCCAGGTTCTCCTCCCGAGCCCGGCCCCGCCCGCCCAGTTTCTCCTCCCGAGCGAGGCCCCGCCCGCCCAGTTTCCCCTCCCGAACCCGGCCCCGCCCGCCCAGTTTCTCCTCCCGAGCGAGGCCCCGCCCGCCCAGTTTCCCCTCCCGAACCCGGCCCCGCCCGCCCAGTTTCTCCTCCCGAGCGAGGCCCCGCCCGCCCAGCTTCCCCTCCCGATTCCGGCCCTGCCCGCCCAGCTTCTCCTCCCAGCTTGGCCCCGCCCGCCCAGCTTCCCCTCCCAAGAGAGGCCCCGCCCGCCCAGCTTCCCCTCCCGAACCCGGCCCCGCCCGCCCAGCTTCTCCTCCCAGCTTGGCCCCGCCCGCCCCGCTTCCCCTCCCAGCTTGGCCCCGCCCGCCCAGCTTCCCATCGCGAGCGAGGCCCCGCCCGCCCAGTTTCTCCTCCCAGCTTGGCCCCGCCCGCCCAGCTTCCCCTCCCGAGTCCGGCCCCGCCCGCCCAGTTTCTCCTCCCGAGCGAGGCCCCGCCCGCCCAGCTTCCCCTCCCAGCTTGGCCCCGCCCGCCCAGTTTCTCCTCCCGAGCGAGGCCCCGCCCGCCCAGCTTCCCCTCCCGACCCCGGCCCCGCCCGCACAGTTTCTCCTCCCAGCTTGGCCCCGCCCGCCCAGCTTCCCCTCCCAGCCAGGCCCCGCCCGCCCAGTTTCTCCTCCCGAGCCCGGCCCCGCCCGCTCCGCTTCCCCTCCCAGCCAGGCCCCGCCCGCCCAGTTTCTCCTCCCGAGTCCGGCCCCGCCCGCCCAGTTTCTCCTCCCGAGCCCGGCCCCGCCCGCCCAGTTTCTCCTCCCGAGCGAGGCCCCGCCCGCCCAGCTTCCCCTCCCGAATCCGGCCCCGCCCGCCCATGTTCCCCTCCCAGCCAGGCCCCGCCCGCCCAGTTTTTCCTCCCAGCTTGGCCCCGCCCGCCCAGCTTCCCCTCCCGATCCCGGCCCCGCCCGCCCATGTTCCCCTCCCAGCTTGGCCCCGCCCGCCCAGTTTCTCCTCCCGAACCCGGCCCCGCCCGCCAAGCTTCTCCTAGCGAGCCCGGCCCCGCCCGCCCAGCTTCCCCTCCAAGCCAGGCCCCGCCCGCCCCGCTTCCCCTCCCGAGTCCGGCCCCGCCCGCCCAGTTTCTCCTCCCGAGCTTGGCCCCGCCCGCCCAGATTCCCATCCCGAGCGAGGCTCCGCCCGCCCAGTTTCTCCTCCCAGCTTGGCCCCGCCCGCCCAGCTTCCCCTCCCGAACCCGGCCCCGCCCGCCCAGCTTCTGCTAGCGAGCTCGGCCCCGCCCGCCCAGCTTCCCCTCCCAGCTTGGCCCCGCCCGCCCAGTTTCTCCTCCCAGCCAGGCCCCGCCCGCCCAGTTTCTCCTCCCGAGTCCGGCCCCGCCCGCCCCGCTTCCCCTCCCAGCCAGGCCCCGCCCGCCCAGCTTCCCCTCCCGAACCCGGCCCCGCCCGCCCAGCTTCTCCTCACAGCTTAGCCCCGCCCGCCCAGTTTCTCCTCCCAGCACGGCCCCGCCCGCCCAGTTTCTCCTCCCAGCCAGGCCCCGCCCGCCCAGCTTCCCCTCCCGAACCCGGCCCCGCCCGCCCAGCTTCTGCTAGCGAGCTCGGCCCCGCCCGCCCAGCTTCCCCTCCCAGCTTGGCCCCGCCCGCCCAGTTTCTCCTCCCGAGCTCGGCCCCGCCCGCCCCGCTTCCCCTCCCAGCTTGGCCCCGCCCGCCCCGCTTCCCATCCCGAGCGAGGCCCCGCCCGCCCAGTTTCTCCTCCCAGCTTGGCCCCGCCCGCCCAGCTTCCCCTCCCGAACCCGGCCCCGCCCGCCAAGCTTCTCCTAGCCAGCTCGGCCCCGCCCGCCCCGCTTCCCCTCCCAGCCAGGCCCCGCCCGCCCAGTTTCTCCTCCCGAGTCCGGCCCCGCCCGCCCCGCTTCCCCTCCCAGCCAGGCCCCGCCCGCCCAGCTTCCCCTCCCGAACCCGGCCCCGCCCGCCCAGCTTCTCCTCCCAGCTTAGCCCCGCCCGGCCAGTTTCTCCTCCCAGCACGGCCCCGCCCACCCAGCTTCCCCTCCCAGCCTGGCCCCGCCCGCCCAGTTTCTCCTCCCGAGTCCGGCCCCGCCCGCCCCGCTTCTCCTCCCGAGTCCGGCCCCGCCCGCCCAGCTTCCCCTCCCGAACCCGGCCCCGCCCGCCCAGCTTCTCCTACCAGCTTAGTCCCGCCCGCCCAGTTTCTCCTCCCAGCATGGCCCCGCCCGCCCAGTTTCTCCTCCCGAGTCCGGCCCCGCCCGCCCAGCTTCCCCTCCCAGCTTGGCCCCGCCCGCCCAGCTTCCCCTCCCAGCCAGGCCCCGCCCTCCCAGCTTCCCCTCCCGAACCCGGCCCCGCCCGCCCAGCTTCTGCTAGCGAGCTCGGCCCCGCCCGCCCAGCTTCCCCTCCCAGCTTGGCCCCGCCCGCCCAGTTTCTCCTCCCAGCACGGCCCCGCCCACCCAGCTTCCCCTCCCAGCCAGGCCCCGCCCGCCCAGTTTCTCCTCCGGAGCCCGGCCCCGCCCGCTCCGCTTTCCCTCCCAGCCAGGCCCCGCCCGCCCAGTTTCTCCTCCCGAGCCCGGCCCCGCCCGCCCCGCTTTCCCTCCCAGCTTGGCCCCGCCCGCCCAGTTTCTCCTCCCGAGCGAGGCCCCGCCCGCCCCGCTTCTCCTCCCGAGCGAGGCCCCGCCCGCCCAGCTTCCCCTCCCGAATCCGGCCCCGCCCGCCCAGCTTCCCCTCCCAGCCAGGCCCCGCCCGCCCAGTTTCTCCTCCCGAGCCCGGCCCCGCCCGCTCCGCTTCCCCTCCCAGCCAGGCCCCGCCCGCCCAGTTTCTCCTCCCGAGTCCGGCCCCGCCCGCCCAGTTTCTCCTCCCGAGTCCGGCCCCGCCCGCCCCGCTTCCCCTCCCAGCCAGGCCCCGCCCGCCCAGCTTCCCCTCCCAGCCAGGCGCCGCCCGCCCAGTTTCTCCTCCCAAGCCCGGCCCCGCCCGCTCCGCTTCCCCTCCCAGCCAGGCCCCGCCCGCCCAGTTTCTCCTCCCGAGCCCGGCCTCGCCCGCCCCGCTTCCCCTCCCAGCTTGGCCCCGCCCGCCCAGTTTCTCCTCCCGAGCGAGGCCCCGCCCGCCCAGTTTCTCCTCCCGAGTCCGGCCCCGCCCGCCCCGCTTCCCCTCCCAGCTTGGCCCCGCCCGCCCAGTTTCTCCTCCCGAGCGAGGCCCCGCCCGCCCAGTTTCTCCTCCCGAGTCCGGCCCCGCCCGCCCCGCTTCCCCTCCCAGCCAGGCCCCGCCCGCCCAGCTTCCCCTCCCAGCCAGGCCCCGCCCGCCCAGTTTCTCCTCCCGAGCCCGGCCCCGCCCGCCCCGCTTCCCCTCCCAGCTTGGCCCCGCCCGCCCAGTTTCTCCTCCCGAGCGAGGCCCCGCCCGCCCAGCTTCTCCTCCCAGCTTAGCCCCGCCCGCCCAGTTTCTCCTCCCAGCACGGCCCCGCCCACCCAGCTTCCTCTCCCAGCCTGGCCCCGCCCGCCCAGTTTCTCCTCCCGAGTCCGGCCCCGCCCGCCCCGCTTCTCCTCCCGAGTCCGGCCCCGCCCGCCCTGCTTCCCCTCCCAGCTTGGCCCCGCCCGCCCAGCTTCCCCTCCCGAGTCCGGCCCCGCCCGCCCAGTTTCTCCTCCCGAACCCGGCCCCGCCCGCCCAGCTTCTGCAAGCGAGCTCGGCCCCGCCCGGCCAGCTTCCCCTCCCGACTCCAGCCCCGCCCGCCCAGGTTCTCCTCCCGAGCCCGGCCCCGCCCGCCCAGTTTCTCCTCCCGAGCGAGGCCCCGCCCGCCCAGTTTCCCCTCCCGAACCCGGCCCCGCCCGCCCAGTTTCTCCTCCCGAGCGAGGCCCCGCCCGCCCAGTTTCCCCTCCCGAACCCGGCCCCGCCCGCCCAGTTTCTCCTCCCGAGCGAGGCCCCGCCCGCCCAGCTTCCCCTCCCGAATCCGGCCCTGCCCGCCCAGCTTCTCCTCCCAGCTTGGCCCCGC
This sequence comes from Pelodiscus sinensis, assembly GCF_052426305.1. Lineage (NCBI taxonomy): Eukaryota > Metazoa > Chordata > Testudines > Trionychidae > Pelodiscus > Pelodiscus sinensis. The sequence goes on along the minus strand of NC_143066.1, from coordinate 1,180,262 downwards.
CCGCCCAGCTTCCCCTCCCGAGAGAGGCCCCGCCCGCCCAGCTTCCCCTCCCGAACCCGGCCCCGCCCGCCCAGCTTCTCCTCCCAGCTTGGCCCCGCCCGCCCCGCTTCCCCTCCCAGCATGGCCCCGCCCGCCCAGCTTCCCATCGCGAGCGAGGCCCCGCCCGCCCAGTTTCTCCTCCCAGCTTGGCCCCGCCCGCCCAGCTTCCCCTCCCGAGTCCGGCCCCGCCCGCCCAGTTTCTCCTCCCGAGCGAGGCCCCGCCCGCCCAGCTTCCCCTCCCGAATCCGGCCCCGCCCGCCCATGTTCCCCTCCCAGCCAGGCCCCGCCCGCCCAGTTTCTCCACCCAGCTTGGCCCCGCCCGCCCAGCTTCCCCTCCCGATCCCGGCCCCGCCCGCCCATGTTCCCCTCCCAGCCAGGCACCGCCCGCCCAGTTTCTCCTCCCAGCTTGGCCCCGCACGCCCAGCTTCCCCTCCCGATCCCGGCCCCGCCCGCCCATGTTCCCCTCCCTGCTTGGCCCCGCCCGCCCAGTTTCTCCTCCCGAACCCGGCCCCGCCCGCCAAGCTTCTCCTAGCGAGCCCGGCCCCGCCCGCCCAGCTTCCCCTCCAAGCCAGGCCCCGCCCGCCCCGCTTCCCCTCCCGAGTCCGGCCCCGCCCGCCCAGTTTCTCCTCCCGAGCTTGGCCCCGCCCGCCCAGCTTCCCATCCCGAGCGAGGCCCCGCCCGCCCAGTTTCTCCTCCCAGCTTGGCCCCGCCCGCCCAGCTTCCCCTCCCGAACCCGGCCCCGCCCGCCCAGCATCTGCTAGCGAGCTCGGCCCCGCCCGCCCAGCTTCCCCTCCCAGCTTGGCCCCGCCCGCCCAGTTTCTCCTCCCAGCACGGCCCCGCCCACCAAGCTTCCCCTCCCAGCCAGGCCCCGCCCGCCCAGTTTCTCCTCCGGAGCCCGGCCCCGCCCGCTCCGCTTCCCCTCCCAGCCAGGACCCGCCCGCCCAGTTTCTCCTCCCGAGCCCGGCCCCGCCCGCCCCGCTTTCCCTCCCAGCTTGGCCCCGCCCGCCCAGTTTCTCCTCCCGAGCGAGGCCCCGCCCGCCCCGCTTCTCCTCCCGAGCTTGGCCCCGCCCGCCCAGCTTCCCATCCCGAGCGAGGCCCCGCCCGCCCAGTTTCTCCTCCCAGCTTGGCCCCGCCCGCCCAGCTTCCCCTCCCGAACCCGGCCCCGCCCGCCCAGCTTCTGCTAGCGAGCTCGGCCCCGCCCGCCCAGCTTCCCCTCCCAGCTTGGCCCCGCCCGCCCAGTTTCTCCTCCCAGCCAAGCCCCGCCCGCCCAGTTTCTCCTCCCGAGTCCGGCCCCGCCCGCCCCGCTTCCCTTCCCAGCCAGGCCCCGCCCGCCCAGCTTCCCCTCCCGAACCCGGCCCCGCCCGCCCAGCTTCTCCTCACAGCTTAGCCCCGCCCGCCCAGTTTCTCCTCCCGAGTCCGGCCCCGCCCGCCCCGCTTCTCCTCCCGAGTCCGGCCCCGCCCGCCCAGCTTCCCCTCCCGAACCCGGCCCCGCCCGCCCAGCTTCTCCTCCCAGCTTAGTCCCGCCCGCCCAGTTTCTCCTCCCAGCCAGGCCCCGCCCTCCCAGCTTCCCCTCCCGAACCCGGCCCCGCCCGCCCAGCTTCTGCTAGCGAGCTCGGCCCCGCCCGCCCAGCTTCCCCTCCCAGCTTGGCCCCGCCCGCCCAGTTTCTCCTCCCAGCACGGCCCCGCCCACCCAGCTTCCCCTCCCAGCCAGGCCCCGCCCGCCCAGTTTCTCCTCCGGAGCCCGGCCCCGCCCGCTCCGCTTCACCTCCCAGCCAGGCCCCGCCCGCCCAGTTTCTCCTCCCGAGCCCGGCCCCGCCCGCCCCGCTTTCCCTCCCAGCTTGGCCCCGCCCGCCCAGTTTCTCCTCCCGAGCGAGGCCCCGCCCGCCCCGCTTCTCCTCCCGAGCGAGGCCCCGCCCGCCCAGCTTCCCCTCCCGAATCCGGCCCCGCCCGCCCAGCTTCCCCTCCCAGCCAGGCCCCGCCCGCCCAGTTTCTCCTCCCGAGCGAGGCCCCGCCCGCCCCGCTTCTCCTCCCGAGCGAGGCCCCGCCTGCCCAGCTTCCCCTCCCGAATCCGGCCCCGCCCGCCCAGCTTCCCCTCCCAGCCAGGCCCCGCCCGCCCAGTTTCTCCTCCCGAGCCTGGCCCCGCCCGCTCCGCTTCCCCTCCCAGCCAGGCCCCGCCCGCCCAGTTTCTCCTCCCGAGTCCGGCCCCGCCCGCCCAGTTTCTCCTCCCGAGTCCGGCCCCGCCCGCCCCGCTTCCCCTCCCAGCCAGGCCCCGCCCGCCCAGCTTCCCCTCCCAGCCAGGCGCCGCCCGCCCAGTTTCTCCTCCCGAGCCCGGCCCCGCCCGCTCCGCTTCCCCTCCCAGCCAGGCCCCGCCCGCCCAGTTTCTCCTCCCGAGCCCGGCCCCGCCCGCCCCGCTTCCCCTCCCAGCTTGGCCCCGCCCGCCCAGTTTCTCCTCCCGAGCGAGGCCCCGCCCGCCCAGTTTCTCCTCCCGAGTCCGGCCCCGCCCGCCCCGCTTCCCCTCCCAGCTTGGCCCCGCCCGCCCAGTTTCTCCTCCCGAGCGAGGCCCCGCCCGCCCAGTTTCTCCTCCCGAGTCCGGCCCCGCCCGCCCCGCTTCCCCTCCCAGCCAGGCCCCGCCCGCCCAGCTTCCCCTCCCAGCCAGGCCCCGCCCGCCCAGTTTCTCCTCCCGAGCCCGGCCCCGCCCGCTCCGCTTCCCCTCCCAGCCAGGCCCCGCCCGCCCAGTTTCTCCTCCCGAGCCCGGCCCCGCCCGCCCCGCTTCCCCTCCCAGCCAGGCCCCGCCCGCCCAGTTTCTCCTCCCAGCTTGGCCCCGCCCGCCCAGCTTCCCCTCCCAAGAGAGGCCCCGCCCGCCCAGCTTCCCCTCCCGAACCCGGCCCCGCCCGCCCAGCTTCTCCTCCCAGCTTGGCCCCGCCCGCCCCGCTTCCCCTCCCAGCTTGGCCCCGCCCGCCCAGCTTCCCATCGCGAGCGAGGCCCCGCCCGCCCAGTTTCTCCTCCCAGCTTGGCCCCGCCCGCCCATCTTCCCCTCCCGAGTCCGGCCCCGCCCGCCCAGTTTCTCCTCCCGAGCGAGGCCCCGCCCGCCCAGCTTCCCCTCCCAGCTTGGCCCCGCCCGCCCAGTTTCTCCTCCCGAGCGAGGCCCCGCCCGCCCAGCTTCCCCTCCCGACCCCGGCCCCGCCCGCCCAGCTTCCCCTCCCAGCCAGGCCCCGCCCGCCCAGTTTCTCCTCCCGAGCCCGGCCCCGCCCGCTCCGCTTCCCCTCCCAGCCAGGCCCCGCCCGCCCAGTTTCTCCTCCCGAGTCCGGCCCCGCCCGCCCAGTTTCTCCTCCCGAGCCCGGCCCCGCCCGCCCAGTTTCTCCTCCCGAGCGAGGCCCCGCCCGCCCAGCTTCCCCTCCCGAATCCGGCCCCGCCCGCCCATGTTCCCCTCCCAGCCAGGCCCCGCCCGCCCAGTTTCTCCTCCCAGCTTGGCCCCGCCCGCCCATCTTCCCCTCCCGATCCCGGCCCCGCCCGCCCATGTTCCCCTCCCAGCTTGGCCCCGCCCGCCCAGTTTCTCCTCCCGAACCCGGCCCCGCCCGCCAAGCTTCTCCTAGCGAGCCCGGCCCCGCCCGCCCAGCTTCCCCTCCAAGCCAGGCCCCGCCCGCCCCGCTTCCCCTCCCGAGTCCGGCCCCGCCCGCCCAGTTTCTCCTCCCAGCACGGCCCCGCCCACCCAGCTTCCCCTCCCAGCCTGGCCCCGCCCGCCCAGTTTCTCCTCCCGAGTGCGGCCCCGCCCGCCCCGCTTCTCCTCCCGAGTCCGGCCCCACCCGCCCAGCTTCCCCTCCCAGCTTGGCCCCGCCCGCCCAGCTTCCCCTCCCAGCCAGGCCCCGCCCGCCCAGTTTCTCCTCCCGAGCCCGGCCCCGCCCGCCCCGCTTCCCCTCCCAGCTTGGCCCCGCCCGCCCAGTTTCTCCTCCCGAGCGAGGCCCCGCCCGCCCAGTTTCTCCTCCCGAGTCCGGCCCCGCCCGCCGCGCTTCCCCTCCCAGCTTGGCCCCGCCCGCCCAGTTTCTCCTCCCGAGCGAGGCCCCGCCCGCCCAGTTTCTCCTCCCGAGTCCGGCCCCGCCCGCCCCGCTTCCCCTCCCAGCCAGGCCCCGCCCGCCCAGCTTCCCCTCCCAGCCAGGCCCCGCCCGCCCAGTTTCTCCTCCCGAGCCCGGCCCCGCCCGCCCCGCTTCCCCTCCCAGCTTGGCCCCGCCCGCCCAGTTTCTCCTCCCGAGCGAGGCCCCGCCCGCCCAGTTTCTCCTCCCGAGTCCGGCCCCGCCCGCCCCGCTTCCCCTCCCAGCCAGGCCCCGCCGCCCAGCTTCCCCTCCCAGCCAGGCGCCGCCCGCCCAGTTTCTCCTCCCGAGCCCGGCCCCGCCCGCTCCGCTTCCCCTCCCAGCCAGGCCCCGCCCGCCCAGTTTCTCCTCCCGAGCCCGGCCCCCGCCCGCCCCGCTTCCCCTCCCAGCTTGGCCCCGCCCGCCCAGTTTCTCCTCCCGAGCGAGGCCCCGCCCGCCCAGTTTCTCCTCCCGAGTCCGGCCCCGCCCGCCCCGCTTCCCCTCCCAGCTTGGCCCCGCCCGCCCAGTTTCTCCTCCCGAGCGAGGCCCCGCCCGCCCAGTTTCTCCTCCCGAGTCCGGCCCCGCCCGCCCCGCTTCCCCTCCCAGCCAGGCCCCGCCCGCCCAGCTTCCCCTCCCACCCAGGCGCCGCCCGCCCAGTTTCTCCTCCCGAGCCCGGCCCCGCCCGCTCCGCTTCCCCTCCCAGCCAGGCCCCGCCCGCCCAGTTCTCCTCCCGAGCCCGGCCCCGCCCGCCCCGCTTCCCCTCCCAGCTTGGCCCCGCCCGCCCAGTTTCTCCTCCCGAGCGAGGCCCCGCCCGCCCAGTTTCTCCTCCCGAGTCCGGCCCCGCCCGCCCCGCTTCCCCTCCCAGCTTGGCCCCGCCCGCCCAGTTTCTCCTCCCGAGCGAGGCCCCCCCGCCCAGTTTCTCCTCCCGAGTCCGGCCCCGCCCGCCCCGCTTCCCCTCCCAGCCAGGCCCCGCCCGCCCAGCTTCCCCTCCCAGCCAGGCCCCGCCCGCCCAGTTTCTCCTCCCGAGCCCGGCCCCGCCCGCTCCGCTTCCCCACCCAGCCAGGCCCCGCCCGCCCAGTTTCTCCTCCCGAGCCCGGCCCCGCCCGCCCCGCTTCCCCTCCCAGCTTGGCCCCGCCCGCCCAGTTTCTCCTCCCGAGCGAGGCCCCGCCCGCCCAGCTTCTCCTCCCAGCTTAGCCCCGCCCGCCCAGTTTCTCCTCCCAGCACGGCCCCGCCCACCCAGCTTCCTCTCCCAGCCTGGCCCCGCCCGCCCAGTTTCTCCTCCCGAGTCCGGCCCCGCCCGCCCCGCTTCTCCTCCCGAGTCCGGCCCCGCCCGCCCAGCTTCCCCTCCCAGCTTGGCCCCGCCCGCCCAGCTTCCCCTCCCGAGTCCGGCCCCGCCCGCCCAGGTTCTCCTCCCGAGCCCGGCCCCGCCCGCCCAGTTTCTCCTCCCGAGCGAGGCCCCGCCCGCCCAGTTTCCCCTCCCGAACCCGGCCCCGCCCGCCCAGTTTCTCCTCCCGAGCGAGGCCCCGCCCGCCCAGTTTCCCCTCCCGAACCCGGCCCCGCCCGCCCAGTTTCTCCTCCCGAGCGAGGCCCCGCCCGCCCAGCTTCCCCTCCCGATTCCGGCCCTGCCCGCCCAGCTTCTCCTCCCAGCTTGGCCCCGCCCGCCCAGCTTCCCCTCCCAAGAGAGGCCCCGCCCGCCCAGCTTCCCCTCCCGAACCCGGCCCCGCCCGCCCAGCTTCTCCTCCCAGCTTGGCCCCGCCCGCCCCGCTTCCCCTCCCAGCTTGGCCCCGCCCGCCCAGCTTCCCATCGCGAGCGAGGCCCCGCCCGCCCAGTTTCTCCTCCCAGCTTGGCCCCGCCCGCCCAGCTTCCCCTCCCGAGTCCGGCCCCGCCCGCCCAGTTTCTCCTCCCGAGCGAGGCCCCGCCCGCCCAGCTTCCCCTCCCAGCTTGGCCCCGCCCGCCCAGTTTCTCCTCCCGAGCGAGGCCCCGCCCGCCCAGTTTCTCCTCCCGAGTCCGGCCCCGCCCGCCGCGCTTCCCCTCCCAGCTTGGCCCCGCCCGCCCAGTTTCTCCTCCCGAGCGAGGCCCCGCCCGCCCAGTTTCTCCTCCCGAGTCCGGCCCCGCCCGCCCCGCTTCCCCTCCCAGCCAGGCCCCGCCCGCCCAGCTTCCCCTCCCAGCCAGGCCCCGCCCGCCCAGTTTCTCCTCCCGAGCCCGGCCCCGCCCGCCCCGCTTCCCCTCCCAGCTTGGCCCCGCCCGCCCCCCCCCAGTTTCTCCTCCCGAGCGAGGCCCCGCCCGCCCAGTTTCTCCTCCCGAGTCCGGCCCCGCCCGCCCCGCTTCCCCTCCCAGCCAGGCCCCGCCCGCCCAGCTTCCCCTCCCAGCCAGGCGCCGCCCGCCCAGTTTCTCCTCCCGAGCCCGGCCCCGCCCGCTCCGCTTCCCCTCCCAGCCAGGCCCCGCCCGCCCAGTTTCTCCTCCCGAGCCCGGCCCCGCCCGCCCCGCTTCCCCTCCCAGCTTGGCCCCGCCCGCCCAGTTTCTCCTCCCGAGCGAGGCCCCGCCCGCCCAGTTTCTCCTCCCGAGTCCGGCCCCGCCCGCCCCGCTTCCCCTCCCAGCTTGGCCCCGCCCGCCCAGTTTCTCCTCCCGAGCGAGGCCCCGCCCGCCCAGTTTCTCCTCCCGAGTCCGGCCCCGCCCGCCCCGCTTCCCCTCCCAGCCAGGCCCCGCCCGCCCAGCTTCCCCTCCCAGCCAGGCGCCGCCCGCCCAGTTTCTCCTCCCGAGCCCGGCCCCGCCCGCTCCGCTTCCCCTCCCAGCCAGGCCCCGCCCGCCCAGTTTCTCCTCCCGAGCCCGGCCCCGCCCGCCCCGCTTCCCCTCCCAGCTTGGCCCCGCCCGCCCAGTTTCTCCTCCCGAGCGAGGCCCCGCCCGCCCAGTTTCTCCTCCCGAGTCCGGCCCCGCCCGCCCCGCTTCCCCTCCCAGCTTGGCCCCGCCCGCCCAGTTTCTCCTCCCGAGCGAGGCCCCCCCGCCCAGTTTCTCCTCCCGAGTCCGGCCCCGCCCGCCCCGCTTCCCCTCCCAGCCAGGCCCCGCCCGCCCAGCTTCCCCTCCCAGCCAGGCCCCGCCCGCCCAGTTTCTCCTCCCGAGCCCGGCCCCGCCCGCTCCGCTTCCCCACCCAGCCAGGCCCCGCCCGCCCAGTTTCTCCTCCCGAGCCCGGCCCCGCCCGCCCCGCTTCCCCTCCCAGCTTGGCCCCGCCCGCCCAGTTTCTCCTCCCGAGCGAGGCCCCGCCCGCCCAGCTTCTCCTCCCAGCTTAGCCCCGCCCGCCCAGTTTCTCCTCCCAGCACGGCCCCGCCCACCCAGCTTCCTCTCCCAGCCTGGCCCCGCCCGCCCAGTTTCTCCTCCCGAGTCCGGCCCCGCCCGCCCCGCTTCTCCTCCCGAGTCCGGCCCCGCCCGCCCAGCTTCCCCTCCCAGCTTGGCCCCGCCCGCCCAGCTTCCCCTCCCGAGTCCGGCCCCGCCCGCCCAGGTTCTCCTCCCGAGCCCGGCCCCGCCCGCCCAGTTTCTCCTCCCGAGCGAGGCCCCGCCCGCCCAGTTTCCCCTCCCGAACCCGGCCCCGCCCGCCCAGTTTCTCCTCCCGAGCGAGGCCCCGCCCGCCCAGTTTCCCCTCCCGAACCCGGCCCCGCCCGCCCAGTTTCTCCTCCCGAGCGAGGCCCCGCCCGCCCAGCTTCCCCTCCCGATTCCGGCCCTGCCCGCCCAGCTTCTTCTCCCAGCTTGGCCCCGCCCGCCCAGCTTCCCCTCCCAAGAGAGGCCCCGCCCGCCCAGCTTCCCCTCCCGAACCCGGCCCCGCCCGCCCAGCTTCTCCTCCCAGCTTGGCCCCGCCCGCCCCGCTTCCCCTCCCAGCTTGGCCCCGCCCGCCCAGCTTCCCATCGCGAGCGAGGCCCCGCCCGCCCAGTTTCTCCTCCCAGCTTGGCCCCGCCCGCCCAGCTTCCCCTCCCGAGTCCGGCCCCGCCCGCCCAGTTTCTCCTCCCGAGCGAGGCCCCGCCCGCCCAGCTTCCCCTCCCAGCTTGGCCCCGCCCGCCCAGTTTCTCCTCCCGAGCGAGGCCCCGCCCGCCCAGCTTCCCCTCCCGACCCCGGCCCCGCCCACCCCGCTTCTCCTCCCAGCTTGGCCCCGCCCGCCCAGCTTCCCCTCCCAGCCAGGCCCCGCCCGCCCAGCTTCCCCTGCCAGCCAGGCGCCGCCCGCCCAGTTTCTCCTCCCGAGCCCGGCCCCGCCCGCCCAGTTTCTCCTCCCGAGCGAGGCCCCGCCCGCCCAGTTTCCCCTCCCGAACCCGGCCCCGCCCGCCCAGTTTCTCCTCCCGAGCGAGGCCCCGCCCGCCCAGTTTCCCCTCCCGAACCCGGCCCCGCCCGCCCAGTTTCTCCTCCCGAGCGAGGCCCCGCCCGCCCAGCTTCCCCTCCCGATTCCGGCCCTGCCCGCCCAGCTTCTCCTCCCAGCTTGGCCCCGCCCGCCCAGCTTCCCCTCCCAAGAGAGGCCCCGCCCGCCCAGCTTCCCCTCCCGAACCCGGCCCCGCCCGCCCAGCTTCTCCTCCCAGCTTGGCCCCGCCCGCCCCGCTTCCCCTCCCAGCTTGGCCCCGCCCGCCCAGCTTCCCATCGCGAGCGAGGCCCCGCCCGCCCAGTTTCTCCTCCCAGCTTGGCCCCGCCCGCCCAGCTTCCCCTCCCGAGTCCGGCCCCGCCCGCCCAGTTTCTCCTCCCGAGCGAGGCCCCGCCCGCCCAGCTTCCCCTCCCAGCTTGGCCCCGCCCGCCCAGTTTCTCCTCCCGAGCGAGGCCCCGCCCGCCCAGTTTCTCCTCCCGAGTCCGGCCCCGCCCGCCGCGCTTCCCCTCCCAGCTTGGCCCCGCCCGCCCAGTTTCTCCTCCCGAGCGAGGCCCCGCCCGCCCAGTTTCTCCTCCCGAGTCCGGCCCCGCCCGCCCCGCTTCCCCTCCCAGCCAGGCCCCGCCCGCCCAGCTTCCCCTCCCAGCCAGGCCCCGCCCGCCCAGTTTCTCCTCCCGAGCCCGGCCCCGCCCGCCCCGCTTCCCCTCCCAGCTTGGCCCCGCCCGCCCAGTTTCTCCTCCCGAGCGAGGCCCCGCCCGCCCAGTTTCTCCTCCCGAGTCCGGCCCCGCCCGCCCCGCTTCCCCTCCCAGCCAGGCCCCGCCCGCCCAGCTTCCCCTCCCAGCCAGGCGCCGCCCGCCTAGTTTCTCCTCCCGAGCCCGGCCCCGCCCGCTCCGCTTCCCCTCCCAGCCAGGCCCCGCCCGCCCAGTTTCTCCTCCCGAGCCCGGCCCCGCCCGCCCCGCTTCCCCTCCCAGCTTGGCCCCGCCCGCCCAGTTTCTCCTCCCGAGCGAGGCCCCGCCCGCCCAGTTTCTCCTCCCGAGTCCGGCCCCGCCCGCCCCGCTTCCCCTCCCAGCTTGGCCCCGCCCGCCCAGTTTCTCCTCCCGAGCGAGGCCCCGCCCGCCCAGTTTCTCCTCCCGAGTCCGGCCCCGCCCGCCCCGCTTCCCCTCCCAGCCAGGCCCCGCCCGCCCAGCTTCCCCTCCCAGCCAGGCGCCGCCCGCCCAGTTTCTCCTCCCGAGCCCGGCCCCGCCCGCTCCGCTTCCCCTCCCAGCCAGGCCCCGCCCGCCCAGTTTCTCCTCCCGAGCCCGGCCCCGCCCGCCCCGCTTCCCCTCCCAGCTTGGCCCCGCCCGCCCAGTTTCTCCTCCCGAGCGAGGCCCCGCCCGCCCAGTTTCTCCTCCCGAGTCCGGCCCCGCCCGCCCCGCTTCCCCTCCCAGCTTGGCCCCGCCCGCCCAGTTTCTCCTCCCGAGCGAGGCCCCCCCCGCCCAGTTTCTCCTCCCGAGTCCGGCCCCGCCCGCCCCGCTTCCCCTCCCAGCCAGGCCCCGCCCGCCCAGCTTCCCCTCCCAGCCAGGCCCCGCCCGCCAGTTTCTCCTCCCGAGCCCGGCCCCGCCCGCCCAGTTTCCCCACCCAGCCAGGCCCCGCCCGCCCAGTTTCTCCTCCCGAGCCCGGCCCCGCCCGCCCCGCTTCCCCTCCCAGCTTGGCCCCGCCCGCCCAGTTTCTCCTCCCGAGCGAGGCCCCGCCCGCCCAGCTTCTCCTCCCAGCTTAGCCCCGCCCGCCCAGTTTCTCCTCCCAGCACGGCCCCGCCCACCCAGCTTCCTCTCCCAGCCTGGCCCCGCCCGCCCAGTTTCTCCTCCCGAGTCCGGCCCCGCCCGCCCCGCTTCTCCTCCCGAGTCCGGCCCCGCCCGCCCAGCTTCCCCTCCCAGCTTGGCCCCGCCCGCCCAGCTTCCCCTCCCGAGTCCGGCCCCGCCCGCCCAGGTTCTCCTCCCGAGCCCGGCCCCGCCCGCCCAGTTTCTCCTCCCGAGCGAGGCCCCGCCCGCCCAGTTTCCCCTCCCGAACCCGGCCCCGCCCGCCCAGTTTCTCCTCCCGAGCGAGGCCCCGCCCGCCCAGTTTCCCCTCCCGAACCCGGCCCCGCCCGCCCAGTTTCTCCTCCCGAGCGAGGCCCCGCCCGCCCAGCTTCCCCTCCCGATTCCGGCCCTGCCCGCCCAGCTTCTCCTCCCAGCTTGGCCCCGCCCGCCCAGCTTCCCCTCCCAAGAGAGGCCCCGCCCGCCCAGCTTCCCCTCCCGAACCCGGCCCCGCCCGCCCAGCTTCTCCTCCCAGCTTGGCCCCGCCCGCCCCGCTTCCCCTCCCAGCTTGGCCCCGCCCGCCCAGCTTCCCATCGCGAGCGAGGCCCCGCCCGCCCAGTTTCTCCTCCCAGCTTGGCCCCGCCCGCCCAGCTTCCCCTCCCGAGTCCGGCCCCGCCCGCCCAGTTTCTCCTCCCGAGCGAGGCCCCGCCCGCCCAGCTTCCCCTCCCAGCTTGGCCCCGCCCGCCCAGCTTCCCCTCCCGAGTCCGGCCCCGCCCGCCCAGTTTCTCCTCCCGAGCGAGGCCCCGCCCGCCCAGCTTCCCCTCCCGACCCCGGCCCCGCCACACAGTTTCTCCTCCCAGCTTGGCCCCGCCCGCCCAGCTTCCCCTCCCAGCCAGGCCCCGCCCGCCCAGCTTCCCCTGCCAGCCAGGCGCCGCCCGCCCAGTTTCTCCTCCCGAGCCCGGCCCCGCCCGCTCCGCTTCCCCTCCCAGCCAGGCCCCGCCCGCCCAGTTTCTCCTCCCGAGCCCGGCCCCGCCCGCCCCGCTTCCCCTCCCAGCTTGGCCCCGCCCGCCCAGTTTCTCCTCCCGAGCGAGGCCCCGCCCGCCCAGTTTCTCCTCCCGAGTCCGGCCCCGCCCGCCCCGCTTCCCCTCCCAGCTTGGCCCCGCCCGCCCAGTTTCTCCTCCCGAGCGAGGCCCCGCCCGCCCAGTTTCTCCTCCCGAGTCCGGCCCCGCCCGCCCCGCTTCCCCTCCCAGCCAGGCCCCGCCCGCCCAGCTTCCCCTCCCAGCCAGGCGCCGCCCGCCCAGTTTCTCCTCCCGAGCCCGGCCCCGCCCGCTCCGCTTCCCCTCCCAGCCAGGCCCCGCCCGCCCAGTTTCTCCTCCCGAGCCCGGCCCCGCCCGCCCCGCTTCCCCTCCCAGCTTGGCCCCGCCCGCCCAGTTTCTCCTCCCGAGCGAGGCCCCGCCCGCCCAGTTTCTCCTCCCGAGTCCGGCCCCGCCCGCCCCGCTTCCCCTCCCAGCTTGGCCCCGCCCGCCCAGTTTCTCCTCCCGAGCGAGGCCCCGCCCGCCCAGTTTCTCCTCCCGAGTCCGGCCCCGCCCGCCCCGCTTCCCCTCCCAGCCAGGCCCCGCCCGCCCAGCTTCCCCTCCCAGCCAGGCCCCGCCCGCCCAGTTTCTCCTCCCGAGCCCGGCCCCGCCCGCTCCGCTTCCCCTCCCAGCCAGGCCCCGCCCGCCCAGTTTCTCCTCCCGAGCCCGGCCCCGCCCGCCCCGCTTCCCCTCCCAGCTTGGCCCCGCCCGCCCAGTTTCTCCTCCCGAGCGAGGCCCCGCCCGCCCAGCTTCTCCTCCCAGCTTAGCCCCGCCCGCCCAGTTTCTCCTCCCAGCACGGCCCCGCCCACCCAGCTTCCTCTCCCAGCCTGGCCCCGCCCGCCCAGTTTCTCCTCCCGAGTCCGGCCCCGCCCGCCCCGCTTCTCCTCCCGAGTCCGGCCCCGCCCGCCCAGCTTCCCCTCCCAGCTTGGCCCCGCCCGCCCAGCTTCCCCTCCCGAGTCCGGCCCCGCCCGCCCAGGTTCTCCTCCCGAGCCCGGCCCCGCCCGCCCAGTTTCTCCTCCCGAGCGAGGCCCCGCCCGCCCAGTTTCCCCTCCCGAACCCGGCCCCGCCCGCCCAGTTTCTCCTCCCGAGCGAGGCCCCGCCCGCCCAGTTTCCCCTCCCGAACCCGGCCCCGCCCGCCCAGTTTCTCCTCCCGAGCGAGGCCCCGCCCGCCCAGCTTCCCCTCCCGATTCCGGCCCTGCCCGCCCAGCTTCTCCTCCCAGCTTGGCCCCGCCCGCCCAGCTTCCCCTCCCAAGAGAGGCCCCGCCCGCCCAGCTTCCCCTCCCGAACCCGGCCCCGCCCGCCCAGCTTCTCCTCCCAGCTTGGCCCCGCCCGCCCAGTTTCTCCTCCCAGCTTGGCCCCGCCCGCCCAGCTTCCCCTCCCGAGTCCGGCCCCGCCCGCCCAGTTTCTCCTCCCGAGCGAGGCCCCGCCCGCCCAGCTTCCCCTCCCAGCTTGGCCCCGCCCGCCCAGTTTCTCCTCCCGAGCGAGGCCCCGCCCGCCCAGCTTCCCCTCCCGACCCCGGCCCCGCCACACAGTTTCTCCTCCCAGCTTGGCCCCGCCCGCCCAGCTTCCCCTCCCAGCCAGGCCCCGCCTGCCCAGTTTCTCCTCCCGAGCCCGGCCCCGCCCGCTCCGCTTCCCCTCCCAGCCAGGCCCCGCCCGCCCAGTTTCTCCTCCCGAGTCCGGCCCCGCCCGCCCAGTTTCTCCTCCCGAGCCCGGCCCCGCCCGCCCAGTTTCTCCTCCCGAGCGAGGCCCCGCCCGCCCAGCTTCCCCTCCCGAATCCGGCCCCGCCCGCCCATGTTCCCCTCCCAGCCAGGCCCCGCCCGCCCAGTTTCTCCTCCCAGCTTGGCCCCGCCCGCCCATCTTCCCCTCCCGATCCCGGCCCCGCCCGCCCATGTTCCCCTCCCAGCTTGGCCCCGCCCGCCCAGTTTCTCCTCCCGAACCCGGCCCCGCCCGCCAAGCTTCTCCTAGCGAGCCCGGCCCCGCCCGCCCAGCTTCCCCTCCAAGCCAGGCCCCGCCCGCCCCGCTTCCCCTCCCGAGTCCGGCCCCGCCCGCCCAGTTTCTCCTCCCAGCACGGCCCCGCCCACCCAGCTTCCCCTCCCAGCCTGGCCCCGCCCGCCCAGTTTCTCCTCCCGAGTCCGGCCCCACCCGCCCAGCTTCCCCTCCCAGCTTGGCCCCGCCCGCCCAGCTTCCCCTCCCAGCCAGGCCCCGCCCGCCCAGTTTCTCCTCCCGAGCCCGGCCCCGCCCGCTCCGCTTCCCCTCCCAGCCAAGCCCCGCCCGCCCAGTTTCTCCTCCCGAGCGAGGCCCCGCCCGCCCAGTTTCTCCTCCCGAGCGAGGCCCCGCCCGCCCAGCTTCCCCTCTCGAATCCGGCCCCGCCCGCCCATGTTCCCCTCCCAGCCAGGTCCCGCCCGCCCAGTTTCTCCTCCCAGCTTGGCCCCGCCCGCCCATCTTCCCCTCCCGATCCCGGCCCCGCCCGCCCATGTTCCCCTCCCAGCTTGGCCCCGCCCGCCCAGTTTCTCCTCCCGAACCCGGCCCCGCCCGCCAAGCTTCTCCTAGCGAGCCCGGCCCCGCCCGCCCAGCTTCCCCTCCAAGCCAGGCCCCGCCCGCCCCGCTTCCCCTCCCGAGTCCGGCCCCGCCCGCCCAGTTTCTCCTCCCAGCACGGCCCCGCCCACCCAGCTTCCCCTCCCAGCCTGGCCCCGCCCGCCCAGTTTCTCCTCCCGAGTGCGGCCCCGCCCGCCCCGCTTCTCCTCCCGAGTCCGGCCCCACCCGCCCAGCTTCCCCTCCCAGCTTGGCCCCGCCCGCCCAGCTTCCCCTCCCAGCCAGGCCCCGCCCGCCCAGTTTCTCCTCCCGAGCCCGGCCCCGCCCGCTCCGCTTCCCCTCCCAGCCAAGCCCCGCCCGCCCAGTTTCTCCTCCCGAGCGAGGCCCCGCCCGCCCAGTTTCTCCTCCCGAGCGAGGCCCCGCCCGCCCAGCTTCCCCTCTCGAATCCGGCCCCGCCCGCCCATGTTCCCCTCCCAGCCAGGCCCCGCCCGCCCAGTTTCTCCTCCCAGCTTGGCCCCGCCCGCCCATCTTCCCCTCCCGATCCCGGCCCCGCCCGCCCATGTTCCCCTCCCAGCTTGGCCCCGCCCGCCCAGTTTCTCCTCCCGAACCCGGCCCCGCCCGCCAAGCTTCTCCTAGCGAGCCCGGCCCCGCCCGCCCAGCTTCCCCTCCAAGCCAGGCCCCGCCCGCCCCGCTTCCCCTCCCGAGTCCGGCCCCGCCCGCCCAGTTTCTCCTCCCAGCACGGCCCCGCCCACCCAGCTTCCCCTCCCAGCCTGGCCCCGCCCGCCCAGTTTCTCCTCCCGAGTGCGGCCCCGCCCGCCCCGCTTCTCCTCCCGAGTCCGGCCCCACCCGCCCAGCTTCCCCTCCCAGCTTGGCCCCGCCCGCCCAGCTTCCCCTCCCAGCCAGGCCCCGCCCGCCCAGTTTCTCCTCCCGAGCCCGACCCCGCCCGCTCCGCTTCCCCTCCCAGCCAAGCCCCGCCCGCCCAGTTTCTCCTCCCGAGCGAGGCCCCGCCCGCCCAGTTTCTCCTCCCGAGCGAGGCCCCGCCCGCCCAGCTTCCCCTCTCGAATCCGGCCCCGCCCGCCCATGTTCCCCTCCCAGCCAGGCCCCGCCCGCCCAGTTTTTCCTCCCAGCTTGGCCCCGCCCGCCCAGCTTCCCCTCCCGATCCCGGCCCCGCCCGCCCATGTTCCCCTCCCAGCTTGGCCCCGCCCGCCCAGTTTCTCCTCCCGAACCCGGCCCCGCCCGCCAAGCTTCTCCTAGCGAGCCCGGCCCCGCCCGCCCAGCTTCCCCTCCAAGCCAGGCCCCGCCCGCCCCGCTTCCCCTCCCGAGTCCGGCCCCGCCCGCCCAGTTTCTCCTCCCGAGCCCGGACCCGCCCGCCCCGCTTCCCCTCCCAGCTTGGCCCCGCCCGCCCAGTTTCTCCTCCCGAGCGAGGCCCCGCCCGCCCAGTTTCTCCTCCCGAGCGAGGCCCCGCCCGCCCAGCTTCCCCTCCCGAATCCGGCCCCCCCCGCCCATGTTCCCCTCCCAGCCAGGCCCCGCCCGCCCAGTTTTTCCTCCCAGCTTGGCCCCGCCCGCCCAGCTTCCCCTCCCGATCCCGGCCCCGCCCGCCCATGTTCCCCTCCCAGCTTGGCCCCGCCCGCCCAGTTTCTCCTCCCGAACCCGGCCCCGCCCGCCAAGCTTCTCCTAGCGAGCCCGGCCCCGCCCGCCCAGCTTCCCCTCCAAGCCAGGCCCCGCCCGCCCCGCTTCCCCTCCCGAGTCCGGCCCCGCCCGCCCAGTTTCTCCTCCCGAGCTTGGCCCCGCCCGCCCAGATTCCCATCCCGAGCGAGGCTCCGCCCGCCCAGTTTCTCCTCCCAGCTTGGCCCCGCCCGCCCAGCTTCCCCTCCCGAACCCGGCCCCGCCCGCCCAGCTTCTGCTAGCGAGCTCGGCCCCGCCCGCCCAGCTTCCCCTCCCAGCTTGGCCCCGCCCGCCCAGTTTCTCCTCCCAGCCAGGCCCCGCCCGCCCAGTTTCTCCTCCCGAGTCCGGCCCCGCCCGCCCCGCTTCCCCTCCCAGCCAGGCCCCGCCCGCCCAGCTTCCCCTCCCGAACCCGGCCCCGCCCGCCCAGCTTCTCCTCACAGCTTAGCCCCGCCCGCCCAGTTTCTCCTCCCAGCACGGCCCCGCCCGCCCAGTTTCTCCTCCTAGCCAGGCCCCGCCCGCCCAGCTTCCCCTCCCGAACCCGGCCCCGCCCGCCCAGCTTCTGCTAGCGAGCTCGGCCCCGCCCGCCCAGCTTCCCCTCCCAGCTTGGCCCCGCCCGCCCAGTTTCTCCTCCCGAGCTCGGCCCCGCCCGCCCCGCTTCCCCTCCCAGCTTGGCCCCGCCCGCCCCGCTTCCCATCCCGAGCGAGGCCCCGCCCGCCCAGTTTCTCCTCCCAGCTTGGCCCCGCCCGCCCAGCTTCCCCTCCCGAACCCGGCCCCGCCCGCCAAGCTTCTCCTAGCCAGCTCGGCCCCGCCCGCCCCGCTTCCCCTCCCAGCCAGGCCCCGCCCGCCCAGTTTCTCCTCCCGAGTCCGGCCCCGCCCGCCCCGCTTCCCCTCCCAGCCAGGCCCCGCCCGCCCAGCTTCCCCTCCCGAACCCGGCCCCGCCCGCCCAGCTTCTCCTCCCAGCTTAGCCCCGCCCGGCCCGTTTCTCCTCCCAGCCTGGCCCCGCCCGCCCAGTTTCTCCTCCCGAGTCCGGCCCCGCCCGCCCCGCTTCTCCTCCCGAGTCCGGCCCCTCCCGCCCAGCTTCCCCTCCCGAACCCGGCCCCGCCCGCCCAGCTTCTCCTACCAGCTTAGTCCCGCCCGCCCAGTTTCTCCTCCCAGCTTGGCCCCGCCCGCCCCGCTTCCCCTCCCAGCTTGGCCCCGCCCGCCCAGCTTCCCATCGCGAGCGAGGCCCCGCCCGCCCAGTTTCTCCTCCCAGCTTGGCCCCGCCCGCCCAGCTTCCCCTCCCGAGTCCGGCCCCGCCCGCCCAGTTTCTCCTCCCGAGCGAGGCCCCGCCCGCCCAGCTTCCCCTCCCGAATCCGGCCCCGCCCGCCCATGTTCCCCTCCCAGCCAGGCCCCGCCCGCCCAGTTTCTCCACCCAGCTTGGCCCCGCCCGCCCAGCTTCCCCTCCCGATCCCGGCCCCGCCCGCCCATGTTCCCCTCCCAGCCAGGCCCCGCCCGCCCAGTTTCTCCTCCCAGCTTGTCCCCGCACGCCCAGCTTCCCCTCCCGATCCCGGCCCCGCCCGCCCATGTTCCCCTCCCTGCTTGGCCCCGCCCGCCCAGTTTCTCCTCCCGAACCCGGCCCCGCCCGCCAAGCTTCTCCTAGCGAGCCCGGCCCCGCCCGCCCAGCTTCCCCTCCAAGCCAGGCCCCGCCCGCCCCGCTTCCCCTCCCGAGTCCGGCCCCGCCCGCCCAGTTTCTCCTCCCGAGCTTGGCCCCGCCCGCCCAGCTTCCCATCCCGAGCGAGGCCCCGCCCGCCCAGTTTCTCCTCCCAGCTTGGCCCCGCCCGCCCAGCTTCCCCTCCCGAACCCGGCCCCGCCCGCCCAGCATCTGCTAGCGAGCTCGGCCCCGCCCGCCCAGCTTCCCCTCCCAGCTTGGCCCCGCCCGCCCAGTTTCTCCTCCCAGCACGGCCCCGCCCACCCAGCTTCCCCTCCCAGCCAGGCCCCGCCCGCCCAGTTTCTCCTCCGGAGCCCGGCCCCGCCCGCTCCGCTTCCCCTCGCAGCCAGGACCCGCCCGCCCAGTTTCTCCTCCCGAGCCCGGCCCCGCCCGCCCCGCTTTCCCTCCCAGCTTGGCCCCGCCCGCCCAGTTTCTCCTCCCGAGCGAGGCCCCGCCCGCCCCGCTTCTCCTCCCGAGCTTGGCCCCGCCCGCCCAGCTTCCCATCCCGAGCGAGGCCCCGCCCGCCCAGTTTCTCCTCCCAGCTTGGCCCCGCCCGCCCAGCTTCCCCTCCCGAACCCGGCCCCGCCCGCCCAGCTTCTGCTAGCGAGCTCGGCCCCGCCCGCCCAGCTTCCCCTCCCAGCTTGGCCCCGCCCGCCCAGTTTCTCCTCCCAGCCAAGCCCCGCCCGCCCAGTTTCTCCTCTCGAGTCCGGCCCCGCCCGCCCCGCTTCCCTTCCCAGCCAGGCCCCGCCCGCCCAGCTTCCCCTCCCGAACCCGGCCCCGCCCGCCCAGCTTCTCCTCACAGCTTAGCCCCGCCCGCCCAGTTTCTCCTCCCGAGTCCGGCCCCGCCCGCCCCGCTTCTCCTCCCGAGTCCGGCCCCGCCCGCCCAGCTTCCCCTCCCGAACCCGGCCCCGCCCGCCCAGCTTCTCCTCCCAGCTTAGTCCCGCCCGCCCAGTTTCTCCTCCCAGCATGGCCCCGCCCGCCCAGTTTCTCCTCCCAGCCAGGCCCCGCCCTCCCAGCTTCCCCTCCCGAACCCGGCCCCGCCCGCCCAGCTTCTGCTAGCGAGCTCGGCCCCGCCCGCCCAGCTTCCCCTCCCAGCTTGGCCCCGCCCGCCCAGTTTCTCCTCCCAGCACGGCCCCGCCCACCCAGCTTCCCCTCCCAGCCAGGCCCCGCCCGCCCAGTTTCTCCTCCGGAGCCCGGCCCCGCCCGCTCCGCTTCCCCTCCCAGCCAGGCCCCGCCCGCCCAGTTTCTCCTCCCGAGCCCGGCCCCGCCCGCCCCGCTTTCCCTCCCAGCTTGGCCCCGCCCGCCCAGTTTCTCCTCCCGAGCGAGGCCCCGCCCGCCCCGCTTCTCCTCCCGAGCGAGGCCCCGCCCGCCCAGCTTCCCCTCCCGAATCCGGCCCCGCCCGCCCAGCTTCCCCTCCCAGCCAGGCCCCGCCCGCCCAGTTTCTCCTCCCGAGCGAGGCCCCGCCCGCCCCGCTTCTCCTCCCGAGCGAGGCCCCGCCCGCCCAGCTTCCCCTCCCGAATCCGGCCCCGCCCGCCCAGCTTCCCCTCCCAGCCAGGCCCCGCCCGCCCAGTTTCTCCTCCCGAGCCTGGCCCCGCCCGCTCCGCTTCCCCTCCCAGCCAGGCCCCGCCCGCCCAGTTTCTCCTCCCGAGTCCGTCCCGCCCGCCCAGTTTCTCCTCCCGAGTCCGGCCCCGCCCGCCCCGCTTCCCCTCCCAGCCAGGCCCCGCCCGCCCAGCTTCCCCTCCCAGCCAGGCGCCGCCCGCCCAGTTTCTCCTCCCGAGCCCGGCCCCGCCCGCTCCGCTTCCCCTCCCAGCCAGGCCCCGCCCGCCCAGTTTCTCCTCCCGAGCCCGGCCCCGCCCGCCCCGCTTCCCCTCCCAGCTTGGCCCTGCCCGCCCAGTTTCTCCTCCCGAGCGAGGCCCCGCCCGCCCAGTTTCTCCTCCCGAGTCCGGCCCCGCCCGCCCCGCTTCCCCTCCCAGCTTGGCCCCGCCCGCCCAGTTTCTCCTCCCGAGCGAGGCCCCGCCCGCCCAGTTTCTCCTCCCGAGTCCGGCCCCGCCCGCCCCGCTTCCCCTCCCAGCCAGGCCCCGCCCGCCCAGCTTCCCCTCCCAGCCAGGCCCCGCCCGCCCAGTTTCTCCTCCCGAGCCCGGCCCCGCCCGCTCCGCTTCCCCTCCCAGCCAGGCCCCGCCCGCCCAGTTTCTCCTCCCGAGCCCGGCCCCGCCCGCCCCGCTTCCCCTCCCAGCTTGGCCCCGCCCGCCCAGTTTCTCCTCCCGAGCGAGGCCCCGCCCGCCCAGCTTCTCCTCCCAGCTTAGCCCCGCCCGCCCAGTTTCTCCTCCCAGCACGGCCCCGCCCACCCAGCTTCCTCTCCCAGCCTGGCCCCGCCCGCCCAGTTTCTCCTCCCGAGTCCGGCCCCGCCCGCCCCGCTTCTCCTCCCGAGTCCGGCCCCGCCCGCCCAGCTTCCCCTCCCAGCTTGGCCCCGCCCGCCCAGCTTCCCCTCCCGAGCCCGGCCCCGCCCGCCCAGTTTCTCCTCCCGAGCGAGGCCCCGCCCGCCCAGTTTCCCCTCCCGAACCCGGCCCCGCCCGCCCAGTTTCTCCTCCCGAGCGAGGCCCCGCCCGCCCAGTTTCCCCTCCCGAACCCGGCCCCGCCCGCCCAGTTTCTCCTCCCGAGCGAGGCCCCGCCCGCCCAGCTTCCCCTCCCGATTCCGGCCCTGCCCGCCCAGCTTCTCCTCCCAGCTTGGCCCCGCCCGCCCCGCTTCCCCTCCCAGCTTGGCCCCGCCCGCCCAGCTTCCCATCGCGAGCGAGGCCCCGCCCGCCCAGTTTCTCCTCCCAGCTTGGCCCCGCCCGCCCAGCTTCCCCTCCCGAGTCCGGCCCCGCCCGCCCAGTTTCTCCTCCCGAGCGAGGCCCCGCCCGCCCAGCTTCCCCTCCCAGCTTGGCCCCGCCCGCCCAGTTTCTCCTCCCGAGCGAGGCCCCGCCCGCCCAGCTTCCCCTCCCGACCCCGGCCCCGCCACACAGTTTCTCCTCCCAGCTTGGCCCCGCCCGCCCAGCTTCCCCTCCCAGCCAGGCCCCGCCCGCCCAGTTTCTCCTCCCGAGCCCGGCCCCGCCCGCTCCGCTTCCCCTCCCAGCCAGGCCCCGCCCGCCCAGTTTCTCCTCCCGAGTCCGGCCCCGCCCGCCCAGTTTCTCCTCCCGAGCCCGGCCCCGCCCGCCCAGTTTCTCCTCCCGAGCGAGGCCCCGCCCGCCCAGCTTCCCCTCCCGAATCCGGCCCCGCCCGCCCATGTTCCCCTCCCAGCCAGGCCCCGCCCGCCCAGTTTCTCCTCCCAGCTTGGCCCCGCCCGCCCATCTTCCCCTCCCGATCCCGGCCCCGCCCGCCCATGTTCCCCTCCCAGCTTGGCCCCGCCCGCCCAGTTTCTCCTCCCGAACCCGGCCCCGCCCGCCAAGCTTCTCCTAGCGAGCCCGGCCCCGCCCGCCCAGCTTCCCCTCCAAGCCAGGCCCCGCCCGCCCCGCTTCCCCTCCCGAGTCCGGCCCCGCCCGCCCAGTTTCTCCTCCCAGCACGGCCCCGCCCGCCCAGCTTCCCCTCCCAGCCAGGCCCCGCCCGCCCAGTTTCTCCTCCCGAGCCCGGCCCCGCCCGCTCCGCTTCCCCTCCCAGCCAAGCCCCGCCCGCCCAGTTTCTCCTCCCGAGCGAGGCCCCGCCCGCCCAGTTTCTCCTCCCGAGCGAGGCCCCGCCCGCCCAGCTTCCCCTCCCAGCTTGGCCCCGCCCGCCCAGCTTCCCCTCCCAGCCAGGCCCCGCCCTCCCAGCTTCCCCTCCCGAACCCGGCCCCGCCCGCCCAGCTTCTGCTAGCGAGCTCGGCCCCGCCCGCCCAGCTTCCCCTCCCAGCTTGGCCCCGCCCGCCCAGTTTCTCCTCCCAGAACGGCCCCGCCCACCCAGCTTCCCCTCCCAGCCAGGCCCCGCCCGCCCAGTTTCTCCTCCGGAGCCCGGCCCCGCCCGCTCCGCTTCCCCTCCCAGCCAGGCCCCGCCCGCCCAGTTTCTCCTCCCGAGCCCGGCCCCGCCCGCCCCGCTTTCCCTCCCAGCTTGGCCCCGCCCGCCCAGTTTCTCCTCCCGAGCGAGGCCCCGCCCGCCCCGCTTCTCCTCCCGAGCGAGGCCCCGCCCGCCCAGCTTCCCCTCCCGAATCCGGCCCCGCCCGCCCAGCTTCCCCTCCCAGCCAGGCCCCGCCCGCCCAGTTTCTCCTCCCGAGCCCGGCCCCGCCCGCTCCGCTTCCCCTCCCAGCCAGGCCCCGCCCGCCCAGTTTCTCCTCCCGAGTCCGGCCCCGCCCGCCCAGTTTCTCCTCCCGAGTCCGGCCCCGCCCGCCCAGCTTCCCCTCCCAGCCAGGCCCCGCCCGCCCAGCTTCCCCTCCCAGCCAGGCGCCGCCCGCCCAGTTTCTCCTCCCAAGCCCGGCCCCGCCCGCTCCGCTTCCCCTCCCAGCCAGGCCCCGCCCGCCCAGTTTCTCCTCCCGAGCCCGGCCCCGCCCGCCCCGCTTCCCCTCCCAGCTTGGCCCCGCCCGCCCAGTTTCTCCTCCCGAGCGAGGCCCCGCCCGCCCAGCTTCCCCTCCCGACCCCGGCCCCGCCACACAGTTTCTCCTCCCAGCTTGGCCCCGCCCGCCCAGCTTCCCCTCCCAGCCAGGCCCCGCCCGCCCAGTTTCTCCTCCCGAGCCCGGCCCCGCCCGCTCCGCTTCCCCTCCCAGCCAGGCCCCGCCCGCCCAGTTTCTCCTCCCGAGTCCGGCCCCGCCCGCCCAGTTTCTCCTCCCGAGCCCGGCCCCGCCCGCCCAGTTTCTCCTCCCGAGCGAGGCCCCGCCCGCCCAGCTTCCCCTCCCGAATCCGGCCCCGCCCGCCCATGTTCCCCTCCCAGCCAGGCCCCGCCCGCCCAGTTTCTCCTCCCAGCTTGGCCCCGCCCGCCCATCTTCCCCTCCCGATCCCGGCCCCGCCCGCCCATGTTCCCCTCCCAGCTTGGCCCCGCCCGCCCAGTTTCTCCTCCCGAACCCGGCCCCGCCCGCCAAGCTTCTCCTAGCGAGCCCGGCCCCGCCCGCCCAGCTTCCCCTCCAAGCCAGGCCCCGCCCGCCCCGCTTCCCCTCCCGAGTCCGGCCCCGCCCGCCCAGTTTCTCCTCCCAGCACGGCCCCGCCCGCCCAGCTTCCCCTCCCAGCCAGGCCCCGCCCGCCCAGTTTCTCCTCCCGAGCCCGGCCCCGCCCGCTCCGCTTCCCCTCCCAGCCAAGCCCCGCCCGCCCAGTTTCTCCTCCCGAGCGAGGCCCCGCCCGCCCAGTTTCTCCTCCCGAGCGAGGCCCCGCCCGCCCAGCTTCCCCTCCCAGCTTGGCCCCGCCCGCCCAGCTTCCCCTCCCAGCCAGGCCCCGCCCTCCCAGCTTCCCCTCCCGAACCCGGCCCCGCCCGCCCAGCTTCTGCTAGCGAGCTCGGCCCCGCCCGCCCAGCTTCCCCTCCCAGCTTGGCCCCGCCCGCCCAGTTTCTCCTCCCAGAACGGCCCCGCCCACCCAGCTTCCCCTCCCAGCCAGGCCCCGCCCGCCCAGTTTCTCCTCCCAGCCCGGCCCCGCCCGCTCCGCTTCCCCTCCCAGCCAGGCCCCGCCCGCCCAGTTTCTCCTCCCGAGCCCGGCCCCGCCCGCCCCGCTTTCCCTCCCAGCTTGGCCCCGCCCGCCCAGTTTCTCCTCCCGAGCGAGGCCCCGCCCGCCCCGCTTCTCCTCCCGAGCGAGGCCCCGCCCGCCCAGCTTCCCCTCCCGAATCCGGCCCCGCCCGCCCAGCTTCCCCTCCCAGCCAGGCCCCGCCCGCCCAGTTTCTCCTCCCGAGCCCGGCCCCGCCCGCTCCGCTTCCCCTCCCAGCCAGGCCCCGCCCGCCCAGTTTCTCCTCCCGAGTCCGGCCCCGCCCGCCCAGTTTCTCCTCCCGAGTCCGGCCCCGCCCGCCCAGCTTCCCCTCCCAGCCAGGCCCCGCCCGCCCAGCTTCCCCTCCCAGCCAGGCGCCGCCCGCCCAGTTTCTCCTCCCAAGCCCGGCCCCGCCCGCTCCGCTTCCCCTCCCAGCCAGGCCCCGCCCGCCCAGTTTCTCCTCCCGAGCCCGGCCCCGCCCGCCCCCCCCGCTTCCCCTCCCAGCTTGGCCCCGCCCGCCCAGTTTCTCCTCCCGAGCGAGGCCCCGCCCGCCCAGCTTCCCCTCCCGACCCCGGCCCCGCCACACAGTTTCTCCTCCCAGCTTGGCCCCGCCCGCCCAGCTTCCCCTCCCAGCCAGGCCCCGCCCGCCCAGTTTCTCCTCCCGAGCCCGGCCCCGCCCGCTCCGCTTCCCCTCCCAGCCAGGCCCCGCCCGCCCAGTTTCTCCTCCCGAGTCCGGCCCCGCCCGCCCAGTTTCTCCTCCCGAGCCCGGCCCCGCCCGCCCAGTTTCTCCTCCCGAGCGAGGCCCCGCCCGCCCAGCTTCCCCTCCCGAATCCGGCCCCGCCCGCCCATGTTCCCCTCCCAGCCAGGCCCCGCCCGCCCAGTTTCTCCTCCCAGCTTGGCCCCGCCCGCCCATCTTCCCCTCCCGATCCCGGCCCCGCCCGCCCATGTTCCCCTCCCAGCTTGGCCCCGCCCGCCCAGTTTCTCCTCCCGAACCCGGCCCCGCCCGCCAAGCTTCTCCTAGCGAGCCCGGCCCCGCCCGCCCAGCTTCCCCTCCAAGCCAGGCCCCGCCCGCCCCGCTTCCCCTCCCGAGTCCGGCCCCGCCCGCCCAGTTTCTCCTCCCAGCACGGCCCCGCCCGCCCAGCTTCCCCTCCCAGCCAGGCCCCGCCCGCCCAGTTTCTCCTCCCGAGCCCGGCCCCGCCCGCTCCGCTTCCCCTCCCAGCCAAGCCCCGCCCGCCCAGTTTCTCCTCCCGAGCGAGGCCCCGCCCGCCCAGTTTCTCCTCCCGAGCGAGGCCCCGCCCGCCCAGCTTCCCCTCCCAGCTTGGCCCCGCCCGCCCAGCTTCCCCTCCCAGCCAGGCCCCGCCCTCCCAGCTTCCCCTCCCGAACCCGGCCCCGCCCGCCCAGCTTCTGCTAGCGAGCTCGGCCCCGCCCGCCCAGCTTCCCCTCCCAGCTTGGCCCCGCCCGCCCAGTTTCTCCTCCCAGCCCGGCCCCGCCCACCCAGCTTCCCCTCCCAGCCAGGCCCCGCCCGCCCAGTTTCTCCTCCGGAGCCCGGCCCCGCCCGCTCCGCTTCCCCTCCCAGCCAGGCCCCGCCCGCCCAGTTTCTCCTCCCGAGCCCGGCCCCGCCCGCCCCGCTTTCCCTCCCAGCTTGGCCCCGCCCGCCCAGTTTCTCCTCCCGAGCGAGGCCCCGCCCGCCCCGCTTCTCCTCCCGAGCGAGGCCCCGCCCGCCCAGCTTCCCCTCCCGAATCCGGCCCCGCCCGCCCAGCTTCCCCTCCCAGCCAGGCCCCGCCCGCCCAGTTTCTCCTCCCGAGCCCGGCCCCGCCCGCTCCGCTTCCCCTCCCAGCCAGGCCCCGCCCGCCCAGTTTCTCCTCCCGAGTCCGGCCCCGCCCGCCCAGTTTCTCCTCCCGAGTCCGGCCCCGCCCGCCCAGCTTCCCCTCCCAGCCAGGCCCCGCCCGCCCAGCTTCCCCTCCCAGCCAGGCGCCGCCCGCCCAGTTTCTCCTCCCAAGCCCGGCCCCGCCCGCTCCGCTTCCCCTCCCAGCCAGGCCCCGCCCGCCCAGTTTCTCCTCCCGAGCCCGGCCCCGCCCGCCCCGCTTCCCCTCCCAGCTTGGCCCCGCCCGCCCAGTTTCTCCTCCCGAGCGAGGCCCCGCCCGCCCAGTTTCTCCTCCCGAGTCCGGCCCCGCCCGCCCCGCTTCCCCTCCCAGCTTGGCCCCGCCCGCCCAGTTTCTCCTCCCGAGCGAGGCCCCGCCCGCCCAGTTTCTCCTCCCGAGTCCGGCCCCGCCCGCCCCGCTTCCCCTCCCAGCCAGGCCCCGCCCGCCCAGCTTCCCCTCCCAGCCAGGCCCCGCCCGCCCAGTTTCTCCTCCCGAGCCCGGCTCCGCCCGCCCCGCTTCCCCTCCCAGCCAGGCCCCGCCCGCCCAGCTTCCCCTCCCGAGTCCGGCCCCGCCCGCCCAGTTTCTCCTCCCGAGCGAGGCCCCGCCCGCCCAGCTTCCCCTCCCGAATCCGGCCCCGCCCGCCCATGTTCCCCTCCCAGCCAGGCCCCGCCCGCCCAGTTTCTCCACCCAGCTTGGCCCCGCCCGCCCAGCTTCCCCTACCGATCCCGGCCCCGCCCGCCCATGTTCCCCTCCCAGCCAGGCCCCGCCCGCCCAGTTTCTCCTCCCAGCTTGGCCCCGCACGCCCAGCTTCCCCTCCCGATCCCGGCCCCGCCCGCCCAGCTTCTCCTCACAGCTTAGCCCCGCCCGCCCAGTTTCTCCTCCCAGCACGGCCCCGCCCGCCCAGCTTCCCCTCCCAGCCAGGCCCCGCCCGCCCCGCTTCCCCTCCCGAGTCCGGCCCCGCCCGCCCAGTTTCTCCTCCCGAGCTTGGCCCCGCCCGCCCAGCTTCCCATCCCGAGCGAGGCCCCGCCCGCCCAGTTTCTCCTCCCAGCTTGGCCCCGCCCGCCCAGCTTCCCCTCCCGAACCCGGCCCCGCCCGCCCAGCATCTGCTAGCGAGCTCGGCCCCGCCCGCCCAGCTTCCCCTCCCAGCTTGGCCCCGCCCGCCCAGTTTCTCCTCCCAGCACGGCCCCGCCCACCCAGCTTCCCCTCCCAGCCAGGCCCAGCCCGCCCAGTTTCTCCTCCGGAGCCCGGCCCCGCCCGCTCCGCTTCCCCTCCCAGCCAGGACCCGCCCGCCCAGTTTCTCCTCCCGAGCCCGGCCCCGCCCGCCCCGCTTCTCCTCCCGAGCTTGGCCCCGCCCGCCCAGCTTCCCATCCCGAGCGAGGCCCCGCCCGCCCAGTTTCTCCTCCCAGCTTGGCCCCGCCCGCCCAGCTTCCCCTCCCGAACCCGGCCCCGCCCGCCCAGCTTCTGCTAGCGAGCTCGGCCCCGCCCGCCCAGCTTCCCCTCCCAGCTTGGCCCCGCCCGCCCAGTTTCTCCTCCCAGCCAAGCCCCGCCCGCCCAGTTTCTCCTCCCGAGTCCGGCCCCGCCCGCCCCGCTTCCCTTCCCAGCCAGGCCCCGCCCGCCCAGCTTCCCCTCCCGAACCCGGCCCCGCCCGCCCAGCTTCTCCTCACAGCTTAGCCCCGCCCGCCCAGTTTCTCCTCCCAGCACGGCCCCGCCCGCCCAGTTTCTCCTCCCAGCCAGGCCCCGCCCGCCCAGCTTCCCCTCCCGAACCCGGCCCCGCCCGCCCAGCTTCTGCTAGCGAGCTCGGCCCCGCCCGCCCAGCTTCCCCTCCCAGCTTGGCCCCGCCCGCCCAGTTTCTCCTCCCGAGCTCGGCCCCGCCCGCCCCGCTTCCCCTCCCAGCTTGGCCCCGCCCGCCCCGCTTCCCATCCCGAGCGAGGCCCCGCCCGCCCAGTTTCTCCTCCCAGCTTGGCCCCGCCCGCCCAGCTTCCCCACCCGAACCCGGCCCCGCCCGCCAAGCTTCTCCTAGCCAGCTCGGCCCCGCCCGCCCCGCTTCCCCTCCCAGCCAGGCCCCGCCCGCCCAGTTTCTCCTCCCGAGTCCGGCCCCGCCCGCCCAGCTTCCCCTCCCAGCCAGGCCCCGCCCGCCCAGCTTCCCCTCCCGAACCCGGCCCCGCCCGCCCAGCTTCTCCTCCCAGCTTAGCCCCGCCCGGCCAGTTTCTCCTCCCAGCACGGCCCCGCCCACCCAGCTTCCCCTCCCAGCCTGGCCCCGCCCGCCCAGTTTCTCCTCCCGAGTCCGGCCCCGCCCGCCCCGCTTCTCCTCCCGAGTCCGGCCCCGCCCGCCCAGCTTCCCCTCCCGAACCCGGCCCCGCCCGCCCAGCTTCTCCTCCCAGCTTAGTCCCGCCCGCCCAGTTTCTCCTCCCAGCATGGCCCCGCCCGCCCAGTTTCTCCTCCCAGCCAGGCCCCGCCCTCCCAGCTTCCCCTCCCGAACCCGGCCCCGCCCGCCCAGCTTCTGCTAGCGAGCTCGGCCCCGCCCGCCCAGCTTCCCCTCCCAGCTTGGCCCCGCCCGCCCAGTTTCTCCTCCCAGCTTGGCCCCGCCCGCCCAGCTTCCCCTCCCGAACCCGGCCCCGCCCGCCAAGCTTCTCCTAGCCAGCTCGGCCCCGCCCGCCCCGCTTCCCCTCCCAGCCAGGCCCCGCCCGCCCAGTTTCTCCTCCCGAGTCCGGCCCCGCCCGCCCCGCTTCCCCTCCCAGCCAGGCCCCGCCCGCCCAGCTTCCCCTCCCGAACCCGGCCCCGCCCGCCCAGCTTCTCCTCCCGAATCCGGCCCCGCCCGCCCAGCTTCCCCTCCCGAATCCGGCCCCGCCCGCCCAGCTTCCCCTCCCAGCCAGGCCCCGCCCGCCCAGCTTCCCCTCCCGAACCCGGCCCCGCCCGCCCAGCTTCCCCTCCCGAATCCGGCCCCGCCCGCCCCGCTTCCCCTCCCAGCCAGGCCCCGCCCGCCCAGCTTCCCCTCCCGAACCCGGCCCCGCCCGCCCAGCTTCTCCTCCCGAATCCGGCCCCGCCCGCCCAGTTTCTCCTCCCGAGCCCGGCCCCGCCCGCTCCGCTTCCCCTCCCAGCCAGGCCCCGCCCGCCCAGTTTCTCCTCCCGAGTCCGGCCCCGCCCGCCCAGTTTCTCCTCCCGAGTCCGGCCCCGCCCGCCCCGCTTCCCCTCCCAGCCAGGCCCCGCCCGCCCAGCTTCCCCTCCCAGCCAGGCGCCGCCCGCCCCGTTTCTCCTCCCAGCCAGGCGCCGCCCGCCCAGTTTCTCCTCCCAAGCCCGGCCCCGCCCGCTCCGCTTCCCCTCCCAGCCAGGCCCCGCCCGCCCAGTTTCTCCTCCCGAGCCCGGCCCCGCCCGCCCCGCTTCCCCTCCCAGCTTGGCCCCGCCCGCCCAGTTTCTCCTCCCGAGCGAGGCCCCGCCCGCCCAGCTTCTCCTCGCAGCTTAGCCCCGCCCGCCCAGTTTCTCCTCCCAGCACGGCCCCGCCCACCCAGCTTCCTCTCCCAGCCTGGCCCCGCCCGCCCAGTTTCCCCTCCCGAACCCGGCCCCGCCCGCCCAGTTTCTCCTCCCGAGCGAGGCCCCGCCCGCCCAGCTTCCCCTCCCGAATCCGGCCCTGCCCGCCCAGCTTCTCCTCCCAGCTTGGCCCCGCCCGCCCAGCTTCCCCTCCCGAGAGAGGCCCCGCCCGCCCAGCTTCCCCTCCCGAACCCGGCCCCGCCCGCCCAGCTTCTCCTCCCAGCTTGGCCCCGCCCGCCCCGCTTCCCCTCCCAGCTTGGCCCCGCCCGCCCAGCTTCCCATCGCGAGCGAGGCCCCGCCCGCCCAGTTTCTCCTCCCAGCTTGACCCCGCCCGCCCAGCTTCCCCTCCCGAGTCCGGCCCCGCCCGCCCAGTTTCTCCTCCCGAGCGAGGCCCCGCCCGCCCAGCTTCCCCTCCCGAATCCGGCCCCGCCCGCCCATGTTCCCCTCCCAGCCAGGCCCCGCCCGCCCAGTTTCTCCACCCAGCTTGGCCCCGCCCGCCCAGCTTCCCCTCCCGATCCCGGCCCCGCCCGCCCATGTTCCCCTCCCAGCCAGGCCCCGCCCGCCCAGTTTCTCCTCCCAGCTTGGCCCCGCCCGCTCCGCTTCCCCTCCCAGCCAGGCCCCGCCCGCCCAGTTTCTCCTCCCGAGTCCGGCCCCGCCCGCCCAGTTTCTCCTCCCGAGTCCGGCCCCGCCCGCCCCGCTTCCCCTCCCAGCCAGGCCCCGCCCGCCCAGCTTCCCCTCCCAGCCAGGCGCCGCCCGCCCAGTTTCTCCTCCCGAGCCCGGCCCCGCCCGCTCCGCTTCCCCTCCCAGCCAGGCCCCGCCCGCCCAGTTTCTCCTCCCGAGCCCGGCCCCGCCCGCCCCGCTTCCCCTCCCAGCTTGGCCCCGCCCGCCCAGTTTCTCCTCCCGAGCGAGGCCCCGCCCGCCCAGTTTCTCCTCCCGAGTCCGGCCCCGCCCGCCCCGCTTCCCCTCCCAGCTTGGCCCCGCCCGCCCAGTTTCTCCTCCCGAGCGAGGCCCCGCCCGCCCAGTTTCTCCTCCCGAGTCCGGCCCCGCCCGCCCCGCTTCCCCTCCCAGCCAGGCCCCGCCCGCCCAGCTTCCCCTCCCAGCCAGGCCCCGCCCGCCCAGTTTCTCCTCCCGAGCCCGGCCCCGCCCGCTCCGCTTCCCCTCCCAGCCAGGCCCCGCCCGCCCAGTTTCTCCTCCCGAGCCCGGCCCCGCCCGCCCCGCTTCCCCTCCCAGCTTGGCCCCGCCCGCCCAGTTTCTCCTCCCGAGCGAGGCCCCGCCCGCCCAGCTTCTCCTCCCAGCTTAGCCCCGCCCGCCCAGTTTCTCCTCCCAGCACGGCCCCGCCCACCCAGCTTCCTCTCCCAGCCTGGCCCCGCCCGCCCAGTTTCTCCTCCCGAGTCCGGCCCCGCCCGCCCCGCTTCTCCTCCCGAGTCCGGCCCCGCCCGCCCAGCTTCCCCTCCCAGCTTGGCCCCGCCCGCCCAGCTTCCCCTCCCGAGTCCGGCCCCGCCCGCCCAGGTTCTCCTCCCGAGCCCGGCCCCGCCCGCCCAGTTTCTCCTCCCGAGCGAGGCCCCGCCCGCCCAGTTTCCCCTCCCGAACCCGGCCCCGCCCGCCCAGTTTCTCCTCCCGAGCGAGGCCCCGCCCGCCCAGTTTCCCCTCCCGAACCCGGCCCCGCCCGCCCAGTTTCTCCTCCCGAGCGAGGCCCCGCCCGCCCAGCTTCCCCTCCCGATTCCGGCCCTGCCCGCCCAGCTTCTCCTCCCAGCTTGGCCCCGCCCGCCCAGCTTCCCCTCCCAAGAGAGGCCCCGCCCGCCCAGCTTCCCCTCCCGAACCCGGCCCCGCCCGCCCAGCTTCTCCTCCCAGCTTGGCCCCGCCCGCCCCGCTTCCCCTCCCAGCTTGGCCCCGCCCGCCCAGCTTCCCATCGCGAGCGAGGCCCCGCCCGCCCAGTTTCTCCTCCCAGCTTGGCCCCGCCCGCCCAGCTTCCCCTCCCGAGTCCGGCCCCGCCCGCCCAGTTTCTCCTCCCGAGCGAGGCCCCGCCCGCCCAGCTTCCCCTCCCAGCTTGGCCCCGCCCGCCCAGTTTCTCCTCCCGAGCGAGGCCCCGCCCGCCCAGCTTCCCCTCCCGACCCCGGCCCCGCCACACAGTTTCTCCTCCCAGCTTGGCCCCGCCCGCCCAGCTTCCCCTCCCAGCCAGGCCCCGCCCGCCCAGTTTCTCCTCCCGAGCCCGGCCCCGCCCGCTCCGCTTCCCCTCCCAGCCAGGCCCCGCCCGCCCAGTTTCTCCTCCCGAGTCCGGCCCCGCCCGCCCAGTTTCTCCTCCCGAGCCCGGCCCCGCCCGCCCAGTTTCTCCTCCCGAGCGAGGCCCCGCCCGCCCAGCTTCCCCTCCCGAATCCGGCCCCGCCCGCCCATGTTCCCCTCCCAGCTTGGCCCCGCCCGCCCAGTTTCTCCTCCCGAAGCCGGCCCCGCCCGCCAAGCTTCTCCTAGCGAGCCCGGCCCCGCCCGCCCAGCTTCCCCTCCAAGCCAGGCCCCGCCCGCCCCGCTTCCCCTCCCGAGTCCGGCCCCGCCCGCCCAGTTTCTCCTCCCGAACCCGGCCCCGCCCGCCCAGCTTCTGCAAGCGAGCTCGGCCCCGCCCGGCCAGCTTCCCCTCCCGACTCCAGCCCCGCCCGCCCAGGTTCTCCTCCCGAGCCCGGCCCCGCCTGCCCAGTTTCTCCTCCCGAGCGAGGCCCCGCCCGCCCAGTTTCCCCTCCCGAACCCGGCCCCGCCCGCCCAGTTTCTCCTCCCGAGCGAGGCCCCGCCCGCCCAGCTTCCCCTCCCGAATCCGGCCCTGCCCGCCCAGCTTCTCCTCCCAGCTTGGCCCCGCCCGCCCAGCTTCCCCTCCCGAGAGAGGCCCCGCCCGCCCATGTTCCCCTCCCTGCTTGGCCCCGCCCGCCCAGTTTCTCCTCCCGAACCCGGCCCCGCCCGCCAAGCTTCTCCTAGCGAGCCCGGCCCCGCCCGCCCAGCTTCCCCTCCAAGCCAGGCCCCGCCCGCCCCGCTTCCCCTCCCGAGTCCGGCCCCGCCCGCCCAGTTTCTCCTCCCGAGCTTGGCCCCGCCCGCCCAGCTTCCCATCCCGAGCGAGGCCCCGCCCGCCCAGTTTCTCCTCCCAGCTTGGCCCCGCCCGCCCAGCTTCCCCTCCCGAACGCGGCCCCGCCCGCCCAGCATCTGCTAGCGAGCTCGGCCCCGCCCGCCCAGCTTCCCCTCCCAGCTTGGCCCCGCCCGCCCAGTTTCTCCTCCCAGCACGGCCCCGCCCACCCAGCTTCCCCTCCCAGCCAGGCCCCGCCCGCCCAGTTTCTCCTCCGGAGCCCGGCCCCGCCCGCTCCGCTTCCCTTCCCAGCCAGGACCCGCCCGCCCAGTTTCTCCTCCCGAGCCCGGCCCCGCCCGCCCCGCTTCCCCTCCCAGCTTGGCCCCGCCCGCCCAGTTTCTCCTCCCGAGCGAGGCCCCGCCCGCCCCGCTTCTCCTCCCGAGCTTGGCCCCGCCCGCCCAGCTTCCCATCCCGAGCGAGGCCCCGCCCGCCCAGTTTCTCCTCCCAGCTTGGCCCCGCCCGCCCAGCTTCCCCTCCCGAACCCGGCCCCGCCCGCCCAGCTTCTGCTAGCGAGCTCGGCCCCGCCCGCCCAGCTTCCCCTCCCAGCTTGGCCCCGCCCGCCCAGTTTCTCCTCCCAGCCAAGCCCCGCCCGCCCAGTTTCTCCTCCCGAGTCCGGCCCCGCCCGCCCCGCTTCCCTTCCCAGCCAGGCCCCGCCCGCCCAGCTTCCCCTCCCGAACCCGGCCCCGCCCGCCCAGCTTCTCCTCACAGCTTAGCCCCGCCCGCCCAGTTTCTCCTCCCAGCACGGCCCCGCCCGCCCAGTTTCTCCTCCCAGCTTGGCCCCGCCCGCCCAGCTTCCCCTGCCGAACCCGGCCCCGCCCGCCAAGCTTCTCCTAGCCAGCTCGGCCCCGCCCGCCCCGCTTCCCCTCCCAGCCAGGCCCCGCCCGCCCAGTTTCTCCTCCCGAGTCCGGCCCCGCCCGCCCCGCTTCCCCTCCCAGCCAGGCCCCGCCCGCCCAGCTTCCCCTCCCGAACCCGGCCCCGCCCGCCCAGCTTCTCCTCCCAGCTTAGCCCCGCCCGGCCAGTTTCTCCTCCCAGCACGGCCCCGCCCACCCAGCTTCCCCTCCCAGCCTGGCCCCGCCCGCCCAGTTTCTCCTCCCGAGTCCGGCCCCGCCCGCCCCGCTTCTCCTCCCGAGTCCGGCCCCGCCCGCCCAGCTTCCCCTCCCGAACCCGGCCCCGCCCGCCCAGCTTCTCCTCCCAGCTTAGCCCCGCCCGGCCAGTTTCTCCTCCCAGCACGGCCCCGCCCACCCAGCTTCCCCTCCCAGCCTGGCCCCGCCCGCCCAGTTTCTCCTCCCGAGTCCGGCCCCGCCCGCCCCGCTTCTCCTCCCGAGTCCGGCCCCGCCCGCCCAGCTTCCCCTCCCGAACCCGGCCCCGCCCGCGCAGCTTCTCCTCCCAGCTTAGTCCCGCCCGCCCAGTTTCTCCTCCCAGCATGGCCCCGCCCGCCCAGTTTCTCCTCCCAGCCAGGCCCCGCCCTCCCAGCTTCCCCTCCCGAACCCGGCCCCGCCCGCCCAGCTTCTGCTAGCGAGCTCGGCCCCGCCCGCCCAGCTTCCCCTCCCAGCTTGGCCCCGCCCGCCCAGTTTCTCCTCCCAGCACGGCCCCGCCCACCCAGCTTCCCCTCCCAGCCAGGCCCCGCCCGCCCAGTTTCTCCTCCGGAGCCCGGCCCCGCCCGCTCCGCTTCCCCTCCCAGCCAGGCCCCGCCCGCCCAGTTTCTCCTCCCGAGCCCGGCCCCGCCCGCCCCGCTTTCCCTCCCAGCTTGGCCCCGCCCGCCCAGTTTCTCCTCCCGAGCGAGGCCCCGCCCGCCCCGCTTCTCCTCCCGAGCGAGGCCCCGCCCGCCCAGCTTCCCCTCCCGAATCCGGCCCCGCCCGCCCAGCTTCCCCTCCCAGCCAGGCCCCGCCCGCCCAGTTTCTCCTCCCGAGCGAGGCCCCGCCCGCCCCGCTTCTCCTCCCGAGCGAGGCCCCGCCCGCCCAGCTTCCCCTCCCGAATCCGGCCCCGCCCGCCCCGCTTCTCCTCCCGAGCGAGGCCCCGCCCGCCCAGCTTCCCCTCCCGAATCCGGCCCCGCCCGCCCAGTTTCTCCTCCCGAGCCCGGCCCCGCCCGCCCCGCTTCCCCTCCCAGCTTGGCCCCGCCCGCCCAGTTTCTCCTCCCGAGCGAGGCCCCGCCCGCCCAGTTTCTCCTCCCGAGTCCGGCCCCGCCCGCCCCGCTTCCCCTCCCAGCTTGGCCCCGCCCGCCCAGTTTCTCCTCCCGAGCGAGGCCCCGCCCGCCCAGTTTCTCCTCCCGAGTCCGGCCCCGCCCGCCCCGCTTCCCCTCCCAGCCAGGCCCCGCCCGCCCAGCTTCCCCTCCCAGCCAGGCCCCGCCCGCCCAGTTTCTCCTCCCGAGCCCGGCCCCGCCCGCCCCGCTTCCCCTCCCAGCTTGGCCCCGCCCGCCCAGTTTCTCCTCCCGAGCGAGGCCCCGCCCGCCCAGCTTCTCCTCCCAGCTTAGCCCCGCCCGCCCAGTTTCTCCTCCCAGCACGGCCCCGCCCACCCAGCTTCTCCTCCCGAGTCCGGCCCCGCCCGCCCAGCTTCCCCTCCCAGCTTGGCCCCGCCCGCCCAGCTTCCCCTCCCGAGTCCGGCCCCGCCCGCCCAGTTTCTCCTCCCGAACCCGGCCCCGCCCGCCCAGCTTCTGCAAGCGAGCTCGGCCCCGCCCGGCCAGCTTCCCCTCCCGACTCCAGCCCCGCCCGCCCAGGTTCTCCTCCCGAGCCCGGCCCCGCCCGCCCAGTTTCTCCTCCCGAGCGAGGCCCCGCCCGCCCAGTTTCCCCTCCCGAACCCGGCCCCGCCCGCCCAGTTTCTCCTCCCGAGCGAGGCCCCGCCCGCCCAGCTTCCCCTCCCGAATCCGGCCCTGCCCGCCCAGCTTCTCCTCCCAGCTTGGCCCCGCCCGCCCAGCTTCCCCTCCCGAGAGAGGCCCCGCCCGCCCAGCTTCCCCTCCCGAACCCGGCCCCGCCCGCCCAGCTTCTCCTCCCAGCTTGGCCCCGCCCGCCCAGCTTCCCATCGCGAGCGAGGCCCCGCCCGCCCAGTTTCTCCTCCCAGCTTGGCCCCGCCCGCCCAGCTTCCCCTCCCGAGTCCGGCCCCGCCCGCCCAGTTTCTCCTCCCGAGCGAGGCCCCGCCCGCCCAGCTTCCCCTCCCGAATCCGGCCCCGCCCGCCCATGTTCCCCTCCCAGCCAGGCCCCGCCCGCCCAGTTTCTCCACCCAGCTTGGCCCCGCCCGCCCAGCTTCCCCTACCGATCCCGGCCCCGCCCGCCCATGTTCCCCTCCCAGCCAGGCCCCGCCCGCCCAGTTTCTCCTCCCAGCTTGGCCCCGCACGCCCAGCTTCCCCTCCCGATCCCGGCCCCGCCCGCCCAGCTTCTCCTCACAGCTTAGCCCCGCCCGCCCAGTTTCTCCTCCCAGCACGGCCCCGCCCGCCCAGCTTCCCCTCCCAGCCAGGCCCCGCCCGCCCCGCTTCCCCTCCCGAGTCCGGCCCCGCCCGCCCAGTTTCTCCTCCCGAGCTTGGCCCCGCCCGCCCAGCTTCCCATCCCGAGCGAGGCCCCGCCCGCCCAGTTTCTCCTCCCAGCTTGGCCCCGCCCGCCCAGCTTCCCCTCCCGAACCCGGCCCCGCCCGCCCAGCATCTGCTAGCGAGCTCGGCCCCGCCCGCCCAGCTTCCCCTCCCAGCTTGGCCCCGCCCGCCCAGTTTCTCCTCCCAGCACGGCCCCGCCCACCCAGCTTCCCCTCCCAGCCAGGCCCCGCCCGCCCAGTTTCTCCTCCGGAGCCCGGCCCCGCCCGCTCCGCTTCCCCTCCCAGCCAGGACCCGCCCGCCCAGTTTCTCCTCCCGAGCCCGGCCCCGCCCGCCCCGCTTTCCCTCCCAGCTTGGCCCCGCCCGCCCAGTTTCTCCTCCCGAGCGAGGCCCCGCCCGCCCCGCTTCTCCTCCCGAGCTTGGCCCCGCCCGCCCAGCTTCCCATCCCGAGCGAGGCCCCGCCCGCCCAGTTTCTCCTCCCAGCTTGGCCCCGCCCGCCCAGCTTCCCCTCCCGAACCCGGCCCCGCCCGCCCAGCTTCTGCTAGCGAGCTCGGCCCCGCCCGCCCAGCTTCCCCTCCCAGCTTGGCCCCGCCCGCCCAGTTTCTCCTCCCAGCCAAGCCCCGCCCGCCCAGTTTCTCCTCCCGAGTCCGGCCCCGCCCGCCCCGCTTCCCTTCCCAGCCAGGCCCCGCCCGCCCAGCTTCCCCTCCCGAACCCGGCCCCGCCCGCCCAGCTTCTCCTCACAGCTTAGCCCCGCCCGCCCAGTTTCTCCTCCCAGCACGGCCCCGCCCGCCCAGTTTCTCCTCCCAGCCAGGCCCCGCCCGCCCAGCTTCCCCTCCCGAACCCGGCCCCGCCCGCCCAGCTTCTGCTAGCGAGCTCGGCCCCGCCCGCCCAGCTTCCCCTCCCAGCTTGGCCCCGCCCGCCCAGTTTCTCCTCCCGAGCTCGGCCCCGCCCGCCCCGCTTCCCCTCCCAGCTTGGCCCCGCCCGCCCCGCTTCCCATCCCGAGCGAGGCCCCGCCCGCCCAGTTTCTCCTCCCAGCTTGGCCCCGCCCGCCCAGTTTCTCCTCCCAGCTCGGCCCCGCCCGCCCCGCTTCCCCTCCCAGCCAGGCCCCGCCCGCCCAGTTTCTCCTCCCGAGTCCGGCCCCGCCCGCCCAGCTTCCCCTCCCAGCCAGGCCCCGCCCGCCCAGCTTCCCCTCCCGAACCCGGCCCCGCCCGCCCAGCTTCTCCTCCCAGCTTAGCCCCGCCCGGCCAGTTTCTCCTCCCAGCACGGCCCCGCCCACCCAGCTTCCCCTCCCAGCCTGGCCCCGCCCGCCCAGTTTCTCCTCCCGAGTCCGGCCCCGCCCGCCCCGCTTCTCCTCCCGAGTCCGGCCCCGCCCGCCCAGCTTCCCCTCCCGAACCCGGCCCCGCCCGCCCAGCTTCTCCTCCCAGCTTAGTCCCGCCCGCCCAGTTTCTCCTCCCAGCATGGCCCCGCCCGCCCAGTTTCTCCTCCCAGCCAGGCCCCGCCCTCCCAGCTTCCCCTCCCGAACCCGGCCCCGCCCGCCCAGCTTCTGCTAGCGAGCTCGGCCCCGCCCGCCCAGCTTCCCCTCCCAGCTTGGCCCCGCCCGCCCAGTTTCTCCTCCCAGCTTGGCCCCGCCCGCCCAGCTTCCCCTCCCGAACCCGGCCCCGCCCGCCAAGCTTCTCCTAGCCAGCTCGGCCCCGCCCGCCCCGCTTCCCCTCCCAGCCAGGCCCCGCCCGCCCAGTTTCTCCTCCCGAGTCCGGCCCCGCCCGCCCCGCTTCCCCTCCCAGCCAGGCCCCGCCCGCCCAGCTTCCCCTCCCGAACCCGGCCCCGCCCGCCCAGCTTCTCCTCCCGAATCCGGCCCCGCCCGCCCAGCTTCCCCTCCCGAATCCGGCCCCGCCCGCCCAGCTTCCCCTCCCAGCCAGGCCCCGCCCGCCCAGTTTCTCCTCCCGAGCCCGGCCCCGCCCGCTCCGCTTCCCCTCCCAGCCAGGCCCCGCCCGCCCAGTTTCTCCTCCCGAGTCCGGCCCCGCCCGCCCAGTTTCTCCTCCCGAGTCCGGCCCCGCCCGCCCCGCTTCCCCTCCCAGCCAGGCCCCGCCCGCCCAGCTTCCCCTCCCAGCCAGGCGCCGCCCGCCCAGTTTCTCCTCCCAAGCCCGGCCCCGCCCGCTCCGCTTCCCCTCCCAGCCAGGCCCCGCCCGCCCAGTTTCTCCTCCCGAGCCCGGCCCCGCCCGCCCCGCTTCCCCTCCCAGCTTGGCCCCGCCCGCCCAGTTTCTCCTCCCGAGCGAGGCCCCGCCCGCCCAGCTTCTCCTCGCAGCTTAGCCCCGCCCGCCCAGTTTCTCCTCCCAGCACGGCCCCGCCCACCCAGTTCCTCCTCCCAGCCTGGCCCCGCCCGCCCAGTTTCCCCTCCCGAACCCGGCCCCGCCCGCCCAGTTTCTCCTCCCGAGCGAGGCCCCGCCCGCCCAGCTTCCCCTCCCGAATCCGGCCCTGCCCGCCCAGCTTCTCCTCCCAGCTTGGCCCCGCCCGCCCAGCTTCCCCTCCCGAGAGAGGCCCCGCCCGCCCAGCTTCCCCTCCCGAACCCGGCCCCGCCCGCCCAGCTTCTCCTCCCAGCTTGGCCCCGCCCGCCCCGCTTCCCCTCCCAGCTTGGCCCCGCCCGCCCAGCTTCCCATCGCGAGCGAGGCCCCGCCCGCCCAGTTTCTCCTCCCAGCTTGGCCCCGCCCGCCCAGCTTCCCCTCCCGAGTCCGGCCCCGCCCGCCCAGTTTCTCCTCCCGAGCGAGGCCCCGCCCGCCCAGCTTCCCCTCCCGAATCCGGCCCCGCCCGCCCATGTTCCCCTCCCAGCCAGGCCCCGCCCGCCCAGTTTCTCCACCCAGCTTGGCCCCGCCCGCCCAGCTTCCCCTCCCGATCCCGGCCCCGCCCGCCCATGTTCCCCTCCCAGCCAGGCCCCGCCCGCCCAGTTTCTCCTCCCAGCTTGGCCCCGCCCGCTCCGCTTCCCCTCCCAGCCAGGCCCCGCCCGCCCAGTTTCTCCTCCCGAGTCCGGCCCCGCCCGCCCAGTTTCTCCTCCCGAGTCCGGCCCCGCCCGCCCCGCTTCCCCTCCCAGCCAGGCCCCGCCCGCCCAGCTTCCCCTCCCAGCCAGGCGCCGCCCCCCCAGTTTCTCCTCCCGAGCCCGGCCCCGCCCGCTCCGC
This sequence comes from Pelodiscus sinensis, assembly GCF_052426305.1. Taxonomy (NCBI): domain Eukaryota; kingdom Metazoa; phylum Chordata; order Testudines; family Trionychidae; genus Pelodiscus; species Pelodiscus sinensis. Next base: position 1,142,329 of record NC_143066.1, on the reverse strand, counting down.
TTCCCCTCCCAGCCAGGCCCCGCCCGCCCAGTTTCTCCTCCCGAGCCCGGCCCCGCCCGCCCCGCTTCCCCTCCCAGCTTGGCCCCGCCCGCCCAGTTTCTCCTCCCGAGCGAGGCCCCGCCCGCCCAGTTTCTCCTCCCGAGTCCGGCCCCGCCCGCCCCGCTTCCCCTCCCAGCTTGGCCCCGCCCGCCCAGTTTCTCCTCCCGAGCGAGGCCCCGCCCGCCCAGTTTCTCCTCCCGAGTCCGGCCCCGCCCGCCCCGCTTCCCCTCCCAGCCAGGCCCCGCCCGCCCAGCTTCCCCTCCCAGCCAGGCCCCGCCCGCCCAGTTTCTCCTCCCGAGCCCGGCCCCGCCCGCTCCGCTTCCCCTCCCAGCCAGGCCCCGCCCGCCCAGTTTCTCCTCCCGAGCCCGGCCCCGCCCGCCCCGCTTCCCCTCCCAGCTTGGCCCCGCCCGCCCAGTTTCTCCTCCCGAGCGAGGCCCCGCCCGCCCAGCTTCTCCTCCCAGCTTAGCCCCGCCCGCCCAGTTTCTCCTCCCAGCACGGCCCCGCCCACCCAGCTTCCTCTCCCAGCCTGGCCCCGCCCGCCCAGCTTCCCCTCCCGAGTCCGGCCCCGCCCGCCCAGCTTCCCCTCCCAGCTTGGCCCCGCCCGCCCAGCTTCCCCTCCCGAGTCCGGCCCCGCCCGCCCAGGTTCTCCTCCCGAGTCCGGCCCCGCCCGCCCCGCTTCTCCTCCCGAGTCCGGCCCCGCCCGCCCAGCTTCCCCTCCCAGCTTGGCCCCGCCCGCCCAGCTTCCCCTCCCGAGTCCGGCCCCGCCCGCCCAGGTTCTCCTCCCGAGCCCGGCCCCGCCCGCCCAGTTTCTCCTCCCGAGCGAGGCCCCGCCCGCCCAGTTTCCCCTCCCGAACCCGGCCCCGCCCGCCCAGTTTCTCCTCCCGAGCGAGGCCCCGCCCGCCCAGTTTCCCCTCCCAAGAGAGGCCCCGCCCGCCCAGCTTCCCCTCCCGAACCCGGCCCCGCCCGCCCAGCTTCTCCTCCCAGCTTGGCCCCGCCCGCCCCGCTTCCCCTCCCAGCTTGGCCCCGCCCGCCCAGCTTCCCATCGCGAGCGAGGCCACGCCCGCCCAGTTTCTCCTCCCAGCTTGGCCCCGCCCGCCCAGCTTCCCCTCCCGAGTCCGGCCCCGCCCGCCCAGTTTCTCCTCCCGAGCGAGGCCCCGCCCGCCCAGCTTCCCCTCCCAGCTTGGCCCCGCCCGCCCAGTTTCTCCTCCCGAGCGAGGCCCCGCCCGCCCAGCTTCCCCTCCCGACCCCGGCCCCGCCACACAGTTTCTCCTCCCAGCTTGGCCCCGCCCGCCCAGCTTCCCCTCCCAGCCAGGCCCCGCCCGCCCAGTTTCTCCTCCCGAGCCCGGCCCCGCCCGCTCCGCTTCCCCTCCCAGCCAGGCCCCGCCCGCCCAGTTTCTCCTCCCGAGTCCGGCCCCGCCCGCCCAGTTTCTCCTCCCGAGCCCGGCCCCGCCCGCCCAGTTTCTCCTCCCGAGCGAGGCCCCGCCCGCCCAGCTTCCCCTCCCGAATCCGGCCCCGCCCGCCCATGTTCCCCTCCCAGCCAGGCCCCGCCCGCCCAGTTTCTCCTCCCAGCTTGGCCCCGCCCGCCCATCTTCCACTCCCGATCCCGGCCCCGCCCGCCCATGTTCCCCTCCCAGCTTGGCCCCGCCCGCCCAGTTTCTCCTCCCGAACCCGGCCCCGCCCGCCAAGCTTCTCCTAGCGAGCCCGGCCCCGCCCGCCCAGCTTCCCCTCCAAGCCAGGCCCCGCCCGCCCCGCTTCCCCTCCCGAGTCCGGCCCCGCCCGCCCAGTTTCTCCTCCCGAACCCGGCCCCGCCCGCCCAGCTTCTGCAAGCGAGCTCGGCCCCGCCCGGCCAGCTTCCCCTCCCGACTCCAGCCCCGCCCGCCCAGGTTCTCCTCCCGAGCCCGGCCCCGCCTGCCCAGTTTCTCCTCCCGAGCGAGGCCCCGCCCGCCCAGTTTCCCCTCCCGAACCCGGCCCCGCCCGCCCAGTTTCTCCTCCCGAGCGAGGCCCCGCCCGCCCAGCTTCCCCTCCCGAATCCGGCCCTGCCCGCCCAGCTTCTCCTCCCAGCTTGGCCCCGCCCGCCCAGCTTCCCCTCCCGAGAGAGGCCCCGCCCGCCCATGTTCCCCTCCCTGCTTGGCCCCGCCCGCCCAGTTTCTCCTCCCGAACCCGGCCCCGCCCGCCAAGCTTCTCCTAGCGAGCCCGGCCCCGCCCGCCCAGCTTCCCCTCCAAGCCAGGCCCCGCCCGCCCCGCTTCCCCTCCCGAGTCCGGCCCCGCCCGCCCAGTTTCTCCTCCCAAGCTTGGCCCCGCCCGCCCAGCTTCCCATCCCGAGCGAGGCCCCGCCCGCCCAGTTTCTCCTCCCAGCTTGGCCCCGCACGCCCAGCTTCCCCTCCCGAACGCGGCCCCGCCCGCCCAGCATCTGCTAGCGAGCTCGGCCCCGCCCGCCCAGCTTCCCCTCCCAGCTTGGCCCCGCCCGCCCAGTTTCTCCTCCCAGCACGGCCCCGCCCACCCAGCTTCCCCTCCCAGCCAGGCCCCGCCCGCCCAGTTTCTCCTCCGGAGCCCGGCCCCGCCCGCTCCGCTTCCCTTCCCAGCCAGGACCCGCCCGCCCAGTTTTTCCTCCCGAGCCCGGCCCCGCCCGCCCCGCTTCCCCTCCCAGCTTGGCCCCGCCCGCCCAGTTTCTCCTCCCGAGCGAGGCCCCGCCCGCCCCGCTTCTCCTCCCGAGCTTGGCCCCGCCCGCCCAGCTTCCCATCCCGAGCGAGGCCCCGCCCGCCCAGTTTCTCCTCCCAGCTTGGCCCCGCCCGCCCAGCTTCCCCTCCCGAACCCGGCCCCGCCCGCCCAGCTTCTGCTAGCGAGCTCGGCCCCGCCCGCCCAGCTTCCCCTCCCAGCTTGGCCCCGCCCGCCCAGTTTCTCCTCCCAGCCAAGCCCCGCCCGCCCAGTTTCTCCTCCCGAGTCCGGCCCCGCCCGCCCCGCTTCCCTTCCCAGCCAGGCCCCGCCCGCCCAGCTTCCCCTCCCGAACCCGGCCCCGCCCGCCCAGCTTCTCCTCACAGCTTAGCCCCGCCCGCCCAGTTTCTCCTCCCAGCCAGGCCCCGCCCGCCCAGCTTCCCCTCCCGAGCCCGGCTCCGCCCGCCCAGCTTCTGCTAGCGAGCTCGGCCCCGCCCGCCCAGTTTCTCCTCCCAGCCAGGCCCCGCCCGCCCAGCTTCCCCTCCCGAACCCGGCTCCGCCCGCCCAGCTTCTGCTAGCGAGCTCGGCCCCGCCCGCCCAGCTTCCCCTCCCAGCTTGGCCCCGCCCGCCCAGTTTCTCCTCCCGAGCTCGGCCCCGCCCGCCCCGCTTCCCCTCCCAGCTTGGCCCCGCCCGCCCCGCTTCCCATCCCGAGCGAGGCCCCGCCCGCCCAGTTTCTCCTCCCAGCTTGGCCCCGCCCGCCCAGCTTCCCCTGCCGAACCCGGCCCCGCCCGCCAAGCTTCTCCTAGCCAGCTCGGCCCCGCCCGCCCCGCTTCCCCTCCCAGCCAGGCCCCGCCCGCCCAGTTTCTCCTCCCGAGTCCGGCCCCGCCCGCCCCGCTTCCCCTCCCAGCCAGGCCCCGCCCGCCCAGCTTCCCCTCCCGAACCCGGCCCCGCCCGCCCAGCTTCTCCTCCCAGCTTAGCCCCGCCCGGCCAGTTTCTCCTCCCAGCACGGCCCCGCCCACCCAGCTTCCCCTCCCAGCCTGGCCCCGCCCGCCCAGTTTCTCCTCCCGAGTCCGGCCCCGCCCGCCCCGCTTCTCCTCCCGAGTCCGGCCCCGCCCGCCCAGCTTCCCCTCCCGAACCCGGCCCCGCCCGCGCAGCTTCTCCTCCCAGCTTAGTCCCGCCCGCCCAGTTTCTCCTCCCAGCATGGCCCCGCCCGCCCAGTTTCTCCTCCCAGCCAGGCCCCGCCCTCCCAGCTTCCCCTCCCGAACCCGGCCCCGCCCGCCCAGCTTCTGCTAGCGAGCTCGGCCCCGCCCGCCCAGCTTCCCCTCCCAGCTTGGCCCCGCCCGCCCAGTTTCTCCTCCCAGCACGGCCCCGCCCACCCAGCTTCCCCTCCCAGCCAGGCCCCGCCCGCCCAGTTTCTCCTCCGGAGCCCGGCCCCGCCCGCTCCGCTTCCCCTCCCAGCCAGGCCCCGCCCGCCCAGTTTCTCCTCCCGAGCCCGGCCCCGCCCGCCCCGCTTTCCCTCCCAGCTTGGCCCCGCCCGCCCAGTTTCTCCTCCCGAGCGAGGCCCCGCCCGCCCCGCTTCTCCTCCCGAGCGAGGCCCCGCCCGCCCAGCTTCCCCTCCCGAATCCGGCCCCGCCCGCCCAGCTTCCCCTCCCAGCCAGGCCCCGCCCGCCCAGTTTCTCCTCCCGAGCGAGGCCCCGCCCGCCCCGCTTCTCCTCCCGAGCGAGGCCCCGCCCGCCCAGCTTCCCCTCCCGAATCCGGCCCCGCCCGCCCAGCTTCCCCTCCCAGCCAGGCCCCGCCCGCCCAGTTTCTCCTCCCGAGCCTGGCCCCGCCCGCTCCGCTTCCCCTCCCAGCCAGGCCCCGCCCGCCCAGTTTCTCCTCCCGAGTCCGGCCCCGCCCGCCCAGTTTCTCCTCCCGAGTCCGGCCCCGCCCGCCCCGCTTCCCCTCCCAGCCAGGCCCCGCCCGCCCAGCTTCCCCTCCCAGCCAGGCGCCGCCCGCCCAGTTTCTCCTCCCGAGCCCGGCCCCGCCCGCTCCGCTTCCCCTCCCAGCCAGGCCCCGCCCGCCCAGTTTCTCCTCCCGAGCCCGGCCCCGCCCGCCCCGCTTCCCCTCCCAGCTTGGCCCCGCCCGCCCAGTTTCTCCTCCCGAGCGAGGCCCCGCCCGCCCAGTTTCTCCTCCCGAGTCCGGCCCCGCCCGCCCCGCTTCCCCTCCCAGCTTGGCCCCGCCCGCCCAGTTTCTCCTCCCGAGCGAGGCCCCGCCCGCCCAGTTTCTCCTCCCGAGTCCGGCCCCGCCCGCCCCGCTTCCCCTCCCAGCCAGGCCCCGCCCGCCCAGCTTCCCCTCCCAGCCAGGCCCCGCCCGCCCAGTTTCTCCTCCCGAGCCCGGCCCCGCCCGCTCCGCTTCCCCTCCCAGCCAGGCCCCGCCCGCCCAGCTTCCCCTCCCAGCCAGGCCCCGCCCGCCCAGTTTCTCCTCCCGAGCCCGGACCCGCCCGCCCCGCTTCCCCTCCCAGCTTGGCCCCGCCCGCCCAGTTTCTCCTCCCGAGCGAGGCCCCGCCCGCCCAGCTTCTCCTCCCAGCTTAGCCCCGCCCGCCCAGTTTCTCCTCCCAGCACGGCCCCGCCCACCCAGTTTCTCCTCCCGAGTCCGGCCCCGCCCGCCCCGCTTCTCCTCCCGAGTCCGGCCCCGCCCGCCCAGCTTCCCCTCCCAGCTTGGCCCCGCCCGCCCAGCTTCCCCTCCCGAGTCCGGCCCCGCCCGCCCAGGTTCTCCTCCCGAGCCCGGCCCCGCCCGCCCAGTTTCTCCTCCCGAGCGAGGCCCCGCCCGCCCAGTTTCCCCTCCCGAACCCGGCCCCGCCCGCCCAGTTTCTCCTCCCGAACCCGGCCCCGCCCGCCCAGCTTCTGCAAGCGAGCTCGGCCCCGCCCGGCCAGCTTCCCCTCCCGACTCCAGCCCCGCCCGCCCAGGTTCTCCTCCCGAGCCCGGCCCCGCCCGCCCAGTTTCTCCTCCCGAGCGAGGCCCCGCCCGCCCAGTTTCCCCTCCCGAACCCGGCCCCGCCCGCCCAGTTTCTCCTCCCGAGCGAGGCCCCGCCCGCCCAGTTTCCCCTCCCGAACCCGGCCCCGCCCGCCCAGTTTCTCCTCCCGAGCGAGGCCCCGCCCGCCCAGCTTCCCCTCCCGATTCCGGCCCTGCCCGCCCAGCTTCTCCTCCCAGCTTGGCCCCGCCCGCCCAGCTTCCCCTCCCAAGAGAGGCCCCGCCCGCCCAGCTTCCCCTCCCGAACCCGGCCCCGCCCGCCCAGCTTCTCCTCCCAGCTTGGCCCCGCCCGCCCCGCTTCCCCTCCCAGCTTGGCCCCGCCCGCCCAGCTTCCCATCGCGAGCGAGGCCCCGCCCGCCCAATTTCTCCTCCCAGCTTGGCCCCGCCCGCCCAGCTTCCCCTCCCGAGTCCGGCCCCGCCCGCCCAGTTTCTCCTCCCGAGCGAGGCCCCGCCCGCCCAGCTTCCCCTCCCAGCTTGGCCCCGCCCGCCCAGTTTCTCCTCCCGAGCGAGGCCCCGCCCGCCCAGCTTCCCCTCCCAGCCAGGCCCCGCCCGCCCAGTTTCTCCTCCCGAGCCCGGCCCCGCCCGCTCCGCTTCCCCTCCCAGCCAGGCCCCGCCCGCCCAGTTTCTCCTCCCGAGTCCGGCCCCGCCCGCCCAGTTTCTCCTCCCGAGCCCGGCCCCGCCCGCCCAGTTTCTCCTCCCGAGCGAGGCCCCGCCCGCCCAGCTTCCCCTCCCGAATCCGGCCCCGCCCGCCCATGTTCCCCTCCCAGCCAGGCCCCGCCCGCCCAGTTTCTCCTCCCAGCTTGGCCCCGCCCGCCCATCTTCCCCTCCCGATCCCGGCCCCGCCCGCCCATGTTCCCCTCCCAGCTTGGCCCCGCCCGCCCAGTTTCTCCTCCCGAACCCGGCCCCGCCCGCCAAGCTTCTCCTAGCGAGCCCGGCCCCGCCCGCCCAGCTTCCCCTCCCAGCAGGCCCCGCCCGCCCCGCTTCCCCTCCCGAGTCCGGCCCCGCCCGCCCAGTTTCTCCTCCCGAGCACGGCCCCGCCCGCCCAGCTTCCCTCCCAGCCTGGCCCGCCCGCCCAGTTTCTCCTCCCGAGTGCGGCCCCGCCCGCCCCGCTTCTCCTCCCGAGTCCGGCCCCACCCGCCCAGCTTCCCCTCCCAGCTTGGCCCGCCCGCCCAGCTTCCCCTCCCAGCCAGGCCCCGCCCGCCCAGTTTCTCCTCCCGAGCCCGGCCCCGCGCGCTCCGCTTCCCCTCCCAGCCAAGCCCCGCCCGCCCAGTTTCTCCTCCCGAGCGAGGCCCGCCCGCCCAGTTTCTCCTCCCGAGCGAGGCCCCGCCGCCCAGCTTCCCCTCTCCAATCCGGCCCCGCCCGCCCATGTTCCCCTCCCAGCCAGGCCCCGCCCGCCCAGTTTTTCCTCCCAGCTTGGCCCCGCCCGCCCAGCTTCCCCTCCCGATCCCGGCCCCGCCCGCCCATGTTCCCCTCCCAGCTTGGCCCCGCCCGCCCAGTTTCTCCTCCCGAACCCGGCCCCGCCCGCCAAGCTTCTCCTAGCGAGCCCGGCCCCGCCCGCTCCGCTTCCCCTCCCAGCCAGGCCCCGCCCGCCCAGTTTCTCCTCCCGAGTCCGGCCCCGCCCGCCCAGTTTCTCCTCCCGAGCCCGGACCCGCCCGCCCAGCTTCCCCTCCCAGCTTGGCCCCGCCCGCCCAGTTTCTCCTCCCGAGCCCGGCCCCCGCCCGCCCAGTTTCTCCTCCCGAGCCGGCCCCGCCCGCCCAGCTTCCCCTCCCGAATCCGGCCCCGCCCGCCCATGTTCCCCTCCCAGCCAGGCCCCGCCCGCCCAGTTTTTCCTCCCAGCTTGGCCCCGCCCGCCCAGCTTCCCCTCCCGATCCCGGCCCCGCCCGCCCATGTTCCCCTCCCAGCTTGGCCCCGCCCGCCCAGTTTCTCCTCCCGAACCCGGCCCCGCCCGCCAAGCTTCTCCTAGCGAGCCCGGCCCCGCCCGCCCAGCTTCCCCTCCAAGCCAGGCCCCGCCCGCCCCGCTTCCCCTCCCGAGTCCGGCCCCGCCCGCCCAGTTTCTCCTCCCGAGCTTGGCCCCGCCCGGCCAGCTTCCCATCCCGAGCGAGGCTCCGCCCGCCCAGTTTCTCCTCCCAGCTTGGCCCCGCCCGCCCAGCTTCCCTCCCGAACCCGGCCCCGCCGCCCAGCTTCTGCTAGCGAGCTCGGCCCCGCCCGCCCAGCTTCCCCTCCCAGCTTGGCCCCGCCCGCCCAGTTTCTCCTCCCAGCCAGGCCCCGCCCGCCCAGTTTCTCCTCCCGAGTCCGGCCCCGCCCGCCCCGCTTCCCCTCCCAGCCAGGCCCCGCCCGCCCAGCTTCCCCTCCCGAAGCCGGCCCCGCCCGCCCAGCTTCTCCTCAGAGCTTAGCCCCGCCCGCCCAGTTTCTCCTCCCAGCACGGCCCCGCCCGCCCAGTTTCTCCTCCCAGCCAGGCCCCGCCCGCCCAGCTTCCCCTCCCGAACCCGGCCCCGCCCGCCCAGCTTCTGCTAGCGAGCTCGGCCCCGCCCGCCCAGCTTCCCCTCCCAGCTTGGCCCCGCCCGCCCAGTTTCTCCTCCCGAGCTCGGCCCCGCCCGCCCCGCTTCCCCTCCCAGCTTGGCCCCGCCCGCCCCGCTTCCCATCCCGAGCGAGGCCCCGACCGCCCAGTTTCTCCTCCCAGCTTGGCCCCGCCCGCCCAGCTTCCCCTCCCGAACCCGGCCCCGCCCGCCAAGCTTCTCCTAGCCAGCTCGGCCCCGCCCGCCCCGCTTCCCCTCCCAGCCAGGCCCCGCCCGCCCAGTTTCTCCTCCCGAGTCCGGCCCCGCCCGCCCCGCTTCCCCTCCCAGCCAGGCCCCGCCCGCCCAGCTTCCCCTCCCGAACCCGGCCCCGCCCGCCCAGCTTCTCCTCCCAGCTTAGCCCCGCCCGGCCAGTTTCTCCTCCCAGCACGGCCCCGCCCACCCAGCTTCCCCTCCCAGCCTGGCCCCGCCCGCCCAGTTTCTCCTCCCGAGTCCGGCCCCGCCCGCCCCGCTTCTCCTCCCGAGTCCGGCCCCGCCCGCCCAGCTTCCCCTCCAAGCCAGGCCCCGCCCGCCCCGCTTCCCCTCCCGAGTCCGGCCCCGCCCGCCCACTTTCTCCTCCCGAGCTTGGCCCCGCCCGCCCAGCTTCCCATCCCGAGCGAGGCCCCGCCCGGCCAGTTTCTCCTCCCAGCTTGGCCCCGCCCGCCCAGCTTCCCCTCCCGAACCCGGCCCCGCCCGCCCAGCTTCTGCTAGCGAGCTCGGCCCCGCCCGCCCAGCTTCCCCACCCAGCTTGGCCCCGCCCGCCCCGCTTCCCCTCCCAGCCAGGCCCCGCCCGCCCAGCTTCCCCTCCCGAACCCGGCCCCGCCCGCCAAGCTTCTCCTAGCGAGCTCGGCCCCGCCCGCCCCGCTTCCCCTCCCAGCCAGGCCCCGCCCGCCCCGCTTCTCCTCCCGAGTCCGGCCCCGCCCGCCCAGCTTCCCGTCCAAGCCAGGCCCCGCCCGCCCCGCTTCCCCTCCCGAGTCCGGCCCCGCCCGCCCACTTTCTCCTCCCGAGCTTGGCCCCGCCCGCCCAGCTTCCCATCCCGAGCGAGGCCCCGCCCGGCCAGTTTCTCCTCCCAGCTTGGCCCCGCCCGCCCAGCTTCCCCTCCCGAACCCGGCCCCGCCCGCCCAGCTTCTGCTAGCGAGCTCGGCCCCGCCCGCCCAGCTTCCCCTCCCAGCTTGGCCCCGCCCGCCCAGTTTCTCCTCCCAGCCAGGCCCCGCCCGCCCAGTTTCTCCTCCCGAGTCCGGCCCCGCCCGCCCCGCTTCCCCTCCCAGCCAGGCCCCGCCCGCCCAGCTTCCCCTCCCGAACCCGGCCCCGCCCGCCCAGCTTCTCCTCCCAGGTTAGCCCCGCCCGCCCAGTTTCTCCTCCCAGCACGGCCCCGCCCGCCCAGTTTCTCCTCCCAGCACGGCCCCGCCCACCCAGCTTCCCCTCCCAGCCTGGCCCCGCCCGCCCAGTTTCTCCTCCCGAGTGCGGCCCCGCCCGCCCCGCTTCTCCTCCCGAGCGAGGCCCCGCCCGCCCGGTTTCTCCTCCCAGCACGGCCCCGCCCGCCCAGTTTCTCCTCCCAGCACGGCCCCGCCCACCCAGCTTCCCCTCCCAGCTTGGCCCCGCCCGCCCAGCTTCCCCTCCCGAACCCGGCCCCGCCCGCCCAGCTTCTGCTAGCGAGCTCGGCCCCGCCCGCCCAGCTTCCCCTCCCAGCTTGGCCCCGCCCGCCCAGTTTCTCCTCCCAGCCAGGCCCCGCCCGCCCAGTTTCTCCTCCCGAGTCCGGCCCCGCCCGCCCCGCTTCCCCTCCCAGCCAGGCCCCGCCCGCCCAGCTTCCCCTCCCGAACCCGGCCCCGCCCGCCCAGCTTCTCCTCCCAGCTTAGCCCCGCCCGCCCAGTTTCTCCTCCCAGCACGGCCCCGCCCGCCCAGTTTCTCCTCCCAGCACGGCCCCGCCCACCCAGCTTCCCCTCCCAGCCTGGCCCCGCCCGCCCAGTTTCTCCTCCCGAGTGCGGCCCCGCCCGCCCCGCTTCTCCTCCCGAGTCCGGCCCCGCCCGCCCAGCTTCTCCTCCCAGCTTAGCCCCGCCCGCCCAGTTTCTCCTCCCAGCACGGCCCCGCCCACCCAGCTTCCTCTCCCAGCCTGGCCCCGCCCGCCCAGTTTCTCCTCCCGAGTCCGGCCCCGCCCGCCCCGCTTCTCCTCCCGAGTCCGGCCCCGCCCGCCCAGCTTCCCCTCCCAGCTTGGCCCCGCCCGCCCAGCTTCCCCTCCCGAGTCCGGCCCCGCCCGCCCAGTTTCTCCTCCCGAACCCGGCCCCGCCCGCCCAGCTTCTGCAAGCGAGCTCGGCCCCGCCCGGCCAGCTTCCCCTCCCGACTCCAGCCCCGCCCGCCCAGGTTCTCCTCCCGAGCCCGGCCCCGCCCGCCCAGTTTCTCCTCCCGAGCGAGGCCCCGCCCGCCCAGTTTCCCCTCCCGAACCCGGCCCCGCCCGCCCAGTTTCTCCTCCCGAGCGAGGCCCCGCCCGCCCAGTTTCCCCTCCCGAACCCGGCCCCGCCCGCCCAGTTTCTCCTCCCGAGCGAGGCCCCGCCCGCCCAGCTTCCCCTCCCGAATCCGGCCCTGCCCGCCCAGCTTTTCCTCCCAGCTTGGCCCCGCCCGCCCAGCTTCCCCTCCCGAGAGAGGACCCGCCCGCCCAGCTTCCCCTCCCGAACCCGGCCCCGCCCGCCCAGCTTCTCCTCCCAGCTTGGCCCCGCCCGCCCCGCTTCCCCTCCCAGCTTGGCCCCGCCCGCCCAGCTTCCCATCGCGAGCGAGGCCCCGCCCGCCCAGTTTCTCCTCCCAGCTTGGCCCCGCCCGCCCAGCTTCCCCTCCCGAGTCCGGCCCCGCCCGCCCAGTTTCTCCTCCCGAGCGAGGCCCCGCCCGCCCAGCTTCCCCTCCCGAATCCGGCCCCGCCCGCCCATGTTCCCCTCCCAGCCAGGCCCCGCCCGCCCAGTTTCTCCACCCAGCTTGGCCCCGCCCGCCCAGCTTCCCCTCCCGATCCCGGCCCCGCCCGCCCATGTTCCCCTCCCAGCCAGGCCCCGCCCGCCCAGTTTCTCCTCCCAGCTTGGCCCCGCACGCCCAGCTTCCCCTCCCGATCCCGGCCCCGCCCGCCCATGTTCCCCTCCCTGCTTGGCCCCGCCCGCCCAGTTTCTCCTCCCGAACCCGGCCCCGCCCGCCAAGCTTCTCCTAGCGAGCCCGGCCCCGCCCGCCCAGCTTCCCCTCCAAGCCAGGCCCCGCCCGCCCCGCTTCCCCTCCCGAGTCCGGCCCCGCCCGCCCAGTTTCTCCTCCCGAGTCCGGCCCCGCCCGCCCCGCTTCCCCTCCCAGCCAGGCCCCGCCCGCCCAGCTTCCCCTCCCGAACCCGGCCCCGCCCGCCCAGCTTCTCCTCACAGCTTAGCCCCGCCCGCCCAGTTTCTCCTCCCAGCACGGCCCCGCCCGCCCAGTTTCTCCTCCCAGCCAGGCCCCGCCCGCCCAGCTTCCCCTCCCGAACCCGGCCCCGCCCGCCCAGCTTCTGCTAGCGAGCTCGGCCCCGCCCGCCCAGCTTCCCCTCCCAGCTTGGCCCCGCCCGCCCAGTTTCTCCTCCCGAGCTCGGCCCCGCCCGCCCCGCTTCCCCTCCCAGCTTGGCCCCGCCCGCCCCGCTTCCCATCCCGAGCGAGGCCCCGCCCGCCCAGTTTCTCCTCCCAGCTTGGCCCCGCCCGCCCAGCTTCCCCTCCCGAACCCGGCCCCGCCCGCCAAGCTTCTCCTAGCCAGCTCGGCCCCGCCCGCCCCGCTTCCCCTCCCAGCCAGGCCCCGCCCGCCCAGTTTCTCCTCCCGAGTCCGGCCCCGCCCGCCCCGCTTCCCCTCCCAGCCAGGCCCCGCCCGCCCAGCTTCCCCTCCCGAACCCGGCCCCGCCCGCCCAGCTTCTCCTCCCAGCTTAGCCCCGCCCGGCCAGTTTCTCCTCCCAGCACGGCCCCGCCCACCCAGCTTCCCCTCCCAGCCTGGCCCCGCCCGCCCAGTTTCTCCTCCCGAGTCCGGCCCCGCCCGCCCCGCTTCTCCTCCCGAGTCCGGCCCCGCCCGCCCAGCTTCCCCTCCAAGCCAGGCCCCGCCCGCCCCCTTCCCCTCCCGAGTCCGGCCCCGCCCGCCCACTTTCTCCTCCCGAGCTTGGCCCCGCCCGCCCAGCTTCCCATCCCGAGCGAGGCCCCGCCCGGCCAGTTTCTCCTCCCAGCTTGGCCCCGCCCGCCCAGCTTCCCCTCCCGAACCCGGCCCCGCCCGCCCAGCTTCTGCTAGCGAGCTCGGCCCCGCCCGCCCAGCTTCCCCACCCAGCTTGGCCCCGCCCGCCCCGCTTCCCCTCCCAGCCAGGCCCCGCCCGCCCAGCTTCCCCTCCCGAACCCGGCCCCGCCCGCCAAGCTTCTCCTAGCGAGCTCGGCCCCGCCCGCCCCGCTTCCCCTCCCAGCCAGGCCCCGCCCGCCCAGTTTCTCCTCCCGAGTCCGGCCCCGCCCGCCCCGCTTCCCCTCCCAGCCAGGCCCCGCCCGCCCAGCTTCCCCTCCCGAACCCGGCCCCGCCCGCCCAGCTTCTCCTCCCAGCTTAGCCCCGCCCGCCCAGTTTCTCCTCCCAGCACGGCCCCGCCCACCCAGTTTCCCCTCCCAGCCTGGCCCCGCCCGCCCAGTTTCTCCTCCCGAGTCCGGTCCCGCCCGCCCCGCTTCTCCTCCCGAGTCCGGCCCCGCCCGCCCAGCTTCCCCTCCAAGCCAGGCCCCGCCCGCCCCGCTTCCCCTCCCGAGTCCGGCCCCGCCCGCCCCACTTTCTCCTCCCGAGCTTGGCCCCGCCCGCCCAGCTTCCCATCCCGAGCGAGGCCCCGCCCGGCCAGTTTCTCCTCCCAGCTTGGCCCCGCCCGCCCAGCTTCCCCTCCCGAACCCGGCCCCGCCCGCCCAGCTTCTGCTAGCGAGCTCGGCCCCGCCCGCCCAGCTTCCCCTCCCAGCTTGGCCCCGCCCGCCCAGTTTCTCCTCCCAGCCAGGCCCCGCCCGCCCAGTTTCTCCTCCCGAGTCCGGCCCCGCCCGCCCCGCTTCCCCTCCCAGCCAGGCCCCGCCCGCCCAGCTTCCCCTCCCGAACCCGGCCCCGCCCGCCCAGCTTCTCCTCCCAGGTAAGCCCCGCCCTCCCAGTTTCTCCTCCCAGCACGGCCCCGCCCGCCCAGTTTCTCCTCCCAGCACGGCCCCGCCCACCCAGCTTCCCCTCCCAGCCTGGCCCCGCCCGCCCAGTTTCTCCTCCCGAGTGCGGCCCCGCCCGCCCCGCTTCTCCTCCCGAGCGAGGCCCCGCCCGCCCAGTTTCTCCTCCCAGCACGGCCCCGCCCGCCCAGTTTCTCCTCCCAGCACGGCCCCGCCCACCCAGCTTCCCCTCCCCGCTTGGCCCCGCCCGCCCAGCTTCCCCTCCCGAACCCGGCCCCGCCCGCCCAGCTTCTGCTAGCGAGCTCGGCCCCGCCCGCCCAGCTTCCCCTCCCAGCTTGGCCCCGCCCGCCCAGTTTCTCCTCCCAGCCAGGCCCCGCCCGCCCAGTTTCTCCTCCCGAGTCCGGCCCCGCCCGCCCCGCTTCCCCTCCCAGCCAGGCCCCGCCCGCCCAGCTTCCCCTCCCGAACCCGGCCCCGCCCGCCCAGCTTCTCCTCCCAGCTTAGCCCCGCCCGCCCAGTTTCTCCTCCCAGCACGGCCCCGCCCGCCCAGTTTCTCCTCCCAGCACGGCCCCGCCCACCCAGCTTCCCCTCCCAGCCTGGCCCCGCCCGCCCAGTTTCTCCTCCCGAGTGCGGCCCCGCCCGCCCCGCTTCTCCTCCCGAGTCCGGCCCCGCCCGCCCAGCTTCCCCTCCCAGCTTGGCCCCGCCCGCCCAGCTTCCCCTCCCAGCCAGGCCCCGCCCGCCCAGTTTCTCCTCCCGAGCCCGGCCCCGCCCGCTCCGCTTCCCCTCCCAGCCAGGCCCCGCCCGCCCAGTTTCTCCTCCCGAGTCCGGCCCCGCCCGCCCAGTTTCTCCTCCCGAGCCCGGCCCCGCCCGCCCAGTTTCCCCTCCCGAACCCGGCCCCGCCCGCCCAGTTTCTCCTCCCGAGCGAGGCCCCGCCCGCCCAGCTTCCCCTCCCGAATCCGGCCCCGCCCGCCCATGTTCCCCTCCCAGCCAGGCCCCGCCCGCCCAGTTTCTCCACCCAGCTTGGCTCCGCCCGCCCAGTTTCCCCTCCCGATCCCGGCCCCGCCCGCCCATGTTCCCCTCCCAGCCAGGCCCCGCCCGCCCAGTTTCTCCTCCCAGCCAGGCCCCGCCCGCCCAGCTTCCCCTCCCGAACCCGGCCCCGCCCGCCCAGCTTCTGCTAGCGAGCTCGGCCCCGCCCGCCCAGCTTCCCCTCCCAGCTTGGCCCCGCCCGCCCAGTTTCTCCTCCCGAGCTCGGCCCCGCCCGCCCCGCTTCCCCTCCCAGCTTGGCCCCGCCCGCCCAGCTTCCCCTCCCAGCCAGGCCCCGCCCGCCCAGTTTCTCCTCCCGAGCCCGGCCCCGCCCGCTCCGCTTCCCCTCCCAGCCAGGCCCCGCCCGCCCAGTTTCTCCTCCCGAGTCCGGCCCCGCCCGCCCAGTTTCTCCTCCCGAGCCCGGCCCCGCCCGCCCCGCTTCCCCTCCCAGCTTGGCCCCGCCCGCCCAGTTTCTCCTCCCGAGCGAGGCCCCGCCCGCCCAGCTTCCCCTCCCGAATCCGGCCCCGCCCGCCCATGTTCCCCTCCCAGCCAGGCCCCGCCCGCCCAGTTTCTCCACCCAGCTTGGCTCCGCCCGCCCAGCTTCCCCTCCCGATCCCGGCCCCGCCCGCCCATGTTCCCCTCCCAGCCAGGCCCCGCCCGCCCAGTTTCTCCTCCCAGCTTGGCCCCGCACGCCCAGCTTCCCCTCCCGATCCCGGCCCCGCCCGCCCATGTTCCCCTCCCAGCTTGGCCCCGCCCGCCCAGTTTCTCCTCCCGAACCCGGCCCCGCCCGCCAAGCTTCTCCTAGCGAGCCCGGCCCCGCCCGCCCAGCTTCCCCTCCAAGCCAGGCCCCGCCCGCCCCGCTTCCCCTCCCGAGTCCGGCCCCGCCCGCCCAGTTTCTCCTCCCGAGCTTGGCCCCGCCCGCCCAGCTTCCCATCCCGAGCGAGGCCCCGCCCGCCCAGTTTCTCCTCCCAGCTTGGCCCCGCCCGCCCAGCTTCCCCTCCCGAACCCGGCCCCGCCCGCCCAGCTTCTGCTAGCGAGCTCGGCCCCGCCCGCCCAGCTTCCCCTCCCAGCTTGGCCCCGCCCGCCCAGTTTCTCCTCCCAGCCAGGCCCCGCCCGCCCAGCTTCCCCTCCCGAACCCGGCCCCGCCCGCCCAGCTCCTCCTCCCAGCTTAGCCCCGCCCGCCCAGTTTCTCCTCCCAGCACGGCCCCGCCCGCCCAGTTTCTCCTCCCAGCCAGGCCCCGCCCGCCCAGCTTCCCCTCCCGAACCCGGCCCCGCCCGCCCAGCTTCTGCTAGCGAGCTCGGCCCCGCCCGCCCAGCTTCCCCTCCCAGCTTGGCCCCGCCCGCCCAGTTTCTCCTCCCAGCACGGCCCCGCCCACCCAGCTTCCCCTCCCAGCCTTGCCCCGCCCGCCCAGTTTCTCCTCCCGAGTGCGGCCCCGCCCGCCCCGCTTCTCCTCCCGAGTCCGGCCCCGCCCGCCCAGCTTCCCCTCCCAGCTTGGCCCCGCCCGCCCAGTTTCTCCTCCCGAGTCCGGCCCCGCCCGCCCCGCTTCCCCTCCCAGCCAGGCCCCGCCCGCCCAGCTTCCCCTCCCGAACCCGGCCCCGCCCGCCCAGCTTCTCCTCCCAGCTTAGCCCCGCCCGGCCAGTTTCTCCTCCCAGCACGGCCCCGCCCACCCAGCTTCCCCTCCCAGCCTGGCCCCGCCCGCCCAGTTTCTCCTCCCGAGTCCGGCCCCGCCCGCCCCGCTTCTCCTCCCGAGTCCGGCCCCGCCCGCCCAGCTTCCCCTCCAAGCCAGGCCCCGCCCGCCCCGCTTCCCCTCCCGAGTCCGGCCCCGCCCGCCCACTTTCTCCTCCCGAGCTTGGCCCCGCCCGCCCAGCTTCCCATCCCGAGCGAGGCCCCGCCCGGCCAGTTTCTCCTCCCAGCTTGGCCCCGCCCGCCCAGCTTCCCCTCCCGAACCCGGCCCCGCCCGCCCAGCTTCTGCTAGCGAGCTCGGCCCCGCCCGCCCAGCTTCCCCACCCAGCTTGGCCCCGCCCGCCCCGCTTCCCCTCCCAGCCAGGCCCCGCCCGCCCAGCTTCCCCTCCCGAACCCGGCCCCGCCCGCCAAGCTTCTCCTAGCGAGCTCGGCCCCGCCCGCCCCGCTTCCCCTCCCAGCCAGGCCCCGCCCGCCCAGTTTCTCCTCCCGAGTCCGGCCCCGCCCGCCCCGCTTCCCCTCCCAGCCAGGCCCCGCCCGCCCAGCTTCCCCTCCCGAACCCGGCCCCGCCCGCCCAGCTTCTCCTCCCAGCTTAGCCCCGCCCGCCCAGTTTCTCCTCCCAGCACGGCCCCGCCCACCCAGTTTCCCCTCCCAGCCTGGCCCCGCCCGCCCAGTTTCTCCTCCCGAGTCCGGTCCCGCCCGCCCCGCTTCTCCTCCCGAGTCCGGCCCCGCCCGCCCAGCTTCCCCTCCAAGCCAGGCCCCGCCCGCCCCGCTTCCCCTCCCGAGTCCGGCCCCGCCCGCCCACTTTCTCCTCCCGAGCTTGGCCCCGCCCGCCCAGCTTCCCATCCCGAGCGAGGCCCCGCCCGGCCAGTTTCTCCTCCCAGCTTGGCCCCGCCCGCCCAGCTTCCCCTCCCGAACCCGGCCCCGCCCGCCCAGCTTCTGCTAGCGAGCTCGGCCCCGCCCGCCCAGCTTCCCCTCCCAGCTTGGCCCCGCCCGCCCAGTTTCTCCTCCCAGCCAGGCCCCGCCCGCCCAGTTTCTCCTCCCGAGTCCGGCCCCGCCCGCCCCGCTTCCCCTCCCAGCCAGGCCCCGCCCGCCCAGCTTCCCCTCCCGAACCCGGCCCCGCCCGCCCAGCTTCTCCTCCCAGGTAAGCCCCGCCCTCCCAGTTTCTCCTCCCAGCACGGCCCCGCCCGCCCAGTTTCTCCTCCCAGCACGGCCCCGCCCACCCAGCTTCCCCTCCCAGCCTGGCCCCGCCCGCCCAGTTTCTCCTCCCGAGTGCGGCCCCGCCCGCCCCGCTTCTCCTCCCGAGCGAGGCCCCGCCCGCCCAGTTTCTCCTCCCAGCACGGCCCCGCCCGCCCAGTTTCTCCTCCCAGCACGGCCCCGCCCACCCAGCTTCCCCTCCCAGCTTGGCCCCGCCCGCCCAGCTTCCCCTCCCGAACCCGGCCCCGCCCGCCCAGCTTCTGCTAGCGAGCTCGGCCCCGCCCGCCCAGCTTCCCCTCCCAGCTTGGCCCCGCCCGCCCAGTTTCTCCTCC
Source organism: Pelodiscus sinensis (assembly GCF_052426305.1). Classification (NCBI taxonomy): domain Eukaryota; kingdom Metazoa; phylum Chordata; order Testudines; family Trionychidae; genus Pelodiscus; species Pelodiscus sinensis. The sequence goes on along the minus strand of NC_143066.1, from coordinate 1,124,718 downwards.
CAGCCAGGCCCCGCCCGCCCAGTTTCTCCTCCCGAGTCCGGCCCCGCCCGCCCCGCTTCCCCTCCCAGCCAGGCCCCGCCCGCCCAGCTTCCCCTCCCGAACCCGGCCCCGCCCGCCCAGCTTCTCCTCCCAGCTTAGCCCCGCCCGCCCAGTTTCTCCTCCCAGCACGGCCCCGCCCGCCCAGTTTCTCCTCCCAGCACGGCCCCGCCCACCCAGCTTCCCCTCCCAGCCTGGCCCCGCCCGCCCAGTTTCTCCTCCCGAGTGCGGCCCCGCCCGCCCCGCTTCTCCTCCCGAGTCCGGCCCCGCCCGCCCAGCTTCCCCTCCCAGCTTGGCCCCGCCCGCCCAGCTTCCCCTCCCAGCCAGGCCCCGCCCGCCCAGTTTCTCCTCCCGAGCCCGGCCCCGCCCGCTCCGCTTCCCCTCCCAGCCAGGCCCCGCCCGCCCAGTTTCTCCTCCCGAGTCCGGCCCCGCCCGCCCAGTTTCTCCTCCCGAGCCCGGCCCCGCCCGCCCAGTTTCCCCTCCCGAAGCCGGCCCCGCCCGCCCAGTTTCTCCTCCCGAGCGAGGCCCCGCCCGCCCAGCTTCCCCTCCCGAATCCGGCCCCGCCCGCCCATGTTCCCCTCCCAGCCAGGCCCCGCCCGCCCAGTTTCTCCACCCAGCTTGGCTCCGCCCGCCCAGTTTCCCCTCCCGATCCCGGCCCCGCCCGCCCATGTTCCCCTCCCAGCCAGGCCCCGCCCGCCCAGTTTCTCCTCCCAGCCAGGCCCCGCCCGCCCAGCTTCCCCTCCCGAACCCGGCCCCGCCCGCCCAGCTTCTGCTAGCGAGCTCGGCCCCGCCCGCCCAGCTTCCCCTCCCAGCTTGGCCCCGCCCGCCCAGTTTCTCCTCCCGAGCTCGGCCCCGCCCGCCCCGCTTCCCCTCCCAGCTTGGCCCCGCCCGCCCAGCTTCCCCTCCCAGCCAGGCCCCGCCCGCCCAGTTTCTCCTCCCGAGCCCGGCCCCGCCCGCTCCGCTTCCCCTCCCAGCCAGGCCCCGCCCGCCCAGTTTCTCCTCCCGAGTCCGGCCCCGCCCGCCCAGTTTCTCCTCCCGAGCCCGGCCCCGCCCGCCCCGCTTCCCCTCCCAGCTTGGCCCCGCCCGCCCAGTTTCTCCTCCCGAGCGAGGCCCCGCCCGCCCAGCTTCCCCTCCCGAAGCCGGCCCCGCCCGCCCATGTTCCCCTCCCAGCCAGGCCCCGCCCGCCCAGTTTCTCCACCCAGCTTGGCTCCGCCCGCCCAGCTTCCCCTCCCGATCCCGGCCCCGCCCGCCCATGTTCCCCTCCCAGCCAGGCCCCGCCCGCCCAGTTTCTCCTCCCAGCTTGGCCCCGCACGCCCAGCTTCCCCTCCCGATCCCGGCCCCGCCCGCCCATGTTCCCCTCCCAGCTTGGCCCCGCCCGCCCAGTTTCTCCTCCCGAACCCGGCCCCGCCCGCCAAGCTTCTCCTAGCGAGCCCGGCCCCGCCCGCCCAGCTTCCCCTCCAAGCCAGGCCCCGCCCGCCCCGCTTCCCCTCCCGAGTCCGGCCCCGCCCGCCCAGTTTCTCCTCCCGAGCTTGGCCCCGCCCGCCCAGCTTCCCATCCCGAGCGAGGCCCCGCCCGCCCAGTTTCTCCTCCCAGCTTGGCCCCGCCCGCCCAGCTTCCCCTCCCGAACCCGGCCCCGCCCGCCCAGCTTCTGCTAGCGAGCTCGGCCCCGCCCGCCCAGCTTCCCCTCCCAGCTTGGCCCCGCCCGCCCAGTTTCTCCTCCCAGCTAGGCCCCGCCCGCCCAGCTTCCCCTCCCGAACCCGGCCCCGCCCGCCCAGCTCCTCCTCCCAGCTTAGCCCCGCCCGCCCAGTTTCTCCTCCCAGCACGGCCCCGCCCGCCCAGTTTCTCCTCCCAGCCAGGCCCCGCCCGCCCAGCTTCCCCTCCCGAACCCGGCCCCGCCCGCCCAGCTTCTGCTAGCGAGCTCGGCCCCGCCCGCCCAGCTTCCCCTCCCAGCTTGGCCCCGCCCGCCCAGTTTCTCCTCCCAGCACGGCCCCGCCCACCCAGCTTCCCCTCCCAGCCTGGCCCCGCCCGCCCAGTTTCTCCTCCCGAGTGCGGCCCCGCCCGCCCCGCTTCTCCTCCCGAGTCCGGCCCCGCCCGCCCAGCTTCCCCTCCCAGCTTGGCCCCGCCCGCCCAGTTTCTCCTCCCAGCACGGCCCCGCCCACCCAGCTTCCCCTCCCAGCCTGGCCCCGCCCGCCCAGTTTCTCCTCCCGAGTGCGGCCCCGCCCGCCCCGCTTCTCCTCCCGAGTCCGGCCCCGCCCGCCCAGCTTCCCCTCCCAGCTTGGCCCCGCCCGCCCAGTTTCTCCTCCCAGCCAGGCCCCGCCCGCCCAGTTTCTCCTCCCGAGTCCGGCCCCGCCCGCCCCGCTTCCCCTCCCAGCCAGGCCCCGCCCGCCCAGCTTCCCCTCCCGAACCCGGCCCCGCCCGCCCAGCTTCTCCTCCCAGCTAAGCCCCGCCCGCCCAGTTTCTCCTCCCACCACGGCCCCGCCCACCCAGCTTCCCCTCCCAGCCTGGCCCCGCCCGCCCAGTTTCTCCTCCCGAGTGCGGCCCCGCCAGCCCCGCTTCTCCTCCCGAGCGAGGCCCCGGCCGCCCAGCTTCCCCTCCCAGCTTGGCCCCGCCCGCCCAGCTTCCCCTCCCGAAGCCGGCCCCGCCCGCCCAGCTTCTGCTAGCGAGCTCGGCCCCGCCCGCCCAGCTTCCCCTCCCAGCCTGGCCCCGCCCGCCCAGTTTCTCCTCCCGAGCGAGGCCCCGCCCGCCCCGCTTCCCCTCCCAGCCTGGCCCCGCCCGCCCCGCTTCCCCTCCCGAGTCCGGCCCCGCCCGCCCACTTTCTCCTCCCGAGCTTGGCCCCGCCCGCCCAGCTTCCCATCCCGAGCGAGGCCCCGCCCGGCCAGTTTCTCCTCCCAGCTTGGCCCCGCCCGCCCAGCTTCCCCTCCCGAACCCGGCCCCGCCCGCCCAGCTTCTGCTAGCGAGCTCGGCCCCGCCCGCCCAGCTTCCCCTCCCAGCTTGGCCCCGCCCGCCCAGTTTCTCCTCCCAGCCAGGCCCCGCCCGCCCAGTTTCTCCTCCCGAGTCCGGCCCCGCCCGCCCCGCTTCCCCTCCCAGCCAGGCCCCGCCCGCCCAGCTTCCCCTCCCGAACCCGGCCCCGCCCGCCCAGCTTCTCCTCCCAGCTAAGCCCCGCCCGCCCAGTTTCTCCTCCCAGCACGGCCCCGCCCGCCCAGTTTCTCCTCCCAGCACGGCCCCGCCCACCCAGCTTCCCCTCCCAGCCTGGCCCCGCCCGCCCAGTTTCTCCTCCCGAGTGCGGCCCCGCCCGCCACGCTTCTCCTCCCGAGCGAGGCCCCGCCCGCCCAGCTTCCCCTCCCAGCTTGGCCCCGCCCGCCCAGCTTCCCCTCCCGAAGCCGGCCCCGCCCGCCCAGCTTCTCCTTCCAGCTTAGCCCCGCCCGCCCAGTTTCTCCTCCCAGCACGGCCCCGCCCGCCCAGTTTCTCCTCCCAGCCAGGCCCCGCCCGCCCAGCTTCCCCTCCCGAACCCGGCCCCGCCCGCCCAGCTTCTGCTAGCGAGCTCGGCCCCGCCCGCCCAGCTTCCCCTCCCAGCTTGGCCCCGCCCGCCCAGTTTCTCCTCCCAGCACGGCCCCGCCCACCCAGCTTCCCCTCCCAGCCTTGCCCCGCCCGCCCAGTTTCTCCTCCCGAGTGCGGCCCCGCCCGCCCCGCTTCTCCTCCCGAGTCCGGCCCCGCCCGCCCAGCTTCCCCTCCCAGCTTGGCCCCGCCCGCCCAGTTTCTCCTCCCAGCCAGGCCCCGCCCGCCCAGTTTCTCCTCCCGAGTCCGGCCCCGCCCGCCCCGCTTCCCCTCCCAGCCAGGCCCCGCCCGCCCAGCTTCCCCTCCCGAACCCGGCCCCGCCCGCCCAGCTTCTCCTCCCAGCTAAGCCCCGCCCGCCCAGTTTCTCCTCCCAGCACGGCCCCGCCCGCCCAGTTTCTCCTCCCAGCACGGCCCCGCCCACCCAGCTTCCCCTCCCAGCCTGGCCCCGCCCGCCCAGTTTCTCCTCCCGAGTGCGGCCCCGCCTGCCCCGCTTCTCCTCCCGAGCGAGGCCCCGGCCGCCCAGCTTCCCCTCCCAGCTTGGCCCCGCCCGCCCAGCTTCCCCTCCCGAACCCGGCCCCGCCCGCCCAGCTTCTGCTAGCGAGCTCGGCCCCGCCCGCCCAGCTTCCCCTCCCAGCCTGGCCCCGCCCGCCCAGTTTCTCCTCCCGAGCGAGGCCCCGCCCGCCCCGCTTCCCCTCCCAGCCTGGCCCCGCCCGCCCCGCTTCCCCTCCCGAGTCCGGCCCCGCCCGCCCACTTTCTCCTCCCGAGCTTGGCCCCGCCCGCCCAGCTTCCCATCCCGAGCGAGGCCCCGCCCGGCCAGTTTCTCCTCCCAGCTTGGCCCCGCCCGCCCAGCTTCCCCTCCCGAACCCGGCCCCGCCCGCCCAGCTTCTGCTAGCGAGCTCGGCCCCGCCCGCCCAGCTTCCCCTCCCAGCTTGGCCCCGCCCGCCCAGTTTCTCCTCCCAGCCAGGCCCCGCCCGCCCAGTTTCTCCTCCCGAGTCCGGCCCCGCCCGCCCCGCTTCCCCTCCCAGCCAGGCCCCGCCCGCCCAGCTTCCCCTCCCGAACCCGGCCCCGCCCGCCCAGCTTCTCCTCCCAGCTAAGCCCCGCCCGCCCAGTTTCTCCTCCCAGCACGGCCCCGCCCGCCCAGTTTCTCCTCCCAGCACGGCCCCGCCCACCCAGCTTCCCCTCCCAGCCTGGCCCCGCCCGCCCAGTTTCTCCTCCCGAGTGCGGCCCCGCCTGCCACGCTTCTCCTCCCGAGCGAGGCCCCGCCCGCCCAGCTTCCCCTCCCAGCTTGGCCCCGCCCGCCCAGCTTCCCCTCCCGAACCCGGCCCCGCCCGCCCAGCTTCTCCTCCCAGCTTAGCCCCGCCCGCCCAGTTTCTCCTCCCAGCACGGCCCCGCCCGCCCAGTTTCTCCTCCCAGCCAGGCCCCGCCCGCCCAGCTTCCCCTCCCGAACCCGGCCCCGCCCGCCCAGCTTCTGCTAGCGAGCTCGGCCCCGCCCGCCCAGCTTCCCCTCCCAGCTTGGCCCCGCCCGCCCAGTTTCTCCTCCCGAGCACGGCCCCGCCCACCCAGCTTCCCCTCCCAGCCTTGCCCCGCCCGCCCAGTTTCTCCTCCCGAGTGCGGCCCCGCCCGCCCCGCTTCTCCTCCCGAGTCCGGCCCCGCCCGCCCAGCTTCCCCTCCCAGCTTGGCCCCGCCCGCCCAGCTTCCCCTCCCAGCCAGGCCCCGCCCGCCCAGTTTCTCCTCCCGAGCCCGGCCCCGCCCGCTCCGCTTCCCCTCCCAGCCAGGCCCCGCCCGCCCAGTTTCTCCTCCCAGCTTGGCCCCGCCCGCCCAGCTTCCCCTCCCGATCCCGGCCCCGCCCGCCCATGTTCCCCTCCCAGCCTGGCCCCGCCCGCCCAGTTTCTCCTCCCGAGCGAGGCCCCGCCCGCCCCGCTTCCCCTCCCAGCCTGGCCCCGCCCGCCCAGCTTCCCATCCCGAGCGAGGCCCCGCCCGCCCAGTTTCTCCTCCCAGCTTGGCCCCGCCCGCCCAGCTTCCTCTCCCGTACCCAGCCCCGCCCGCCAAGCTTCTCCTAGCGAGCTCGGCCCCGCCCGCCCCGCTTCCCCTCCCAGCCAGGCCCCGCCCGCCCAGTTTCTCCTCCCGAGTCCGGCCCCGCCCGCCCCGCTTCCCCTCCCAGCCTGGCCCCGCCCGCCCAGTTTCTCCTCCCGAGTCCGGCCCCGCCCGCCCCGCTTTTCCTCCCGAGTCCGGCCCCGCCCGCCCAGTTTCTCCTCCCGAGTCCGGCCCCGGCCGCCCAGTTTCTCATCCCAGCTTGGCCCCGCCCGCCCAGCTTCCCCTCCCGAGCGAGGCCCCGCCCGCCCAGTTTCTCCTCCCGAGCGAGGCCCCGCCCGCCCCGCTTCCCCTCCCAGCCAGGCCCCGCCCGCCCAGCTTCCCCTCCCGAACCCGGCCCCGCCCGCCCAGCTTCTCCTCCCAGCTTAGCCCCGCCCGCCCAGCTTCTCCTCCCAGCACGGCCCCGCCCGCCCAGTTTCTCCTCCCAGCCTGGCCCCGCCCGCCCAGTTTCTCCTCCCGAGTCCGGCCCCGCCCGCCCCGCTTCTCCTCCCGAGTCCGGCCCCGCCCGCCCAGCTTCCCCTCCCGAGTCCGGCCCCGCCCGCCCAGTTTCTCCTCCCGAGCGAGGCCCCGCCCGCCCAGTTTCTCCTCCCGAGTCCGGCCCCGGCCGCCCAGTTTCTCATCCCAGCTTGGCCCCGCCCGCCCAGCTTCCCCTCCCGAGCGAGGCCCCGCCCGCCCAGTTTCTCCTCCCGAGCGAGGCCCCGCCCGCCCAGCTTCCCCTCCCGAATCCGGCCCTGCCCGCCCATGTTCCCCTCCCAGTCAGGCCCCGCCCGCCCAGTTTCTCCTCCCAGCTTGGCCCCGCCCGCCCAGCTTCCCCTCCCGATCCCGGCCCCGCCCGCCCTTGTTCCCCTCCCAGCCAGGCCCCGCCCGCCCAGTTTCTCCTCCCAGCTTGGCCCCGCCCGCCCAGCTTCCCCTCCCGAGCCCCGCCCCGCCCGCCCATGTTCCCCTCCCAACTTGGCCCCGCCCGCCCAGTTTCTCCTCCCGAACCCGGCCCCGCCCGCCAAGCTTCTCCTAGCGAGCCCGGCCCCGCCCGCCCAGCTTCCCCTCCAAGCCAGGCCCCGCCCGCCCCGCTTCCCCTCCCGAGTCCGGCCCCGGCCGCCCAGTTTCTCCTCCCGAGCTTGGCCCCGCCCGCCCAGCTTCCCATCCCGAGCGATGCCCCGCCCGGCCAGTTTCTCCTCCCAGCTTGGCCCCGCCCGCCCAGCTTCCCCTCCCAGCTTGGCCCCGCCCGCCCAGTTTCTCCTCCCAGCCAGGCCCCGCCCGCCCAGCTTCCCCTCCCGAGCGAGGCCCCGCCCGCCCAGTTTCTCCTCCCAGCCAGGCCCCGCCCGCCCAGCTTCCCCTCCCGAGCGAGGCCCCGCCCGCCCAGTTTCTCCTCCCGAGCGAGGCCCCGCCCGCCCAGCTTCCCCTCCCGAATCCGGCCCTGCCCGCCCATGTTCCCCTCCCAGTCAGGCCCCGCCCGCCCAGTTTCTCCTCCCAGCTTGGCCCCGCCCGCCCAGCTTCCCCTCCCGATCCCGGCCCCGCCCGCCCATGTTCCCCTCCCAGCCAGGCCCCGCCCGCCCAGTTTCTCCTCCCAGCTTGGCCCCGCCCGCCCAGCTTCCCCTCCCGATCACGGCCCCGCCCGCCCATGTTCCCCTCCCAACTTGGCCCCGCCCGCCCAGTTTCTCCTCCCGAACCCGGCCCCGCCCGCCAAGCTTCTCCTAGCGAGCCCGGCCCCGCCCGCCCAGCTTCCCCTCCAAGCCAGGCCCCGCCCGCCCCGCTTCCCCTCCCGAGTCCTGCCCCGGCCGCCCAGTTTCTCCTCCCGAGCTTGGCCCCGCCCGCCCAGCTTCCCATCCCGAGCGAGGCCCCGCCCGCCCAGTTTCTCCTCCCAGCTTGGCCCCGCCCGCCCAGCTTCCCCTCCCGAACCCGGCCCCGCCCGCCCAGCTTCTGCTAGCGAGCTCGGCCCCGCCCGCCCAGCTTCCCCTCCCAGCTTGGCCCCGCCCGCCCAGTTTCTCCTCACAGCCAGGCCCCGCCTGCCCAGTTTCTCCTCCCGAGTCCGGCCCCGCCCGCCCCGCTTCCCCTCCCAGCCAGGCCCCGCCCGCCCAGCTTCCCCTCCCGAACCCGGCCCCGCCCGCCCAGCTTCTCCTCCCAGCTAAGCCCCGCCCGCCCAGTTTCTCCTCCCAGCCAGGCCCCGCCCGCCCAGTTTCTCCTCCCGAGCCCGGCCCCGCCCGCTCCGCTTCCCCTCCCAGCCAGGCCCCGCCCGCCCAGTTTCTCCTCCCGAGTCCGGCCCCGCCCGCCCAGTTTCTCCTCCCGAGCCCGGCCCCGCCCGCCCCGCTTCCCCTCCCAGCTTGGCCCCGCCCGCCCAGTTTCTCCTCCCGAGCGAGGCCCCGCCCGCCCAGCTTCCCCTCCCGAATCCGGCCCCGCCCGCCCATGTTCCCCTCCCAGCCAGGCCCCGCCCGCCCAGTTTCTCCACCCAGCTTGGCTCCGCCCGCCCAGTTTCCCCTCCCGATCCCGGCCCCGCCCGCCCATGTTCCCCTCCCAGCCAGGCCCCGCCCGCCCAGTTTCTCCTCCCAGCCAGGCCCCGCCCGCCCAGCTTCCCCTCCCGAACCCGGCCCCGCCCGCCAAGCTTCTCCTAGCGAGCTCGGCCCCGCCCGCCCCGCTTCCCCTCCCAGCCAGGCCCCGCCCGCCCAGTTTCTCCTCCCGAGTCCGGCCCCGCCCGCCCCGCTTCCCCTCCCAGCCAGGCCCCGCCCGCCCCGCTTCCCATCCCGAGCGAGGCCCCGCCCGCCCAGTTTCTCCTCCCAGCTTGGCCCCGCCCGCCCAGCTTCCCCTCCCGAACCCGGCCCCGCCCGCCAAGCTTCTCCTAGCGAGCTCGGCCCCGCCCGCCCCGCTTCCCCTCCCAGCCAGGCCCCGCCCGCCCAGTTTCTCCTCCCGAGTCCGGCCCCGCCCGCCCCGCTTCCCCTCCCAGCCAGGCCCCGCCCGCCCAGCTTCCCCTCCCGAACCCGGCCCCGCCCGCCCAGCTTCTCCTCCCAGCTTAGCCCCGCCCGCCCAGTTTCTCCTCCCAGCACGGCCCCGCCCACCCAGCTTCCCCTCCCAGCCTGGCCCCGCCCGCCCAGTTTCTCCTCCCGAGTCCGGTCCCGCCCGCCCCGCTTCTCCTCCCGAGTCCGGCCCCGCCCGCCCAGCTTCCCCTCCAAGCCAGGCCCCGCCCGCCCCGCTTCCCCTCCCGAGTCCGGCCCCGCCCGCCCACTTTCTCCTCCCGAGCTTGGCCCCGCCCGCCCAGCTTCCCATCCCGAGCGAGGCCCCGCCCGGCCAGTTTCTCCTCCCAGCTTGGCCCCGCCCGCCCAGCTTCCCCTCCCGAACCCGGCCCCGCCCGCCCAGCTTCTGCTAGCGAGCTCGGCCCCGCCCGCCCAGCTTCCCCTCCCAGCTTGGCCCCGCCCGCCCAGTTTCTCCTCCCAGCCAGGCCCCGCCCGCCCAGTTTCTCCTCCCGAGTCCGGCCCCGCCCGCCCCGCTTCCCCTCCCAGCCAGGCCCCGCCCGCCCAGCTTCCCCTCCCGAACCCGGCCCCGCCCGCCCAGCTTCTCCTCCCAGCTAAGCCCCGCCCGCCCAGTTTCTCCTCCCAGCACGGCCCCGCCCGCCCAGTTTCTCCTCCCAGCACGGCCCCGCCCACCCAGCTTCCCCTCCCAGCCTGGCCCCGCCCGCCCAGTTTCTCCTCCCGAGTGCGGCCCCGCCTGCCCCGCTTCTCCTCCCGAGCGAGGCCCCGCCCGCCCAGCTTCCCCTCCCAGCTTGGCCCCGCCCGCCCAGCTTCCCCTCCCGAACCCGGCCCCGCCCGCCCAGCTTCTGCTAGCGAGCTCGGCCCCGCCCGCCCAGCTTCCCCTCCCAGCTTGGCCCCGCCCGCCCAGTTTCTCCTCCCAGCCAGGCCCCGCCCGCCCAGTTTCTCCTCCCGAGTCCGGCCCCGCCCGCCCCGCTTCCCCTCCCAGCCAGGCCCCGCCCGCCCAGCTTCCCCTCCCGAACCCGGCCCCGCCCGCCCAGCTTCTCCTCCCAGCTTAGCCCCGCCCGCCCAGTTTCTCCTCCCAGCACGGCCCCGCCCTCCCAGTTTCTCCTCCCAGCACGGCCCCGCCCACCCAGCTTCCCCTCCCAGCCTGGCCCCGCCCGCCCAGTTTCTCCTCCCGAGTGCGGCCCCGCCCGCCCCGCTTCTCCTCCCGAGTCCGGCCCCGCCCGCCCAGCTTCCCCTCCCAGCTTGGCCCCGCCCGCCCAGCTTCCCCTCCCAGCCAGGCCCCGCCCGCCCAGTTTCTCCTCCCGAGCCCGGCCCCGCCCGCTCCGCTTCCCCTCCCAGCCAGGCCCCGCCCGCCCAGTTTCTCCTCCCGAGTCCGGCCCCGCCCGCCCAGTTTCTCCTCCCGAGCCCGGCCCCGCCCGCCCCGCTTCCCCTCCCAGCTTGGCCCCGCCCGCCCAGTTTCTCCTCCCGAGCGAGGCCCCGCCCGCCCAGCTTCCCCTCCCGAATCCGGCCCCGCCCGCCCATGTTCCCCTCCCAGCCAGGCCCCGCCCGCCCAGTTTCTCCACCCAGCTTGGCTCCGCCCGCCCAGCTTCCCCTCCCGATCCCGGCCCCGCCCGCCCATGTTCCCCTCCCAGCCAGGCCCCGCCCGCCCAGTTTCTCCTCCCAGCTTGGCCCCGCACGCCCAGCTTCCCCTCCCGATCCCGGCCCCGCCCGCCCATGTTCCCCTCCCAGCTTGGCCCCGCCCGCCCAGTTTCTCCTCCCGAACCCGGCCCCGCCCGCCAAGCTTCTCCTAGCGAGCCCGGCCCCGCCCGCCCAGCTTCCCCTCCAAGCCAGGCCCCGCCCGCCCCGCTTCCCCTCCCGAGTCCGGCCCCGCCCGCCCAGTTTCTCCTCCCGAGCTTGGCCCCGCCCGCCCAGCTTCCCATCCCGAGCGAGGCCCCGCCCGCCCAGGTTCTCCTCCCAGCTTGGCCCCGCCCGCCCAGCTTCCCCTCCCGAACCCGGCCCCGCCCGCCCAGCTTCTGCTCCCGGGCTCGGCCCCGCCCGCCCAGCTTCCCCTCCCAGCTTGGCCCCGCCCGCCCAGTTTCTCCTCCCAGCCAGGCCCCGCCCGCCCAGCTTCCCCTCCCGAACCCGGCCCCGCCCGCCCAGCTTCTCCTCCCAGCTTAGCCCCGCCCGCCCAGTTTCTCCTCCCAGCACGGCCCCGCCCGCCCAGTTTCTCCTCCCAGCCAGGCCCCGCCCGCCCAGCTTCCCCTCCCGAACCCGGCCCCGCCCGCCCAGCTTCTGCTAGCGAGCTCGGCCCCGCCCGCCCAGCTTCCCCTCCCAGCTTGGCCCCGCCCGCCCAGTTTCTCCTCCCAGCACGGCCCCGCCCACCCAGCTTCCCCTCCCAGCCTGGCCCCGCCCGCCCAGTTTCTCCTCCCGAGTGCGGCCCCGCCCGCCCCGCTTCTCCTCCCGAGTCCGGCCCCGCCCGCCCAGCTTCCCCTCCCAGCTTGGCCCCGCCCGCCCAGTTTCTCCTCCCAGCCAGGCCCCGCCCGCCCAGTTTCTCCTCCCGAGTCCGGCCCCGCCCGCCCCGCTTCCCCTGCCAGCCAGGCCCCGCCCGCCCAGCTTCCCCTCCCGAAGCCGGCCCCGCCCGCCCAGCTTCTCCTCCCAGCTAAGCCCCGCCCGCCCAGTTTCTCCTCCCAGCACGGCCCCGCCCGCCCAGTTTCTCCTCCCAGCACGGCCCCGCCCACCCAGCTTCCCCTCCCAGCCTGGCCCCGCCCGCCCAGTTTATCCTCCCGAGTGCGGCCCCGCCTGCCCCGCTTCTCCTCCCGAGCGAGGCCCCGGCCGCCCAGCTTCCCCTCCCAGCTTGGCCCCGCCCGCCCAGCTTCCCCTCCCGAACCCGGCCCCGCCCGCCCAGCTTCTGCTAGCGAGCTCGGCCCCGCCCGCCCAGCTTCCCCTCCCAGCTTGGCCCCGCCCGCCCAGTTTCTCCTCCCAGCCAGGCCCCGCCCGCCCAGTTTCTCCTCCCGAGTCCGGCCCCGCCCGCCCCGCTTCCCCTCCCAGCCAGGCCCCGCCCGCCCAGCTTCCCCTCCCGAACCCGGCCCCGCCCGCCCAGCTTCTCCTCCCAGCTTAGCCCCGCCCGCCCAGTTTCTCCTCCCAGCACGGCCCCGCCCTCCCAGTTTCTCCTCCCAGCACGGCCCCGCCCACCCAGCTTCCCCTCCCAGCCTGGCCCCGCCCGCCCAGTTTCTCCTCCCGAGTGCGGCCCCGCCCGCCCCGCTTCTCCTCCCGAGTCCGGCCCCGCCCGCCCAGCTTCCCCTCCCAGCTTGGCCCCGCCCGCCCAGCTTCCCCTCCCAGCCAGGCCCCGCCCGCCCAGTTTCTCCTCCCGAGCCCGGCCCCGCCCGCTCCGCTTCCCCTCCCAGCCAGGCCCCGCCCGCCCAGTTTCTCCTCCCGAGTCCGGCCCCGCCCGCCCAGTTTCTCCTCCCGAGCCCGGCCCCGCCCGCCCCGCTTCCCCTCCCAGCTTGGCCCCGCCCGCCCAGTTTCTCCTCCCGAGCGAGGCCCCGCCCGCCCAGCTTCCCCTCCCGAATCCGGCCCCGCCCGCCCATGTTCCCCTCCCAGCCAGGCCCCGCCCGCCCAGTTTCTCCACCCAGCTTGGCTCCGCCCGCCCAGCTTCCCCTCCCGATCCCGGCCCCGCCCGCCCATGTTCCCCTCCCAGCCAGGCCCCGCCCGCCCAGTTTCTCCTCCCAGCTTGGCCCCGCACGCCCAGCTTCCCCTCCCGATCCCGGCCCCGCCCGCCCATGTTCCCCTCCCAGCTTGGCCCCGCCCGCCCAGTTTCTCCTCCCGAACCCGGCCCCGCCCGCCAAGCTTCTCCTAGCGAGCCCGGCCCCGCCCGCCCAGCTTCCCCTCCAAGCCAGGCCCCGCCCGCCCCGCTTCCCCTCCCGAGTCCGGCCCCGCCCGCCCAGTTTCTCCTCCCGAGCTTGGCCCCGCCCGCCCAGCTTCCCATCCCGAGCGAGGCCCCGCCCGCCCAGTTTCTCCTCCCAGCTTGGCCCCGCCCGCCCAGCTTCCCCTCCCGAACCCGGCCCCGCCCGCCCAGCTTCTGCTAGCGAGCTCGGCCCCGCCCGCCCAGCTTCCCCTCCCAGCTTGGCCCCGCCCGCCCAGTTTCTCCTCCCAGCCAGGCCCCGCCCGCCCAGCTTCCCCTCCCGAACCCGGCCCCGCCCGCCCAGCTTCTCCTCCCAGCTTAGCCCCGCCCGCCCAGTTTCTCCTCCCAGCACGGCCCCGCCCGCCCAGTTTCTCCTCCCAGCCAGGCCCCGCCCGCCCAGCTTCCCCTCCCAGCTTGGCCCCGCCCGCCCAGTTTCTCCTCCCAGCCAGGCCCCGCCCGCCCAGTTTCTCCTCCCGAGTCCGGCCCCGCCCGCCCCGCTTCCCCTCCCAGCCAGGCCCCGCCCGCCCAGCTTCCCCTCCCGAACCCGGCCCCGCCCGCCCAGCTTCTCCTCCCAGCTTAGCCCCGCCCGCCCAGTTTCTCCTCCCAGCACGGCCCCGCCCTCCCAGTTTCTCCTCCCAGCACGGCCCCGCCCACCCAGCTTCCCCTCCCAGCCTGGCCCCGCCCGCCCAGTTTCTCCTCCCGAGTGCGGCCCCGCCCGCCCCGCTTCTCCTCCCGAGTCCGGCCCCGCCCGCCCAGCTTCCCCTCCCAGCTTGGCCCCGCCCGCCCAGCTTCCCCTCCCAGCCAGGCCCTGCCCGCCCAGTTTCTCCTCCCGAGCCCGGCCCCGCCCGCTCCGCTTCCCCTCCCAGCCAGGCCCCGCCCGCCCAGTTTCTCCTCCCGAGTCCGGCCCCGCCCGCCCAGTTTCTCCTCCCGAGCCCGGCCCCGCCCGCCCCGCTTCCCCTCCCAGCTTGGCCCCGCCCGCCCAGTTTCTCCTCCCGAGCGAGGCCCCGCCCGCCCAGCTTCCCCTCCCGAATCCGGCCCCGCCCGCCCATGTTCCCCTCCCAGCCAGGCCCCGCCCGCCCAGTTTCTCCACCCAGCTTGGCTCCGCCCGCCCAGCTTCCCCTCCCGATCCCGGCCCCGCCCGCCCATGTTCCCCTCCCAGCCAGGCCCCGCCCGCCCAGTTTCTCCTCCCAGCTTGGCCCCGCACGCCCAGCTTCCCCTCCCGATCCCGGCCCCGCCCGCCCATGTTCCCCTCCCAGCTTGGCCCCGCCCGCCCAGTTTCTCCTCCCGAACCCGGCCCCGCCCGCCAAGCTTCTCCTAGCGAGCCCGGCCCCGCCCGCCCAGCTTCCCCTCCAAGCCAGGCCCCGCCCGCCCCGCTTCCCCTCCCGAGTCCGGACCCGCCCGCCCAGTTTCTCCTCCCGAGCTTGGCCCCGCCCGCCCAGCTTCCCATCCCGAGCGAGGCCCCGCCCGGCCAGTTTCTCCTCCCAGCTTGGCCCCGCCCGCCCAGCTTCCCCTCCCGAACCCGGCCCCGCCCGCCCAGCTTCTGCTAGCGAGCTCGGCCCCGCCCGCCCAGCTTCCCCTCCCAGCTTGGCCCCGCCCGCCCAGTTTCTCCTCCCAGCCAGGCCCCGCCCGCCCAGTTTCTCCTCCCGAGTCCGGCCCCGCCCGCCCCGCTTCCCCTCCCAGCCAGGCCCCGCCCGCCCAGCTTCCCCTCCCGAACCCGGCCCCGCCCGCCCAGCTTCTCCTCCCAGCTTAGCCCCGCCCGCCCAGTTTCTCCTCCCAGCACGGCCCCGCCCTCCCAGTTTCTCCTCCCAGCACGGCCCCGCCCACCCAGCTTCCCCTCCCAGCCTGGCCCCGCCCGCCCAGTTTCTCCTCCCGAGTGCGGCCCCGCCCGCCCCGCTTCTCCTCCCGAGTCCGGCCCCGCCCGCCCAGCTTCCCCTCCCAGCTTGGCCCCGCCCGCCCAGCTTCCCCTCCCAGCCAGGCCCCGCCCGCCCAGTTTCTCCTCCCGAGCCCGGCCCCGCCCGCTCCGCTTCCCCTCCCAGCCAGGCCCCGCCCGCCCAGTTTCTCCTCCCGAGTCCGGCCCCGCCCGCCCAGTTTCTCCTCCCGAGCCCGGCCCCGCCCGCCCCGCTTCCCCTCCCAGCTTGGCCCCGCCCGCCCAGTTTCTCCTCCCGAGCGAGGCCCCGCCCGCCCAGCTTCCCCTCCCGAATCCGGCCCCGCCCGCCCATGTTCCCCTCCCAGCCAGGCCCCGCCCGCCCAGTTTCTCCACCCAGCTTGGCTCCGCCCGCCCAGCTTCCCCTCCCGATCCCGGCCCCGCCCGCCCATGTTCCCCTCCCAGCCAGGCCCCGCCCGCCCAGTTTCTCCTCCCAGCTTGGCCCCGCCCGCCCAGCGCCCGGCCCCGCCCGCCCATGTTCCCCTCCCAGCTTGGCCCCGCCCGCCCAGTTTCTCCTCCCGAAGCCGGCCCCGCCCGCCCAGCTTCCCCTCCAGCCCGGCCCCGCCCGCCCAGGCCCCGCCCGCCCCGCTTCCCCTCCCGAGTCCGGCCCCGCCCGCCCAGTTTCTCCTCCCGAGCTTGGCCCCGCCCGCCCAGCTTCCCATCCCGAGCGAGGCCCCGCCCGCCCAGTTTCTCCTCCCAGCTTGGCCCCGCCCGCCCAGCTTCCCCTCCCGAACCCGGCCCCGCCCGCCCAGCTTCTGCTAGCGAGCTCGGCCCCGCCCGCCCAGCTTCCCCTCCCAGCTTGGCCCCGCCCGCCCAGTTTCTCCTCCCAGCCAGGCCCCGCCCGCCCAGCTTCCCCTCCCGAACCCGGCCCCGCCCGCCCAGCTTCTCCTCCCAGCTTAGCCCCGCCCGCCCAGTTTCTCCTCCCAGCACGGCCCCGCCCGCCCAGTTTCTCCTCCCAGCCAGGCCCCGCCCGCCCAGCTTCCCCTCCCGAACCCGGCCCCGCCCGCCCAGCTTCTGCTAGCGAGCTCGGCCCCGCCCGCCCAGCTTCCCCTCCCAGCTTGGCCCCCCCCGCCCAGTTTCTCCTCCCGAGCACGGCCCCGCCCACCCAGCTTCCCCTCCCAGCCTGGCCCCGCCCGCCCAGTTTCTCCTCCCGAGTGCGGCCCCGCCCGCCCCGCTTCTCCTCCCGAGTCCGGCCCCGCCCGCCCAGCTTCCCCTCCCAGCTTGGCCCCGCCCGCCCAGTTTCTCCTCCCAGCACGGCCCCGCCCACCCAGCTTCCCCTCCCAGCCTGGCCCCGCCCGCCCAGTTTCTCCTCCCGAGTGCGGCCCCGCCCGCCCCGCTTCTCCTCCCGAGTCCGGCCCCGCCCGCCCAGCTTCCCCTCCCAGCTTGGCCCCGCCCGCCCAGTTTCTCCTCCCAGCCAGGCCCCGCCCGCCCAGTTTCTCCTCCCGAGTCCGGCCCCGCCCGCCCCGCTTCCCCTGCCAGCCAGGCCCCGCCCGCCCAGCTTCCCCTCCCGAACCCGGCCCCGCCCGCCCAGCTTCTCCTCCCAGCTAAGCCCCGCCCGCCCAGTTTCTCCTCCCAGCACGGCCCCGCCCGCCCAGTTTCTCCTCCCAGCACGGCCCCGCCCACCCAGCTTCCCCTCCCAGCCTGGCCCCGCCCGCCCAGTTTCTCCTCCCGAGTGCGGCCCCGCCTGCCCCGCTTCTCCTCCCGAGCGAGGCCCCGGCCGCCCAGCTTCCCCTCCCAGCTTGGCCCCGCCCGCCCAGCTTCCCCTCCCGAACCCGGCCCCGCCCGCCCAGCTTCTGCTAGCGAGCTCGGCCCCGCCCGCCCAGCTTCCCCTCCCAGCTTGGCCCCGCCCGCCCAGTTTCTCCTCCCAGCCAGGCCCCGCCCGCCCAGTTTCTCCTCCCGAGTCCGGCCCCGCCCGCCCCGCTTCCCCTCCCAGCCAGGCCCCGCCCGCCCAGCTTCCCCTCCCGAACCCGGCCCCGCCCGCCCAGCTTCTCCTCCCAGCACGGCCCCGCCCTCCCAGTTTCTCCTCCCAGCACGGCCCCGCCCACCCAGCTTCCCCTCCCAGCCTGGCCCCGCCCGCCCAGTTTCTCCTCCCGAGTGCGGCCCCGCCCGCCCCGCTTCTCCTCCCGAGTCCGGCCCCGCCCGCCCAGCTTCCCCTCCCAGCTTGGCCCCGCCCGCCCAGCTTCCCCTCCCAGCCAGGCCCCGCCCGCCCAGTTTCTCCTCCCGAGCCCGGCCCCGCCCGCTCCGCTTCCCCTCCCAGCCAGGCCCCGCCCGCCCAGTTTCTCCTCCCGAGTCCGGCCCCGCCCGCCCAGTTTCTCCTCCCGAGCCCGGCCCCGCCCGCCCCGCTTCCCCTCCCAGCTTGGCCCCGCCCGCCCAGTTTCTCCTCCCGAGCGAGGCCCCGCCCGCCCAGCTTCCCCTCCCGATCCCGGCCCCGCCCGCCCATGTTCCCCTCCCAGCCAGGCCCCGCCCGCCCAGTTTCTCCTCCCAGCTTGGCCCCGCACGCCCAGCTTCCCCTCCCGATCCCGGCCCCGCCCGCCCATGTTCCCCTCCCAGCTTGGCCCCGCCCGCCCAGTTTCTCCTCCCGAACCCGGCCCCGCCCGCCAAGCTTCTCCTAGCGAGCCCGGCCCCGCCCGCCCAGCTTCCCCTCCAAGCCAGGCCCCGCCCGCCCCGCTTCCCCTCCCGAGTCCGGACCCGCCCGCCCAGTTTCTCCTCCCGAGCTTGGCCCCGCCCGCCCAGCTTCCCATCCCGAGCGAGGCCCCGCCCGGCCAGTTTCTCCTCCCAGCTTGGCCCCGCCCGCCCAGCTTCCCCTCCCGAACCCGGCCCCGCCCGCCCAGCTTCCCCTAGCCAGCTCGGCCCCGCCCGCCCAGTTCCTCCTCCCAGCCAGGCCCCGCCCGCCCAGTTTCTCCTCCCGAGTCCGGCCCCGCCCGCCCCGCTTCCCCTCCCAGCCAGGCCCCGCCCGCCCAGCTTCCCCTCCCGAACCCGGCCCCGCCCGCCCAGCTTCTCCTCCCAGCTTAGCCCCGCCCGCCCAGTTTCTCCTCCCAGCACGGCCCCGCCCGCCCAGTTTCTCCTCCCAGCCAGGCCCCGCCCGCCCAGCTTCCCCTCCCGAACCCGGCCCAGCCCGCCCAGCTTCTGCTAGCGAGCTCGGCCCCGCCCGCCCAGCTTCCCCTCCCAGCTTGGCCCCGCCCGCCCAGTTTCTCCTCCCAGCACGGCCCCGCCCACCCAGCTTCCCCTCCCAGCCTGGCCCCGCCCGCCCAGTTTCTCCTCCCGAGTGCGGCCCCGCCCGCCCCGCTTCTCCTCCCGAGTCCGGCCCCGCCCGCCCAGCTTCCCCTCCCAGCTTGGCCCCGCCCGCCCAGCTTCCCCTCCCAGCCAGGCCCCGCCCGCCCAGTTTCTCCTCCCGAGCCCGGCCCCGCCCGCTCCGCTTCCCCTCCCAGCCAGGCCCCGCCCGCCCAGTTTCTCCTCCCAGCTTGGCCCCGCCCGCCCAGCTTCCCCTCCCGATCCCGGCCCCGCCCGCCCATGTTCCCCTCCCAGCCTGGCCCCGCCCGCCCAGTTTCTCCTCCCGAGCGAGGCCCCGCCCGCCCCGCTTCCCCTCCCAGCCTGGCCCCGCCCGCCCAGCTTCCCATCCCGAGCGAGGCCCCGCCCGCCCAGTTTCTCCTCCCAGCTTGGCCCCGCCCGCCCAGCTTCCCCTCCCGTACCCAGCCCCGCCCGCCAAGCTTCTCCTAGCGAGCTCGGCCCCGCCCGCCCCGCTTCCCCTCCCAGCCAGGCCCCGCCCGCCCAGTTTCTCCTCCCGAGTCCGGCCCCGCCCGCCCCGCTTCCCCTCCCAGCCTGGCCCCGCCCGCCCAGTTTCTCCTCCCGAGTCCGGCCCCGCCCGCCCCGCTTTTCCTCCCGAGTCCGGCCCCGCCCGCCCAGTTTCTCCTCCCGAGTCCGGCCCCGGCCGCCCAGTTTCTCATCCCAGCTTGGCCCCGCCCGCCCAGCTTCCCCTCCCGAGCGAGGCCCCGCCCGCCCAGTTTCTCCTCCCGAGCGAGGCCCCGCCCGCCCCGCTTCCCCCCCCAGCCAGGCCCCGCCCGCCCAGTTTCTCCTCCCGAGCGAGGCCCCGCCCGCCCCGCTTCCCCTCCCAGCTTGGCCCCGCCCGCCCAGCTTCCCCTCCCGAACCCGGCCCCGCCCGCCCAGCTTCTCCTCCCAGCTTAGCCCCGCCCGCCCAGCTTCTCCTCCCAGCACGGCCCCGCCCGCCCAGTTTCTCCTCCCAGCCTGGCCCCGCCCGCCCAGTTTCTCCTCCCGAGTCCGGCCCCGCCCGCCCCGCTTCTCCTCCCGAGTCCGGCCCCGCCCGCCCAGCTTCCCCTCCCGAGTCCGGCCCCGCCCGCCCAGTTTCTCCTCCCGAGCGAGGCCCCGCCCGCCCAGTTTCTCCTCCCGAGTCCGGCCCCGGCCGCCCGGTTTCTCATCCCAGCTTGGCCCCGCCCGCCCAGCTTCCCCTCCCGAGCGAGGCCCCGCCCGCCCAGTTTCTCCTCCCGAGCGAGGCCCCGCCCGCCCAGCTTCCCCTCCCGAATCCGGCCCTGCCCGCCCATGTTCCCCTCCCAGTCAGGCCCCGCCCGCCCAGTTTCTCCTCCCAGCTTGGCCCCGCCCGCCCAGCTTCCCCTCCCGATCCCGGCCCCGCCCGCCCTTGTTCCCCTCCCAGCCAGGCCCCGCCCGCCCAGTTTCTCCTCCCAGCTTGGCCCCGCCCGCCCAGCTTCCCCTCCCGATCCCGGCCCCGCCCGCCCATGTTCCCCTCCCAACTTGGCCCCGCCCGCCCAGTTTCTCCTCCCGAACCCGGCCCCGCCCGCCAAGCTTCTCCTAGCGAGCCCGGCCCCGCCCGCCCAGCTTCCCCTCCAAGCCAGGCCCCGCCCGCCCCGCTTCCCCTCCCGAGTCCGGACCCGCCCGCCCAGTTTCTCCTCCCGAGCTTGGCCCCGCCCGCCCAGCTTCCCATCCCGAGCGAGGCCCCGCCCGCCCAGTTTCTCCTCCCAGCTTGGCCCCGCCCGCCCAGCTTCCCCTCCCGAACCCGGCCCCGCCCGCCCAGCTTCTGCTAGCGAGCTCGGCCCCGCCCGCCCAGCTTCCCCTCCCAGCTTGGCCCCGCCCGCCCAGTTTCTCCTCACAGCCAGGCCCCGCCTGCCCAGTTTCTCCTCCCGAGTCCGGCCCCGCCCGCCCCGCTTCCCCTCCCAGCCAGGCCCCGCCCGCCCAGCTTCCCCTCCCGAACCCGGCCCCGCCCGCCCAGCTTCTCCTCCCAGCTAAGCCCCGCCCGCCCAGTTTCTCCTCCCAGCACGGCCCCGCCCGCCCAGTTT
The DNA here is from genome assembly GCF_052426305.1 of Pelodiscus sinensis. Classification (NCBI taxonomy): domain Eukaryota; kingdom Metazoa; phylum Chordata; order Testudines; family Trionychidae; genus Pelodiscus; species Pelodiscus sinensis. Next base: position 1,104,966 of record NC_143066.1, on the reverse strand, counting down.
CTCCTCCCAGCACGGCCCCGCCCACCCAGCTTCCCCTCCCAGCCTGGCCCCGCCCGCCCAGTTTCTCCTCCCGAGTGCGGCCTCGCCCGCCCCGCTTCTCCTCCCGAGCGAGGCCCCGCCCGCCCAGCTTCCCCTCCCAGCTTGGCCCCGCCCGCCCAGCTTCCCCTCCCGAACCCGGCCCCGCCCGCCCAGCTTCTGCTAGCGAGCTCGGCCCCGCCCGCCCAACTTCCCCTCCCAGCCAGGCCCCGCCCGCCCAGCTTCCCCTCCCGAACCCGGCCCCGCCCGCCCAGCTTCTCCTCCCAGCTTACCCCGCCCGCCCAGTTTCTCCTCCCAGCACGGCCCCGCCCGCCCAGTTTCCCCTCCCAGCCAGGCCCCGCCCGCCCAGTTTCTCCTCCCAGCTTGGCCCCGCCCGCCCAGTTTCTCCTCCCAGCCAGGCCCCGCCCGCCCAGCTTCCCCTCCCGAACCCGGCCCCGCCCGCCCAGCTTCTGCTAGCGAGCTCGGCCCCGCCCGCCCAGCTTCCCCTCCCAGCTTGGCCCAGCCCGCCCAGTTTCTCCTCCCAGCACGGCCCCGCCCACCCAGCTTCCCCTCCCAGCCTGGCCCCGCCCGCCCAGTTTCTCCTCCCGAGTGCGGCCCCGCCCTCCCCGCTTCTCCTCCCGAGTCCGGCCCCGCCCGCCCAGCTTCCCCTCCCAGCTTGGCCCCGCCCGCCCAGCTTCCCCTCCAAGCCAGGCCCCGCCCGCCCAGTTTCTCCTCCCGAGCCCGGCCCCGCCCGCTCCGCTTCCCCTCCCAGCCAGGCCCCGCCCGCCCAGTTTCTCCTCCCGAGTCCGGCCCCGCCCGCCCAGTTTCTCCTCCCGAGCCCGGCCCCGCCCGCCCAGCTTCTCCTCCCAGCTTAGCCCCGCCCGCCCAGTTTCTCCTCCCAGCACGGCCCCGCCCGCCCAGTTTCTCCTCCCAGCACGGCCCCGCCCACCCTGCTTCCCCTCCCAGCCTGGCCCCGCCCGCCCAGTTTCTCCTCCCGAGTCCGGCCCCGCCCGCCCAGTTTCTCCTCCCAGCTTGGCCCCGCCCGCCCAGTTTCTCCTCCCAGCCAGGCCCCGCCCGCCCAGCTTCCCCTCCCAGCTTGGCCCCGCCCGCCCAGTTTCTCCTCCCAGCCCGGCCCCGCCCGCCAAGTTTCTCCTCCCAGCTTGGCCCCGCCCGCCCAGTTTCTCCTCCCAGCTTGGCCCCGCCCGCCCAGTTTCTCCTCCCGAGCCCGGCCCCGCCCGCCCCGCTTCCCCTCCCAGCTTGGCCCCGCCCGCCCAGTTTCTCCTCCCGAGCGCGGCCCCGCCCGCCCAGTTTCTCCTCCCGAGCGAGGCCCCGCCCGCCCAGCTTCCCCTCCCGAATCCGGCCCCGCCCGCCCATGTTCCCCTCCCAGCCAGGCCCCGCCCGCCCAGTTTCTCCTCCCAGCTTGGCCCCGCCCGCCCAGCTTCCCCTCCCGATCCCGGCCCCGCCCGCCCATGTTCCCCTCCCAGCTTGGCCCCGCCCGCCCAGTTTCTCCTCCCGAACCCGGCCCCGCCCGCCCAGCTTCTCCTCACAGCTTAGCCCCGCCCGCCCAGTTTCTCCTCCCAGCACGGCCCCGCCCGCCCAGTTTCTCCTCCCAGCCAGGCCCCGCCCGCCCAGCTTCCCCTCCCGAACCCGGCCCCGCCCGCCCAGCTTCTGCTAGCGAGCTCGGCCCCGCCCGCCCAGCTTCCCCTCCCAGCTTGGCCCCGCCCGCCCAGTTTCTCCTCCCGAGCTCGGCCCCGCCCGCCCCGCTTCCCCTCCCAGCTTGGCCCCGCCCGCCCCGCTTCCCATCCCGAGCGAGGCCCCGCCCGCCCAGTTTCTCCTCCCAGCTTGGCCCCGCCCGCCCAGCTTCCCCTCCCGAACCCGGCCCCGCCCGCCCAGCTTCTGCTAGCGAGCTCGGCCCCGCCCGCCCAGCTTCCCCTCCCAGCTTGGCCCCGCCCGCCCAGTTTCTCCTCCCGAGTTCGGCCCCGCCCGCCCCGCTTCCCCTCCCAGCCAGGCCCCGCCCGTCCAGCTTCCCCTCCCGAACCCGGCCCCGCCCGCCCAGCTTCTCCTCCCAGCTTAGCCCCGCCCGCCCAGTTTCTCCTCCCAGCACGGCCCCGCCCTCCCAGTTTCTCCTCCCAGCACGGCCCCGCCCACCCAGCTTCCCCTCCCAGCCTGGCCCCGCCCGCCCCGCTTCCCCTCCCGAGTCCGGACCCGCCCGCCCAGTTTCTCCTCCCGAGCTTGGCCCCGCCCGCCCAGCTTCCCATCCCGAGCGAGGCCCCGCCCGGCCAGTTTCTCCTCCCAGCTTGGCCCCGCCCGCCCAGCTTCCCCTCCCGAACCCGGCCCCGCCCGCCCAGCTTCTGCTAGCGAGCTCGGCCCCGCCCGCCCAGCTTCCCCTCCCAGCTTGGCCCCGCCCGCCCAGTTTCTCCTCCCAGCCAGGCCCCGCCCGCCCAGTTTCTCCTCCCGAGTCCGGCCCCGCCCGCCCCGCTTCCCCTCCCAGCCAGGCCCCGCCCGCCCAGCTTCCCCTCCCGAACCCGGCCCCGCCCGCCCAGCTTCTCCTCCCAGCTTAGCCCCGCCCGCCCAGTTTCTCCTCCCAGCACGGCCCCGCCCTCCCAGTTTCTCCTCCCAGCACGGCCCCGCCCACCCAGCTTCCCCTCCCAGCCTGGCCCCGCCCGCCCAGTTTCTCCTCCCGAGTGCGGCCCCGCCCGCCCCGCTTCTCCTCCCGAGTCCGGCCCCGCCCGCCCAGCTTCCCCTCCCAGCTTGGCCCCGCCCGCCCAGCTTCCCCTCCCAGCCAGGCCCCGCCCGCCCAGTTTCTCCTCCCGAGCCCGGCCCCGCCCGCTCCGCTTCCCCTCCCAGCCAGGCCCCGCCCGCCCAGTTTCTCCTCCCGAGTCCGGCCCCGCCCGCCCAGTTTCTCCTCCCGAGCCCGGCCCCGCCCGCCCCGCTTCCCCTCCCAGCTTGGCCCCGCCCGCCCAGTTTCTCCTCCCGAGCGAGGCCCCGCCCGCCCAGCTTCCCCTCCCGAATCCGGCCCCGCCCGCCCATGTTCCCCTCCCAGCCAGGCCCCGCCCGCCCAGTTTCTCCACCCAGCTTGGCTCCGCCCGCCCAGCTTCCCCTCCCGATCCCGGCCCCGCCCGCCCATGTTCCCCTCCCAGCCAGGCCCCGCCCGCCCAGTTTCTCCTCCCAGCTTGGCCCCGCACGCCCAGCTTCCCCTCCCGATCCCGGCCCCGCCCGCCCATGTTCCCCTCCCAGCTTGGCCCCGCCCGCCCAGTTTCTCCTCCCGAACCCGGCCCCGCCCGCCCAGCTTCCCCTCCAAGCCAGGCCCCGCCCGCCCCGCTTCCCCTCCCGAGTCCGGCCCCGCCCGCCCAGTTTCTCCTCCCGAGCTTGGCCCCGCCCGCCCAGCTTCCCATCCCGAGCGAGGCCCCGCCCGCCCAGTTTCTCCTCCCAGCTTGGCCCCGCCCGCCCAGCTTCCCCTCCCGAACCCGGCCCCGCCCGCCCAGCTTCTGCTAGCGAGCTCGGCCCCGCCCGCCCAGCTTCCCCTCCCAGCTTGGCCCCGCCCGCCCAGTTTCTCCTCCCAGCCAGGCCCCGCCCGCCCAGCTTCCCCTCCCGAACCCGGCCCCGCCCGCCCAGCTTCTCCTCCCAGCTTAGCCCCGCCCGCCCAGTTTCTCCTCCCAGCACGGCCCCGCCCGCCCAGTTTCTCCTCCCAGCCAGGCCCCGCCCGCCCAGCTTCCCCTCCCGAACCCGGCCCCGCCCGCCCAGCTTCTGCTAGCGAGCTCGGCCCCGCCCGCCCAGCTTCCCCTCCCAGCTTGGCCCCCCCCGCCCAGTTTCTCCTCCCAGCACGGCCCCGCCCACCCAGCTTCCCCTCCCAGCCTGGCCCCGCCCGCCCAGTTTCTCCTCCCGAGTGCGGCCCCGCCCGCCCCGCTTCTCCTCCCGAGTCCGGCCCCGCCCGCCCAGCTTCCCCTCCCAGCTTGGCCCCGCCCGCCCAGTTTCTCCTCCCAGCACGGCCCCGCCCACCCAGCTTCCCCTCCCAGCCTGGCCCCGCCCGCCCAGTTTCTCCTCCCGAGTGCGGCCCCGCCCGCCCCGCTTCTCCTCCCGAGTCCGGCCCCGCCCGCCCAGCTTCCCCTCCCAGCTTGGCCCCGCCCGCCCAGTTTCTCCTCCCAGCCAGGCCCCGCCCGCCCAGTTTCTCCTCCCGAGTCCGGCCCCGCCCGCCCCGCTTCCCCTGCCAGCCAGGCCCCGCCCGCCCAGCTTCCCCTCCCGAACCCGGCCCCGCCCGCCCAGCTTCTCCTCCCAGCTAAGCCCCGCCCGCCCAGTTTCTCCTCCCAGCACGGCCCCGCCCGCCCAGTTTCTCCTCCCAGCACGGCCCCGCCCACCCAGCTTCCCCTCCCAGCCTGGCCCCGCCCGCCCAGTTTCTCCTCCCGAGTGCGGCCCCGCCTGCCCCGCTTCTCCTCCCGAGCGAGGCCCCGGCCGCCCAGCTTCCCCTCCCAGCTTGGCCCCGCCCGCCCAGCTTCCCCTCCCGAACCCGGCCCCGCCCGCCCAGCTTCTGCTAGCGAGCTCGGCCCCGCCCGCCCAGCTTCCCCTCCCAGCTTGGCCCCGCCCGCCCAGTTTCTCCTCCCAGCACGGCCCCGCCCACCCAGCTTCCCCTCCCAGCCTGGCCCCGCCCGCCCAGTTTCTCCTCCCGAGTGCGGCCCCGCCCGCCCCGCTTCTCCTCCCGAGTCCGGCCCCGCCCGCCCAGCTTCCCCTCCCAGCTTGGCCCCGCCCGCCCAGCTTCCCCTCCCAGCCAGGCCCCGCCCGCCCAGTTTCTCCTCCCGAGCCCGGCCCCGCCCGCTCCGCTTCCCCTCCCAGCCAGGCCCCGCCCGCCCAGTTTCTCCTCCCGAGTCCGGCCCCGCCCGCCCAGTTTCTCCTCCCGAGCCCGGCCCCGCCCGCCCCGCTTCCCCTCCCAGCTTGGCCCCGCCCGCCCAGTTTCTCCTCCCGAGCGAGGCCCCGCCCGCCCAGCTTCCCCTCCCGAATCCGGCCCCGCCCGCCCATGTTCCCCTCCCAGCCAGGCCCCGCCCGCCCAGTTTCTCCACCCAGCTTGGCTCCGCCCGCCCAGCTTCCCCTCCCGATCCCGGCCCCGCCCGCCCATGTTCCCCTCCCAGCCAGGCCCCGCCCGCCCAGTTTCTCCTCCCAGCTTGGCCCCGCACGCCCAGCTTCCCCTCCCGATCCCGGCCCCGCCCGCCCATGTTCCCCTCCCAGCTTGGCCCCGCCCGCCCAGTTTCTCCTCCCGAACCCGGCCCCGCCCGCCAAGCTTCTCCTAGCGAGCCCGGCCCCGCCCGCCCAGCTTCCCCTCCAAGCCAGGCCCCGCCCGCCCCGCTTCCCCTCCCGAGTCCGGACCCGCCCGCCCAGTTTCTCCTCCCGAGCTTGGCCCCGCCCGCCCAGCTTCCCATCCCGAGCGAGGCCCCGCCCGGCCAGTTTCTCCTCCCAGCTTGGCCCCGCCCGCCCAGCTTCCCCTCCCGAACCCGGCCCCGCCCGCCCATGTTCCCCTCCCAGCTTGGCCCCGCCCGCCCAGTTTCTCCTCCCAGCCAGGCCCCGCCCGCCCAGTTTCTCCTCCCGAGTCCGGCCCCGCCCGCCCCGCTTCCCCTCCCAGCCAGGCCCCGCCCGCCCAGCTTCCCCTCCCGAACCCGGCCCCGCCCGCCCAGCTTCTCCTCCCAGCTTAGCCCCGCCCGCCCAGTTTCTCCTCCCAGCACGGCCCCGCCCGCCCAGTTTCTCCTCCCAGCCAGGCCCCGCCCGCCCAGCTTCCCCTCCCGAACCCGGCCCAGCCCGCCCAGCTTCTGCTAGCGAGCTCGGCCCCGCCCGCCCAGCTTCCCCTCCCAGCTTGGCCCCGCCCGCCCAGTTTCTCCTCCCAGCACGGCCCCGCCCACCCAGCTTCCCCTCCCAGCCTGGCCCCGCCCGCCCAGTTTCTCCTCCCGAGTGCGGCCCCGCCCGCCCCGCTTCTCCTCCCGAGTCCGGCCCCGCCCGCCCAGCTTCCCCTCCCAGCTTGGCCCCGCCCGCCCAGCTTCCCCTCCCAGCCAGGCCCCGCCCGCCCAGTTTCTCCTCCCGAGCCCGGCCCCGCCCGCTCCGCTTCCCCTCCCAGCCAGGCCCCGCCCGCCCAGTTTCTCCTCCCAGCTTGGCCCCGCCCGCCCAGCTTCCCCTCCCGATCCCGGCCCCGCCCGCCCATGTTCCCCTCCCAGCCTGGCCCCGCCCGCCCAGTTTCTCCTCCCGAGCGAGGCCCCGCCCGCCCCGCTTCCCCTCCCAGCCTGGCCCCGCCCGCCCAGCTTCCCATCCCGAGCGAGGCCCCGCCCGCCCAGTTTCTCCTCCCAGCTTGGCCCCGCCCGCCCAGCTTCCCCTCCCGTACCCAGCCCCGCCCGCCAAGCTTCTCCTAGCGAGCTCGGCCCCGCCCGCCCCGCTTCCCCTCCCAGCCAGGCCCCGCCCGCCCAGTTTCTCCTCCCGAGTCCGGCCCCGCCCGCCCCGCTTCCCCTCCCAGCCTGGCCCCGCCCGCCCAGTTTCTCCTCCCGAGTCCGGCCCCGCCCGCCCCGCTTTTCCTCCCGAGTCCGGCCCCGCCCGCCCAGTTTCTCCTCCCGAGTCCGGCCCCGGCCGCCCAGTTTCTCATCCCAGCTTGGCCCCGCCCGCCCAGCTTCCCCTCCCGAGCGAGGCCCCGCCCGCCCAGTTTCTCCTCCCGAGCGAGGCCCCGCCCGCCCCGCTTCCCCTCCCAGCCAGGCCCCGCCCGCCCAGTTTCTCCTCCCGAGCGAGGCCCCGCCCGCCCCGCTTCCCCTCCCAGCTTGGCCCCGCCCGCCCAGCTTCCCCTCCCGAACCCGGCCCCGCCCGCCCAGCTTCTCCTCCCAGCTTAGCCCCGCCCGCCCAGCTTCTCCTCCCAGCACGGCCCCGCCCGCCCAGTTTCTCCTCCCAGCCTGGCCCCGCCCGCCCAGTTTCTCCTCCCGAGTCCGGCCCCGCCCGCCCCGCTTCTCCTCCCGAGTCCGGCCCCGCCCGCCCAGCTTCCCCTCCCGAGTCCGGCCCCGCCCGCCCAGTTTCTCCTCCCGAGCGAGGCCCCGCCCGCCCAGTTTCTCCTCCCGAGTCCGGCCCCGGCCGCCCGGTTTCTCATCCCAGCTTGGCCCCGCCCGCCCAGCTTCCCCTCCCGAGCGAGGCCCCGCCCGCCCAGTTTCTCCTCCCGAGCGAGGCCCCGCCCGCCCAGCTTCCCCTCCCGAATCCGGCCCTGCCCGCCCATGTTCCCCTCCCAGTCAGGCCCCGCCCGCCCAGTTTCTCCTCCCAGCTTGGCCCCGCCCGCCCAGCTTCCCCTCCCGATCCCGGCCCCGCCCGCCCTTGTTCCCCTCCCAGCCAGGCCCCGCCCGCCCAGTTTCTCCTCCCAGCTTGGCCCCGCCCGCCCAGCTTCCCCTCCCGATCCCGGCCCCGCCCGCCCATGTTCCCCTCCCAACTTGGCCCCGCCCGCCCAGTTTCTCCTCCCGAACCCGGCCCCGCCCGCCAAGCTTCTCCTAGCGAGCCCGGCCCCGCCCGCCCAGCTTCCCCTCCAAGCCAGGCCCCGCCCGCCCCGCTTCCCCTCCCGAGTCCGGACCCGCCCGCCCAGTTTCTCCTCCCGAGCTTGGCCCCGCCCGCCCAGCTTCCCATCCCGAGCGAGGCCCCGCCCGCCCGGTTTCTCCTCCCAGCTTGGCCCCGCCCGCCCAGCTTCCCCTCCCGAACCCGGCCCCGCCCGCCCAGCTTCTGCTAGCGAGCTCGGCCCCGCCCGCCCAGCTTCCCCTCCCAGCTTGGCCCCGCCCGCCCAGTTTCTCCTCACAGCCAGGCCCCGCCTGCCCAGTTTCTCCTCCCGAGTCCGGCCCCGCCCGCCCCGCTTCCCCTCCCAGCCAGGCCCCGCCCGCCCAGCTTCCCCTCCCGAACCCGGCCCCGCCCGCCCAGCTTCTCCTCCCAGCTAAGCCCCGCCCGCCCAGTTTCTCCTCCCAGCACGGCCCCGCCCGCCCAGTTTCTCCTCCCAGCACGGCCCCGCCCACCCAGCTTCCCCTCCCAGCCTGGCCCCGCCCGCCCAGTTTCTCCTCCCGAGTGCGGCCTCGCCCGCCCCGCTTCTCCTCCCGAGCGAGGCCCCGCCCGCCCAGCTTCCCCTCCCAGCTTGGCCCCGCCCGCCCAGCTTCCCCTCCCGAACCCGGCCCCGCCCGCCCAGCTTCTGCTAGCGAGCTCGGCCCCGCCCGCCCAACTTCCCCTCCCAGCCAGGCCCCGCCCGCCCAGCTTCCCCTCCCGAACCCGGCCCCGCCCGCCCAGCTTCTCCTCCCAGCTTACCCCGCCCGCCCAGTTTCTCCTCCCAGCACGGCCCCGCCCGCCCAGTTTCCCCTCCCAGCCAGGCCCCGCCCGCCCAGTTTCTCCTCCCAGCTTGGCCCCGCCCGCCCAGTTTCTCCTCCCAGCCAGGCCCCGCCCGCCCAGCTTCCCCTCCCGAACCCGGCCCCGCCCGCCCAGCTTCTGCTAGCGAGCTCGGCCCCGCCCGCCCAGCTTCCCCTCCCAGCTTGGCCCAGCCCGCCCAGTTTCTCCTCCCAGCACGGCCCCGCCCACCCAGCTTCCCCTCCCAGCCTGGCCCCGCCCGCCCAGTTTCTCCTCCCGAGTGCGGCCCCGCCCTCCCCGCTTCTCCTCCCGAGTCCGGCCCCGCCCGCCCAGCTTCCCCTCCCAGCTTGGCCCCGCCCGCCCAGCTTCCCCTCCAAGCCAGGCCCCGCCCGCCCAGTTTCTCCTCCCGAGCCCGGCCCCGCCCGCTCCGCTTCCCCTCCCAGCCAGGCCCCGCCCGCCCAGTTTCTCCTCCCGAGTCCGGCCCCGCCCGCCCAGTTTCTCCTCCCGAGCCCGGCCCCGCCCGCCCAGCTTCTCCTCCCAGCTTAGCCCCGCCCGCCCAGTTTCTCCTCCCAGCACGGCCCCGCCCGCCCAGTTTCTCCTCCCAGCACGGCCCCGCCCACCCTGCTTCCCCTCCCCGCCTGGCCCCGCCCGCCCAGTTTCTCCTCCCCCGTCCGGCCCCGCCCGCCCAGTTTCTCCTCCCAGCTTGGCCCCGCCCGCCCAGTTTCTCCTCCCAGCCAGGCCCCGCCCGCCCAGCTTCCCCTCCCAGCTTGGCCCCGCCCGCCCAGTTTCTCCTCCCAGCCAGGCCCCGCCCGCCAAGTTTCTCCTCCCAGCTTGGCCCCGCCCGCCCAGTTTCTCCTCCCAGCTTGGCCCCGCCCGCCCAGTTTCTCCTCCCGAGCCCGGCCCCGCCCGCCCCGCTTCCCCTCCCAGCTTGGCCCCGCCCGCCCAGTTTCTCCTCCCGAGCGCGGCCCCGCCCGCCCAGTTTCTCCTCCCGAGCGAGGCCCCGCCCGCCCAGCTTCCCCTCCCGAATCCGGCCCCGCCCGCCCATGTTCCCCTCCCAGCCAGGCCCCGCCCGCCCAGTTTCTCCTCCCAGCTTGGCCCCGCCCGCCCAGCTTCCCCTCCCGATCCCGGCCCCGCCCGCCCATGTTCCCCTCCCAGCTTGGCCCCGCCCGCCCAGTTTCTCCTCCCGAACCCGGCCCCGCCCGCCCAGCTTCTCCTCACAGCTTAGCCCCGCCCGCCCAGTTTCTCCTCCCAGCACGGCCCCGCCCGCCCAGTTTCTCCTCCCAGCCAGGCCCCGCCCGCCCAGCTTCCCCTCCCGAACCCGGCCCCGCCCGCCCAGCTTCTGCTAGCGAGCTCGGCCCCGCCCGCCCAGCTTCCCCTCCCAGCTTGGCCCCGCCCGCCCAGTTTCTCCTCCCGAGCTCGGCCCCGCCCGCCCCGCTTCCCCTCCCAGCTTGGCCCCGCCCGCCCCGCTTCCCATCCCGAGCGAGGCCCCGCCCGCCCAGTTTCTCCTCCCAGCTTGGCCCCGCCCGCCCAGCTTCCCCTCCCGAACCCGGCCCCGCCCGCCCAGCTTCTGCTAGCGAGCTCGGCCCCGCCCGCCCAGCTTCCCCTCCCAGCTTGGCCCCGCCCGCCCAGTTTCTCCTCCCGAGTTCGGCCCCGCCCGCCCCGCTTCCCCTCCCAGCCAGGCCCCGCCCGTCCAGCTTCCCCTCCCGAACCCGGCCCCGCCCGCCCAGCTTCTCCTCCCAGCTTAGCCCCGCCCGCCCAGTTTCTCCTCCCCAGCGAGGCCCCGCCCGCCCCGCTTCCCCTCCCAGCCTGGCCCCGCCCGCCCAGCTTCCCATCCCGAGCGAGGCCCCGCCCGCCCAGTTTCTCCTCCCAGCTTGGCCCCGCCCGCCCAGCTTCCCCTCCCGTATCCAGCCCCGCCCGCCAAGCTTCTCCTAGCGAGCTCGGCCCCGCCCGCCCCGCTTCCCATCCCAGCCAGGCCCCGCCCGCCCAGTTTCTCCTCCCGAGTCCGGCCCCGCCCGCCCCGCTTCCCCTCCCAGCCTGGCCCCGCCCGCCCAGTTTCTCCTCCCGAGTCCGGCCCCGCCCGCCCAGTTTCTCCTCCCGAGCGAGGCCCCGCCCGCCCAGCTTCCCCTCCCGAATCCGGCCCTGCCCGCCCATGTTCCCCTCCCAGTCAGGCCCCGCCCGCCCAGTTTCTCCTCCCAGCTTGGCCCCGCCCGCCCAGCTTCCCCTCCCGATCCCGGCCCCGCCCGCCCATGTTCCCCTCCCAGCCAGGCCCCGCCCGCCCAGTTTCTCCTCCCAGCTTGGCCCCGCCCGCCCACCTTCCCCTCCCGATCCCGGCCCTGCCCGCCCATGTTCCCCTCCCAACTTGGCCCCGCCCGCCCAGTTTCTCCTCCCGAACCCGGCCCCGCCCGCCAAGCTTCTCCTAGCGAGCCCGGCCCCGCCCGCCCAGCTTCCCCTCCAAGCCAGGCCCCGCCCGCCCCGCTTCCCCTCCCGAGTCCGGCCCCGCCCGCCCAGTTTCTCCTCCCGAGCTTGGCCCCGCCCGCCCAGCTTCCCATCCTGAGCGAGGCCCCGCCCGGCCAGTTTCTCCTCCCAGCTTGGCCCCGCCCGCCCAGCTTCCCCTCCCGAACCCGGCCCCGCCCGCCCAGCTCCTGCTAGCGAGCTCGGCCCCGCCCGCCCAGCTTCCCCTCCCAGCTTGGCCCCGCCCGCCCAGTTTCTCCTCCCGAGTTCGGCCCCGCCCGCCCCGCTTCCCCTCCCAGCCAGGCCCCGCCCGCCCAGCTTCCCCTCCCGAACCCGGCCCCGCCCGCCCAGCTTCTCCTCCCAGCTTAGCCCCGCCCGCCCAGTTTCTCCTCCCGAGCGAGGCCCCGCCCGCCCCGCTTCCCCTCCCAGCCTGGCCCCGCCCGCCCAGCTTCCCATCCCGAGCGAGGCCCCGCCCGCCCAGTTTCTCCTCCCAGCTTGGCCCCGCCCGCCCAGCTTCTCCTCCCGTACCCAGCCCCGCCCGCCAAGCTTCTCCTAGCGAGCTCGGCCCCGCCCGCCCCGCTTCCCCTCCCAGCCAGGCCCCGCCCGCCCAGTTTCTCCTCCCGAGTCCGGCCCCGCCCGCCCCGCTTCCCCTCCCAGCCTGGCCCCGCCCGCCCAGTTTCTCCTCCCGAGTCCGGCCCCGCCCGCCCAGTTTCTCCTCCCGAGCGAGGCCCCGCCCGCCCAGCTTCCCCTCCCGAATCCGGCCCTGCCCGCCCATGTTCTCCTCCCAGTCAGGCCCCGCCCGCCCAGTTTCTCCTCCCAGCTTGGCCCCGCCCGCCCAGCTTCCCCTCCCGATCCCGGCCCCGCCCGCCCATGTTCCCCTCCCAGCCAGGCCCCGCCCGCCCAGTTTCTCCTCCCAGCTTGGCCCCGCCCGCCCAGCTTCCCCTCCCGATCCCGGCCCCGCCCGCCCATGTTCCCCTCCCAACTTGGCCCCGCCCGCCCAGTTTCTCCTCCCGAACCCGGCCCCGCCCGCCAAGCTTCTCCTAGCGAGCCCGGCCCCGCCCGCCCAGCTTCCCCTCCAAGCCAGGCCCCGCCCGCCCCGCTTCCCCTCCCGAGTCCGGCCCCGCCCGCCCAGTTTCTCCTCCCGAGCTTGGCCCCGCCCGCCCAGCTTCCCATCCCGAGCGAGGCCCCGCCCGGCCAGTTTCTCCTCCCAGCTTGGCCCCGCCCGCCCAGCTTCCCCTCCCAGCTTGGCCCCGCCCGCCCAGTTTCTCCTCCCAGCACGACCCCGCCCACCCAGCTTCCCCTCCCAGCCTGGCCCCGCCCGCCCAGTTTCTCCTCCCGAGTGCGGCCCCGCCCGCCCCGCTTCTCCTCCCGAGTCCGGCCCCGCCCGCCCAGCTTCCCCTCCCAGCTTGGCCCCGCCCGCCCAGCTTCCCCTCCCAGCCAGGCCCCGCCCGCCCAGTTTCTCCTCCCGAGCCCGTCCCCGCCCGCTCCGCTTCCCCTCCCAGCCAGGCCCCGCCCGCCCAGTTTCTCCTCCCGAGCTCGGCCCCGCCCGCCCAGCTTCCCCTCCCAGCTTGGCCCCGCCCGCCCAGTTTCTCCTCCAGAGCTCGGCCCCGCCCGCCCCGCTTCCCCTCCCAGCTTGGCCCCGCCCGCCCCGCTTCCCATCCCGAGCGAGGCCCCGCCCGCCCAGTTTCTCCTCCCAGCTTGGCCCCGCCCGCCCAGCTTCCCCTCCCGAACCCGGCCCCGCCCGCCAAGCTTCTCCTAGCGAGCTCGGCCCCGCCCGCCCCGCTTCCCCTCCCAGCCAGGCCCCGCCCGCCCAGTTTCTCCTCCCGAGTTCGGCCCCGCCCGCCCCGCTTCCCCTCCCAGCCAGGCCCCGCCCGCCCAGCTTCCCCTCCCGAACCCGGCCCCGCCCGCCCAGCTTCTCCTCCCAGCTTAGCCCCGCCCGCCCAGTTTCTCCTCCCGAGCGAGGCCCCGCCCGCCCCGCTTCCCCTCCCAGCCTGGCCCCGCCCGCCCAGCTTCCCATCCCGAGCGAGGCCCCGCCCGCCCAGTTTCTCCTCCCAGCTTGGCCCCGCCCGCCCAGCTTCCCCTCCCGTACCCAGCCCCGCCCGCCAAGCTTCTCCTAGCGAGCTCGGCCCCGCCCGCCCCGCTTCCCCTCCCAGCCAGGCCCCGCCCGCCCACTTTCTCCTCCCGAGTCCGGCCCCGCCCGCCCCGCTTCCCCTCCCAGCCTGGCCCCGCCCGCCCAGTTTCTCCTCCCGAGTCCGGCCCCGCCCGCCCCGCTTTTCCTCCCGAGTCCGGCCCCGCCCGCCCAGTTTCTCCTCCCGAGTCCGGCCCCGGCCGCCCAGTTTCTCATCCCAGCTTGGCCCCGCCCGCCCAGCTTCCCCTCCCGAGCGAGGCCCCGCCCGCCCAGTTTCTCCTCCCGAGCGAGGCCCCGCCCGCCCCGCTTCCCCTCCCAGCCAGGCCCCGCCCGCCCAGCTTCCCCTCCCGAACCCGACCCCGCCCGCCCAGCTTCTCCTCCCAGCTTAGCCCCGCCCGCCCAGCTTCTCCTCCCAGCACGGCCCCGCCCGCCCAGTTTCTCCTCCCAGCCTGGCCCCGCCCGCCCAGTTTCTCCTCCCGAGTCCGGCCCCGCCCCCCCCGCTTCTCCTCCCGAGTCCGGCCCCGCCCGCCCAGCTTCCCCTCCCGAATCCGGCCCTGCCCGCCCATGTTCCCCTCCCAGTCAGGCCCCGCCCGCCCAGTTTCTCCTCCCAGCTTGGCCCCGCCCGCCCAGCTTCCCCTCCCGATCCCGGCCCCGCCCGCCCATGTTCCCCTCCCAGCCAGGCCCCGCCCGCCCAGTTTCTCCTCCCAGCTTGGCCCCGCCCGCCCAGCTTCCCCTCCCGATCCCGGCCCCGCCCGCCCATGTTCCCCTCCCAACTTGGCCCCGCCCGCCCAGTTTCTCCTCCCGAACCCGGCCCCGCCCGCCAAGCTTCTCCTAGCGAGCCCGGCCCCGCCAGCCCAGCTTCCCCTCCAAGCCAGGCCCCGCCCGCCCCGCTTCCCCTCCCGAGTCCTGCCCCGGCCGCCCAGTTTCTCCTCCCGAGCTTGGCCCCGCCCGCCCAGCTTCCCATCCCGAGCGAGGCCCCGCCCGCCCAGTTTCTCCTCCCAGCTTGGCCCCGCCCGCCCAGCTTCCCCTCCCGAACCCGGCCCCGCCCGCCCAGCTTCTGCTAGCGAGCTCGGCCCCGCCCGCCCAGCTTCCCCTCCCAGCTTGTGTGACGGCGCGTTGGGGGTTCCCCGTCTCCTGCACCCCGAAATGGCACAAACAGACTGCACCAGCCAGTGGAATTGAGGGTGGTTTATTGCTCCTCCAGCACAGCGCAGCACAGATGTAATCTGGTTACAGGAACTGGGCTAGGATGCCTCAGGCCCCCTTGAGATGGGGGAGACTGGGCCCCTAAACTCCAGCCCCTTCCCCTAGGCTCTCCTCCATGCTCTTCCACAGTCTAACTAAATTCCCCTCCAGCCCTGCCCCCGCAGTCAGGGCAGCATCCACCTTCCTTTGTTCCTCTCCATGGGGGGTGTCTGGCCACTGGTTCAACCAGTTTGGCCTTATCTCTGCCTAGCGAGGTTTTCCCTGCTGGGTCTTGCTCCAGACAGCAGGGGTCACCACAGCCCAGCAAGTACCCCCACTACGTCACAGTTCTCCCCCCTCCGAGAGCGAACTGAGCAGGGTCACTCCGCTCGTGACCTAGGGAAGTTCGGGTCCTCTGCGTGGGAACCCGCCCCGGGGACATGGGTGCTCCCCTTGACTCGGGCCGGCCGTGGCGAGGCCCCACATGAGCTGGCTTCCCTCTGTCCACTCGCCGCCCCGCTCCAGGGCGACTGGCGCAGGCCTGTCCTCGGGGGTCACACCCACCCTTCCGCTGGCCTTGATCTCTGGCCAGGGTCTCCCGGGCCGGGGCCATGAGCCCAGTGAGCCTTCTCTGGACAGCCAGGGCGGCTTCCACCCCCGAAGCTCCATCCAGGGAGGTCTTCCCCTCCCATAACTCTCTCAGCAAGCCCAGAGGGTCTATCTGGGGTAGAGACCCCCAAGCCGCTTTCCTCCTGTCTTGGGCCTTCCCGCCCCTCTGGCAGGAGTCACAGGACCGGCAGTACCGCTGCACGGCTGTAAAGATTCCCGGCCAATAGAAGTGCTGGAGCAGCTTCAGCCGGGTGCTCCGGATCCCCCGGTGGCCCCCAACGGGGACATCGTGGGCCAAATACAGCAGCTTGAGGCGATACTTTCGGGGGACGACCAGCTGCCGCTGGACCCTCCATGCCCTCGCCTTCCTGGGGGGGAGCCACTCACGGAACAGGAGCCCACGCTCCCGCAGGAATCTCTCCTGGCCACCTCTCCCCCGGGGCTGAGCTGCATGGAGGCCAGCCTGGTCCCTCAGCCTCTGCAAGGAGGGGTCTGCCTGCACCTCAGCCTGGAATTCAGCTGCTGAGGCAGGGATCGGGACCTGTCCCCCACCTCTGCCTAGGTCCGGAGTCCCAGCCTGGCTGGACCCCGTGTCCACTGGGATGGGACCCTGAGGACGCTGCCAGGAGTCCTTCCCTGGACCCACGTTGTCAGCCCCCCGCTGGCTCTGGCTCCGGGTAGTGACTAGAGCCCGCTGGGATTCATGGGGCCACTCCTCTAGGTCATTCCCCATCAGCACCTCGGTGGGCAAGTGCGGGTGCACCCCCACTTCCTTGAGGCCCTCCTTGGCCCCCCATTTCAGATGCACCCTGGCTACAGGCACCTTAAACGGGGACCCGTCTATGCCCTTCAGGGTCAGCTGCGCGTGGGGTAGTATCCGCTCCGGGGCCACTATGTCGGATCGGGCCAGAGTCACCTCCGCCCCCGTGTCCCAGAAGCCCGTCACCTTCCTACCATCCACCTCCAGGGGTATGAGGCACTCGCTCCGCAGGGGCCGTCCTGCCCCCACCCGGTACACGGAGAAATCCGCCTCCTGAGAATCAGACCTCCCAGGGGAGGTGCACTGAGCATCCTTCCCCTCTCTCTGAGCTGAGGTTTGCCTGCCAGCCCCTGCCTCTGGGGCAGCCTGCCCTTCCTCCCGCCCCAGCCAGTTAACCCTGGAAAGTCCCCGGTCCTGGGACCTGGTGCACTGAGCCCTCTTGTGGCCTTTTTGCCCACAGCGCTGGCAAGTTAGGCTTTGGGCTGTCTCTGTCCAGGCCCTGGCTGGTTCTCTGGGGCGCAGACGACCTGTTCCTTGGTCTCGCCCCGTAGTTGACTCCCTCCGTCGCTCAGCCGAGATCCGGTCTCTGCGCGGTTCCCTTTCTCTCCGGGACTCCCGTTCACACCCGGACCGGCTCTCCGTGAACTCATCCGCCAGTCTCCCGGCCTCCTGGGGGTTCTCTGGTCTCCGGTCCTTGAGCCACAGCCTCAGTTTGGGTGGGCACGCTTCATAGAACTGCTCCATCATGACCAGCTTGAGCAGCTCCTCTGCGGTCTGGGCTCCGACTCCAGACACCCACTTGCGGCAGTATTGTGCCAGGCGGGAGGCCAGATCCACATAGGTCTCCCGTGGCCCTTTCTGTACCCCCCGGAACTTCTTCCTGTACATCTCGGGGGTCAGCCCGAACTTGTGCAGCAGGGCCTCCTTGACTCGGTTGTAATCCCCGGGCTGTAGGTCCTCCAGCTGACTGAGCACTCCGGCCGCCTCCTGGCTCAGTGCGGGGATGAGCTCCTGCAGCCAGTCAGCTGGGGGAACCCGTTGCAGTCCACAGGCCCTCTCAAAGGCACTGAGGAACCCGTCTATGTCACCCATGTCCTTCAATTGGGCCACCACGGGCCTCTCCAAGCATCTGGCAGTCCTGGGACCCTGGGGCCCATCCGCACTTGGCGCAGCCGGTGCCCCGCCGGTTCTCCGCTCTGCCATGGCCAGCTCATGCTGCCGCTGCCTCTCTCGATCTTGGCGATCCCTTTCTCGGTCCTCTACTTCCAATTCCTTGATCCGCAGCTGGATCTCCAGCCGCCGCAGCTCTGCTTGGCTGGCCCCTGCCCTAGATGGGCTGCAGCTTGCAGGCCTCCTGGGGGAAGCTGTCTCATCTCTCCTGTGGGTTCCAGCGCTCCTCCCCCTCTCTGAGCCTGACACACTCTCAGGGGGGGTCTGGCTGCTTCCCCTGGGGACAAGATCCTGGCCCTGTGGCTGGTCGTTCTCTTCTAGCTGAGCAATCAGCTGGGCCTTGGTTGCTTTCTGCACAGGCAAGCCCCTCTCTCTGCACAGCCCCACCAGCTCTGCCTTCAAGAGTCGGGCGTAGGCCATCTGCCCGCTGGGCCCCTCGGTGCAGACTCACCAGTCTAGTGCTGCAGCGCCCCACGATTCCCAGGAACCGCTTCGCTCTGTCTCCAGCACGCCTGGCTCCAGGGCTCTTGCTTCTACTGCGCCTTGTCGCTCGCCGCTGGAAGCTTCATCCACGGGGTGCAGTGGATCCCACCCCTGACACCAGTGTGACGGCGCGTTGGGGGTTCCCCGTCTCCTGCACCCCGAAATGGCACAAACAGACTGCACCAGCCAGTGGAATTGAGGGTGGTTTATTGCTCCTCCAGCACAGCGCAGCACAGATGTAATCTGGTTACAGGAACTGGGCTAGGATGCCTCAGGCCCCCTTGAGATGGGGGAGACTGGGCCCCTAAACTCCAGCCCCTTCCCCTAGGCTCTCCTCCATGCTCTTCCACAGTCTAACTAAATTCCCCTCCAGCCCTGCCCCCGCAGCCAGGGCAGCATCCACCTTCCTTTGTTCCTCTCCATGGGGGGTGTCTGGCCACTGGTTCAGCCAGTTTGGCCTTATCTCTGCCTAGCGAGGTTTTCCCTGCTGGGTCTTGCTCCAGACAGCAGGGGTCACCACAGCCCCAGCAAGTACCCCCACTACGTCACAGCTTGGCCCCGCCCGCCCAGTTTCTCCTCACAGCCAGGCCCCGCCCGCCCAGTTTCTCCTCCCGAGTCCGGCCCCGCCCGCCCCGCTTCCCCTCCCAGCCAGGCCCCGCCCGCCCAGCTTCCCCTCCCGAACCCGGCCCCGCCCGCCCAGCTTCTCCTCCCAGCGAAGCCCCGCCCGCCCAGTTTCTCCTCCCAGCACGGCCCCGCCCGCCCAGTTTCTCCTCCCAGCACGGCCCCGCCCACCCAGCTTCCCCTCCCAGCCTGGCCCCGCCCGCCCAGTTTCTCCTCCCGAGTGCGGCCCCGCCTGCCCCGCTTCTCCTCCCGAGCGAGGCCCCGCCCGCCCAGCTTCCCCTCCCAGCCAGGCCCCGCCCGCCCAGCTTCCCCTCCCGAACCCGGCCCCGCCCGCCCAGCTTCTCCTCCCAGCTTACCCCGCCCGCCCAGTTTCTCCTCCCAGCACGGCCCCGCCCGCCCAGTTTCTCCTCCCAGCACGGCCCCGCCCACCCAGCTTCCCCTCCCAGCCTGGCCCCGCCCGCCCAGTTTCTCCTCCCAGCACGGCCCCGCCCACCCAGCTTCCCCTCCCAGCCTGGCCCCGCACGCCCAGTTTCTCCTCCCGAGTCCGGCCCCGCCCGCCCAGTTTCTCCTCCCGAGCCCGGCCCCGCCCGCCCCGCTTCGCCTCCCAGCTTGGCCCCGCCCGCCCAGTTTCTCCTCCCGAGCGAGGCCCCGCCCGCCCAGTTTCTCCTCCCGAGCGAGGCCCCGCCCGCCCAGCTTCCCCTCCCGAATCCGGCCCCGCCCGCCTATGTTCCCCTCCCAGCCAGGCCCCGCCCGCCCAGTTTCTCCTCCCAGCTTGGCCCCGCCCGCCCAGTTTCTCCTCCCAGCCAGGCCCCGCCCGCCCAGCTTCCCCTCCCGAACCCGGCCCCGCCCGCCCAGCTTCTGCTAGCGAGCTCGGCCCCGCCCGCCCAGCTTCCCCTCCCAGCTTGGCCCCGCCCGCCCAGTTTCTCCTCCCAGCACGGCCCCGCCCACCCAGTTTCTCCTCCCGAGTGCGGCCCCGCCCGCCCCGCTTCTCCTCCCGAGTCCGGCCCCGCCCGCCCAGCTTCCCCTCCCAGCTTGGCCCCGCCCGCCCAGCTTCCCCTCCCAGCCAGGCCCCGCCCGCCCAGTTTCTCCTCCCGAGTGCGGCCCCGCCCGCTCCGCTTCTCCTCCCAGCCAGGCCCCGCCCGCCCAGTTTCTCCTCCCGAGTCCGGCCCCGCCCGCCCAGTTTCTCCTCCCGAGCCCGGCCCCGCCCGCCCCGCTTCCCCTCCCAGCTTGGCCCCGCCCGCCCAGTTTCTCCTCCCGAGCGAGGCCCCGCCCGCCCAGTTTCTCCTCCCAGCACGACCCCGCCCACCCAGCTTCCCCTCCCAGCCTGGCCCCGCCCGCCCAGTTTCTCCTCCCGAGTGCGGCCCCGCCCGCCCCGCTTCTCCTCCCGAGTTCGGCCCCGCCCGCCCAGCTTCCCCTCCCAGCTTGGCCCCGCCCGCCCAGCTTCCCCTCCCGAACCCGGCCCCGCCCGCCCAGCTTCTGCTAGCGAGCTCGGCCCCGCCCGCCCAGCTTCCCCTCCCAGCTTGGCCCCGCCCGCCCAGTTTCTCCTCACAGCCAGGCCCCGCCCGCCCAGTTTCTCCTCCCGAGTCCGGCCCCGCCCGCCCCGCTTCCCCTCCCAGCCAGGCCCCGCCCGCCCAGCTTCCCCTCCCGAACCCGGCCCCGCCCGCCCAGCTTCTCCTCCCAGCTAAGCCCCGCCCGCCCAGTTTCTCCTCCCAGCACGGCCCCGCCCGCCCAGTTTCTCCTCCCAGCACGGCCCCGCCCACCCAGCTTCCCCTCCCAGCCTGGCCCCGCCCGCCCAGTTTCTCCTCCCGAGTGCGGCCCCGCCCGCTCCGCTTCCCCTCCCAGCCAGGCCCCGCACGCCCAGTTTCTCCTCCCGAGTCCGGCCCCGCCCGCCCAGTTTCTCCTCCCGAGCCCGGCCCCGCCCGCCCCGCTTCGCCTCCCAGCTTGGCCCCGCCCGCCCAGTTTCTCCTCCCGAGCGAGGCCCCGCCCGCCCAGTTTCTCCTCCCGAGCGAGGCCCCGCCCGCCCAGCTTCCCCTCCCGAATCCGGCCCCGCCCGCCTATGTTCCCCTCCCAGCCAGGCCCCGCCCGCCCAGTTTCTCCTCCCAGCTTGGCCCCGCCCGCCCAGTTTCTCCTCCCAGCCAGGCCCCGCCCGCCCAGCTTCCCCTCCCGAACCCGGCCCCGCCCGCCCAGCTTCTGCTAGCGAGCTCGGCCCCGCCCGCCCAGCTTCCCCTCCCAGCTTGGCCCCGCCCGCCCAGTTTCTCCTCCCAGCACGGCCCCGCCCACCCAGCTTCCCCTCCCAGCCTGGCCCCGCCCGCCCAGTTTCTCCTCCCGAGTGCGGCCCCGCCCGCCCCGCTTCTCCTCCCGAGTCCGGCCCCGCCCGCCCAGCTTCCCCTCCCAGCTTGGCCCCGCCCGCCCAGCTTCCCCTCCCAGCCAGGCCCCGCCCGCCCAGTTTCTCCTCCCGAGTGCGGCCCCGCCCGCTCCGCTTCTCCTCCCAGCCAGGCCCCGCCCGCCCAGTTTCTCCTCCCGAGTCCGGCCCCGCCCGCCCAGTTTCTCCTCCCGAGCCCGGCCCCGCCCGCCCCGCTTCCCCTCCCAGCTTGGCCCCGCCCGCCCAGTTTCTCCTCCCGAGCGAGGCCCCGCCCGCCCAGTTTCTCCTCCCGAGCGAGGCCCCGCCCGCCCAGCTTCCCCTCCCGAATCCGGCCCCGCCCGCCCATGTTCCCCTCCCAGCCAGGCCCCGCCCGCCCAGTTTCTCCTCCCAGCTTGGCCCCGCCCGCCCAGTTTCTCCTCCCAGTCAGGCCCCGCCCGCCCAGCTTCCCCTCCCGAACCCGGCCCCGCCCGCCCAGCTTCTGCTAGCGAGCTCGGCCCCGCCCGCCCAGCTTCCCCTCCCAGCTTGGCCCCGCCCGCCCAGTTTCTCCTCCCAGCACGACCCCGCCCACCCAGCTTCCCCTCCCAGCCTGGCCCCGCCCGCCCAGTTTCTCCTCCCGAGTGCGGCCCCGCCCGCCCCGCTTCTCCTCCCGAGTCCGGCCCCGCCCGCCCAGCTTCCCCTCCCAGCTTGGCCCCGCCCGCCCAGCTTCCCCTCCCAGCCAGGCCCCGCCCGCCCAGTTTCTCCTCCCGAGCCCGTCCCCGCCCGCTCCGCTTCCCCTCCCAGCCAGGCCCCGCCCGCCCAGTTTCTCCTCCCGAGCTCGGCCCCGCCCGCCCAGCTTCCCCTCCCAGCTTGGCCCCGCCCGCCCAGTTTCTCCTCCAGAGCTCGGCCCCGCCCGCCCCGCTTCCCCTCCCAGCTTGGCCCCGCCCGCCCCGCTTCCCATCCCGAGCGAGGCCCCGCCCGCCCAGTTTCTCCTCCCAGCTTGGCCCCGCCCGCCCAGCTTCCCCTCCCGAACCCGGCCCCGCCCGCCAAGCTTCTCCTAGCGAGCTCGGCCCCGCCCGCCCCGCTTCCCCTCCCAGCCAGGCCCCGCCCGCCCAGTTTCTCCTCCCGAGTTCGGCCCCGCCCGCCCCGCTTCCCCTCCCAGCCAGGCCCCGCCCGCCCAGCTTCCCCTCCCGAACCCGGCCCCGCCCGCCCAGCTTCTCCTCCCAGCTTAGCCCCGCCCGCCCAGTTTCTCCTCCCGAGCGAGGCCCCGCCCGCCCCGCTTCCCCTCCCAGCCTGGCCCCGCCCGCCCAGCTTCCCATCCCGAGCGAGGCCCCGCCCGCCCAGTTTCTCCTCCCAGCTTGGCCCCGCCCGCCCAGCTTCCCCTCCCGTACCCAGCCCCGCCCGCCAAGCTTCTCCTAGCGAGCTCGGCCCCGCCCGCCCCGCTTCCCCTCCCAGCCAGGCCCCGCCCGCCCAGTTTCTCCTCCCGAGTCCGGCCCCGCCCGCCCCGCTTCCCCTCCCAGCCTGGCCCCGCCCGCCCAGTTTCTCCTCCCGAGTCCGGCCCCGCCCGCCCCGCTTTTCCTCCCGAGTCCGGCCCCGCCCGCCCAGTTTCTCCTCCCGAGTCCGGCCCCGGCCGCCCCGTTTCTCATCCCAGCTTGGCCCCGCCCGCCCAGCTTCCCCTCCCGAGCGAGGCCCCGCCCGCCCAGTTTCTCCTCCCGAGCGAGGCCCCGCCCGCCCCGCTTCCCCTCCCAGCCAGGCCCCGCCCGCCCAGCTTCCCCTCCCGAACCCGACCCCGCCCGCCCAGCTTCTCCTCCCAGCTTAGCCCCGCCCGCCCAGCTTCTCCTCCCAGCACGGCCCCGCCCGCCCAGTTTCTCCTCCCAGCCTGGCCCCGCCCGCCCAGTTTCTCCTCCCGAGTCCGGCCCCGCCCCCCCCGCTTCTCCTCCCGAGTCCGGCCCCGCCCGCCCAGCTTCCCCTCCCAGCTTGGCCCCGCCCGCCCAGCTTCCCCTCCCGAGTCCGGCCCCGCCCGCCCAGGTTCTCCTCCCGAGCGAGGCCCCGCCCGCCCAGTTTCCCCTCCCGAACCCGGCCCCGCCCGCCCAGTTTCTCCTCCCGAGTCCGGCCCCGGCCGCCCAGTTTCTCATCCCAGCTTGGCCCCGCCCGCCCAGCTTCCTCTCCCGAGCGAGGCCCCGCCCGCCCAGTTTCTCCTCCCGAGCGAGGCCCCGCCCGCCCAGCTTCCCCTCCCGAATCCGGCCCTGCCCGCCCATGTTCCCCTCCCAGTCAGGCCCCGCCCGCCCAGTTTCTCCTCCCAGCTTGGCCCCGCCCGCCCAGCTTCCCCTCCCGATCCCGGCCCCGCCCGCCCATGTTCCCCTCCCAGCCAGGCCCCGCCCGCCCAGTTTCTCCTCCCAGCTTGGCCCCGCCCGCCCAGCTTCCCCTCCCGATCCCGGCCCCGCCCGCCCATGTTCCCCTCCCAACTTGGCCCCGCCCGCCCAGTTTCTCCTCCCGAACCCGGCCCCGCCCGCCAAGCTTCTCCTAGCGAGCCCGGCCCCGCCCGCCCAGCTTCCCCTCCAAGCCAGGCCCCGCCCGCCCCGCTTCCCCTCCCGAGTCCGGCCCCGCCCGCCCAGTTTCTCCTCCCGAGCTTGGCCCCGCCCGCCCAGCTTCCCATCCCGAGCGAGGCCCCGCCCGGCCAGTTTCTCCTCCCAGCTTGGCCCCGCCCGCCCAGCTTCCCCTCCCGAACCCGGCCCCGCCCGCCCAGCTTCTGCTAGCGAGCTCGGCCCCGCCCGCCCAGCTTCCCCTCCCAGCTTGGCCCCGCCCGCCCAGTTTCTCCTCCCAGCCAGGCCCCGCCCGCCCAGCTTCCCCTCCCGAGCGAGGCCCCGCCCGCCCAGTTTCTCCTCCCAGCCAGGCCCCGCCCGCCCAGCTTCCCCTCCCGAGCGAGGCCCCGCCCGCCCAGTTTCTCCGCCCGAGCGAGGCCCCGCCCGCCCAGCTTCCCCTCCCGAATCCGGCCCTGCCCGCCCATGTTCCCCTCCCAGTCAGGCCCCGCCCGCCCAGTTTCTCCTCCCAGCTTGGCCCCGCCCGCCCAGCTTCCCCTCCCGATCCCGGCCCCGCCCGCCCATGTTCCCCTCCCAGCCAGGCCCCGCCCGCCCAGTTTCTCCTCCCAGCTTGGCCCCGCCCGCCCAGCTTCCCCTCCCGATCCCGGCCCCGCCCGCCCATGTTCCCCTCCCAACTTGGCCCCGCCCGCCCAGTTTCTCCTCCCGAACCCGGCCCCGCCCGCCCAGCTTCCCCTCCCAGCCAGGCCCCGCCCGCCCAGCTTCCCCTCCCGAACCCGACCCCGCCCGCCCAGCTTCTCCTCCCAGCTTAGCCCCGCCCGCCCAGCTTCTCCTCCCAGCACGGCCCCGCCCGCCCAGTTTCTCCTCCCAGCCTGGCCCCGCCCGCCCAGTTTCTCCTCCCGAGTCCGGCCCCGCCCCCCCCGCTTCTCCTCCCGAGTCCGGCCCCGCCCGCCCAGCTTCCCCTCCCAGCTTGGCCCCGCCCGCCCAGCTTCCCCTCCCGAGTCCGGCCCCGCCCGCCCAGGTTCTCCTCCCGAGCGAGGCCCCGCCCGCCCAGTTTCCCCTCCCGAACCCGGCCCCGCCCGCCCAGTTTCTCCTCCCGAGTCCGGCCCCGGCCGCCCAGTTTCTCATCCCAGCTTGGCCCCGCCCGCCCAGCTTCCTCTCCCGAGCGAGGCCCCGCCCGCCCAGTTTCTCCTCCCGAGCGAGGCCCCGCCCGCCCAGCTTCCCCTCCCGAAGCCGGCCCTGCCCGCCCATGTTCCCCTCCCAGTCAGGCCCCGCCCGCCCAGTTTCTCCTCCCAGCTTGGCCCCGCCCGCCCAGCTTCCCCTCCCGATCCCGGCCCCGCCCGCCCATGTTCCCCTCCCAGCCAGGCCCCGCCCGCCCAGTTTCTCCTCCCAGCTTGGCCCCGCCCGCCCAGCTTCCCCTCCCGATCCCGGCCCCGCCCGCCCATGTTCCCCTCCCAACTTGGCCCCGCCCGCCCAGTTTCTCCTCCCGAACCCGGCCCCGCCCGCCAAGCTTCTCCTAGCGAGCCCGGCCCCGCCCGCCCAGCTTCCCCTCCAAGCCAGGCCCCGCCCGCCCCGCTTCCCCTCCCGAGTCCGGCCCCGCCCGCCCAGTTTCTCCTCCCGAGCTTGGCCCCGCCCGCCCAGCTTCCCATCCCGAGCGAGGCCCCGCCCGGCCAGTTTCTCCTCCCAGCTTGGCCCCGCCCGCCCAGCTTCCCCTCCCGAACCCGGCCCCGCCCGCCCAGCTTCTGCTAGCGAGCTCGGCCCCGCCCGCCCAGCTTCCCCTCCCAGCTTGGCCCCGCCCGCCCAGTTTCTCCTCCCAGCCAGGCCCCGCCCGCCCAGCTTCCCCTCCCGAGCGAGGCCCCGCCCGCCCAGTTTCTCCTCCCAGCCAGGCCCCGCCCGCCCAGCTTCCCCTCCCGAGCGAGGCCCCGCCCGCCCAGTTTCTCCGCCCGAGCGAGGCCCCGCCCGCCCAGCTTCCCCTCCCGAATCCGGCCCTGCCCGCCCATGTTCCCCTCCCAGTCAGGCCCCGCCCGCCCAGTTTCTCCTCCCAGCTTGGCCCCGCCCGCCCAGCTTCCCCTCCCGATCCCGGCCCCGCCCGCCCATGTTCCCCTCCCAGCCAGGCCCCGCCCGCCCAGTTTCTCCTCCCAGCTTGGCCCCGCCCGCCCAGCTTCCCCTCCCGATCCCGGCCCCGCCCGCCCATGTTCCCCTCCCAACTTGGCCCCGCCCGCCCAGTTTCTCCTCCCGAACCCGGCCCCGCCCGCCCAGCTTCCCCTCCAAGCCAGGCCCCGCCCGCCCCGCTTCCCCTCCCGAGTCCTGCCCCGGCCGCCCAGTTTCTCCTCCCGAGCTTGGCCCCGCCCGCCCAGCTTCCCATCCCGAGCGAGGCCCCGCCCGCCCAGTTTCTCCTCCCAGCTTGGCCCCGCCCGCCCAGCTTCCCCTCCCGAACCCGGCCCCGCCCGCCCAGCTTCTGCTAGCGAGCTCGGCCCCGCCCGCCCAGCTTCCCCTCCCAGCTTGGCCCCGCCCGCCCAGTTTCTCCTCACAGCCAGGCCCCGCCCGCCCAGTTTCTCCTCCCGAGTCCGGCCCCGCCCGCCCCGCTTCCCCTCCCAGCCAGGCCCCGCCCGCCCAGCTTCCCCTCCCGAACCCGGCCCCGCCCGCCCAGCTTCTCCTCCCAGCTAAGCCCCGCCCGCCCAGTTTCTCCTCCCAGCACGGCCCCGCCCGCCCAGTTTCTCCTCCCAGCACGGCCCCGCCCACCCAGCTTCCCCTCCCAGCCTGGCCCCGCCCGCCCAGTTTCTCCTCCCGAGTGCGGCCCCGCCCGCCCCGCTTCTCCTCCCGAGCGAGGCCCCGCCCGCCCAGCTTCCCCTCCCAGCTTGGCCCCGCCCGCCCAGCTTCCCCTCCCGAACCCGGCCCCGCCCGCCCAGCTTCTGCTAGCGAGCTCGGCCCCGCCCGCCCAGCTTCCCCTCCCAGCTTGGCCCCGCCCGCCCAGTTTCTCCTCCCAGCCAGGCCCCGCCCGCGCAGTTTCTCCTCCCGAGTCCGGCCCCGCCCGCCCCGCTTCCCCTCCCAGCCAGGCCCCGCCCGCCCAGCTTCCCCTCCCGAACCCGGCCCCGCCCGCCCAGCTTCTCCTCCCAGCTTACCCCGCCCGCCCAGTTTCTCCTCCCAGCACGGCCCCGCCCGCCCAGTTTCTCCTCCCAGCACGGCCCCGCCCACCCAGCTTCCCCTCCCAGCCTGGCCCCGCCCGCCCAGTTTCTCCTCCCGAGTGCGGCCCCGCCCGCTCCGCTTCCCCTCCCAGCCAGGCCCCGCACGCCCAGTTTCTCCTCCCGAGTCCGGCCCCGCCCGCCCAGTTTCTCCTCCCGAGCCCGGCCCCGCCCGCCCCGCTTCGCCTCCCAGCTTGGCCCCGCCCGCCCAGTTTCTCCTCCCGAGCGAGGCCCCGCCCGCCCAGTTTCTCCTCCCGAGCGAGGCCCCGCCCGCCCAGCTTCCCCTCCCGAATCCGGCCCCGCCCGCCTATGTTCCCCTCCCAGCCAGGCCCCGCCCGCCCAGTTTCTCCTCCCAGCTTGGCCCCGCCCGCCCAGTTTCTCCTCCCAGCCAGGCCCCGCCCGCCCAGCTTCCCCTCCCAGCTTGGCCCCGCCCGCCCAGTTTCTCCTCCCAGCCAGGCCCCGCCCGCCCAGTTTCTCCTCCCAGCTTGGCCCCGCCCGCCCAGTTTCTCCTCCCAGCTTGGCCCCGCCCGCCCCGCTTCCCCTCCCAGCCAGGCCCCGCCCGCCCTGCTTCCCCTCCCGAACCCGGCCCCGCCCGCCCAGCTTCTCCTCCCAGCTTAGCCCCGCCAGCCCAGTTTCTCCTCCCAGCACGGCCCCGCCCTACCAGTTTCTCCTCCCAGCACGGCCCCGCCCACCCAGCTTCCCCTCCCAGCCTGGCCCCGCCCGCCCAGTTTCTTCTCCCGAGTGCGGCCCCGCCCGCCCCGCTTCTCCTCCCGAGTCCGGCCCCGCCCGCCCAGCTTCCCCTCCCAGCTTGGCCCCGCCCGCCCAGCTTCCCCTCCCAGCCAGGCCCCGCCCGCCCAGTTTCTCCTCCCGAGCCCGGCCCCGCCCGCTCCGTTTCCCCTCCCAGCCAGGCCCCGCCCGCCCAGTTTCTCCTCCCGAGTCCGGCCCCGCCCGCCCAGTTTCTCCTCCCGAGCCCGGCCCCGCCCGCCCCGCTTCCCCTCCCAGCTTGGCCCCGCCCGCCCAGTTTCTCCTCCCGAGCGAGGCCCCGCCCGCCCAGCTTCCCCTCCCGAATCCGGCCCCGCCCGCCCATGTTCCCCTCCCAGCCAGGCCCCGCCCGCCAGTTTCTCCACCCAGCTTGGCTCCGCCCGCCCAGCTTCCCCTCCCGATCCCGGCCCCGCCCGCCCATGTTCCCCTCCCAGCCAGGCCCCGCCCGCCCAGTTTCTCCTCCCAGCTTGGCCCCGCACGCCCAGCTTCCCCTCCCGATCCCGGACCCGCCCGCCCATGTTCCCCTCCCAGCTTGGCCCCGCCCGCCCAGTTTCTCCTCCCGAACCCGGCCCCGCCCGCCAAGCTTCTCCTAGCGAGCCCGGCCCCGCCCGCCCAGCTTCCCCTCCAAGCCAGGCCCCGCCCGCCCCGCTTCCCCTCCCGAGTCCGGCCCCGCCCGCCCAGTTTCTCCTCCCGAGCTTGGCCCCGCCCGCCCAGCTTCCCATCCCGAGCGAGGCCCCGCCCGCCCAGTTTCTCCTCCTAGCTTGGCCCCGCCCGCCCAGCTTCCCCTCCCGAACCCGGCCCCGCCCGCCCAGCTTCTGCTAGCGAGCTCGGCCCCGCCCGCCCAGCTTCCCCTCCCAGCTTGGCCCCGCCCGCCCAGTTTCTCCTCCCAGCCAGGCCCCGCCCGCCCAGTTTCTCCTCCCAGCACGGCCCCGCCCGCCCAGTTTCTCCTCCCAGCCAGGCCCCGCCCGCCCAGCTTCCCCTCCCGAACCCGGCCCCGCCCGCCCAGCTTCTGCTAGCGAGCTCGGCCCCGCCCGCCCAGCTTCCCCTCCCAGCTTGGCCCCGCCCGCCCAGTTTCTCCTCCCAGCACGGCCCCGCCCACCCAGCTTCCCCTCCCAGCCTGGCCCCGCCCGCCCAGTTTCTCCTCCCGAGTGAGGCCCCGCCCGCCCCGCTTCTCCTCCCGAGTCCGGCCCCGCCCGCCCAGCTTCCCCTCCCAGCTTGGCCCCGCCCGCCCAGTTTCTCCTCCCAGCACGGCCCCGCCCACCCAGCTTCCCCTCCCAGCCTGGCCCCGCCCGCCCAGTTTCTCCTCCCGAGTGCGGCCCCGCCCGCCCCGCTTCTCCTCCCGAGTCCGGCCCCGCCCGCCCAGCTTCCCCTCCCAGCTTGGCCCCGCCCGCCCAGTTTCTCCTCACAGCCAGGCCCCGCCCGCCCAGTTTCTCCTCCCGAGTCCGGCCCCGCCCGCCCCGCTTCCCCTCCCAGCCAGGCCCCGCCCGCCCAGCTTCCCCTCCCGAACCCGGCCCCGCCCGCCCAGCTTCTCCTCCCAGCTAAGCCCCGCCCGCCCAGTTTCTCCTCCCAGCACGGCCCCGCCCACCCAGCTTCCCCTCCCAGCCTGGCCCCGCCCGCCCAGTTTCTCCTCCCGAGTGCGGCCCCGCCCGCCCCGCTTCTCCTCCCGAGTCCGGCCCCGCCCGCCCAGCTTCCCCTCCCAGCTTGGCCCCGCCCGCCCAGTTTCTCCTCCCAGCACGGCCCCGCCCACCCAGCTTCCCCTCCCAGCCTGGCCCCGCCCGCCCAGTTTCTCCTCCCGAGTGCGGCCCCGCCCGCCCCGCTTCTCCTCCCGAGTCCGGCCCCGCCCGCCCAGCTTCCCCTCCCAGCTTGGCCCCGCCCGCCCAGTTTCTCCTCACAGCCAGGCCCCGGCCGCCCAGTTTCTCCTCCCGAGTCCGGCCCCGCCCGCCCCGCTTCCCCTCCCAGCCAGGCCCCGCCCGCCCAGCTTCCCCTCCCGAACCCGGCCCCGCCCGCCCAGCTTCTCCTCCCAGCTAAGCCCCGCCCGCCCAGTTTCTCCTCCCAGCACGGCCCCGCCCGCCCAGTTTCTCCTCCCAGCACGGCCCCGCCCACCCAGCTTCCCCTCCCAGCCTGGCCCCGCCCGCCCAGTTTCTCCTCCCGAGTGCGGCCCCGCCTGCCCCGCTTCTCCTCCCGAGCGAGGCCCCGCCCGCCCAGCTTCCCCTCCCAGCTTGGCCCCGCCCGCCCAGCTTCCCCTCCCGAACCCGGCCCCGCCCGCCCAGCTTCTGCTAGCGAGCTCGGCCCCGCCCGCCCAGCTTCCCCTCCCAGCTTGGCCCCGCCCGCCCAGTTTCTCCTCCCAGCCAGGCCCCGCCCGCCCAGTTTCTCCTCCCGAGTCCGGCCCCGCCCGCCCCGCTTCCCCTCCCAGCCAGGCCCCGCCCGCCCAGCTTCCCCTCCCGAACCCGGCCCCGCCCGCCCAGCTTCTCCTCCCAGCTTAGCCCCGCCCGCCCAGTTTCTCCTCCCAGCACGGCCCCGCCCTCCCAGTTTCTCCTCCCAGCACGGCCCCGCCCACCCAGCTTCCCCTCCCAGCCTGGCCCCGCCCGCCCAGTTTCTCCTCCCGAGTGCGGCCCCGCCCGCCCCGCTTCTCCTCCCGAGTCCGGCCCCGCCCGCCCAGCTTCCCCTCCCAGCTTGGCCCCGCCCGCCCAGCTTCCCCTCCCAGCCAGGCCCCGCCCGCCCAGTTTCTCCTCCCGAGCCCGGCCCCGCCCGCTCCGCTTCCCCTCCCAGCCAGGCCCCGCCCGCCCAGTTTCTCCTCCCGAGTCCGGCCCCGCCCGCCCAGTTTCTCCTCCCGAGCCCGGCCCCCCCGCCCCGCTTCCCCTCCCAGCTTGGCCCCGCCCGCCCAGTTTCTCCTCCCGAGCGAGGCCCCGCCCGCCCAGCTTCCCCTCCCGAATCCGGCCCCGCCCGCCCATGTTCCCCTCCCAGCCAGGCCCCGCCCACCCAGTTTCTCCACCCAGCTTGGCTCCGCCCGCCCAGCTTCCCCTCCCGATCCCGGTCCCGCCCGCCCATGTTCCCCTCCCAGCCAGGCCCCGCCCGCCCAGTTTCTCCTCCCAGCTTGGCCCCGCACGCCCAGCTTCCCCTCCCGATCCCGGCCCCGCCCGCCCATGTTCCCCTCCCAGCTTGGCCCCGCCCGCCCAGTTTCTCCTCCCGAACCCGGCCCCGCCCGCCAAGCTTCTCCTAGCGAGCCCGGCCCCGCCCGCCCAGCTTCCCCTCCAAGCCAGGCCCCGCCCGCCCCGCTTCCCCTCCCGAGTCCGGACCCGCCCGCCCAGTTTCTCCTCCCGAGCTTGGCCCCGCCCGCCCAGCTTCCCATCCCGAGCGAGGCCCCGCCCGCCCAGTTTCTCCTCCCAGCTTGGCCCCGCCCGCCCAGCTTCCCCTCCCGAACCCGGCCCCGCCCGCCCAGCTTCTGCTAGCGAGCTCGGCCCCGCCCGCCCAGCTTCCCCTCCCAGCTTGGCCCCGCCCGCCCAGTTTCTCCTCCCAGCCAGGCCCCGCCCGCCCAGTTTCTCCTCCCGAGTCCGGCCCCGCCCGCCCCGCTTCCCCTCCCAGCCAGGCCCCGCCCGCCCAGCTTCCCCTCCCGAACCCGGCCCCGCCCGCCCAGCTTCTCCTCCCAGCTTAGCCCCGCCCGCCCAGTTTCTCCTCCCAGCACGGCCCCGCCCGCCCAGTTTCTCCTCCCAGCCAGGCCCCGCCCGCCCAGCTTCCCCTCCCGAACCCGGCCCCGCCCGCCCAGCTTCTGCTAGCGAGCTCGGCCCCGCCCGCCCAGCTTCCCCTCCCAGCTTGGCCCCGCCCGCCCAGTTTCTCCTCCCAGCACGGCCCCGCCCACCCAGCTTCCCCTCCCAGCCTGGCCCCGCCCGCCCAGTTTCTCCTCCCGAGTGCGGCCCCGCCCGCCCCGCTTCTTCTCCCGAGTCCGGCCCCGCCCGCCCAGCTTCCCCTCCCAGCTTGGCCCCGCCCGCCCAGCTTCCCCTCCCAGCCAGGCCCCGCCCGCCCAGTTTCTCCTCCCGAGCCCGGCCCCGCCCGCTCCGCTTCCCCTCCGAGCCAGGCCCCGCCCGCCCAGTTTCTCCTCCCAGCTTGGCCCCGCCCGCCCAGCTTCCCCTCCCGATCCCGGCCCCGCCCGCCCATGTTCCCCTCCCAGCCTGGCCCCGCCCGCCCAGTTTCTCCTCCCGAGCGAGGCCCCGCCCGCCCCGCTTCCCCTCCCAGCCTGGCCCCGCCCGCCCAGCTTCCCATCCCGAGCGAGGCCCCGCCCGCCCAGTTTCTCCTCCCAGCTTGGCCCCGCCCGCCCAGCTTCCCCTCCCGTACCCAGCCCCGCCCGCCAAGCTTCTCCTAGCGAGCTCGGCCCCGCCCGCCCCGCTTCCCCTCCCAGCCAGGCCCCGCCCGCCCAGTTTCTCCTCCCGAGTCCGGCCCCGCCCGCCCCGCTTCCCCTCCCAGCCTGGCCCCGCCCGCCCAGTTTCTCCTCCCGAGTCCGGCCCCGCCCGCCCCGCTTTTCCTCCCGAGTCCGGCCCCGCCCGCCCAGTTTCTCCTCCCGAGTCCGGCCCCGGCCGCCCAGTTTCTCATCCCAGCTTGGCCCCGCCCGCCCAGCTTCCCCTCCCGAGCGAGGCCCCGCCCGCCCAGTTTCTCCTCCCGAGCGAGGCCCCGCCCGCCCGCTTCCCCTCCCAGCCAGGCCCCGCCCGCCCAGCTTCCCCTCCCGAACCCGGCCCCGCCCGCCCAGCTTCTCCTCCCAGCTTAGCCCCGCCCGCCCAGCTTCTCCTCCCAGCACGGCCCCGCCCGCCCAGTTTCTCCTCCCAGCCTGGCCCCGCCCGCCCAGTTTCTCCTCCCGAGTCCGGCCCCGCCCGCCCCGCTTCTCCTCCCGAGTCCGGCCCCGCCCGCCCAGCTTCCCCTCCCGAGTCCGGCCCCGCCCGCCCAGTTTCTCCTCCCGAGCGAGGCCCCGCCCGCCCAGTTTCTCCTCCCGAGTCCGGCCCCGCCCGCCCAGCTTCCCCTCCCGAGCGAGGCCCCGCCCGCCCAGTTTCTCCTCCCGAGCGAGGCCCCGCCCGCCCAGCTTCCCCTCCCGAATCCGGCCCTGCCCGCCCATGTTCCCCTCCCAGTCAGGCCCCGCCCGCCCAGTTTCTCCTCCCAGCTTGGCCCCGCCCGCCCAGCTTCCCCTCCCGATCCCGGCCCCGCCCGCCCATGTTCCCCTCCCAGCCAGGCCCCGCCCGCCCAGTTTCTCCTCCCAGCTTGGCCCCGCCCGCCCAGCTTCCCCTCCCGATCCCGGCCCCGCCCGCCCATGTTCCCCTCCCAACTTGACCCCGCCCGCCCAGTTTCTCCTCCCGAACCCGGCCCCGCCCGCCAAGCTTCTCCTAGCGAGCCCGGCCCCGCCCGCCCAGCTTCCCCTCCAAGCCAGGCCCCGCCCGCCCCGCTTCCCCTCCCGAGTCCGGCCCCGGCCGCCCAGTTTCTCCTCCCGAGCTTGGCCCCGCCCGCCCAGCTTCCCATCCCGAGCGAGGCCCCGCCCGGCCAGTTTCTCCTCCCAGCTTGGCCCCGCCCGCCCAGCTTCCCCTCCCGAACCCGGCCCCGCCCGCCCAGCTTCCCCTCCCAGCTTGGCCCCGCCCGCCCAGTTTCTCCTCCCAGCCAGGCCCCGCCCGCCCAGCTTCCCCTCCCGAGCGAGGCCCCGCCCGCCCAGTTTCTCCTCCCAGCCAGGCCCCGCCCGCCCAGCTTCCCCTCCCGACCGAGGCCCCGCCCGCCCAGTTTCTCCTCCCGAGCGAGGCCCCGCCCGCCCAGCTTCCCCTCCCGAATCCGGCCCTGCCCGCCCATGTTCCCCTCCCAGTCAGGCCCCGCCCGCCCAGTTTCTCCTCCCAGCTTGGCCCCGCCCGCCCAGCTTCCCCTCCCGATCCCGGCCCCGCCCGCCCATGTTCCCCTCCCAGCCAGGCCCCGCCCGCCCAGTTTCTCCTCCCAGCTTGGCCCCGCCCGCCCAGCTTCCCCTCCCGATCACGGCCCCGCCCGCCCATGTTCCCCTCCCAACTTGGCCCCGCCCGCCCAGTTTCTCCTCCCGAACCCGGCCCCGCCCGCCAAGCTTCTCCTAGCGAGCCCGGCCCCGCCCGCCCAGCTTCCCCTCCAAGCCAGGCCCCGCCCGCCCCGCTTCCCCTCCCGAGTCCTGCCCCGCCCGCCCAGTTTCTCCTCCCAGCTTGGCCCCGCCCGCCCAGCTTCCCCTCCCGAACCCGGCCCCGCCCGCCCAGCTTCTGCTAGCGAGCTCGGCCCCGCCCGCCCAGCTTCCCCTCCCAGCTTGGCCCCGCCCGCCCAGTTTCTCCTCACAGCCAGGCCCCGCCTGCCCAGTTTCTCCTCCCGAGTCCGGCCCCGCCCGCCCCGCTTCCCCTCCCAGCCAGGCCCCGCCCGCCCAGCTTCCCCTCCCGAACCCGGCCCCGCCCGCCCAGCTTCTCCTCCCAGCTAAGCCCCGCCCGCCCAGTTTCTCCTCCCAGCACGGCCCCGCCCGCCCAGTTTCTCCTCCCAGCACGGCCCCGCCCACCCAGCTTCCCCTCCCAGCCTGGCCCCGCCCGCCCAGTTTCTCCTCCCGAGTGCGGCCCCGCCCGCCCCGCTTCTCCTCCCGAGCGAGGCCCCGCCCGCCCAGCTTCCCCTCCCAGCTTGGCCCCGCCCGCCCAGCTTCCCCTCCCGAACCCGGCCCCGCCCGCCCAGCTTCTGCTAGCGAGCTCGGCCCCGCCCGCCCAACTTCCCCTCCCAGCTTGGCCCCGCCCGCCCAGTTTCTCCTCCCAGCCAGGCCCCGCCCGCCCAGTTTCTCCTCCCGAGTCCGGCCCCGCCCGCCCCGCTTCCCCTCCCGAACCCGGCCCCGCCCGCCCAGCTTCTCCTCCCAGCTTACCCCGCCCGCCCAGTTTCTCCTCCCAGC
Organism: Pelodiscus sinensis; assembly: GCF_052426305.1. NCBI lineage: Eukaryota > Metazoa > Chordata > Testudines > Trionychidae > Pelodiscus > Pelodiscus sinensis. Next base: position 1,071,511 of record NC_143066.1, on the reverse strand, counting down.
ACGGCCCCGCCCGCCCAGTTTCCCCTCCCAGCCAGGCCCCGCCCGCCCAGTTTCTCCTCCCAGCTTGGCCCCGCCCGCCCAGTTTCTCCTCCCAGCCAGGCCCCGCCCGCCCAGCTTCCCCTCCCGAACCCGGCCCCGCCCGCCCAGCTTCTGCTAGCGAGCTCGGCCCCGCCCGCCCAGCTTCCCCTCCCAGCTTGGCCCCACCCGCCCAGTTTCTCCTCCCAGCACGGCCCCGCCCACCCAGCTTCCCCTCCCAGCCTGGCCCCGCCCGCCCAGTTTCTCCTCCCGAGTGCGGCCCCGCCCGCCCCGCTTCTCCTCCCGAGTCCGGCCCCGCCCGCCCAGCTTCCCCTCCCAGCTTGGCCCCGCCCGCCCAGCTTCCCCTCCAAGCCAGGCCCCGCCCGCCCAGTTTCTCCTCCCGAGCTTGGCCCCGCCCGCCCAGCTTCCCATCCCGAGCGAGGCCCCGCCCGCCCAGTTTCTCCTCCCAGCTTGGCCCCGCCCGCCCAGCTTCCCCTCCCGAACCCGGCCCCGCCCGCCCAGCTTCTGCTAGCGAGCTCGGCCCCGCCCGCCCAGCTTCCCCTCCCAGCTTGGCCCCGCCCGCCCAGTTTCTCCTCACAGCCAGGCCCCGCCCGCCCAGTTTCTCCTCCCGAGTCCGGCCCCGCCCGCCCCGCTTCCCCTCCCAGCCAGGCCCCGCCCGCCCAGCTTCCCCTCCCGAACCCGGCCCCGCCCGCCCAGCTTCTCCTCCCAGCTAAGCCCCGCCCGCCCAGTTTCTCCTCCCAGCACGGCCCCGCCCGCCCAGTTTCTCCTCCCAGCACGGCCCCGCCCGCCCAGTTTCTCCTCCCGAGTGCGGCCCCGCCCGCCCCGCTTCTCCTCCCGAGCGAGGCCCCGCCCGCCCAGCTTCCCCTCCCAGCTTGGCCCCGCCCGCCCAGCTTCCCCTCCCGAACCCGGCCCCGCCCGCCCAGCTTCTGCTAGCGAGCTCGGCCCCGCCCGCCCAGCTTCCCCTCCCAGCTTGGCCCCGCCCGCCCAGTTTCTCCTCCCAGCCAGGCCCCGCCCGCGCAGTTTCTCCTCCCGAGTCCGGCCCCGCCCGCCCCGCTTCCCCTCCCAGCCAGGCCCCGCCCGCCCAGCTTCCCCTCCCGAACCCGGCCCCGCCCGCCCAGCTTCTCCTCCCAGCTTACCCCGCCCGCCCAGTTTCTCCTCCCAGCACGGCCCCGCCCGCCCAGTTTCTCCTCCCAGCACGGCCCCGCCCACCCAGCTTCCCCTCCCAGCCTGGCCCCGCCCGCCCAGTTTCTCCTCCCGAGTGCGGCCCCGCCCGCTCCGCTTCCCCTCCCAGCCAGGCCCCGCACGCCCAGTTTCTCCTCCCGAGTCCGGCCCCGCCCGCCCAGTTTCTCCTCCCGAGCCCGGCCCCGCCCGCCCCGCTTCGCCTCCCAGCTTGGCCCCGCCCGCCCAGTTTCTCCTCCCGAGCGAGGCCCCGCCCGCCCAGTTTCTCCTCCCGAGCGAGGCCCCGCCCGCCCAGCTTCCCCTCCCGAATCCGGCCCCGCCCGCCTATGTTCCCCTCCCAGCCAGGCCCCGCCCGCCCAGTTTCTCCTCCCAGCTTGGCCCCGCCCGCCCAGTTTCTCCTCCCAGCCAGGCCCCGCCCGCCCAGCTTCCCCTCCCAGCTTGGCCCCGCCCGCCCAGTTTCTCCTCCCAGCCAGGCCCCGCCCGCCCAGTTTCTCCTCCCAGCTTGGCCCCGCCCGCCCAGTTTCTCCTCCCAGCTTGGCCCCGCCCGCCCCGCTTCCCCTCCCAGCCAGGCCCCGCCCGCCCTGCTTCCCCTCCCGAACCCGGCCCCGCCCGCCCAGCTTCTCCTCCCAGCTTAGCCCCGCCAGCCCAGTTTCTCCTCCCAGCACGGCCCCGCCCTACCAGTTTCTCCTCCCAGCACGGCCCCGCCCACCCAGCTTCCCCTCCCAGCCTGGCCCCGCCCGCCCAGTTTCTTCTCCCGAGTGCGGCCCCGCCCGCCCCGCTTCTCCTCCCGAGTCCGGCCCCGCCCGCCCAGCTTCCCCTCCCAGCTTGGCCCCGCCCGCCCAGCTTCCCCTCCCAGCCAGGCCCCGCCCGCCCAGTTTCTCCTCCCGAGCCCGGCCCCGCCCGCTCCGCTTCCCCTCCCAGCCAGGCCCCGCCCGCCCAGTTTCTCCTCCCGAGTCCGGCCCCGCCCGCCCAGTTTCTCCTCCCGAGCCCGGCCCCGCCCGCCCCGCTTCCCCTCCCAGCTTGGCCCCGCCCGCCCAGTTTCTCCTCCCGAGCGAGGCCCCGCCCGCCCAGCTTCCCCTCCCGAATCCGGCCCCGCCCGCCCATGTTCCCCTCCCAGCCAGGCCCCGCCCGCCAGTTTCTCCACCCAGCTTGGCTCCGCCCGCCCAGCTTCCCCTCCCGATCCCGGCCCCGCCCGCCCATGTTCCCCTCCCAGCCAGGCCCCGCCCGCCCAGTTTCTCCTCCCAGCTTGGCCCCGCACGCCCAGCTTCCCCTCCCGATCCCGGACCCGCCCGCCCATGTTCCCCTCCCAGCTTGGCCCCGCCCGCCCAGTTTCTCCTCCCGAACCCGGCCCCGCCCGCCAAGCTTCTCCTAGCGAGCCCGGCCCCGCCCGCCCAGCTTCCCCTCCAAGCCAGGCCCCGCCCGCCCCGCTTCCCCTCCCGAGTCCGGCCCCGCCCGCCCAGTTTCTCCTCCCGAGCTTGGCCCCGCCCGCCCAGCTTCCCATCCCGAGCGAGGCCCCGCCCGCCCAGTTTCTCCTCCTAGCTTGGCCCCGCCCGCCCAGCTTCCCCTCCCGAACCCGGCCCCGCCCGCCCAGCTTCTGCTAGCGAGCTCGGCCCCGCCCGCCCAGCTTCCCCTCCCAGCTTGGCCCCGCCCGCCCAGTTTCTCCTCCCAGCCAGGCCCCGCCCGCCCAGTTTCTCCTCCCAGCACGGCCCCGCCCGCCCAGTTTCTCCTCCCAGCCAGGCCCCGCCCGCCCAGCTTCCCCTCCCGAACCCGGCCCCGCCCGCCCAGCTTCTGCTAGCGAGCTCGGCCCCGCCCGCCCAGCTTCCCCTCCCAGCTTGGCCCCGCCCGCCCAGTTTCTCCTCCCAGCACGGCCCCGCCCACCCAGCTTCCCCTCCCAGCCTGGCCCCGCCCGCCCAGTTTCTCCTCCCGAGTGCGGCCCCGCCCGCCCCGCTTCTCCTCCCGAGTCCGGCCCCGCCCGCCCAGCTTCCCCTCCCAGCTTGGCCCCGCCCGCCCAGTTTCTCCTCCCAGCACGGCCCCGCCCACCCAGCTTCCCCTCCCAGCCTGGCCCCGCCCGCCCAGTTTCTCCTCCCGAGTGCGGCCCCGCCCGCCCCGCTTCTCCTCCCGAGTCCGGCCCCGCCCGCCCAGCTTCCCCTCCCAGCTTGGCCCCGCCCGCCCAGTTTCTCCTCACAGCCAGGCCCCGCCCGCCCAGTTTCTCCTCCCGAGTCCGGCCCCGCCCGCCCCGCTTCCCCTCCCAGCCAGGCCCCGCCCGCCCAGCTTCCCCTCCCGAACCCGGCCCCGCCCGCCCAGCTTCTCCTCCCAGCTAAGCCCCGCCCGCCCAGTTTCTCCTCCCAGCACGGCCCCGCCCACCCAGCTTCCCCTCCCAGCCTGGCCCCGCCCGCCCAGTTTCTCCTCCCGAGTGCGGCCCCGCCCGCCCCGCTTCTCCTCCCGAGTCCGGCCCCGCCCGCCCAGCTTCCCCTCCCAGCTTGGCCCCGCCCGCCCAGTTTCTCCTCCCAGCACGGCCCCGCCCACCCAGCTTCCCCTCCCAGCCTGGCCCCGCCCGCCCAGTTTCTCCTCCCGAGTGCGGCCCCGCCCGCCCCGCTTCTCCTCCCGAGTCCGGCCCCGCCCGCCCAGCTTCCCCTCCCAGCTTGGCCCCGCCCGCCCAGTTTCTCCTCACAGCCAGGCCCCGCCCGCCCAGTTTCTCCTCCCGAGTCCGGCCCCGCCCGCCCCGCTTCCCCTCCCAGCCAGGCCCCGCCCGCCCAGCTTCCCCTCCCGAACCCGGCCCCGCCCGCCCAGCTTCTCCTCCCAGCTAAGCCCCGCCCGCCCAGTTTCTCCTCCCAGCACGGCCCCGCCCGCCCAGTTTCTCCTCCCAGCACGGCCCCGCCCACCCAGCTTCCCCTCCCAGCCTGGCCCCGCCCGCCCAGTTTCTCCTCCCGAGTGCGGCCCCGCCTGCCCCGCTTCTCCTCCCGAGCGAGGCCCCGCCCGCCCAGCTTCCCCTCCCAGCTTGGCCCCGCCCGCCCAGCTTCCCCTCCCGAACCCGGCCCCGCCCGCCCAGCTTCTGCTAGCGAGCTCGGCCCCGCCCGCCCAGCTTCCCCTCCCAGCTTGGCCCCGCCCGCCCAGTTTCTCCTCCCAGCCAGGCCCCGCCCGCCCAGTTTCTCCTCCCGAGTCCGGCCCCGCCCGCCCCGCTTCCCCTCCCAGCCAGGCCCCGCCCGCCCAGCTTCCCCTCCCGAACCCGGCCCCGCCCGCCCAGCTTCTCCTCCCAGCTTAGCCCCGCCCGCCCAGTTTCTCCTCCCAGCACGGCCCCGCCCTCCCAGTTTCTCCTCCCAGCACGGCCCCGCCCACCCAGCTTCCCCTCCCAGCCTGGCCCCGCCCGCCCAGTTTCTCCTCCCGAGTGCGGCCCCGCCCGCCCCGCTTCTCCTCCCGAGTCCGGCCCCGCCCGCCCAGCTTCCCCTCCCAGCTTGGCCCCGCCCGCCCAGCTTCCCCTCCCAGCCAGGCCCCGCCCGCCCAGTTTCTCCTCCCGAGCCCGGCCCCGCCCGCTCCGCTTCCCCTCCCAGCCAGGCCCCGCCCGCCCAGTTTCTCCTCCCGAGTCCGGCCCCGCCCGCCCAGTTTCTCCTCCCGAGCCCGGCCCCGCCCGCCCCGCTTCCCCTCCCAGCTTGGCCCCGCCCGCCCAGTTTCTCCTCCCGAGCGAGGCCCCGCCCGCCCAGCTTCCCCTCCCGAATCCGGCCCCGCCCGCCCATGTTCCCCTCCCAGCCAGGCCCCGCCCACCCAGTTTCTCCACCCAGCTTGGCTCCGCCCGCCCAGCTTCCCCTCCCGATCCCGGTCCCGCCCGCCCATGTTCCCCTCCCAGCCAGGCCCCGCCCGCCCAGTTTCTCCTCCCAGCTTGGCCCCGCACGCCCAGCTTCCCCTCCCGATCCCGGCCCCGCCCGCCCATGTTCCCCTCCCAGCTTGGCCCCGCCCGCCCAGTTTCTCCTCCCGAACCCGGCCCCGCCCGCCAAGCTTCTCCTAGCGAGCCCGGCCCCGCCCGCCCAGCTTCCCCTCCAAGCCAGGCCCCGCCCGCCCCGCTTCCCCTCCCGAGTCCGGACCCGCCCGCCCAGTTTCTCCTCCCGAGCTTGGCCCCGCCCGCCCAGCTTCCCATCCCGAGCGAGGCCCCGCCCGCCCAGTTTCTCCTCCCAGCTTGGCCCCGCCCGCCCAGCTTCCCCTCCCGAACCCGGCCCCGCCCGCCCAGCTTCTGCTAGCGAGCTCGGCCCCGCCCGCCCAGCTTCCCCTCCCAGCTTGGCCCCGCCCGCCCAGTTTCTCCTCCCAGCCAGGCCCCGCCCGCCCAGTTTCTCCTCCCGAGTCCGGCCCCGCCCGCCCCGCTTCCCCTCCCAGCCAGGCCCCGCCCGCCCAGCTTCCCCTCCCGAACCCGGCCCCGCCCGCCCAGCTTCTCCTCCCAGCTTAGCCCCGCCCGCCCAGTTTCTCCTCCCAGCACGGCCCCGCCCGCCCAGTTTCTCCTCCCAGCCAGGCCCCGCCCGCCCAGCTTCCCCTCCCGAACCCGGCCCCGCCCGCCCAGCTTCTGCTAGCGAGCTCGGCCCCGCCCGCCCAGCTTCCCCTCCCAGCTTGGCCCCGCCCGCCCAGTTTCTCCTCCCAGCACGGCCCCGCCCACCCAGCTTCCCCTCCCAGCCTGGCCCCGCCCGCCCAGTTTCTCCTCCCGAGTGCGGCCCCGCCCGCCCCGCTTCTTCTCCCGAGTCCGGCCCCGCCCGCCCAGCTTCCCCTCCCAGCTTGGCCCCGCCCGCCCAGCTTCCCCTCCCAGCCAGGCCCCGCCCGCCCAGTTTCTCCTCCCGAGCCCGGCCCCGCCCGCTCCGCTTCCCCTCCGAGCCAGGCCCCGCCCGCCCAGTTTCTCCTCCCAGCTTGGCCCCGCCCGCCCAGCTTCCCCTCCCGATCCCGGCCCCGCCCGCCCATGTTCCCCTCCCAGCCTGGCCCCGCCCGCCCAGTTTCTCCTCCCGAGCGAGGCCCCGCCCGCCCCGCTTCCCCTCCCAGCCTGGCCCCGCCCGCCCAGCTTCCCATCCCGAGCGAGGCCCCGCCCGCCCAGTTTCTCCTCCCAGCTTGGCCCCGCCCGCCCAGCTTCCCCTCCCGTACCCAGCCCCGCCCGCCAAGCTTCTCCTAGCGAGCTCGGCCCCGCCCGCCCCGCTTCCCCTCCCAGCCAGGCCCCGCCCGCCCAGTTTCTCCTCCCGAGTCCGGCCCCGCCCGCCCCGCTTCCCCTCCCAGCCTGGCCCCGCCCGCCCAGTTTCTCCTCCCGAGTCCGGCCCCGCCCGCCCCGCTTTTCCTCCCGAGTCCGGCCCCGCCCGCCCAGTTTCTCCTCCCGAGTCCGGCCCCGGCCGCCCAGTTTCTCATCCCAGCTTGGCCCCGCCCGCCCAGCTTCCCCTCCCGAGCGAGGCCCCGCCCGCCCAGTTTCTCCTCCCGAGCGAGGCCCCGCCCGCCCGCTTCCCCTCCCAGCCAGGCCCCGCCCGCCCAGCTTCCCCTCCCGAACCCGGCCCCGCCCGCCCAGCTTCTCCTCCCAGCTTAGCCCCGCCCGCCCAGCTTCTCCTCCCAGCACGGCCCCGCCCGCCCAGTTTCTCCTCCCAGCCTGGCCCCGCCCGCCCAGTTTCTCCTCCCGAGTCCGGCCCCGCCCGCCCCGCTTCTCCTCCCGAGTCCGGCCCCGCCCGCCCAGCTTCCCCTCCCGAGTCCGGCCCCGCCCGCCCAGTTTCTCCTCCCGAGCGAGGCCCCGCCCGCCCAGTTTCTCCTCCCGAGTCCGGCCCCGCCCGCCCAGCTTCCCCTCCCGAGCGAGGCCCCGCCCGCCCAGTTTCTCCTCCCGAGCGAGGCCCCGCCCGCCCAGCTTCCCCTCCCGAATCCGGCCCTGCCCGCCCATGTTCCCCTCCCAGTCAGGCCCCGCCCGCCCAGTTTCTCCTCCCAGCTTGGCCCCGCCCGCCCAGCTTCCCCTCCCGATCCCGGCCCCGCCCGCCCATGTTCCCCTCCCAGCCAGGCCCCGCCCGCCCAGTTTCTCCTCCCAGCTTGGCCCCGCCCGCCCAGCTTCCCCTCCCGATCCCGGCCCCGCCCGCCCATGTTCCCCTCCCAACTTGACCCCGCCCGCCCAGTTTCTCCTCCCGAACCCGGCCCCGCCCGCCAAGCTTCTCCTAGCGAGCCCGGCCCCGCCCGCCCAGCTTCCCCTCCAAGCCAGGCCCCGCCCGCCCCGCTTCCCCTCCCGAGTCCGGCCCCGGCCGCCCAGTTTCTCCTCCCGAGCTTGGCCCCGCCCGCCCAGCTTCCCATCCCGAGCGAGGCCCCGCCCGGCCAGTTTCTCCTCCCAGCTTGGCCCCGCCCGCCCAGCTTCCCCTCCCGAACCCGGCCCCGCCCGCCCAGCTTCCCCTCCCAGCTTGGCCCCGCCCGCCCAGTTTCTCCTCCCAGCCAGGCCCCGCCCGCCCAGCTTCCCCTCCCGAGCGAGGCCCCGCCCGCCCAGTTTCTCCTCCCAGCCAGGCCCCGCCCGCCCAGCTTCCCCTCCCGACCGAGGCCCCGCCCGCCCAGTTTCTCCTCCCGAGCGAGGCCCCGCCCGCCCAGCTTCCCCTCCCGAATCCGGCCCTGCCCGCCCATGTTCCCCTCCCAGTCAGGCCCCGCCCGCCCAGTTTCTCCTCCCAGCTTGGCCCCGCCCGCCCAGCTTCCCCTCCCGATCCCGGCCCCGCCCGCCCATGTTCCCCTCCCAGCCAGGCCCCGCCCGCCCAGTTTCTCCTCCCAGCTTGGCCCCGCCCGCCCAGCTTCCCCTCCCGATCACGGCCCCGCCCGCCCATGTTCCCCTCCCAACTTGGCCCCGCCCGCCCAGTTTCTCCTCCCGAACCCGGCCCCGCCCGCCAAGCTTCTCCTAGCGAGCCCGGCCCCGCCCGCCCAGCTTCCCCTCCAAGCCAGGCCCCGCCCGCCCCGCTTCCCCTCCCGAGTCCTGCCCCGCCCGCCCAGTTTCTCCTCCCAGCTTGGCCCCGCCCGCCCAGCTTCCCCTCCCGAACCCGGCCCCGCCCGCCCAGCTTCTGCTAGCGAGCTCGGCCCCGCCCGCCCAGCTTCCCCTCCCAGCTTGGCCCCGCCCGCCCAGTTTCTCCTCACAGCCAGGCCCCGCCTGCCCAGTTTCTCCTCCCGAGTCCGGCCCCGCCCGCCCCGCTTCCCCTCCCAGCCAGGCCCCGCCCGCCCAGCTTCCCCTCCCGAACCCGGCCCCGCCCGCCCAGCTTCTCCTCCCAGCTAAGCCCCGCCCGCCCAGTTTCTCCTCCCAGCACGGCCCCGCCCGCCCAGTTTCTCCTCCCAGCACGGCCCCGCCCACCCAGCTTCCCCTCCCAGCCTGGCCCCGCCCGCCCAGTTTCTCCTCCCGAGTGCGGCCCCGCCCGCCCCGCTTCTCCTCCCGAGCGAGGCCCCGCCCGCCCAGCTTCCCCTCCCAGCTTGGCCCCGCCCGCCCAGCTTCCCCTCCCGAACCCGGCCCCGCCCGCCCAGCTTCTGCTAGCGAGCTCGGCCCCGCCCGCCCAACTTCCCCTCCCAGCTTGGCCCCGCCCGCCCAGTTTCTCCTCCCAGCCAGGCCCCGCCCGCCCAGTTTCTCCTCCCGAGTCCGGCCCCGCCCGCCCCGCTTCCCCTCCCGAACCCGGCCCCGCCCGCCCAGCTTCTCCTCCCAGCTTACCCCGCCCGCCCAGTTTCTCCTCCCAGCACGGCCCCGCCCGCCCAGTTTCCCCTCCCAGCCAGGCCCCGCCCGCCCAGTTTCTCCTCCCAGCTTGGCCCCGCCCGCCCAGTTTCTCCTCCCAGCCAGGCCCCGCCCGCCCAGCTTCCCCTCCCGAACCCGGCCCCGCCCGCCCAGCTTCTGCTAGCGAGCTCGGCCCCGCCCGCCCAGCTTCCCCTCCCAGCTTGGCCCCACCCGCCCAGTTTCTCCTCCCAGCACGGCCCCGCCCACCCAGCTTCCCCTCCCAGCCTGGCCCCGCCCGCCCAGTTTCTCCTCCCGAGTGCGGCCCCGCCCGCCCCGCTTCTCCTCCCGAGTCCGGCCCCGCCCGCCCAGCTTCCCCTCCCAGCTTGGCCCCGCCCGCCCAGCTTCCCCTCCAAGCCAGGCCCCGCCCGCCCAGTTTCTCCTCCCGAGCCCGGCCCCGCCCGCTCCGCTTCCCCTCCCAGCCAGGCCCCGCCCGCCCAGTTTCTCCTCCCGAGTCCGGCCCCGCCCGCCCAGTTTCTCCTCCCGAGCCCGGCCCCGCCCGCCCAGCTTCTCCTCCCAGCTTAGCCCCTCCCGCCCAGTTTCTCCTCCCAGCACGGCCCCGCCCGCCCAGTTTCTCCTCCCAGCACGGCCCCGCCCACCCTGCTTCCCCTCCCAGCCTGGCCCCGCCCGCCCAGTTTCTCCTCCCGAGTGCGGCCCCGCCCGCTCCGCTTCCCCTCCCAGCCGGGCCCCGCCCGCCCAGTTTCTCCTCCCGAGTCCGGCCCCGCCCGCCCAGTTTCTCCTCCCGAGCCCGGCCCCGCCCGCCCAGTTTCTCCTCCCGAGCGAGGCCCCGCCCGCCCAGCTTCCCCTCCGGAATCCGGCCCCGCCCGCCCATGTTCCCCTCCCAGCCAGGCCCCGCCCGCCCAGTTTCTCCTCCCAGCTTGGCCCCGCCCGCCCAGTTTCTCCTCCCAGCCAGGCCCCGCCCGCCCAGCTTCCCCTCCCAGCTTGGCCCCGCCCGCCCAGTTTCTCCTCCCAGCCAGGCCCCGCCCGCCCAGTTTCTCCTCCCAGCTTGGCCCCGCCCGCCCAGTTTCTCCTCCCGAGCCCGGCCCCGCCCGCCCCGCTTCCCCTCCCAGCTTGGCCCCGCCCGCCCAGTTTCTCCTCCCGAGCGCGGCCCCGCCCGCCCAGTTTCTCCTCCCGAGCGAGGCCCCGCCCGCCCAGCTTCCCCTCCCGAATCCGGCCCCGCCCGCCCATGTTCCCCTCCCAGCCAGGCCCCGCCCGCCCAGTTTCTCCTCCCAGCTTGGCCCCGCCCGCCCAGCTTCCCCTCCCGATCCCGGCCCCGCCCGCCCATGTTCCCCTCCCAGCTTGGCCCCGCCCGCCCAGTTTCTCCTCCCGAACCCGGCCCCGCCCGCCCAGCTTCTCCTCACAGCTTAGCCCCGCCCGCCCAGTTTCTCCTCCCAGCACGGCCCCGCCCGCCCAGTTTCTCCTCCCAGCCAGGCCCCGCCCGCCCAGCTTCCCCTCCCGAACCCGGCCTCGCCCGCCCAGCTTCTGCTAGCGAGCTCGGCCCCGCCCGCCCAGCTTCCCCTCCCAGCTTGGCCCCGCCCGCCCAGTTTCTCCTCCCGAGCTCGGCCCCGCCCGCCCCGCTTCCCCTCCCAGCTTGGCCCCGCCCGCCCCGCTTCCCATCCCGAGCGAGGCCCCGCCCGCCCAGTTTCTCCTCCCAGCTTGGCCCCGCCCGCCCAGCTTCCCCTCTGTGACGTAGTGGGGGTACTTGCTGGGCTGTGGTGACCCCTGCTGTCTGGAGCAAGACCCAGCAGGGAAAACCTCGCTAGGCAGAGATAAGGCCAAACTGGTTGAACCAGTGGCCAGACACCCCCCATGGAGAGGAACAAAGGAAGGTGGATGCTGCCCTGACTGCGGGGGCAGGGCTGGAGGGGAATTTAGTTAGACTGTGGAAGAGCATGGAGGAGAGCCTAGGGGAAGGGGCTGGAGTTTAGGGGCCCAGTCTCCCCCATCTCAAGGGGGCCTGAGGCATCCTAGCCCAGTTCCTGTAACCAGATTACATCTGTGCTGCGCTGAGCTGGAGGAGCAATAAACCACCCTCAATTCCACTGGCTGGTGCAGTCTGTTTGTGCCATTTCGGGGTGCAGGAGACGGGGAACCCCCAACGCGCCGTCACACCCTCCCGAACCCGGCCCCGCCCACCCAGCTTCTGCTAGCGAGCTCGGCCCCGCCCGCCCAGCTTCCCCTCCCAGCTTGGCCCCGCCCGCCCAGTTTCTCCTCCCGAGTTCGGCCCCGCCCGCCCCGCTTCCCCTCCCAGCCAGGCCCCGCCCGCCCAGCTTCCCCTCCCGAACCCGGCCCCGCCCGCCCAGCTTCTCCTCCCAGCTTAGCCCCGCCCGCCCAGTTTCTCCTCCCGAGCGAGGCCCCGCCCGCCCCGCTTCCCCTCCCAGCCTGGCCCCGCCCGCCCAGCTTCCCATCCCGAGCGAGGCCCCGCCCGCCCAGTTTCTCCTCCCAGCTTGGCCCCGCCCGCCCAGCTTCCCCTCCCGTACCCAGCCCCGCCCGCCAAGCTTCTCCTAGCGAGCTCGGCCCCGCCTGCCCCGCTTCCCCTCCCAGCCAGGCCCCGCCCGCCCAGTTTCTCCTCCCGAGTCCGGCCCCGCCCGCCCCGCTTCCCCTCCCAGCCTGGCCCCGCCCGCCCAGTTTCTCCTCCCGAGTCCGGCCCCGCCCGCCCAGTTTCTCCTCCCAGCTTGGCCCCGCCCGCCCAGCTTCCCCTCCCGATCCCGGCCCCGCCCGCCCATGTTCCCCTCCCAGTCAGGCCCCGCCCGCCCAGTTTCTCCTCCCAGCATGGCCCCGCCCGCCCAGCTTCCCCTCCCGATCCCGGCCCCGCCCGCCCATGTTCCCCTCCCAGCCAGGCCCCGCCCGCCCAGTTTCTCCTCCCAGCTTGGCCCCGCCCGCCCAGCTTCCCCTCCCGATCCCGGCCCCGCCCGCCCATGTTCCCCTCCCAACTTGGCCCCGCCCGCCCAGTTTCTCCTCCCGAACCCGGCCCCGCCCGCCAAGCTTCTCCTAGCGAGCCCGGCCCCGCCCGCCCAGCTTCCCCTCCAAGCCAGGCCCCGCCCGCCCCGCTTCCCCTCCCGAGTCCGGCCCCGCCCGCCCAGTTTCTCCTCCCGAGCTTGGCCCCGCCCGCCCAGCTTCCCATCCCGAGCGAGGCCCCGCCCGGCCAGTTTCTCCTCCCAGCTTGGCCCCGCCCGCCCAGCTTCCCCTCCCGAACCCGGCCCCGCCCGCCCAGCTTCTGCTAGCGAGCTCGGCCCCGCCCGCCCAGCTTCCCCTCCCAGCTTGGCCCCGCCCGCCCAGTTTCTCCTCCCAGCCAGGCCCCGCCCGCCCAGCTTCCCCTCCCGAGCGAGGCCCCGCCCGCCCAGTTTCTCCTCCCAGCCAGGCCCCGCCCGCCCAGCTTCCCCTCCCGAGCGAGGCCCCGCCCGCCCAGTTTCTCCGCCCGAGCGAGGCCCCGCCCGCCCAGCTTCCCCTCCCGAATCCGGCCCTGCCCGCCCATGTTCCCCTCCCAGTCAGGCCCCGCCCGCCCAGTTTCTCCTCCCAGCTTGGCCCCGCCCGCCCAGCTTCCCCTCCCGATCCCGGCCCCGCCCGCCCATGTTCCCCTCCCAGCCAGGCCCCGCCCGCCCAGTTTCTCCTCCCAGCTTGGCCCCGCCCGCCCAGCTTCCCCTCCCGATCCCGGCCCCGCCCGCCCATGTTCCCCTCCCAACTTGGCCCCGCCCGCCCAGTTTCTCCTCCCGAACCCGGCCCCGCCCGCCAAGCTTCTCCTAGCGAGCCCGGCCCCGCCAGCCCAGCTTCCCCTCCAAGCCAGGCCCCGCCCGCCCCGCTTCCCCTCCCGAGTCCTGCCCCGGCCGCCCAGTTTCTCCTCCCGAGCTTGGCCCCGCCCGCCCAGCTTCCCATCCCGAGCGAGGCCCCGCCCGCCCAGTTTCTCCTCCCAGCTTGGCCCCGCCCGCCCAGCTTCCCCACCCGAACCCGGCCCCGCCCGCCCAGCTTCTGCTAGCGAGCTCGGCCCCGCCCGCCCAGCTTCCCCTCCCAGCTTGGCCCCGCCCGCCCAGTTTCTCCTCCCGAGCGAGGCCCCGCCCGCCCAGCTTCCCCTCCCGACCCCGGCCCCGCCACCCAGTTTCTCCTCCCAGCCTGGCCCCGCCCGCCCAGTTTCTCCTCCCGAGTCCGGCCCCGCCCGCCCCGCTTCTCCTCCCGAGTCCGGCCCCGCCCGCCCAGCTTCCCCTCCCAGCTTGGCCCCGCCCGCCCAGCTTCCCCTCCCGAGTCCGGCCCCGCCCGCCCAGTTTCTCCTCCCGAGCGAGGCCCCGCCCGCCCAGTTTCCCCTCCCGAACCCGGCCCCGCCCGCCCAGCTTCCCCTCCCGAGTCCGGCCCCGCCCGCCCAGTTTCTCCTCCCGAGCGAGGCCCCGCCCGCCCAGCTTCCCCTCCCGAGCGAGGCCCCGCCCGCCCAGTTTCTCCTCCCGAGCGAGGCCCCGCCCGCCCAGCTTCCCCTCCCGAAGCCGGCCCTGCCCGCCCATGTTCCCCTCCCAGTCAGGCCCCGCCCGCCCAGTTTCTCCTCCCAGCTTGGCCCCGCCCGCCCAGCTTCCCCTCCCGATCCCGGCCCCGCCCGCCCATGTTCCCCTCCCAGCCAGGCCCCGCCCGCCAAGTTTCTCCTCCCAGCTTGGCCCCGCCCGCCCAGCTTCCCCTCCCGATCCCGGCCCCGCCCGCCCATGTTCCCCTCCCAACTTGGCCCCGCCCGCCCAGTTTCTCCTCCCGAGTCCGGCCCCGCCCGCCCCGCTTCTCCTCCCGAGTCCGGCCCCGCCCGCCCAGCTTCCCCTCCCAGCTTGGCCCCGCCCGCCCAGCTTCTCCTCCCGAGTCCGGCCCCGCCCGCCCAGTTTCTCCTCCCAGCTTGGCCCCGCCCGCCCAGCTTCTCCTCCCGAGTCCGGCCCCGCCCGCCCCGCTTCCCCTCCCAGCCAGGCCCCGCCCGCCCAGCTTCCCCTCCCGAACCCGGCCCCGCCCGCCCAGCTTCTACTCCCAGCTAAGCCCCGCTCGCCCAGTTTCTCCTCCCAGCCTGGCCCCGCCCGCCCAGTTTCTCCTCCCGAGTGCGGCCCTGCCCGCCCCGCTTCTCCTCCCAGCTTGGCCCCGCCCGCCCCGCTTCCCATCCCGAGCGAGGCCCCGCCCGCCCAGTTTCTCCTCCCAGCTTGGCCCCGCCCGCCCAGCTTCCCCTCCCAGCCTGGCCCCGCCCGCCCAGTTTCTCCTCCCGAGTGCGGCCCCGCCCGCCCCGCTTCTCCTCCCGAGCGAGGCCCCGCCCGCCCAGCTTCCCCTCCCAGCTTGGCCCCGCCCGCCCAGCTTCCCCTCCCGAACCCGGCCCCGCCCGCCCAGCTTCTCCTCACAGCTTAGCCCCGCCCGCCCAGTTTCTCCTCCCAGCACGGCCCCGCCCGCCCCCCCCAGTTTCTCCTCCCAGCCAGGCCCCGCCCGCCCAGCTTCCCCTCCCGAACCCGGCCCCGCCCGCCCAGCTTCTGCTAGCGAGCTCGGCCCCGCCCGCCCAGCTTCCCCTCCCAGCTTGGCCCCGCCCGCCCAGTTTCTCCTCCCGAGCTCGGCCCCGCCCGCCCAGCTTCCCCTCCCAGCTTGGCCCCGCCCGCCCAGCTTCCCCTCCCGAACCCGGCCCCGCCCGCCCAGCTTCTCCTCCCAGCTAAGCCCCGCCCGCCCAGTTTCTCCTCCCAGCACGGCCCCGCCCGCCCAGTTTCTCCTCCCAGCACGGCCCCGCCCACCCAGCTTCCCCTCCCAGCCTGGCCCCGCCCGCCCAGTTTCTCCTCCCGAGTGCGGCCCCGCCCGCCCCGCTTCTCCTCCCGAGCGAGGCCCCGCCCGCCCAGCTTCCCCTCCCAGCTTGGCCCCGCCCGCCCAGCTTCTGCTAGCGAGCTCGGCCCCGCCCGCCCAACTTCCCCTCCCAGCTTGGCCCCGCCCGCCCAGTTTCTCCTCCCAGCCAGGCCCCGCCCGCCCAGTTTCTCCTCCCGAGTCCGGCCCCGCCCGCCCCGCTTCCCCTCCCAGCCAGGCCCCGCCCGCCCAGCTTCCCCTCCCGAACCCGGCCCCGCCCGCCCAGCTTCTCCTCCCAGCTTGGCCCCGCCCGCCCAGTTTCTCCTCCCAGCCAGGCCCCGCCCGCCCAGCTTCCCCTCCCGAACCCGGCCCCGCCCGCCCAGCTTCTGCTAGCGAGCTCGGCCCCGCCCGCCCAGTTTCCCCTCCCAGCCAGGCCCCGCCCGCCCAGTTTCTCCTCCCAGCTTGGCCCCGCCCGCCCAGTTTCTCCTCCCAGCCAGGCCCCGCCCGCCCAGCTTCCCCTCCCGAACCCGGCCCCGCCCGCCCAGCTTCTGCTAGCGAGCTCGGCCCCGCCCGCCCAGCTTCCCCTCCCAGCTTGGCCCCACCCGCCCAGTTTCTCCTCCCAGCACGGCCCCGCCCACCCAGCTTCCCCTCCCAGCCTGGCCCCGCCCGCCCAGTTTCTCCTCCCGAGTGCGGCCCCGCCCGCCCCGCTTCTCCTCCCGAGTCCGGCCCCGCCCGCCCAGCTTCCCCTCCCAGCTTGGCCCCGCCCGCCCAGCTTCCCCTCCAAGCCAGGCCCCGCCCGCCCAGTTTCTCCTCCCGAGCCCGGCCCCGCCCGCTCCGCTTCCCCTCCCAGCCAGGCCCCGCCCGCCCAGTTTCTCCTCCCGAGTCCGGCCCCGCCCGCCCAGTTTCTCCTCCCGAGCCCGGCCCCGCCCGCCCAGCCTCCCCTCCCAGCTTAGCCCCGCCCGCCCAGTTTCTCCTCCCAGCACGGCCCCGCCCGCCCAGTTTCTCCTCCCAGCACGGCCCCGCCCGCCCTGCTTCCCCCCCCAGCCTGGCCCCGCCCGCCCAGTTTCTCCTCCCGAGTGCGGCCCCGCCCGCTCCGCTTCCCCTCCCAGCCGGGCCCCGCCCGCCCAGTTTCTCCTCCCGAGTCCGGCCCCGCCCGCCCAGTTTCTCCTCCCGAGCCCGGCCCCGCCCGCCCAGTTTCTCCTCCCGAGCGAGGCCCCGCCCGCCCAGCTTCCCCTCCGGAATCCGGCCCCGCCCGCCCATGTTCCCCTCCCAGCCAGGCCCCGCCCGCCCAGTTTCTCCTCCCAGCTTGGCCCCGCCCGCCCAGTTTCTCCTCCCAGCCAGGCCCCGCCCGCCCAGCTTCCCCTCCCAGCTTGGCCCCGCCCGCCCAGTTTCTCCTCCCAGCCAGGCCCCGCCCGCCCAGTTTCTCCTCCCAGCTTGGCCCCGCCCGCCCAGTTTCTCCTCCCAGCTTGGCCCCGCCCGCCCAGTTTCTCCTCCCGAGCCCGGCCCCGCCCGCCCCGCTTCCCCTCCCAGCTTGGCCCCGCCCGCCCAGTTTCTCCTCCCGAGCGCGGCCCCGCCCGCCCAGTTTCTCCTCCCGAGCGAGGCCCCGCCCGCCCAGCTTCCCCTCCCGAATCCGGCCCCGCCCGCCCATGTTCCCCTCCCAGCCAGGCCCCGCCCGCCCAGTTTCTCCTCCCAGCTTGGCCCCGCCCGCCCAGCTTCCCCTCCCGATCCCGGCCCCGCCCGCCCATGTTCCCCTCCCAGCTTGGCCCCGCCCGCCCAGTTTCTCCTCCCGAACCCGGCCCCGCCCGCCCAGCTTCTCCTCACAGCTTAGCCCCGCCCGCCCAGTTTCTCCTCCCAGCACGGCCCCGCCCGCCCAGTTTCTCCTCCCAGCCAGGCCCCGCCCGCCCAGCTTCCCCTCCCGAACCCGGCCTCGCCCGCCCAGCTTCTGCTAGCGAGCTCGGCCCCGCCCGCCCAGCTTCCCCTCCCAGCTTGGCCCCGCCCGCCCAGTTTCTCCTCCCGAGTCCGGCCCCGCCCGCCCCGCTTCCCCTCCCAGCCAGGCCCCGCCCGCCCAGCTTCCCCTCCCGAACCCGGCCCCGCCCGCCCAGCTTCTCCTCCCAGCTTACCCCGCCCGCCCAGTTTCTCCTCCCAGCACGGCCCCGCCCGCCCAGTTTCCCCTCCCAGCCAGGCCCCGCCCGCCCAGTTTCTCCTCCCAGCTTGGCCCCGCCCGCCCAGTTTCTCCTCCCAGCTTGGCCCCGCCCGCCCAGTTTCTCCTCCCAGCCAGGCCCCGCCCGCCCAGCTTCCCCTCCCGAACCCGGCCCCGCCCGCCCAGCTTCTGCTAGCGAGCTCGGCCCCGCCCGCCCAGCTTCCCCTCCCAGCTTGGCCCCACCCGCCCAGTTTCTCCTCCCAGCACGGCCCCGCCCACCCAGCTTCCCCTCCCAGCCTGGCCCCGCCCGCCCAGTTTCTCCTCCCGAGTGCGGCCCCGCCCGCCCCGCTTCTCCTCCCGAGTCCGGCCCCGCCCGCCCAGCTTCCCCTCCCAGCTTGGCCCCGCCCGCCCAGCTTCCCCTCCAAGCCCGGCCCCGCCCGCCCAGTTTCTCCTCCCGAGCCCGGCCCCGCCCGCTCCGCTTCCCCTCCCAGCCAGGCCCCGCCCGCCCAGTTTCTCCTCCCGAGTCCGGCCCCGCCCGCCCAGTTTCTCCTCCCGAGCCCGGCCCCGCCCGCCCAGCTTCTCCTCCCAGCTTAGCCCCGCCCGCCCAGTTTCTCCTCCCAGCACGGCCCCGCCCGCCCAGTTTCTCCTCCCAGCACGGCCCCGCCCACCCTGCTTCCCCTCCCAGCCTGGCCCCGCCCGCCCAGTTTCTCCTCCCGAGTGCGGCCCCGCCCGCTCCGCTTCCCCTCCCAGCCGGGCCCCGCCCGCCCAGTTTCTCCTCCCGAGTCCGGCCCCGCCCGCCCAGTTTCTCCTCCCGAGCCCGGCCCCGCCCGCCCAGTTTCTCCTCCCGAGCGAGGCCCCGCCCGCCCAGCTTCCCCTCCGGAATCCGGCCCCGCCCGCCCATGTTCCCCTCCCAGCCAGGCCCCGCCCGCCCAGTTTCTCCTCCCAGCTTGGCCCCGCCCGCCCAGTTTCTCCTCCCAGCCAGGCCCCGCCCGCCCAGCTTCCCCTCCCAGCTTGGCCCCGCCCGCCCAGTTTCTCCTCCCAGCCAGGCCCCGCCCGCCCAGTTTCTCCTCCCAGCTTGGCCCCGCCCGCCCAGTTTCTCCTCCCAGCTTGGCCCCGCCCGCCCAGTTTCTCCTCCCGAGCCCGGCCCCGCCCGCCCCGCTTCCCCTCCCAGCTTGGCCCCGCCCGCCCAGTTTCTCCTCCCGAGCGCGGCCCCGCCCGCCCAGTTTCTCCTCCCGAGCGAGGCCCCGCCCGCCCAGCTTCCCCTCCCGAATCCGGCCCCGCCCGCCCATGTTCCCCTCCCAGCCAGGCCCCGCCCGCCCAGTTTCTCCTCCCAGCTTGGCCCCGCCCGCCCAGCTTCCCCTCCCGATCCCGGCCCCGCCCGCCCATGTTCCCCTCCCAGCTTGGCCCCGCCCGCCCAGTTTCTCCTCCCGAACCCGGCCCCGCCCGCCCAGCTTCTCCTCACAGCTTAGCCCCGCCCGCCCAGTTTCTCCTCCCAGCACGGCCCCGCCCGCCCCGTTTCTCCTCCCAGCCAGGCCCCGCCCGCCCAGCTTCCCCTCCCGAACCCGGCCTCGCCCGCCCAGCTTCTGCTAGCGAGCTCGGCCCCGCCCGCCCAGCTTCCCCTCCCAGCTTGGCCCCGCCCGCCCAGTTTCTCCTCCCGAGCTCGGCCCCGCCCGCCCCGCTTCCCCTCCCAGCTTGGCCCCGCCCGCCCCGCTTCCCATCCCGAGCGAGGCCCCGCCCGCCCAGTTTCTCCTCCCAGCTTGGCCCCGCCCGCCCAGCTTCCCCTCCCGAACCCGGCCCCGCCCACCCAGCTTCTGCTAGCGAGCTCGGCCCCGCCCGCCCAGCTTCCCCTCCCAGCTTGGCCGCGCCCGCCCAGTTTCTCCTCCCGAGTTCGGCCCCGCCCGCCCCGCTTCCCCTCCCAGCCAGGCCCCGCCCGCCCAGCTTCCCCTCCCGAACCCGGCCCCGCCCGCCCAGCTTCTCCTCCCAGCTTAGCCCCGCCCGCCCAGTTTCTCCTCCCGAGCGAGGCCCCGCCCGCCCCGCTTCCCCTCCCAGCCTGGCCCCGCCCGCCCAGCTTCCCATCCCGAGCGAAGCCCCGCCCGCCCAGTTTCTCCTCCCAGCTTGGCCCCGCCCGCCCAGCTTCCCCTCCCGTACCCAGCCCCGCCCGCCAAGCTTCTCCTAGCGAGCTCGGCCCCGCCCGCCCCGCTTCCCCTCCCAGCCAGGCCCCGCCCGCCCAGTTTCTCCTCCCGAGTCCGGCCCCGCCCGCCCCGCTTCCCCTCCCAGCCTGGCCCCGCCCGCCCAGTTTCTCCTCCCGAGTCCGGCCCCGCCCGCCCAGTTTCTCCTCCCGAGCGAGGCCCCGCCCGCCCAGCTTCCCCTCCCGAATCCGGCCCTGCCCGCCCATGTTCCCCTCCCAGTCAGGCCCCGCCCGCCCAGTTTCTCCTCCCAGCTTGGCCCCGCCCGCCCAGCTTCCCCTCCCGATCCCGGCCCCGCCCGCCCATGTTCCCCTCCCAGCCAGGCCCCGCCCGCCCAGTTTCTCCTCCCAGCTTGGCCCCGCCCGCCCAGCTTCCCCTCCCGATCCCGGCCCCGCCCGCCCATGTTCCCCTCCCAACTTGGCCCCGCCCGCCCAGTTTCTCCTCCCGAACCCGGCCCCGCCCGCCAAGCTTCTCCTAGCGAGCCCGGCCCCGCCCGCCCAGCTTCCCCTCCAAGCCAGGCCCCGCCCGCCCCGCTTCCCCTCCCGAGTCCGGCCCCGCCCGCCCAGTTTCTCCTCCGAGCTTGGCCCCGCCCGCCCAGCTTCCCATCCCGAGCGAGGCCCCGCCCGGCCAGTTTCTCCTCCCAGCTTGGCCCCGCCCGCCCAGCTTCCCCTCCCGAACCCGGCCCCGCCCGCCCAGCTTCTGCTAGCGAGCTCGGCCCCGCCCGCCCAGCTTCCCCTCCCAGCTTGGCCCCGCCCGCCCAGTTTCTCCTCCCAGCCAGGCCCCGCCCGCCCAGCTTCCCCTCCCGAGCGAGGCCCCGCCCGCCCAGTTTCTCCTCCCAGCCAGGCCCCGCCCGCCCAGCTTCCCCTCCCGAGCGAGGCCCCGCCCGCCCAGCTTCCCCTCCCGAATCCGGCCCTGCCCGCCCATGTTCCCCTCCCAGTCAGGCCCCGCCCGCCCAGTTTCTCCTCCCAGCTTGGCCCCGCCCGCCCAGCTTCCCCTCCCGATCCCGGCCCCGCCCGCCCATGTTCCCCTCCCAGCCAGGCCCCGCCCGCCCAGTTTCTCCTCCCAGCTTGACCCCGCCCGCCCAGTTTCTCCTCCCGAACCCGGCCCCGCCCGCCAAGCTTCTCCTAGCGAGCCCGGCCCCGCCCGCCCAGCTTCCCCTCCAAGCCAGGCCCCGCCCGCCCCGCTTCCCCTCCCGAGTCCGGCCCCGGCCGCCCAGTTTCTCCTCCCGAGCTTGGCCCCGCCCGCCCAGCTTCCCATCCCGAGCGAGGCCCCGCCCGGCCAGTTTCTCCTCCCAGCTTGGCCCCGCCCGCCCAGCTTCCCCTCCCGAACCCGGCCCCGCCCGCCCAGCTTCCCCTCCCAGCTTGGCCCCGCCCGCCCAGTTTCTCCTCCCAGCCAGGCCCCGCCCGCCCAGCTTCCCCTCCCGAGCGAGGCCCCGCCCGCCCAGTTTCTCCTCCCAGCCAGGCCCCGCCCGCCCAGCTTCCCCTCCCGACCGAGGCCCCGCCCGCCCAGTTTCTCCTCCCGAGCGAGGCCCCGCCCGCCCAGCTTCCCCTCCCGAATCCGGCCCTGCCCGCCCATGTTCCCCTCCCAGTCAGGCCCCGCCCGCCCAGTTTCTCCTCCCAGCTTGGCCCCGCCCGCCCAGCTTCCCCTCCCGATCCCGGCCCCGCCCGCCCATGTTCCCCTCCCAGCCAGGCCCCGCCCGCCCAGTTTCTCCTCCCAGCTTGGCCCCGCCCGCCCAGCTTCCCCTCCCGATCACGGCCCCGCCCGCCCATGTTCCCCTCCCAACTTGGCCCCGCCCGCCCAGTTTCTCCTCCCGAACCCGGCCCCGCCCGCCAAGCTTCTCCTAGCGAGCCCGGCCCCGCCCGCCCAGCTTCCCCTCCAAGCCAGGCCCCGCCCGCCCCGCTTCCCCTCCCGAGTCCTGCCCCGCCCGCCCAGTTTCTCCTCCCAGCTTGGCCCCGCCCGCCCAGCTTCCCCTCCCGAACCCGGCCCCGCCGCCCAGCTTCTGCTAGCGAGCTCGGCCCCGCCCGCCCAGCTTCCCTCCCAGCTTGGCCCCGCCCGCCCAGTTTCTCCTCACAGCCAGGCCCCGCCTGCCCAGTTTCTCCTCCCGAGTCCGGCCCCGCCCGCCCCGCTTCCCCTCCCAGCCAGGCCCCGCCCGCCCAGCTTCCCCTCCCGAACCCGGCCCCGCCCGCCCAGCTTCTCCTCCCAGCTAAGCCCCGCCCGCCCAGTTTCTCCTCCCAGCACGGCCCCGCCCGCCCAGTTTCTCCTCCCAGCACGGTCCCGCCCACCCAGCTTCCCCTCCCAGCCTGGCCCCGCCCGCCCAGTTTCTCCTCCCGAGTGCGGCCCCGCCCGCCCCGCTTCTCCTCCCGAGCGAGGCCCCGCCCGCCCAGCTTCCCCTCCCAGCTTGGCCCCGCCCGCCCAGCTTCCCCTCCCGAACCCGGCCCCGCCCGCCCAGCTTCTGCTAGCGAGCTCGGCCCCGCCCGCCCAACTTCCCCTCCCAGCTTGGCCCCGCCCGCCCAGTTTCTCCTCCCAGCCAGGCCCCGCCCGCCCAGTTTCTCCTCCCGAGTCCGGCCCCGCCCGCCCGCTTCCCCTCCCAGCCAGGCCCCGCCCGCCCAGCTTCCCCTCCCGAACCCGGCCCCGCCCGCCCAGCTTCTCCTCCCAGCTTACCCCGCCCCCCCAGTTTCTCCTCCCAGCACGGCCCCGCCCGCCCAGTTTCCCCTCCCAGCCAGGCCCCGCCCGCCCAGTTTCTCCTCCCAGCTTGGCCCCGCCCGCCCAGTTTCTCCTCCCAGCCAGGCCCCGCCCGCCCAGCTTCCCCTCCCGAACCCGGCCCCGCCCGCCCAGCTTCTGCTAGCGAGCTCGGCCCCGCCCGCCCAGCTTCCCCTCCCAGCTTGGCCCCACCCGCCCAGTTTCTCCTCCCAGCACGGCCCCGCCCACCCAGCTTCCCCTCCCAGCCTGGCCCCGCCCGCCCAGTTTCTCCTCCCGAGTGCGGCCCCGCCCGCCCCGCTTCTCCTCCCGAGTCCGGCCCCGCCCGCCCAGCTTCCCCTCCCAGCTTGGCCCCGCCCGCCCAGCTTCCCCTCCAAGCCAGGCCCCGCCCGCCCAGTTTCTCCTCCCGAGCCCGGCCCCGCCCGCTCCGCTTCCCCTCCCAGCCAGGCCCCGCCCGCCCAGCTTCCCCTCCCGAACCCGGCCCCGCCCGCCCAGCTTCTCCTCCCAGCTTAGCCCCGCCCGCCCAGTTTCTCCTCCCGAGCGAGGCCCCGCCCGCCCCGCTTCCCCTCCCAGCCTGGCCCCGCCCGCCCAGCTTCCCATCCCGAGCGAGGCCCCGCCCGCCCAGTTTCTCCTCCCAGCTTGGCCCCGCCCGCCCAGCTTCCCCTCCCGTACCCAGCCCCGCCCGCCAAGCTTCTCCTAGCGAGCTCGGCCCCGCCTGCCCCGCTTCCCCTCCCAGCCAGGCCCCGCCCGCCCAGTTTCTCCTCCCGAGTCCGGCCCCGCCCGCCCCGCTTCCCCTCCCAGCCTGGCCCCGCCCGCCCAGTTTCTCCTCCCGAGTCCGGCCCCGCCCGCCCAGTTTCTCCTCCCAGCTTGGCCCCGCCCGCCCAGCTTCCCCTCCCGATCCCGGCCCCGCCCGCCCATGTTCCCCTCCCAGTCAGGCCCCGCCCGCCCAGTTTCTCCTCCCAGCATGGCCCCGCCCGCCCAGCTTCCCCTCCCGATCCCGGCCCCGCCCGCCCATGTTCCCCTCCCAGCCAGGCCCCGCCCGCCCAGTTTCTCCTCCCAGCTTGGCCCCGCCCGCCCAGCTTCCCCTCCCGATCCCGGCCCCGCCCGCCCATGTTCCCCTCCCAACTTGGCCCCGCCCGCCCAGTTTCTCCTCCCGAACCCGGCCCCGCCCGCCAAGCTTCTCCTAGCGAGCCCGGCCCCGCCCGCCCAGCTTCCCCTCCAAGCCAGGCCCCGCCCGCCCCGCTTCCCCTCCCGAGTCCGGCCCCGCCCGCCCAGTTTCTCCTCCCGAGCTTGGCCCCGCCCGCCCAGCTTCCCATCCCGAGCGAGGCCCCGCCCGGCCAGTTTCTCCTCCCAGCTTGGCCCCGCCCGCCCAGCTTCCCCTCCCGAACCCGGCCCCGCCCGCCCAGCTTCTGCTAGCGAGCTCGGCCCCGCCCGCCCAGCTTCCCCTCCCAGCTTGGCCCCGCCCGCCCAGTTTCTCCTCCCAGCCAGGCCCCGCCCGCCCAGCTTCCCCTCCCGAGCGAGGCCCCGCCCGCCCAGTTTCTCCTCCCAGCCAGGCCCCGCCCGCCCAGCTTCCCCTCCCGAGCGAGGCCCCGCCCGCCCAGTTTCTCCGCCCGAGCGAGGCCCCGCCCGCCCAGCTTCCCCTCCCGAATCCGGCCCTGCCCGCCCATGTTCCCCTCCCAGTCAGGCCCCGCCCGCCCAGTTTCTCCTCCCAGCTTGGCCCCGCCCGCCCAGCTTCCCCTCCCGATCCCGGCCCCGCCCGCCCATGTTCCCCTCCCAGCCAGGCCCCGCCCGCCCAGTTTCTCCTCCCAGCTTGGCCCCGCCCGCCCAGCTTCCCCTCCCGATCCCGGCCCCGCCCGCCCATGTTCCCCTCCCAACTTGGCCCCGCCCGCCCAGTTTCTCCTCCCGAACCCGGCCCCGCCCGCCAAGCTTCTCCTAGCGAGCCCGGCCCCGCCAGCCCAGCTTCCCCTCCAAGCCAGGCCCCGCCCGCCCCGCTTCCCCTCCCGAGTCCTGCCCCGGCCGCCCAGTTTCTCCTCCCGAGCTTGGCCCCGCCCGCCCAGCTTCCCATCCCGAGCGAGGCCCCGCCCGCCCAGTTTCTCCTCCCAGCTTGGCCCCGCCCGCCCAGCTTCCCCTCCCGAACCCGGCCCCGCCCGCCCAGCTTCTGCTAGCGAGCTCGGCCCCGCCCGCCCAGCTTCCCCTCCCAGCTTGGCCCCGCCCGCCCATGTTCCCCTCCCAACTTGGCCCCGCCCGCCCAGTTTCTCCTCCCGAGTCCGGCCCCGCCCGCCCCGCTTCTCCTCCCGAACCCGGCCCCGCCCGCCCAGCTTCTGCTAGCGAGCTCGGCCCCGCCCGCCCAGCTTCCCCTCCCGATCCCGGCCCCGCCCGCCCATGTTCCCCTCCCAACTTGGCCCCGCCCGCCCAGTTTCTCCTCCCGAGTCCGGCCCCGCCCGCCCCGCTTCTCCTCCCGAGTCCGGCCCCGCCCGCCCAGCTTCCCCTCCCAGCTTGGCCCCGCCCGCCCAGCTTCTCCTCCCGAGTCCGGCCCCGCCCGCCCAGTTTCTCCTCCCAGCTTGGCCCCGCCCGCCCAGCTTCTCCTCCCGAGTCCGGCCCCGCCCGCCCCGCTTCCCCTCCCAGCCAGGCCCCGCCCGCCCAGCTTCCCCTCCCGAACCCGGCCCCGCCCGCCCAGCTTCTACTCCCAGCTAAGCCCCGCTCGCCCAGTTTCTCCTCCCAGCCTGGCCCCGCCCGCCCAGTTTCTCCTCCCGAGTGCGGCCCTGCCCGCCCCGCTTCTCCTCCCAGCTTGGCCCCGCCCGCCCCGCTTCCCATCCCGAGCGAGGCCCCGCCCGCCCAGTTTCTCCTCCCAGCTTGGCCCCGCCCGCCCAGCTTCCCCTCCCAGCCTGGCCCCGCCCGCCCAGTTTCTCCTCCCGAGTGCGGCCCCGCCCGCCCCGCTTCTCCTCCCGAGCGAGGCCCCGCCCGCCCAGCTTCCCCTCCCAGCTTGGCCCCGCCCGCCCAGCTTCCCCTCCCGAACCCGGCCCCGCCCGCCCAGCTTCTCCTCACAGCTTAGCCCCGCCCGCCCAGTTTCTCCTCCCAGCACGGCCCCGCCCGCCCAGTTTCTCCTCCCAGCCAGGCCCCGCCCGCCCAGCTTCCCCTCCCGAACCCGGCCCCGCCCGCCCAGCTTCTGCTAGCGCGCTCGGCCCCGCCCGCCCAGCTTCCCCTCCCAGCTTGGCCCCGCCCGCCCAGTTTCTCCTCCCGAGCTCGGCCCCGCCCGCCCAGCTTCCCCTCCCAGCTTGGCCCCGCCCGCCCAGCTTCCCCTCCCGAACCCGGCCCCGCCCGCCCAGCTTCTCCTCCCAGCTAAGCCCCGCCCGCCCAGTTTCTCCTCCCAGCACGGCCCCGCCCGCCCAGTTTCTCCTCCCAGCACGGCCCCGCCCACCCAGCTTCCCCTCCCAGCCTGGCCCCGCCCGCCCAGTTTCTCCTCCCGAGTGCGGCCCCGCCCGCCCCGCTTCTCCTCCCGAGCGAGGCCCCGCCCGCCCAGCTTCCCCTCCCAGCTTGGCCCCGCCCGCCCAGCTTCTGCTAGCGAGCTCGGCCCCGCCCGCCCAACTTCCCCTCCCAGCTTGGCCCCGCCCGCCCAGCTTCCCCTCCAAGCCAGGCCCCGCCCGCCCAGTTTCTCCTCCCGAGTCCGGCCCCGCCCGCCCCGCTTCCCCTCCCAGCCAGGCCCCGCCCGCCCAGTTTCTCCTCCCGAGTCCGGCCCCGCCCGCCCAGTTTCTCCTCCCGAGCCCGGCCCCGCCCGCCCAGTTTCTCCTCCCAGCACGGCCCCGCCCGCCCAGTTTCCCCTCCCAGCCAGGCCCCGCCCGCCCAGTTTCTCCTCCCAGCTTGGCCCCGCCCGCCCAGTTTCTCCTCCCAGCCAGGCCCCGCCCGCCCAGCTTCCCCTCCCGAACCCGGCCCCGCCCGCCCAGCTTCTGCTAGCGAGCTCGGCCCCGCCCGCCCAGCTTCCCCTCCCAGCTTGGCCCCACCCGCCCAGTTTCTCCTCCCAGCACGGCCCCGCCCACCCAGCTTCCCCTCCCAGCCTGGCCCCGCCCGCCCAGTTTCTCCTCCCGAGTGCGGCCCCGCCCGCCCCGCTTCTCCTCCCGAGTCCGGCCCCGCCCGCCCAGCTTCCCCTCCCAGCTTGGCCCCGCCCGCCCAGCTTCCCCTCCAAGCCAGGCCCCGCCCGCCCAGTTTCTCCTCCCGAGCCCGGCCCCGCCCGCTCCGCTTCCCCTCCCAGCCAGGCCCCGCCCGCCCAGTTTCTCCTCCCGAGTCCGGCCCCGCCCGCCCAGTTTCTCCTCCCGAGCCCGGCCCCGCCCGCCCAGCTTCTCCTCCCAGCTTAGCCCCGCCCGCCCAGTTTCTCCTCCCAGCACGGCCCCGCCCGCCCAGTTTCTCCTCCCAGCACGGCCCCGCCCACCCTGCTTCCCCTCCCAGCCTGGCCCCGCCCGCCCAGTTTCTCCTCCCGAGTGCGGCCCCGCCCGCTCCGCTTCCCCTCCCAGCCGGGCCCCGCCCGCCCAGTTTCTCCTCCCGAGTCCGGCCCCGCCCGCCCAGTTTCTCCTCCCGAGCCCGGCCCCGCCCGCCCAGTTTCTCCTCCCGAGCGAGGCCCCGCCCGCCCAGCTTCCCCTCCGGAATCCGGCCCCGCCCGCCCATGTTCCCCTCCCAGCCAGGCCCCGCCCGCCCAGTTTCTCCTCCCAGCTTGGCCCCGCCCGCCCAGTTTCTCCTCCCAGCCAGGCCCCGCCCGCCCAGCTTCCCCTCCCAGCTTGGCCCCGCCCGCCCAGTTTCTCCTCCCAGCCAGGCCCCGCCCGCCCAGTTTCTCCTCCCAGCTTGGCCCCGCCCGCCCAGTTTCTCCTCCCAGCTTGGCCCCGCCCGCCCAGTTTCTCCTCCCGAGCCCGGCCCCGCCCGCCCCGCTTCCCCTCCCAGCTTGGCCCCGCCCGCCCAGTTTCTCCTCCCGAGCGCGGCCCCGCCCGCCCAGTTTCTCCTCCCGAGCGAGGCCCCGCCCGCCCAGCTTCCCCTCCCGAATCCGGCCCCGCCCGCCCATGTTCCCCTCCCAGCCAGGCCCCGCCCGCCCAGTTTCTCCTCCCAGCTTGGCCCCGCCCGCCCAGCTTCCCCTCCCGATCCCGGCCCCGCCCGCCCATGTTCCCCTCCCAGCTTGGCCCCGCCCGCCCAGTTTCTCCTCCCGAACCCGGCCCCGCCCGCCCAGCTTCTCCTCACAGCTTAGCCCCGCCCGCCCAGTTTCTCCTCCCAGCACGGCCCCGCCCGCCCAGTTTCTCCTCCCAGCCAGGCCCCGCCCGCCCAGCTTCCCCTCCCGAACCCGGCCTCGCCCGCCCAGCTTCTGCTAGCGAGCTCGGCCCCGCCCGCCCAGCTTCCCCTCCCAGCTTGGCCCCGCCCGCCCAGTTTCTCCTCCCGAGTCCGGCCCCGCCCGCCCCGCTTCCCCTCCCAGCCAGGCCCCGCCCGCCCAGCTTCCCCTCCCGAACCCGGCCCCGCCCGCCCAGCTTCTCCTCCCAGCTTACCCCGCCCGCCCAGTTTCTCCTCCCAGCACGGCCCCGCCCGCCCAGTTTCCCCTCCCAGCCAGGCCCCGCCCGCCCAGTTTCTCCTCCCAGCTTGGCCCCGCCCGCCCAGTTTCTCCTCCCAGCCAGGCCCCGCCCGCCCAGCTTCCCCTCCCGAACCCGGCCCCGCCCGCCCAGCTTCTGCTAGCGAGCTCGGCCCCGCCCGCCCAGCTTCCCCTCCCAGCTTGGCCCCACCCGCCCAGTTTCTCCTCCCAGCACGGCCCCGCCCACCCAGCTTCCCCTCCCAGCCTGGCCCCGCCCGCCCAGTTTCTCCTCCCGAGTGCGGCCCCGCCCGCCCCGCTTCTCCTCCCGAGTCCGGCCCCGCCCGCCCAGCTTCCCCTCCCAGCTTGGCCCCGCCCGCCCAGCTTCCCCTCCAAGCCAGGCCCCGCCCGCCCAGTTTCTCCTCCCGAGCCCGGCCCCGCCCGCTCCGCTTCCCCTCCCAGCCAGGCCCCGCCCGCCCAGTTTCTCCTCCCGAGTCCGGCCCCGCCCGCCCAGTTTCTCCTCCCGAGCCCGGCCCCGCCCGCCCAGCTTCTCCTCCCAGCTTAGCCCCGCCCGCCCAGTTTCTCCTCCCAGCACGGCCCCGCCCGCCCAGTTTCTCCTCCCAGCACGGCCCCGCCCACCCTGCTTCCCCTCCCAGCCTGGCCCCGCCCGCCCAGTTTCTCCTCCCGAGTGCGGCCCCGCCCGCTCCGCTTCCCCTCCCAGCCGGGCCCCGCCCGCCCAGTTTCTCCTCCCGAGTCCGGCCCCGCCCGCCCAGTTTCTCCTCCCGAGCCCGGCCCCGCCCGCCCAGTTTCTCCTCCCGAGCGAGGCCCCGCCCGCCCAGCTTCCCCTCCGGAATCCGGCCCCGCCCGCCCATGTTCCCCTCCCAGCCAGGCCCCGCCCGCCCAGTTTCTCCTCCCAGCTTGGCCCCGCCCGCCCAGTTTCTCCTCCCAGCCAGGCCCCGCCCGCCCAGCTTCCCCTCCCAGCTTGGCCCCGCCCGCCCAGTTTCTCCTCCCAGCCAGGCCCCGCCCGCCCAGTTTCTCCTCCCAGCTTGGCCCCGCCCGCCCAGTTTCTCCTCCCAGCTTGGCCCCGCCCGCCCAGTTTCTCCTCCCGAGCCCGGCCCCGCCCGCCCCGCTTCCCCTCCCAGCTTGGCCCCGCCCGCCCAGTTTCTCCTCCCGAGCGCGGCCCCGCCCGCCCAGTTTCTCCTCCCGAGCGAGGCCCCGCCCGCCCAGCTTCCCCTCCCGAATCCGGCCCCGCCCGCCCATGTTCCCCTCCCAGCCAGGCCCCGCCCGCCCAGTTTCTCCTCCCAGCTTGGCCCCGCCCGCCCAGCTTCCCCTCCCGATCCCGGCCCCGCCCGCCCATGTTCCCCTCCCAGCTTGGCCCCGCCCGCCCAGTTTCTCCTCCCGAGCCCGGCCCCGCCCGCCCAGCTTCTCCTCACAGCTTAGCCCCGCCCGCCCAGTTTCTCCTCCCAGCACGGCCCCGCCCGCCCAGTTTCTCCTCCCAGCCAGGCCCCGCCCGCCCAGCTTCCCCTCCCGAACCCGGCCTCGCCCGCCCAGCTTCTGCTAGCGAGCTCGGCCCCGCCCGCCCAGCTTCCCCTCCCAGCTTGGCCCCGCCCGCCCAGTTTCTCCTCCCGAGCTCGGCCCCGCCCGCCCCGCTTCCCCTCCCAGCTTGGCCCCGCCCGCCCCGCTTCCCATCCCGAGCGAGGCCCCGCCCGCCCAGTTTCTCCTCCCAGCTTGGCCCCGCCCGCCCAGCTTCCCCTCCCGTACCCAGCCCCGCCCGCCAAGCTTCTCCTAGCGAGCTCGGCCCCGCCCGCCCCGCTTCCCCTCCCAGCCAGGCCCCGCCCGCCCAGTTTCTCCTCCCGAGTCCGGCCCCGCCCGCCCCGCTTCCCCTCCCAGCCTGGCCCCGCCCGCCCAGTTTCTCCTCCCGAGTCCGGCCCCGCCCGCCCAGTTTCTCCTCCCGAGCGAGGCCCCGCCCGCCCAGCTTCCCCTCCCGAATCCGGCCCTGCCCGCCCATGTTCCCCTCCCAGTCAGGCCCCGCCCGCCCAGTTTCTCCTCCCAGCTTGGCCCCGCCCGCCCAGCTTCCCCTCCCGATCCCGGCCCCGCCCGCCCATGTTCCCCTCCCAGCCAGGCCCCGCCCGCCCAGTTTCTCCTCCCAGCTTGGCCCCGCCCGCCCAGCTTCCCCTCCCGATCCCGGCCCCGCCCGCCCATGTTCCCCTCCCAACTTGGCCCCGCCCGCCCAGTTTCTCCTCCCGAACCCGGCCCCGCCCGCCAAGCTTCTCCTAGCGAGCCCGGCCCCGCCCGCCCAGCTTCCCCTCCAAGCCAGGCCCCGCCCGCCCCGCTTCCCCTCCCGAGTCCGGCCCCGCCCGCCCAGTTTCTCCTCCCGAGCTTGGCCCCGCCCGCCCAGCTTCCCATCCCGAGCGAGGCCCCGCCCGGCCAGTTTCTCCTCCCAGCTTGGCCCCGCCCGCCCAGCTTCCCCTCCCGAACCCGGCCCCGCCCGCCCAGCTTCTGCTAGCGAGCTCGGCCCCGCCCGCCCAGCTTCCCCTCCCAGCTTGGCCCCGCCCGCCCAGTTTCTCCTCCCAGCCAGGCCCCGCCCGCCCAGCTTCCCCTCCCGAGCGAGGCCCCGCCCGCCCAGTTTCTCCTCCCAGCCAGGCCCCGCCCGCCCAGCTTCCCCTCCCGAGCGAGGCCCCGCCCGCCCAGTTTCTCCGCCCGAGCGAGGCCCCGCCCGCCCAGCTTCCCCTCCCGAATCCGGCCCTGCCCGCCCATGTTCCCCTCCCAGTCAGGCCCCGCCCGCCCAGTTTCTCCTCCCAGCTTGGCCCCGCCCGCCCAGCTTCCCCTCCCGATCCCGGCCCCGCCCGCCCATGTTCCCCTCCCAGCCAGGCCCCGCCCGCCCAGTTTCTCCTCCCAGCTTGGCCCCGCCCGCCCAGCTTCCCCTCCCGATCCCGGCCCCGCCCGCCCATGTTCCCCTCCCAACTTGGCCCCGCCCGCCCAGTTTCTCCTCCCGAACCCGGCCCCGCCCGCCAAGCTTCTCCTAGCGAGCCCGGCCCCGCCAGCCCAGCTTCCCCTCCAAGCCAGGCCCCGCCCGCCCCGCTTCCCCTCCCGAGTCCTGCCCCGGCCGCCCAGTTTCTCCTCCCGAGCTTGGCCCCGCCCGCCCAGCTTCCCATCCCGAGCGAGGCCCCGCCCGCCCAGTTTCTCCTCCCAGCTTGGCCCCGCCCGCCCAGCTTCCCCTCCCGAACCCGGCCCCGCCCGCCCAGCTTCTGCTAGCGAGCTCGGCCCCGCCCGCCCAGCTTCCCCTCCCAGCTTGGCCCCGCCCGCCCAGTTTCTCCTCACAGCCAGGCCCCGCCCGCCCAGTTTCTCCTCCCGAGTCCGGCCCCGCCCGCCCCGCTTCCCCTCCCAGCCAGGCCCCGCCCGCCCAGCTTCCCCTCCCGAACCCGGCCCCGCCCGCCCAGCTTCTCCTCCCAGCTAAGCCCCGCCCGCCCAGTTTCTCCTCCCAGCACGGCCCCGCCCGCCCAGTTTCTCCTCCCAGCACGACCCCGCCCACCCAGCTTCCCCTCCCAGCCTGGCCCCGCCCGCCCAGTTTCTCCTCCCGAGTGCGGCCCCGCCCGCCCCGCTTCTCCTCCCGAGCGAGGCCCCGCCCGCCCAGCTTCCCCTCCCAGCTTGGCCCCGCCCGCCCAGCTTCCCCTCCCGAACCCGGCCCCGCCCGCCCAGCTTCTGCTAGCGAGCTCGGCCCCGCCCGCCCAGCTTCCCCTCCCAGCTTGGCCCCGCCCGCCCAGTTTCTCCTCCCAGCCAGGCCCCGCCCGCCCAGTTTCTCCTCCCGAGTCCGGCCCCGCCCGCCCCGCTTCCCCTCCCAGCCAGGCCCCGCCCGCCCAGCTTCCCCTCCCGAACCCGGCCCCGCCCGCCCAGCTTCTACTCCCAGCACGGCCCCGCCCGCCCAGTTTCTCCTCCCAGCACGGCCCCGCCCGCCCAGTTTCTCCTCCCAGCACGGTCCCGCCCACCCAGCTTCCCCTCCCAGCCTGGCCCCGCCCGCCCAGTTTCTCCTCCCGAGTGCGGCCCCGCCCGCTCCGCTTCCCCTCCCAGCCAGGCCCCGCACGCTCAGTTTCTCCTCCCGAGTCCGGCCCCGCCCGCCCAGTTTCTCCTCCCGAGCCCGGCCCCGCCCGCCCCGCTTCGCCTCCCAGCTTGGCCCCGCCCGCCCAGTTTCTCCTCCCGAGCGAGGCCCCGCCCGCCCAGTTTCTCCTCCCGAGCGAGGCCCCGCCCGCCCAGTTTCTCCTCCCAGCCAGGCCCCGCCCGCCCAGTTTCTCCTCCCGAGTCCGGCCCCGCCCGCCCCGCTTCCCCTCCCAGCCAGGCCCCGCCCGCCCAGCTTCCCCTCCCGAAGCCGGCCCCGCCCGCCCAGCTTCTACTCCCAGCACGGCCCCGCCCGCCCAGTTTCTCCTCCCAGCACGGCCCCGCCCGCCCAGTTTCTCCTCCCAGCACGGCCCCGCCCACCCAGCTTCCCCTCCCAGCCTGGCCCCGCCCGCCCAGTTTCTCCTCCCGAGTGCGGCCCCGCCCGCTCCGCTTCCCCTCCCAGCCAGGCCCCGCACGCTCAGTTTCTCCTCCCGAGTCCGGCCCCGCCCGCCCAGTTTCTCCTCCCGAGCCCGGCCCCGCCCGCCCCGCTTCGCCTCCCAGCTTGGCCCCGCCCGCCCAGTTTCTCCTCCCGAGCGAGGCCCCGCCCGCCCAGTTTCTCCTCCCGAGCGAGGCCCCGCCCGCCCAGCTTCCCCTCCCGAATCCGGCCCCGCCCGCCCATGTTCCCCTCCCAGCCAGGCCCCGCCCGCCCAGTTTCTCCTCCCAGCCCCCGCCCGCCCAGGCCCCGCCCGCCCAGCTTCCCCTCCCGAACCCGGCCCCGCCCGCCCAGCTTCTGCTAGCGAGCTCGGCCCCGCCCGCCCAGCTTCCCCTCCCAGCTTGGCCCCGCCCGCCCAGTTTCTCCTCCCAGCACGGCCCCGCCCACCCAGCTTCCCCTCCCAGCCTGGCCCCTCCCGCCCAGTTTCTCCTCCCGAGTGCGGCCCCGCCCGCCCCGCTTCTCCTCCCGAGTCCGGCCCCGCCCGCCCAGCTTCCCCTCCCAGCTTGGCCCCGCCCGCCCAGCTTCCCCTCCCAGCCAGGCCCCGCCCGCCCAGTTTCTCCTCCCGAGTGCGGCCCCGCCCGCTCCGCTTCTCCTCCCAGCCAGGCCCCGCCCGCCCAGTTTCTCCTCCCGAGTCCGGCCCCGCCCGCCCAGTTTCTCCTCCCGAGCCCGGCCCCGCCCGCCCCGCTTCCCCTCCCAGCTTGGCCCCGCCCGCCCAGTTTCTCCTCCCGAGCGAGGCCCCGCCCGCCCAGTTTCTCCTCCCGAGCGAGGCCCCGCCCGCCCAGCTTCCCCTCCCGAATCCGGCCCCGCCCGCCCATGTTCCCCTCCCAGCCAGGCCCCGCCCGCCCAGTTTCTCCTCCCAGCTTGGCCCCGCCCGCCCAGTTTCTCCTCCCAGCCAGGCCCCGCCCGCCCAGCTTCCCCTCCCGAACCCGGCCCCGCCCGCCCAGCTTCTGCTAGCGAGCTCGGCCCCGCCCGCCCAGCTTCCCCTCCCAGCTTGGCCCCGCCCGCCCAGTTTCTCCTCCCAGCACGACCCCGCCCACCCAGCTTCCCCTCCCAGCCTGGCCCCGCCCGCCCAGTTTCTCCTCCCGAGTGCGGCCCCGCCCGCCCCGCTTCTCCTCCCGAGTCCGGCCCCGCCCGCCCAGCTTCCCCTCCCAGCTTGGCCCCGCCCGCCCAGCTTCCCCTCCCAGCCAGGCCCCGCCCGCCCAGTTTCTCCTCCCGAGCCCGTCCCCGCCCGCTCCGCTTCCCCTCCCAGCCAGGCCCCGCCCGCCCAGTTTCTCCTCCCGAGCTCGGCCCCGCCCGCCCAGCTTCCCCTCCCAGCTTGGCCCCGCCCGCCCAGTTTCTCCTCCAGAGCTCGGCCCCGCCCGCCCCGCTTCCCCTCCCAGCTTGGCCCCGCCCGCCCCGCTTCCCATCCCGAGCGAGGCCCCGCCCGCCCAGTTTCTCCTCCCAGCTTGGCCCCGCCCGCCCAGCTTCCCCTCCCGAACCCGGCCCCGCCCGCCAAGCTTCTCCTAGCGAGCTCGGCCCCGCCCGCCCCGCTTCCCCTCCCAGCCAGGCCCCGCCCGCCCAGTTTCTCCTCCCGAGTCCGGCCCCGCCCGCCCAGCTTCCCCTCCCAGCTTGGCCCCGCCCGCCCAGCTTCCCCTCCCAGCCAGGCCCCGCCCGCCCAGTTTCTCTTCCCGAGCCCGTCCCCGCCCGCTCCGCTTCCCCTCCCAGCCAGGCCCCGCCCGCCCAGTTTCTCCTCCCGAGCTCGGCCCCGCCCGCCCAGCTTCCCCTCCCAGCTTGGCCCCGCCCGCCCAGTTTCTCCTCCAGAGCTCGGCCCCGCCCGCCCCGCTTCCCCTCCCAGCTTGGCCCCGCCCGCCCCGCTTCCCATCCCGAGCGAGGCCCCGCCCGCCCAGTTTCTCCTCCCAGCTTGGCCCCGCCCGCCCAGCTTCCCCTCCCGAACCCGGCCCCGCCCGCCAAGCTTCTCCTAGCGAGCTCGGCCCCGCCCGCCCCGCTTCCCCTCCCAGCCAGGCCCCGCCCGCCCAGTTTCTCCTCCCGAGTTCGGCCCCGCCCGCCCCGCTTCCCCTCCCAGCCAGGCCCCGCCCGCCCAGCTTCCCCTCCCGAACCCGGCCCCGCCCGCCCAGCTTCTCCTCCCAGCTTAGCCCCGCCCGCCCAGTTTCTCCTCCCGAGCGAGGCCCCGCCCCCCCCGCTTCCCCTCCCAGCCTGGCCCCGCCCGCCCAGCTTCCCATCCCGAGCGAGGCCCCGCCCGCCCAGTTTCTCCTCCCCAGCTTGGCCCCGCCCGCCCAGCTTCCCCTCCCGTACCCAGCCCCGCCCGCCAAGCTTCTCCTAGCGAGCTCGGCCCCGCCCGCCCCGCTTCCCCTCCCAGCCAGGCCCCGCCCGCCCAGTTTCTCCTCCCGAGTCCGGCCCCGCCCACCCCGCTTCCCCTCCCAGCCTGGCCCCGCCCGCCCAGTTTCTCCTCCCGAGTCCGGCCCCGCCCGCCCCGCTTTTCCTCCCGAGTCCGGCCCCGCCCGCCCAGTTTCTCCTCCCGAGTCCGGCCCCGGCCGCCCAGTTTCTCATCCCAGCTTGGCCCCGCCCGCCCAGCTTCCCCTCCCGAGCGAGGCCCCGCCCGCCCAGTTTCTCCTCCCGAGCGAGGCCCCGCCCGCCCCGCTTCCCCTCCCAGCCAGGCCCCGCCCGCCCAGCTTCCCCTCCCGAACCCGACCCCGCCCGCCCAGCTTCTCCTCCCCGCTTAGCCCCGCCCGCCCAGTTTCTCCTCCCAGCACGGCCCCGCCCGCCCCGGCCCGCCCAGTTTCTCCTCCCAGCCTGGCCCCGCCCGCCCAGTTTCTCCTCCCGAGTCCGGCCCCGCCCCCCCCGCTTCTCCTCCCGAGTCCGGCCCCGCCCGCCCAGCTTCCCCTCCCAGCTTGGCCCCGCCCGCCCAGCTTCCCCTCCCGAGTCCGGCCCCGCCCGCCCAGTTTCCCCTCCCGAACCCGGCCCCGCCCGCCCAGTTTCTCCTCCCGAGTCCGGCCCCGGCCGCCCAGTTTCTCATCCCAGCTTGGCCCCGCCCGCCCAGCTTCCCCTCCCGAGCGAGGCCCCGCCCGCCCAGTTTCTCCTCCCGAGCGAGGCCCCGCCCGCCCAGCTTCCCCTCCCGAATCCGGCCCTGCCCGCCCATGTTCCCCTCCCAGTCAGGCCCCGCCCGCCCAGTTTCTCCTCCCAGCTTGGCCCCGCCCGCCCAGCTTCCCCTCCCGATCCCGGCCCCGCCCGCCCATGTTCCCCTCCCAGCCAGGCCCCGCCCGCCCAGTTTCTCCTCCCAGCTTGGCCCCGCCCGCCCAGCTTCCCCTCCCGATCCCGGCCCCGCCCGCCCATGTTCCCCTCCCAACTTGGCCCCGCCCGCCCAGTTTCTCCTCCCGAACCCGGCCCCGCCCGCCAAGCTTCTCCTAGCGAGCCCGGCCCCGCCCGCCCAGCTTCCCCTCCAAGCCAGGCCCCGCCCGCCCCGCTTCCCCTCCCGAGTCCGGCCCCGCCCGCCCAGTTTCTCCTCCCGAGCTTGGCCCCGCCCGCCCAGCTTCCCATCCCGAGCGAGGCCCCGCCCGGCCAGTTTCTCCTCCCAGCTTGGCCCCGCCCGCCCAGCTTCCCCTCCCGAAGCCGGCCCCGCCCGCCCAGCTTCTGCTAGCGAGCTCGGCCCCGCCCGCCCAGCTTCCCCTCCCAGCCGGGCCCCGCCCGCCCAGTTTCTCCTCCCGAGTCCGGCCCCGCCCGCCCAGTTTCTCCTCCCGAGCCCGGCCCCGCCCGCCCAGTTTCTCCTCCCGAGCGAGGCCCCGCCCGCCCAGCTTCCCCTCCGGAATCCGGCCCCGCCCGCCCATGTTCCCCTCCCAGCCAGGCCCCGCCCGCCCAGTTTCTCCTCCCAGCTTGGCCCCGCCCGCCCAGTTTCTCCTCCCAGCCAGGCCCCGCCCGCCCAGCTTCCCCTCCCAGCTTGGCCCCGCCCGCCCAGTTTCTCCTCCCAGCCAGGCCCCGCCCGCCCAGTTTCTCCTCCCAGCTTGGCCCCGCCCGCCCAGTTTCTCCTCCCAGCTTGGCCCCGCCCGCCCAGTTTCTCCTCCCGAGCCCGGCCCCGCCCGCCCCGCTTCCCCTCCCAGCTTGGCCCCGCCCGCCCAGTTTCTCCTCCCGAGCGCGGCCCCGCCCGCCCAGTTTCTCCTCCCGAGCGAGGCCCCGCCCGCCCAGCTTCCCCTCCCGAATCCGGCCCCGCCCGCCCATGTTCCCCTCCCAGCCAGGCCCCGCCCGCCCAGTTTCTCCTCCCAGCTTGGCCCCGCCCGCCCAGCTTCCCCTCCCGATCCCGGCCCCGCCCGCCCATGTTCCCCTCCCAGCTTGGCCCCGCCCGCCCAGTTTCTCCTCCCGAGCCCGGCCCCGCCCGCCCAGCTTCTCCTCACAGCTTAGCCCCGCCCGCCCAGTTTCTCCTCCCAGCACGGCCCCGCCCGCCCAGTTTCTCCTCCCAGCCAGGCCCCGCCCGCCCAGCTTCCCCTCCCGAACCCGGCCTCGCCCGCCCAGCTTCTGCTAGCGAGCTCGGCCCCGCCCGCCCAGCTTCCCCTCCCAGCTTGGCCCCGCCCGCCCAGTTTCTCCTCCCGAGCTCGGCCCCGCCCGCCCCGCTTCCCCTCCCAGCTTGGCCCCGCCCGCCCCGCTTCCCATCCCGAGCGAGGCCCCGCCCGCCCAGTTTCTCCTCCCAGCTTGGCCCCGCCCGCCCAGCTTCCCCTCCCGAACCCGGCCCCGCCCACCCAGCTTCTGCTAGCGAGCTCGGCCCCGCCCGCCCAGCTTCCCCTCCCAGCTTGGCCGCGCCCGCCCAGTTTCTCCTCCCGAGTTCGGCCCCGCCCGCCCCGCTTCCCCTCCCAGCCAGGCCCCGCCCGCCCAGCTTCCCCTCCCGAACCCGGCCCCGCCCGCCCAGCTTCTCCTCCCAGCTTAGCCCCGCCCGCCCAGTTTCTCCTCCCGAGCGAGGCCCCGCCCGCCCCGCTTCCCCTCCCAGCCTGGCCCCGCCCGCCCAGCTTCCCATCCCGAGCGAAGCCCCGCCCGCCCAGTTTCTCCTCCCAGCTTGGCCCCGCCCGCCCAGCTTCCCCTCCCGTACCCAGCCCCGCCCGCCAAGCTTCTCCTAGCGAGCTCGGCCCCGCCCGCCCCGCTTCCCCTCCCAGCCAGGCCCCGCCCGCCCAGTTTCTCCTCCCGAGTCCGGCCCCGCCCGCCCCGCTTCCCCTCCCAGCCTGGCCCCGCCCGCCCAGTTTCTCCTCCCGAGTCCGGCCCCGCCCGCCCAGTTTCTCCTCCCGAGCGAGGCCCCGCCCGCCCAGCTTCCCCTCCCGAATCCGGCCCTGCCCGCCCATGTTCCCCTCCCAGTCAGGCCCCGCCCGCCCAGTTTCTCCTCCCAGCTTGGCCCCGCCCGCCCAGCTTCCCCTCCCGATCCCGGCCCCGCCCGCCCATGTTCCCCTCCCAGCCAGGCCCCGCCCGCCCAGTTTCTCCTCCCAGCTTGGCCCCGCCCGCCCAGCTTCCCCTCCCGATCCCGGCCCCGCCCGCCCATGTTCCCCTCCCAACTTGGCCCCGCCCGCCCAGTTTCTCCTCCCGAACCCGGCCCCGCCCGCCAAGCTTCTCCTAGCGAGCCCGGCCCCGCCCGCCCAGCTTCCCCTCCAAGCCAGGCCCCGCCCGCCCCGCTTCCCCTCCCGAGTCCGGCCCCGCCCGCCCAGTTTCTCCTCCCGAGCTTGGCCCCGCCCGCCCAGCTTCCCATCCCGAGCGAGGCCCCGCCCGGCCAGTTTCTCCTCCCAGCTTGGCCCCGCCCGCCCAGCTTCCCCTCCCGAACCCGGCCCCGCCCGCCCAGCTTCTGCTAGCGAGCTCGGCCCCGCCCGCCCAGCTTCCCCTCCCAGCTTGGCCCCGCCCGCCCAGTTTCTCCTCCCAGCCAGGCCCCGCCCGCCCAGCTTCCCCTCCCGAGCGAGGCCCCGCCCGCCCAGTTTCTCCTCCCAGCCAGGCCCCGCCCGCCCAGCTTCCCCTCCCGAGCGAGGCCCCGCCCGCCCAGTTTCTCCGCCCGAGCGAGGCCCCGCCCGCCCAGCTTCCCCTCCCGAATCCGGCCCTGCCCGCCCATGTTCCCCTCCCAGTCAGGCCCCGCCCGCCCAGTTTCTCCTCCCAGCTTGGCCCCGCCCGCCCAGCTTCCCCTCCCGATCCCGGCCCCGCCCGCCCATGTTCCCCTCCCAGCCAGGCCCCGCCCGCCCAGTTTCTCCTCCCAGCTTGGCCCCGCCCGCCCAGCTTCCCCTCCCGATCCCGGCCCCGCCCGCCCATGTTCCCCTCCCAACTTGGCCCCGCCCGCCCAGTTTCTCCTCCCGAACCCGGCCCCGCCCGCCAAGCTTCTCCTAGCGAGCCCGGCCCCGCCAGCCCAGCTTCCCCTCCAAGCCAGGCCCCGCCCGCCCCGCTTCCCCTCCCGAGTCCTGCCCCGGCCGCCCAGTTTCTCCTCCCGAGCTTGGCCCCGCCCGCCCAGCTTCCCATCCCGAGCGAGGCCCCGCCCGCCCAGTTTCTCCTCCCAGCTTGGCCCCGCCCGCCCAGCTTCCCCTCCCGAACCCGGCCCCGCCCGCCCAGCTTCTGCTAGCGAGCTCGGCCCCGCCCGCCCAGCTTCCCCTCCCAGCTTGGCCCCGCCCGCCCAGTTTCTCCTCACAGCCAGGCCCCGCCCGCCCAGTTTCTCCTCCCGAGTCCGGCCCCGCCCGCCCCGCTTCCCCTCCCAGCCAGGCCCCGCCCGCCCAGCTTCCCCTCCCGAACCCGGCCCCGCCCGCCCAGCTTCTCCTCCCAGCTAAGCCCCGCCCGCCCAGTT
Source organism: Pelodiscus sinensis (assembly GCF_052426305.1). NCBI lineage: Eukaryota > Metazoa > Chordata > Testudines > Trionychidae > Pelodiscus > Pelodiscus sinensis. The sequence continues at coordinate 1,032,903 of NC_143066.1, read as the reverse complement.
TCTCCTCCCAGCACGGCCCCGCCCGCCCAGTTTCTCCTCCCAGCACGACCCCGCCCACCCAGCTTCCCCTCCCAGCCTGGCCCCGCCCGCCCAGTTTCTCCTCCCGAGTGCGGCCCCGCCCGCCCCGCTTCTCCTCCCGAGCGAGGCCCCGCCCGCCCAGCTTCCCCTCCCAGCTTGGCCCCGCCCGCCCAGCTTCCCCTCCCGAACCCGGCCCCGCCCGCCCAGCTTCTGCTAGCGAGCTCGGCCCCGCCCGCCCAGCTTCCCCTCCCAGCTTGGCCCCGCCCGCCCAGTTTCTCCTCCCAGCCAGGCCCCGCCCGCCCAGTTTCTCCTCCCGAGTCCGGCCCCGCCCGCCCCGCTTCCCCTCCCAGCCAGGCCCCGCCCGCCCAGCTTCCCCTCCCGAACCCGGCCCCGCCCGCCCAGCTTCTACTCCCAGCACGGCCCCGCCCGCCCAGTTTCTCCTCCCAGCACGGCCCCGCCCGCCCAGTTTCTCCTCCCAGCACGGTCCCGCCCACCCAGCTTCCCCTCCCAGCCTGGCCCCGCCCGCCCAGTTTCTCCTCCCGAGTGCGGCCCCGCCCGCTCCGCTTCCCCTCCCAGCCAGGCCCCGCACGCTCAGTTTCTCCTCCCGAGTCCGGCCCCGCCCGCCCAGTTTCTCCTCCCGAGCCCGGCCCCGCCCGCCCCGCTTCGCCTCCCAGCTTGGCCCCGCCCGCCCAGTTTCTCCTCCCGAGCGAGGCCCCGCCCGCCCAGTTTCTCCTCCCAGCCAGGCCCCGCCCGCCCAGTTTCTCCTCCCGAGTCCGGCCCCGCCCGCCCCGCTTCCCCTCCCAGCCAGGCCCCGCCCGCCCAGCTTCCCCTCCCGAACCCGGCCCCGCCCGCCCAGCTTCTACTCCCAGCACGGCCCCTCCCGCCCAGTTTCTCCTCCCAGCACGGCCCCGCCCGCCCAGTTTCTCCTCCCAGCACGGCCCCGCCCACCCAGCTTCCCCTCCCAGCCTGGCCCCGCCCGCCCAGTTTCTCCTCCCGAGTGCGGCCCCGCCCGCTCCGCTTCCCCTCCCAGCCAGGCCCCGCACGCTCAGTTTCTCCTCCCGAGTCCGGCCCCGCCCGCCCAGTTTCTCCTCCCGAGCCCGGCCCCGCCCGCCCCGCTTCGCCTCCCAGCTTGGCCCCGCCCGCCCAGTTTCTCCTCCCGAGCGAGGCCCCGCCCGCCCAGTTTCTCCTCCCGAGCGAGGCCCCGCCCGCCCAGCTTCCCCTCCCGAATCCGGCCCCGCCCGCCCATGTTCCCCTCCCAGCCAGGCCCCGCCCGCCCAGTTTCTCCTCCCAGCACGGCCCCGCCCGCCCAGTTTCTCCTCCCAGCCAGGCCCCGCCCGCCCAGCTTCCCCTCCCGAACCCGGCCCCGCCCGCCCAGCTTCTGCTAGCGAGCTCGGCCCCGCCCGCCCAGCTTCCCCTCCCAGCTTGGCCCCGCCCGCCCAGTTTCTCCTCCCAGCACGGCCCCGCCCACCCAGCTTCCCCTCCCAGCCTGGCCCCTCCCGCCCAGTTTCTCCTCCCGAGTGCGGCCCCGCCCGCCCCGCTTCTCCTCCCGAGTCCGGCCCCGCCCGCCCAGCTTCCCCTCCCAGCTTGGCCCCGCCCGCCCAGCTTCCCCTCCCAGCCAGGCCCCGCCCGCCCAGTTTCTCCTCCCGAGTGCGGCCCCGCCCGCTCCGCTTCTCCTCCCAGCCAGGCCCCGCCCGCCCAGTTTCTCCTCCCGAGTCCGGCCCCGCCCGCCCAGTTTCTCCTCCCGAGCGAGGCCCCGCCCGCCCAGTTTCTCCTCCCGAGCGAGGCCCCGCCCGCCCAGCTTCCCCTCCCGAATCCGGCCCCGCCCGCCCATGTTCCCCTCCCAGCCAGGCCCCGCCCGCCCAGTTTCTCCTCCCAGCTTGGCCCCGCCCGCCCAGTTTCTCCTCCCAGCCAGGCCCCGCCCGCCCAGCTTCCCCTCCCGAACCCGGCCCCGCCCGCCCAGCTTCTGCTAGCGAGCTCGGCCCCGCCCGCCCAGCTTCCCCTCCCAGCTTGGCCCCGCCCGCCCAGTTTCTCCTCCCAGCACGACCCCGCCCACCCAGCTTCCCCTCCCAGCCTGGCCCCGCCCGCCCAGTTTCTCCTCCCGAGTGCGGCCCCGCCCGCCCCGCTTCTCCTCCCGAGTCCGGCCCCGCCCGCCCAGCTTCCCCTCCCAGCTTGGCCCCGCCCGCCCAGCTTCCCCTCCCAGCCAGGCCCCGCCCGCCCAGTTTCTCCTCCCGAGCCCGTCCCCGCCCGCTCCGCTTCCCCTCCCAGCCAGGCCCCGCCCGCCCAGTTTCTCCTCCCGAGCTCGGCCCCGCCCGCCCAGCTTCCCCTCCCAGCTTGGCCCCGCCCGCCCAGTTTCTCCTCCAGAGCTCGGCCCCGCCCGCCCCGCTTCCCCTCCCAGCTTGGCCCCGCCCGCCCCGCTTCCCATCCCGAGCGAGGCCCCGCCCGCCCAGTTTCTCCTCCCAGCTTGGCCCCGCCCGCCCAGCTTCCCCTCCCGAACCCGGCCCCGCCCGCCAAGCTTCTCCTAGCGAGCTCGGCCCCGCCCGCCCCGCTTCCCCTCCCAGCCAGGCCCCGCCCGCCCAGTTTCTCCTCCCGAGTCCGGCCCCGCCCGCCCAGCTTCCCCTCCCAGCTTGGCCCCGCCCGCCCAGCTTCCCCTCCCAGCCAGGCCCCGCCCGCCCAGTTTCTCTTCCCGAGCCCGTCCCCGCCCGCTCCGCTTCCCCTCCCAGCCAGGCCCCGCCCGCCCAGTTTCTCCTCCCGAGCTCGGCCCCGCCCGCCCAGCTTCCCCTCCCAGCTTGGCCCCGCCCGCCCAGTTTCTCCTCCAGAGCTCGGCCCCGCCCGCCCCGCTTCCCCTCCCAGCTTGGCCCCGCCCGCCCCGCTTCCCATCCCGAGCGAGGCCCCGCCCGCCCAGTTTCTCCTCCCAGCTTGGCCCCGCCCGCCCAGCTTCCCCTCCCGAACCCGGCCCCGCCCGCCAAGCTTCTCCTAGCGAGCTCGGCCCCGCCCGCCCCGCTTCCCCTCCCAGCCAGGCCCCGCCCGCCCAGTTTCTCCTCCCGAGTTCGGCCCCGCCCGCCCCGCTTCCCCTCCCAGCCAGGCCCCGCCCGCCCAGCTTCCCCTCCCGAACCCGGCCCCGCCCGCCCAGCTTCTCCTCCCAGCTTAGCCCCGCCCGCCCAGTTTCTCCTCCCGAGCGAGGCCCCGCCCGCCCCGCTTCCCCTCCCAGCCTGGCCCCGCCCGCCCAGCTTCCCATCCCGAGCGAGGCCCCGCCCGCCCAGTTTCTCCTCCCAGCTTGGCCCCGCCCGCCCAGCTTCCCCTCCCGTACCCAGCCCCGCCCGCCAAGCTTCTCCTAGCGAGCTCGGCCCCGCCCGCCCCGCTTCCCCTCCCAGCCAGGCCCCGCCCGCCCAGTTTCTCCTCCCGAGTCCGGCCCCGCCCACCCCGCTTCCCCTCCCAGCCTGGCCCCGCCCGCCCAGTTTCTCCTCCCGAGTCCGGCCCCGCCCGCCCCGCTTTTCCTCCCGAGTCCGGCCCCGCCCGCCCAGTTTCTCCTCCCGAGTCCGGCCCCGGCCGCCCAGTTTCTCATCCCAGCTTGGCCCCGCCCGCCCAGCTTCCCCTCCCGAGCGAGGCCCCGCCCGCCCAGTTTCTCCTCCCGAGCGAGGCCCCGCCCGCCCCGCTTCCCCTCCCAGCCAGGCCCCGCCCGCCCAGCTTCCCCTCCCGAACCCGACCCCGCCCGCCCAGCTTCTCCTCCCCGCTTAGCCCCGCCCGCCCAGCTTCTCCTCCCAGCACGGCCCCGCCCGCCCAGTTTCTCCTCCCAGCCTGGCCCCGCCCGCCCAGTTTCTCCTCCCGAGTCCGGCCCCGCCCCCCCCGCTTCTCCTCCCGAGTCCGGCCCCGCCCGCCCAGCTTCCCCTCCCAGCTTGGCCCCGCCCGCCCAGCTTCCCCTCCCGAGTCCGGCCCCGCCCGCCCAGTTTCCCCTCCCGAACCCGGCCCCGCCCGCCCAGTTTCTCCTCCCGAGTCCGGCCCCGGCCGCCCAGTTTCTCATCCCAGCTTGGCCCCGCCCGCCCAGCTTCCCCTCCCGAGCGAGGCCCCGCCCGCCCAGTTTCTCCTCCCGAGCGAGGCCCCGCCCGCCCAGCTTCCCCTCCCGAATCCGGCCCTGCCCGCCCATGTTCCCCTCCCAGTCAGGCCCCGCCCGCCCAGTTTCTCCTCCCAGCTTGGCCCCGCCCGCCCAGCTTCCCCTCCCGATCCCGGCCCCGCCCGCCCATGTTCCCCTCCCAGCCAGGCCCCGCCCGCCCAGTTTCTCCTCCCAGCTTGGCCCCGCCCGCCCAGCTTCCCCTCCCGATCCCGGCCCCGCCCGCCCATGTTCCCCTCCCAACTTGGCCCCGCCCGCCCAGTTTCTCCTCCCGAACCCGGCCCCGCCCGCCAAGCTTCTCCTAGCGAGCCCGGCCCCGCCCGCCCAGCTTCCCCTCCAAGCCAGGCCCCGCCCGCCCCGCTTCCCCTCCCGAGTCCGGCCCCGCCCGCCCAGTTTCTCCTCCCGAGCTTGGCCCCGCCCGCCCAGCTTCCCATCCCGAGCGAGGCCCCGCCCGGCCAGTTTCTCCTCCCAGCTTGGCCCCGCCCGCCCAGCTTCCCCTCCCGAACCCGGCCCCGCCCGCCCAGCTTCTGCTAGCGAGCTCGGCCCCGCCCGCCCAGCTTCCCCTCCCAGCTTGGCCCCGCCCGCCCAGTTTCTCCTCCCAGCCTGGCCCCGCCCGCCCAGCTTCCCCTCCCGAGCGAGGCCCCGCCCGCCCAGTTTCTCCTCCCAGCCAGGCCCCGCCCGCCCAGCTTCCCCTCCCGAGCGAGGCCCCGCCCGCCCAGTTTCTCCGCCCGAGCGAGGCCCCGCCCGCCCAGCTTCCCCTCCCGAATCCGGCCCTGCCCGCCCATGTTCCCCTCCCAGTCAGGCCCCGCCCGCCCAGTTTCTCCTCCCAGCTTGGCCCCGCCCGCCCAGCTTCCCCTCCCGATCCCGGCCCCGCCCGCCCATGTTCCCCTCCCAGCCAGGCCCCGCCCGCCCAGTTTCTCCTCCCAGCTTGGCCCCGCCCGCCCAGCTTCCCCTCCCGATCCCGGCCCCGCCCGCCCATGTTCCCCTCCCAACTTGGCCCCGCCCGCCCAGTTTCTCCTCCCGAACCCGGCCCCGCCCGCCAAGCTTCTCCTAGCGAGCCCGGCCCCGCCCGCCCAGCTTCCCCTCCAAGCCAGGCCCCGCCCGCCCCGCTTCCCCTCCCGAGTCCTGCCCCGGCCGCCCAGTTTCTCCTCCCGACCTTGGCCCCGCCCGCCCAGCTTCCCATCCCGAGCGAGGCCCCGCCCGCCCAGTTTCTCCTCCCAGCTTGGCCCCGACCGCCCAGCTTCCCCTCCCGAACCCGGCCCCGCCCGCCCAGCTTCTGCTAGCGAGCTCGGCCCCGCCCGCCCAGGTTCCCCTCCCAGCTTGGCCCCGCCCGCCCAGTTTCTCCTCACAGCCAGGCCCCGCCCGCCCAGTTTCTCCTCCCGAGTCCGGCCCCGCCCGCCCCGCTTCCCCTCCCAGCCAGGCCCCGCCCGCCCAGCTTCCCCTCCCGAACCCGGCCCCGCCCGCCCAGCTTCTCCTCCCAGCTAAGCCCCGCCCGCCCAGTTTCTCCTCCCAGCACGGCCCCGCCCGCCCAGTTTCTCCTCCCAGCACGGCCCCGCCCACCCAGCTTCCCCTCCCAGCCTGGCCCCGCCCGCCCAGTTTCTCCTCCCGAGTGCGGCCCCGCCCGCCCCGCTTCTCCTCCCGAGCGAGGCCCCGCCCGCCCAGCTTCCCCTCCCAGCTTGGCCCCGCCCGCCCAGCTTCCCCTCCCGAACCCGGCCCCGCCCGCCCAGCTTCTGCTAGCGAGCTCGGCCCCGCCCGCCCAGCTTCCCCTCCCAGCTTGGCCCCGCCCGCCCAGTTTCTCCTCCCAGCCAGGCCCCGCCCGCGCAGTTTCTCCTCCCGAGTCCGGCCCCGCCCGCCCCGCTTCCCCTCCCAGCCAGGCCCCGCCCGCCCAGCTTCCCCTCCCGAACCCGGCCCCGCCCGCCCAGCTTCTCCTCCCAGCTTACCCCGCCCGCCCAGTTTCTCCTCCCAGCACGGCCCCGCCCGCCCAGTTTCTCCTCCCAGCACGGCCCCACCCACCCAGCTTCCCCTCCCAGCCTGGCCCCGCCCGCCCAGTTTCTCCTCCCGAGTGCGGCCCCGCCCGCTCCGCTTCCCCTCCCAGCCAGGCCCCGCACGCCCAGTTTCTCCTCCCGAGTCCGGCCCCGCCCGCCCAGTTTCTCCTCCCGAGCCCGGCCCCGCCCGCCCCGCTTCGCCTCCCAGCTTGGCCCCGCCCGCCCAGTTTCTCCTCCCGAGCGAGGCCCCGCCCGCCCAGTTTCTCCTCCCGAGCGAGGCCCCGCCCGCCCAGCTTCCCCTCCCGAATCCGGCCCCGCCCGCCTATGTTCCCCTCCCAGCCAGGCCCCGCCCGCCCAGTTTCTCCTCCCAGCTTGGCCCCGCCCGCCCAGTTTCTCCTCCCAGCCAGGCCCCGCCCGCCCAGCTTCCCCTCCCGAACCCGGCCCCGCCCGCCCAGCTTCTGCTAGCGAGCTCGGCCCCGCCCGCCCAGCTTCCCCTCCCAGCTTGGCCCCGCCCGCCCAGTTTCTCCTCCCAGCACGGCCCCGCCCACCCAGCTTCCCCTCCCACCCTGGCCCCGCCCGCCCAGTTTCTCCTCCCGAGTGCGGCCCCGCCCGCCCCGCTTCTCCTCCCGAGTCCGGCCCCGCCCGCCCAGCTTCCCCTCCCAGCTTGGCCCCGCCCGCCCAGCTTCCCCTCCCAGCCAGGCCCCGCCCGCCCAGTTTCTCCTCCCGAGTGCGGCCCCGCCCGCTCCGCTTCTCCTCCCAGCCAGGCCCCGCCCGCCCAGTTTCTCCTCCCGAGTCCGGCCCCGCCCGCCCAGTTTCTCCTCCCGAGCCCGGCCCCGCCCGCCCCGCTTCCCCTCCCAGCTTGGCCCCGCCCGCCCAGTTTCTCCTCCCGAGCGAGGCCCCGCCCGCCCAGTTTCTCCTCCCAGCACGACCCCGCCCACCCAGCTTCCCCTCCCAGCCTGGCCCCGCCCGCCCAGTTTCTCCTCCCGAGTGCGGCCCCGCCCGCCCCGCTTCTCCTCCCGAGTTCGGCCCCGCCCGCCCAGCTTCCCCTCCCAGCTTGGCCCCGCCCGCCCAGCTTCCCCTCCCGAACCCGGCCCCGCCCGCCCAGCTTCTGCTAGCGAGCTCGGCCCCGCCCGCCCAGCTTCCCCTCCCAGCTTGGCCCCGCCCGCCCAGTTTCTCCTCACAGCCAGGCCCCGCCCGCCCAGTTTCTCCTCCCAGCTTGGCCCCGCCCGCCCAGCTTCCCCTCCCGATCCCGGCCCCGCCCGCCCATGTTCCCCTCCCAGCCAGGCCCCGCCCGCCCAGTTTCTCCTCCCAGCTTGGCCCCGCCCGCCCAGCTTCCCCTCCCGATCCCGGCCCCGCCCGCCCATGTTCCCCTCCCAACTTGGCCCCGCCCGCCCAGTTTCTCCTCCCGAACCCGGCCCCGCCCGCCAAGCTTCTCCTAGCGAGCCCGGCCCCGCCCGCCCAGCTTCCCCTCCAAGCCAGGCCCCGCCCGCCCCGCTTCCCCTCCCGAGTCCTGCCCCGGCCGCCCAGTTTCTCCTCCCAGCTTGGCCCCGCCCGCCCAGCTTCCCCTCCCGAACCCGGCCCCGCCCGCCCAGCTTCTGCTAGCGAGCTCGGCCCCGCCCGCCCAGCTTCCCCTCCCAGCTTGGCCCCGCCCGCCCAGTTTCTCCTCACAGCCAGGCCCCGCCCGCCCAGTTTCTCCTCCCGAGTCCGGCCCCGCCCGCCCCGCTTCCCCTCCCAGCCAGGCCCCGCCCGCCCAGCTTCCCCTCCCGAACCCGGCCCCGCCCGCCCAGCTTCTCCTCCCAGCTAAGCCCCGCCCGCCCAGTTTCTCCTCCCAGCACGGCCCCGCCCGCCCAGTTTCTCCTCCCAGCACGGCCCCGCCCACCCAGCTTCCCCTCCCAGCCTGGCCCCGCCCGCCCAGTTTCTCCTCCCGAGTGCGGCCCCGCCCGCCCCGCTTCTCCTCCCGAGCGAGGCCCCGCCCGCCCAGCTTCCCCTCCCAGCTTGGCCCCGCCCGCCCAGCTTCCCCTCCCGAACCCGGCCCCGCCCGCCCAGCTTCTGCTAGCGAGCTCGGCCCCTCCCGCCCAGCTTCCCCTCCCAGCTTGGCCCCGCCCGCCCAGTTTCTCCTCCCAGCCAGGCCCCGCCCGCGCAGTTTCTCCTCCCGAGTCCGGCCCCGCCCGCCCCGCTTCCCCTCCCAGCCAGGCCCCGCCCGCCCAGCTTCCCCTCCCGAACCCGGCCCCGCCCGCCCAGCTTCTCCTCCCAGCTTACCCCGCCCGCCCAGTTTCTCCTCCCAGCACGGCCCCGCCCGCCCAGTTTCTCCTCCCAGCACGGCCCCGCCCACCCAGCTTCCCCTGCCAGCCTGGCCCCGCCCGCCCAGTTTCTCCTCCCGAGTGCGGCCCCGCCCGCTCCGCTTCCCCTCCCAGCCAGGCCCCGCACGCCCAGTTTCTCCTCCCGAGTCCGGCCCCGCCCGCCCAGTTTCTCCTCCCGAGCCCGGCCCCGCCCGCCCCGCTTCGCCTCCCAGCTTGGCCCCGCCCGCCCAGTTTCTCCTCCCGAGCGAGGCCCCGCCCGCCCAGTTTCTCCTCCCGAGCGAGGCCCCGCCCGCCCAGCTTCCCCTCCCGAATCCGGCCCCGCCCGCCTATGTTCCCCTCCCAGCCAGGCCCCGCCCGCCCAGTTTCTCCTCCCAGCTTGGCCCCGCCCGCCCAGTTTCTCCTCCCAGCCAGGCCCCGCCCGCCCAGCTTCCCCTCCCGAACCCGGCCCCGCCCGCCCAGCTTCTGCTAGCGAGCTCGGCCCCGCCCGCCCAGCTTCCCCTCCCAGCTTGGCCCCGCCCGCGCAGTTTCTCCTCCCGAGTCCGGCCCCGCCCGCCCCGCTTCCCCTCCCAGCCAGGCCCCGCCCGCCCAGCTTCCCCTCCCGAACCCGGCCCCGCCCGCCCAGCTTCTCCTCCCAGCTTACCCCGCCCGCCCAGTTTCTCCTCCCAGCACGGCCCCGCCCGCCCAGTTTCTCCTCCCAGCACGGCCCCACCCACCCAGCTTCCCCTCCCAGCCTGGCCCCGCCCGCCCAGTTTCTCCTCCCGAGTGCGGCCCCGCCCGCTCCGCTTCCCCTCCCAGCCAGGCCCCGCACGCCCAGTTTCTCCTCCCGAGTCCGGCCCCGCCCGCCCAGTTTCTCCTCCCGAGCCCGGCCCCGCCCGCCCCGCTTCGCCTCCCAGCTTGGCCCCGCCCGCCCAGTTTCTCCTCCCGAGCGAGGCCCCGCCCGCCCAGTTTCTCCTCCCGAGCGAGGCCCCGCCCGCCCAGCTTCCCCTCCCGAATCCGGCCCCGCCCGCCTATGTTCCCCTCCCAGCCAGGCCCCGCCCGCCCAGTTTCTCCTCCCAGCCAGGCCCCGCCCGCCCAGCTTCCCCTCCCGAACCCGGCCCCGCCCGCCCAGCTTCTGCTAGCGAGCTCGGCCCCGCCCGCCCAGCTTCCCCTCCCAGCTTGGCCCCGCCCGCCCAGTTTCTCCTCCCAGCACGGCCCCGCCCACCCAGCTTCCCCTCCCACCCTGGCCCCGCCCGCCCAGTTTCTCCTCCCGAGTGCGGCCCCGCCCGCCCCGCTTCTCCTCCCGAGTCCGGCCCCGCCCGCCCAGCTTCCCCTCCCAGCTTGGCCCCGCCCGCCCAGCTTCCCCTCCCAGCCAGGCCCCGCCCGCCCAGTTTCTCCTCCCGAGTGCGGCCCCGCCCGCTCCGCTTCTCCTCCCAGCCAGGCCCCGCCCGCCCAGTTTCTCCTCCCGAGTCCGGCCCCGCCCGCCCAGTTTCTCCTCCCGAGCCCGGCCCCGCCCGCCCCGCTTCCCCTCCCAGCTTGGCCCCGCCCGCCCAGTTTCTCCTCCCGAGCGAGGCCCCGCCCGCCCAGTTTCTCCTCCCAGCACGACCCCGCCCACCCAGCTTCCCCTCCCAGCCTGGCCCCGCCCGCCCAGTTTCTCCTCCCGAGTGCGGCCCCGCCCGCCCCGCTTCTCCTCCCGAGTTCGGCCCCGCCCGCCCAGCTTCCCCTCCCAGCTTGGCCCCGCCCGCCCAGCTTCCCCTCCCGAACCCGGCCCCGCCCGCCCAGCTTCTGCTAGCGAGCTCGGCCCCGCCCGCCCAGCTTCCCCTCCCAGCTTGGCCCCGCCCGCCCAGTTTCTCCTCACAGCCAGGCCCCGCCCGCCCAGTTTCTCCTCCCAGCTTGGCCCCGCCCGCCCAGCTTCCCCTCCCGATCCCGGCCCCGCCCGCCCATGTTCCCCTCCCAGCCAGGCCCCGCCCGCCCAGTTTCTCCTCCCAGCTTGGCCCCGCCCGCCCAGCTTCCCCTCCCGATCCCGGCCCAGCCCGCCCATGTTCCCCTCCCAACTTGGCCCCGCCCGCCCAGTTTCTCCTCCCGAACCCGGCCCCGCCCGCCCAGCTTCCCCTCCAAGCCAGGCCCCGCCCGCCCCGCTTCCCCTCCCGAGTCCTGCCCCGGCCGCCCAGTTTCTCCTCCCAGCTTGGCCCCGCCCGCCCAGCTTCCCCTCCCGAACCCGGCCCCGCCCGCCCAGCTTCTGCTAGCGAGCTCGGCCCCGCCCGCCCAGCTTCCCCTCCCAGCTTGGCCCCGCCCGCCCAGTTTCTCCTCACAGCCAGGCCCCGCCCGCCCAGTTTCTCCTCCCGAGTCCGGCCCCGCCCGCCCCGCTTCCCCTCCCATCCAGGCCCCGCCCGCCCAGCTTCCCCTCCCGAACCCGGCCCCGCCCGCCCAGCTTCTCCTCCCAGCTAAGCCCCGCCCGCCCAGTTTCTCCTCCCAGCACGGCCCCGCCCGCCCAGTTTCTCCTCCCAGCACGGCCCCGCCCACCCAGCTTCCCCTCCCAGCCTGGCCCCGCCCGCCCAGTTTCTCCTCCCGAGTGCGGCCCCGCCCGCCCCGCTTCTCCTCCCGAGCGAGGCCCCGCCCGCCCAGCTTCCCCTCCCAGCTTGGCCCCGCCCGCCCAGCTTCCCCTCCCGAACCCGGCCCCGCCCGCCCAGCTTCTGCTAGCGAGCTCGGCCCCTCCCGCCCAGCTTCCCCTCCCAGCTTGGCCCCGCCCGCCCAGTTTCTCCTCCCAGCCAGGCCCCGCCCGCGCAGTTTCTCCTCCCGAGTCCGGCCCCGCCCGCCCCGCTTCCCCTCCCAGCCAGGCCCCGCCCGCCCAGCTTCCCCTCCCGAACCCGGCCCCGCCCGCCCAGCTTCTCCTCCCAGCTTACCCCGCCCGCCCAGTTTCTCCTCCCAGCACGGCCCCGCCCGCCCAGTTTCTCCTCCCAGCACGGCCCCGCCCACCCAGCTTCCCCTCCCAGCCTGGCCCCGCCCGCCCAGTTTCTCCTCCCGAGTGCGGCCCCGCCCGCTCCGCTTCCCCTCCCAGCCAGGCCCCGCACGCCCAGTTTCTCCTCCCGAGTCCGGCCCCGCCCGCCCAGTTTCTCCTCCCGAGCCCGGCCCCGCCCGCCCCGCTTCGCCTCCCAGCTTGGCCCCGCCCGCCCAGTTTCTCCTCCCGAGCGAGGCCCCGCCCGCCCAGTTTCTCCTCCCGAGCGAGGCCCCGCCCGCCCAGCTTCCCCTCCCGAATCCGGCCCCGCCCGCCTATGTTCCCCTCCCAGCCAGGCCCCGCCCGCCCAGTTTCTCCTCCCAGCTTGGCCCCGCCCGCCCAGTTTCTCCTCCCAGCCAGGCCCCGCCCGCCCAGCTTCCCCTCCCGAACCCGGCCCCGCCCGCCCAGCTTCTGCTAGCGAGCTCGGCCCCGCCCGCCCAGCTTCCCCTCCCAGCTTGGCCCCGCCCGCCCAGTTTCTCCTCCCAGCACGGCCCCGCCCACCCAGCTTCCCCTCCCAGCCTGGCCCCGCCCGCCCAGTTTCTCCTCCCGAGTGCGGCCCCGCCCGCCCCGCTTCTCCTCCCGAGTCCGGCCCCGCCCGCCCAGCTTCCCCTCCCAGCTTGGCCCCGCCCGCCCAGCTTCCCCTCCCAGCCAGGCCCCGCCCGCCCAGCTTCCCCTCCCAGCCAGGCCCCGCCCGCCCAGTTTCTCCTCCCGAGTGCGGCCCCGCCCGCTCCGCTTCTCCTCCCAGCCAGGCCCCGCCCGCCCAGTTTCTCCTCCCGAGTCCGGCCCCGCCCGCCCAGTTTCTCCTCCCGAGCCCGGCCCCGCCCGCCCCGCTTCCCCTCCCAGCTTGGCCCCGCCCGCCCAGTTTCTCCTCCCGAGCGAGGCCCCGCCCGCCCAGTTTCTCCTCCCAGCACGACCCCGCCCACCCAGCTTCCCCTCCCAGCCTCGCCCCGCCCGCCCAGTTTCTCCTCCCGAGTGCGGCCCCGCCCGCCCCGCTTCTCCTCCCGAGTTCGGCCCCGCCCGCCCAGCTTCCCCTCCCAGCTTGGCCCCGCCCGCCCAGCTTCCCCTCCCAGCCAGGCCCCGCCCGCCCAGTTTCTCCTCCCGAGCCCGTCCCCGCCCGCTCCGCTTCCCCTCCCAGCCAGGCCCCGCCCGCCCAGTTTCTCCTCCCGAGTCCGGCCCCGCCCGCCCAGTTTCTCCTCCCGAGTCCGGCCCCGCCCGCCCCGCTTCCCCTCCCAGCTTGGCCCCGCCCGCCCAGTTTCTCCTCCCGAGCGAGGCCCCGCCCGCCCAGTTTCTCCTCCCAGCCAGGCCCCGCCCGCCCAGCTTCCCCTCCCGAGCGAGGCCCCGCCCGCCCAGTTTCTCCTCCCGAGCGAGGCCCCGCCCGCCCAGCTTCCCCTCCCGAATCCGGCCCTGCCCGCCCATGTTCCCCTCCCAGTCAGGCCCCGCCCGCCCAGTTTCTCCGCCCAGCTTGGCCCCGCCCGCCCAGCTTCCCCTCCCGATCCCGGCCCCGCCCGCCCATGTTCCCCTCCCAGCCAGGCCCCGCCCGCCCAGTTTCTCCTCCCAGCTTGGCCCCGCCCGCCCAGCTTCCCCTCCCGATCCCGGCCCCGCCCGCCCATGTTCCCCTCCCAACTTCGCCCCGCCCTCCCAGTTTCTCCTCCCGAACCCGGCCCCGCCCGCCAAGCTTCTCCTAGCGAGCCCGGCCCCGCCCGCCCAGCTTCCCCTCCAAGCCAGGCCCCGCCCGCCCCGCTTCCCCTCCCGAGTCCTGCCCCGGCCGCCCAGTTTCTCCTCCCGAGCTTGGCCCCGCCCGCCCAGTTTCTCCTCCCGAGCCCGGCCCCGCCCGCTCCGCTTCCCCTCCCAGCCAGGCCCCGCCCGCCCAGTTTCTCCTCCCGAGTCCGGCCCCGCCCGCCCAGTTGCTCCTCCCGAGCCCGGCCCCGCCCGCCCAGCTTCTCCTCCCAGCTTAGCCCCGCCCGCCCAGTTTCTCCTCCCAGCACGGCCCCGCCCGCCCAGTTTCTCCTCCCAGCACGGCCCCGCCCACCCAGCTTCCCCTCCCAGCCTGGCCCCGCCCGCCCAGTTTCTCCTCCCGAGTGCGGCCCCGCCCGCTCCGCTTCCCCTCCCAGCCAGGCCCCGCCCGCCCAGTTTCTCCTCCCGAGTCCGGCCCCGCCCGCCCAGTTTCTCCTCCCGAGCCCGGCCCCGCCCGCCCCGCTTCCCCTCCCAGCCAGGCCCCGCCCGCCCAGTTTCTCCTCCCAGCTTGGCCCCGCCCGCCCAGTTTCTCCTCCCGAGCGAGGCCCCGCCCGCCCAGTTTCTCCTCCCGAGCGAGGCCCCGCCCGCCCAGCTTCCCCTCCCGAATCCGGCCCCGCCCGCCTATGTTCCCCTCCCAGCCAGGCCCCGCCCGCCCAGTTTCTCCTCCCAGCTTGGCCCCGCCCGCCCAGTTTCTCCTCCCAGCCAGGCCCCGCCCGCCCAGCTTCCCCTCCCGAACCCGGCCCCGCCCGCCCAGCTTCTGCTAGCGAGCTCGGCCCCGCCCGCCCAGCTTCCCCTCCCAGCTTGGCCCCGCCCGCCCATTTTCTCCTCCCAGCACGGCCCCGCCCACCCAGCTTCCCCTCCCACCCTGGCCCCGCCCGCCCAGTTTCTCCTCCCGAGTGCGGCCCCGCCCGCCCCGCTTCTCCTCCCGAGTCCGGCCCCGCCCGCCCAGCTTCCCCTCCCAGCTTGGCCCCGCCCGCCCAGCTTCCCCTCCCAGCCAGGCCCCGCCCGCCCAGTTTCTCCTCCCGAGTGCGGCCCCGCCCGCTCCGCTTCTCCTCCCAGCCAGGCCCCGCCCGCCCAGTTTCTCCTCCCGAGTCCGGCCCCGCCCGCCCAGTTTCTCCTCCCGAGCCCGGCCCCGCCCGCCCCGCTTCCCCTCCCAGCTTGGCCCCGCCCGCCCAGTTTCTCCTCCCGAGCGAGGCCCCGCCCGCCCAGTTTCTCCTCCCAGCACGACCCCGCCCACCCAGCTTCCCCTCCCAGCCTGGCCCCGCCCGCCCAGTTTCTCCTCCCGAGTGCGGCCCCGCCCGCCCAGCTTCCCCTCCCAGCTTGGCCCCGCCCGCCCAGCTTCCCCTCCCGAACCCGGCCCCGCCCGCCCAGCTTCTGCTAGCGAGCTCGGCCCCGCCCGCCCAGCTTCCCCTCCCAGCTTGGCCCCGCCCGCCCAGTTTCTCCTCACAGCCAGGCCCCGCCCGCCCAGTTTCTCCTCCCAGCTTGGCCCCGCCCGCCCAGCTTCCCCTCCCGATCCCGGCCCCGCCCGCCCATGTTCCCCTCCCAGCCAGGCCCCGCCCGCCCAGTTTCTCCTCCCAGCTTGGCCCCGCCCGCCCAGCTTCCCCTCCCGATCCCGGCCCCGCCCGCCCATGTTCCCCTCCCAACTTGGCCCCGCCCGCCCAGTTTCTCCTCCCGAACCCGGCCCCGCCCGCCAAGCTTCTCCTAGCGAGCCCGGCCCCGCCCGCCCAGCTTCCCCTCCAAGCCAGGCCCCGCCCGCCCCGCTTCCCCTCCCGAGTCCTGCCCCGGCCGCCCAGTTTCTCCTCCCGAGCTTGGCCCCGCCCGCCCAGCTTCCCATCCCGAGCGAGGCCCCGCCCGCGCAGTTTCTCCTCCCAGCTTGGCCCCGCCCGCCCAGCTTCCCCTCCCGAACCCGGCCCCGCCCGCCCAGCTTCTGCTAGCGAGCTCGGCCCCGCCCGCCCAGCTTCCCCTCCCAGCTTGGCCCCGCCCGCCCAGTTTCTCCTCACAGCCAGGCCCCGCCCGCCCAGTTTCTCCTCCCGAGTCCGGCCCCGCCCGCCCCGCTTCCCCTCCCAGCCAGGCCCCGCCCGCCCAGCTTCCCCTCCCGAACCCGGCCCCGCCCGCCCAGCTTCTCCTCCCAGCTAAGCCCCGCCCGCCCAGTTTCTCCTCCCAGCACGGCCCCGCCCGCCCAGTTTCTCCTCCCAGCACGGCCCCGCCCACCCAGCTTCCCCTCCCAGCCTGGCCCCGCCCGCCCAGTTTCTCCTCCCGAGTGCGGCCCCGCCCGCCCCGCTTCTCCTCCCGAGCGAGGCCCCGCCCGCCCAGCTTCCCCTCCCAGCTTGGCCCCGCCCGCCCAGCTTCCCCTCCCGAACCCGGCCCCGCCCGCCCAGCTTCTGCTAGCGAGCTCGGCCCCTCCCGCCCAGCTTCCCCTCCCAGCTTGGCCCCGCCCGCCCAGTTTCTCCTCCCAGCCAGGCCCCGCCCGCGCAGTTTCTCCTCCCGAGTCCGGCCCCGCCCGCCCCGCTTCCCCTCCCAGCCAGGCCCCGCCCGCCCAGCTTCCCCTCCCGAACCCGGCCCCGCCCGCCCAGCTTCTCCTCCCAGCTTACCCCGCCCGCCCAGTTTCTCCTCCCAGCACGGCCCCGCCCGCCCAGTTTCTCCTCCCAGCACGGCCCCGCCCACCCAGCTTCCCCTCCCAGCCTGGCCCCGCCCGCCCAGTTTCTCCTCCCGAGTGCGGCCCCGCCCGCTCCGCTTCCCCTCCCAGCCAGGCCCCGCACGCCCAGTTTCTCCTCCCGAGTCCGGCCCCGCCCGCCCAGTTTCTCCTCCCGAGCCCGGCCCCGCCCGCCCCGCTTCGCCTCCCAGCTTGGCCCCGCCCGCCCAGTTTCTCCTCCCGAGCGAGGCCCCGCCCGCCCAGTTTCTCCTCCCGAGCGAGGCCCCGCCCGCCCAGCTTCCCCTCCCGAATCCGGCCCCGCCCGCCTATGTTCCCCTCCCAGCCAGGCCCCGCCCGCCCAGTTTCTCCTCCCAGCTTGGCCCCGCCCGCCCAGTTTCTCCTCCCAGCCAGGCCCCGCCCGCCCAGCTTCCCCTCCCGAACCCGGCCCCGCCCGCCCAGCTTCTGCTAGCGAGCTCGGCCCCGCCCGCCCAGCTTCCCCTCCCAGCTTGGCCCCGCCCGCCCAGTTTCTCCTCCCAGCACGGCCCCGCCCACCCAGCTTCCCCTCCCAGCCTGGCCCCGCCCGCCCAGTTTCTCCTCCCGAGTGCGGCCCCGCCCGCCCCGCTTCTCCTCCCGAGTCCGGCCCCGCCCGCCCAGCTTCCCCTCCCAGCTTGGCCCCGCCCGCCCAGCTTCCCCTCCCAGCCAGGCCCCGCCCGCCCAGTTTCTCCTCCCGAGTGCGGCCCCGCCCGCTCCGCTTCTCCTCCCAGCCGGGCCCCGCCCGCCCAGTTTCTCCTCCCGAGTCCGGCCCCGCCCGCCCAGTTTCTCCTCCCGAGCCCGGCCCCGCCCGCCCCGCTTCCCCTCCCAGTTTGGCCCCGCCCGCCCAGTTTCTCCTCCCGAGCGAGGCCCCGCCCGCCCAGTTTCTCCTCCCAGCACGACCCCGCCCACCCAGCTTCCCCTCCCAGCCTCGCCCCGCCCGCCCAGTTTCTCCTCCCGAGTGCGGCCCCGCCCGCCCCGCTTCTCCTCCCGAGTTCGGCCCCGCCCGCCCAGCTTCCCCTCCCAGCTTGGCCCCGCCCGCCCAGCTTCCCCTCCCAGCCAGGCCCCGCCCGCCCAGTTTCTCCTCCCGAGCCCGTCCCCGCCCGCTCCGCTTCCCCTCCCAGCCAGGCCCCGCCCGCCCAGTTTCTCCTCCCGAGTCCGGCCCCGCCCGCCCAGTTTCTCCTCCCGAGTCCGGCCCCGCCCGCCCCGCTTCCCCTCCCAGCTTGGCCCCGCCCGCCCAGTTTCTCCTCCCGAGCGAGGCCCCGCCCGCCCAGTTTCTCCTCCCAGCCAGGCCCCGCCCGCCCAGCTTCCCCTCCCGAGCGAGGCCCCGCCCGCCCAGTTTCTCCTCCCGAGCGAGGCCCCGCCCGCCCAGCTTCCCCTCCCGAATCCGGCCCTGCCCGCCCATGTTCCCCTCCCAGTCAGGCCCCGCCCGCCCAGTTTCTCCGCCCAGCTTGGCCCCGCCCGCCCAGCTTCCCCTCCCGATCCCGGCCCCGCCCGCCCATGTTCCCCTCCCAGCCAGGCCCCGCCCGCCCAGTTTCTCCTCCCAGCTTGGCCCCGCCCGCCCAGCTTCCCCTCCCGATCCCGGCCCCGCCCGCCCATGTTCCCCTCCCAACTTCGCCCCGCCCGCCCAGTTTCTCCTCCCGAACCCGGCCCCGCCCGCCAAGCTTCTCCTAGCGAGCCCGGCCCCGCCCGCCCAGCTTCCCCTCCAAGCCAGGCCCCGCCCGCCCCGCTTCCCCTCCCGAGTCCTGCCCCGGCCGCCCAGTTTCTCCTCCCGAGCTTGGCCCCGCCCGCCCAGTTTCTCCTCCCGAGCCCGGCCCCGCCCGCTCCGCTTCCCCTCCCAGCCAGGCCCCGCCCGCCCAGTTTCTCCTCCCGAGTCCGGCCCCGCCCGCCCAGTTGCTCCTCCCGAGCCCGGCCCCGCCCGCCCAGCTTCTCCTCCCAGCTTAGCCCCGCCCGCCCAGTTTCTCCTCCCAGCACGGCCCCGCCCGCCCAGTTTCTCCTCCCAGCACGGCCCCGCCCACCCAGCTTCCCCTCCCAGCCTGGCCCCGCCCGCCCAGTTTCTCCTCCCGAGTGCGGCCCCGCCCGCTCCGCTTCCCCTCCCAGCCAGGCCCCGCCCGCCCAGTTTCTCCTCCCGAGTCCGGCCCCGCCCGCCCAGTTTCTCCTCCCGAGCCCGGCCCCGCCCGCCCCGCTTCCCCTCCCAGCCAGGCCCCGCCCGCCCAGTTTCTCCTCCCAGCTTGGCCCCGCCCGCCCAGTTTCTCCTCCCAGCCAGGCCCCGCCCGCCCAGCTTCCCCTCCCGAACCCGGCCCCGCCCGCCCAGCTTCTGCTAGCGAGCTCGGCCCCGCCCGCCCAGCTTCCCCTCCCAGCTTGGCCCCGCCCGCCCAGTTTCTCCTCCCAGCACGACCCCGCCCACCCAGCTTCCCCTCCCAGCCTGGCCCCGCCCGCCCAGTTTCTCCTCCCGAGTGCGGCCCCGCCCGCCCCGCTTCTCCTCCCGAGTCCGGCCCCGCCCGCCCAGCTTCCCCTCCCAGCTTGGCCCCGCCCGCCCAGTTTCTCCTCCCAGCACGGCCCCGCCCACCCAGCCCCCCCTCCCAGCCTGGCCCCGCCCGCCCAGTTTCTCCTCCCGAGTGCGGCCCCGCCCGCCCCGCTTCTCCTCCCGAGTCCGGCCCCGCCCGCCCAGCTTCCCCTCCCAGCTTGGCCCCGCCCGCCCAGTTTCTCCTCCCAGCCAGGCCCCGCCCGCCCAGTTTCTCCTCCCGAGTCCGGCCCCGCCCGCCCCGCTTCCCCTCCCAGCCAGGCCCCGCCCGCCCAGCTTCCCCTCCCGAACCCGGCCCCGCCCGCCCAGCTTCTCCTCCCAGCTAAGCCCCGCCCGCCCAGTTTCTCCTCCCAGCACGGCCCCGCCCGCCCAGTTTCTCCTCCCAGCACGGCCCCGCCCACCCAGCTTCCCCTCCCAGCCTGGCCCCGCCCGCCCAGTTTCTCCTCCCAGCCAGGCCCCGCCCGCCCAGTTTCTCCTCCCGAGTCCGGCCCCGCCCGCCCCGCTTCCCCTCCCAGCCAGGCCCCGCCCGCCCAGCTTCCCCTCCCGAACCCGGCCCCGCCCGCCCAGCTTAGCCCCGCCCGCCCAGTTTCTCCTCCCAGCACGGCCCCGCCCTCCCAGTTTCTCCTCCCAGCACGGCCCCGCCCACCCAGCTTCCCCTCCCAGCCTGGCCCCGCCCGCCCAGTTTCTCCTCCCGAGTGCGGCCCCGCCCGCCCCGCTTCTCCTCCCGAGTCCGGCCCCGCCCGCCCAGCTTCCCCTCCCAGCTTGGCCCCGCCCGCCCAGCTTCCCCTCCCAGCCAGGCCCCGCCCGCCCAGTTTCTCCTCCTGAGCCCGGCCCCGCCCGCTCCGCTTCCCCTCCCAGCCAGGCCCCGCCCGCCCAGTTTCTCCTCCCGAGTCCGGCCCCGCCCGCCCAGTTTCTCCTCCCGAGCCCGGCCCCGCCCGCCCCGCTTCCCCTCCCAGCTTGGCCCCGCCCGCCCAGTTTCTCCTCCCGAGCGAGGCCCCGCCCGCCCAGCTTCCCCTCCCGAATCCGGCCCCGCCCGCCCATGTTCCCCTCCCAGCCAGGCCCCGCCCGCCCAGTTTCTCCACCCAGCTTGGCCCCGCACGCCCAGCTTCCCCTCCCGATCCCGGCCCCGCACGCCCATGTTCCCCTCCCAGCTTGGCCCCGCCCGCCCAGTTTCTCCTCCCGAACCCGGCCCCGCCCGCCAAGCTTCTCCTAGCGAGCCCGGCCCCGCCCGCCCAGCTTCCCCTCCAAGCCAGGCCCCGCCCGCCCCGCTTCCCCTCCCGAGTCCGGACCCGCCCGCCCAGTTTCTCCTCCCGAGCTTGGCCCCGCCCGCCCAGCTTCCCATCCCGAGCGAGGCCCCGCCCGCCCAGTTTCTCCTCCCAGCTTGGCCCCGCCCGCCCAGCTTCCCCTCCCGAACCCGGCCCCGCCCGCCCAGCTTCTGCTAGCGAGCTCGGCCCCGCCCGCCCAGCTTCCCCTCCCAGCTTGGCCCCGCCCGCCCAGTTTCTCCTCCCAGCCAGGCCCCGCCCGCCCAGTTTCTCCTCCCGAGTCCGGCCCCGCCCGCCCCGCTTCCCCTCCCAGCCAGGCCCCGCCCGCCCAGCTTCCCCTCCCGAACCCGGCCCCGCCCGCCCAGCTTCTCCTCCCAGCTTAGCCCCGCCCGCCCAGTTTCTCCTCCCAGCACGGCCCCGCCCGCCCAGTTTCTCCTCCCAGCCAGGCCCCGCCCGCCCAGCTTCCCCTCCCGAACCCGGCCCCGCCCGCCCAGCTTCTGCTAGCGAGCTCGGCCTCGCCCGCCCAGCTTCCCCTCCCAGCTTGGCCCCGCCCGCCCAGTTTCTCCTCCCAGCACGGCCCCGCCCACCCAGCTTCCCCTCCCAGCCTGGCCCCGCCCGCCCAGTTTCTCCTCCCGAGTGCGGCCCCGCCCGCCCCGCTTCTCCTCCCGAGTCCGGCCCCGCCCGCCCAGCTTCCCCTCCCAGCTTGGCCCCGCCCGCCCAGCTTCCCCTCCCAGCCAGGCCCCGCCCGCCCAGTTTCTCCTCCCGAGCCCGGCCCCGCCCGCTCCGCTTCCCCTCCCAGCCAGGCCCCGCCCGCCCAGTTTCTCCTCCCAGCTTGGCCCCGCCCGCCCAGCTTCCCCTCCCGATCCCGGCCCCGCCCGCCCATGTTCCCCTCCCAGCCTGGCCCCGCCCGCCCAGTTTCTCCTCCCGAGCGAGGCCCCGCCCGCCCCGCTTCCCCTCCCAGCCTGGCCCCGCCCGCCCAGCTTCCCATCCCGAGCGAGGCCCCGCCCGCCCAGTTTCTCCTCCCAGCTTGGCCCCGCCCGCCCAGCTTCCCCTCCCGTACCCAGCCCCGCCCGCCAAGCTTCTCCTAGCGAGCTCGGCCCCGCCCGCCCCGCTTCCCCTCCCAGCCAGGCCCCGCCCGCCCAGTTTCTCCTCCCGAGTCCGGCCCCGCCCGCCCCGCTTCCCCTCCCAGCCTGGCCCCGCCCGCCCAGTTTCTCCTCCCGAGTCCGGCCCCGCCCGCCCCGCTTTTCCTCCCGAGTCCGGCCCCGCCCGCCCAGTTTCTCCTCCCGAGTCCGGCCCCGGCCGCCCAGTTTCTCATCCCAGCTTGGCCCCGCCCGCCCAGCTTCCCCTCCCGAGCGAGGCCCCGCCCGCCCAGTTTCTCCTCCCGAGCGAGGCCCCGCGCGCCCCGCTTCCCCTCCCAGCCAGGCCCCGCCCGCCCAGCTTCCCCTCCCGAACCCGGCCCCGCCCGCCCAGCTTCTCCTCCCAGCTTAGCCCCGCCCGCCCAGCTTCTCCTCCCAGCACGGCCCCGCCCGCCCAGTTTCTCCTCCCAGCCTGGCCCCGCCCGCCCAGTTTCTCCTCCCGAGTCCGGCCCCGCCCGCCCCGCTTCTCCTCCCGAGTCCGGCCCCGCCCGCCCAGCTTCCCCTCCCGAGTCCGGCCCCGCCCGCCCAGTTTCTCCTCCCGAGCGAGGCCCCGCCCGCCCAGTTTCTCCTCCCGAGTCCGGCCCCGGCCGCCCAGTTTCTCATCCCAGCTTGGCCCCGCCCGCCCAGCTTCCCCTCCCGAGCGAGGCCCCGCCCGCCCAGTTTCTCCTCCCGAGCGAGGCCCCGCCCGCCCAGCTTCCCCTCCCGAATCCGGCCCTGCCCGCCCATGTTCCCCTCCCAGTCAGGCCCCGCCCGCCCAGTTTCTCCTCCCAGCTTGGCCCCGCCCGCCCAGCTTCCCCTCCCGATCCCGGCCCCGCCCGCCCTTGTTCCCCTCCCAGCCAGGCCCCGCCCGCCCAGTTTCTCCTCCCAGCTTGGCCCCGCCCGCCCAGCTTCCCCTCCCGATCCCGGCCCCGCCCGCCCATGTTCCCCTCCCAACTTGGCCCCGCCCGCCCAGTTTCTCCTCCCGAACCCGGCCCCGCCCGCCAAGCTTCTCCTAGCGAGCCCGGCCCCGCCCGCCCAGCTTCCCCTCCAAGCCAGGCCCCGCCCGCCCCGCTTCCCCTCCCGAGTCCGGCCCCGGCCGCCCAGTTTCTCCTCCCGAGCTTGGCCCCGCCCGCCCAGCTTCCCATCCCGAGCGAGGCCCCGCCCGGCCAGTTTCTCCTCCCAGCTTGGCCCCGCCCGCCCAGCTTCCCCTCCCGAACCCGGCCCCGCCCGCCCAGCTTCCCCTCCCAGCTTGGCCCCGCCCGCCCAGTTTCTCCTCCCAGCCAGGCCCCGCCCGCCCAGTTTCTCCTCCCGAGCGAGGCCCCGCCCGCCCAGCTTCCCCTCCCGAATCCGTCCCTGCCCGCCCATGTTCCCCTCCCAGTCAGGCCCCGCCCGCCCAGTTTCTCCTCCCAGCTTGGCCCCGCCCGCCCAGCTTCCCCTCCCGATCCCGGCCCCGCCCGCCCTTGTTCCCCTCCCAGCCAGGCCCCGCCCGCCCAGTTTCTCCTCCCGAGT
This sequence comes from Pelodiscus sinensis, assembly GCF_052426305.1. Classification (NCBI taxonomy): domain Eukaryota; kingdom Metazoa; phylum Chordata; order Testudines; family Trionychidae; genus Pelodiscus; species Pelodiscus sinensis. The sequence goes on along the minus strand of NC_143066.1, from coordinate 1,010,718 downwards.
CCGGCCCCGCCCGCCCCGCTTCCCCTCCCAGCCAGGCCCCGCCCGCCCAGCTTCCCCTCCCGAACCCGGCCCCGCCCGCCCAGCTTCTCCTCCCAGCTAAGCCCCGCCCGCCCAGTTTCTCCTCCCAGCACGGCCCCGCCCGCCCAGTTTCTCCTCCCAGCACGGCCCCGCCCACCCAGCTTCCCCTCCCAGCCTGGCCCCGCCCGCCCAGTTTCTCCTCCCGAGTGCGGCCCCGCCCGCCCCGCTTCTCCTCCCGAGCGAGGCCCCGCCCGCCCAGCTTCCCCTCCCAGCTTGGCCCCGCCCGCCCAGCTTCCCCTCCCGAACCCGGCCCCGCCCGCCCAGCTTCTGCTAGCGAGCTCGGCCCCGCCCGCCCAGCTTCCCTCCCAGCTTGGCCCCGCCCGCCCAGTTTCTCCTCCCAGCCAGGCCCCGCCCGCGCAGTTTCTCCTCCCGAGTCCGGCCCCGCCCGCCCCGCTTCCCCTCCCAGCCAGGCCCCGCCCGCCCAGCTTCCCCTCCCGAACCCGGCCCCGCCCGCCCAGCTTCTCCTCCCAGCTTACCCCGCCCGCCCAGTTTCTCCTCCCAGCACGGCCCCGCCCGCCCAGTTTCTCCTCCCAGCACGGCCCCGCCCACCCAGCTTCCCCTCCCAGCCTGGCCCCGCCCGCCCAGTTTCTCCTCCCGAGTGCGGCCCCGCCCGCTCCGCTTCCCCTCCCAGCCAGGCCCCGCACGCCCAGTTTCTCCTCCCGAGTCCGGCCCCGCCCGCCCAGTTTCTCCTCCCGAGCCCGGCCCCGCCCGCCCCGCTTCGCCTCCCAGCTTGGCCCCGCCCGCCCAGTTTCTCCTCCCGAGCGAGGCCCCGCCCGCCCAGTTTCTCCTCCCGAGCGACGCCCCGCCCGCCCAGCTTCCCCTCCCGAATCCGGCCCCGCCCGCCTATGTTCCCCTCCCAGCCAGGCCCCGCCCGCCCAGTTTCTCCTCCCAGCTTGGCCCCGCCCGCCCAGTTTCTCCTCCCAGCCAGGCCCCGCCCGCCCAGCTTCCCCTCCCGAACCCGGCCCCGCCCGCCCAGCTTCTGCTAGCGAGCTCGGCCCCGCCCGCCCAGCTTCCCCTCCCAGCTTGGCCCCGCCCGCCCAGTTTCTCCTCCCAGCACGGCCCCGCCCACCCAGCTTCCCCTCCCACCCTGGCCCCGCCCGCCCAGTTTCTCCTCCCGAGTGCGGCCCCGCCCGCCCCGCTTCTCCTCCCGAGTCCGGCCCCGCCCGCCCAGCTTCCCCTCCCAGCTTGGCCCCGCCCGCCCAGCTTCCCCTCCCAGCCAGGCCCCGCCCGCCCAGTTTCTCCTCCCGAGTGCGGCCCCGCCCGCTCCGCTTCTCCTCCCAGCCAGGCCCCGCCCGCCCAGTTTCTCCTCCCGAGTCCGGCCCCGCCCGCCCAGTTTCTCCTCCCGAGCCCGGCCCCGCCCGCCCCGCTTCCCCTCCCAGCTTGGCCCCGCCCGCCCAGTTTCTCCTCCCGAGCGAGGCCCCGCCCGCCCAGTTTCTCCTCCCAGCACGACCCCGCCCACCCAGCTTCCCCTCCCAGCCTGGCCCCGCCCGCCCAGTTTCTCCTCCCGAGTGCGGCCCCGCCCGCCCCGCTTCTCCTCCCGAGTTCGGCCCCGCCCGCCCAGCTTCCCCTCCCAGCTTGGCCCCGCCCGCCCAGCTTCCCCTCCCGAACCCGGCCCCGCCCGCCCAGCTTCTGCTAGCGAGCTCGGCCCCGCCCGCCCAGCTTCCCCTCCCAGCTTGGCCCCGCCCGCCCAGTTTCTCCTCACAGCCAGGCCCCGCCCGCCCAGTTTCTCCTCCCAGCTTGGCCCCGCCCGCCCAGCTTCCCCTCCCGATCCCGGCCCCGCCCGCCCATGTTCCCCTCCCAGCCAGGCCCCGCCCGCCCAGTTTCTCCTCCCAGCTTGGCCCCGCCCGCCCAGCTTCCCCTCCCGATCCCGGCCCCGCCCGCCCATGTTCCCCTCCCAACTTGGCCCCGCCCGCCCAGTTTCTCCTCCCGAACCCGGCCCCGCCCGCCAAGCTTCTCCTAGCGAGCCCGGCCCCGCCCGCCCAGCTTCCCCTCCAAGCCAGGCCCCGCCCGCCCCGCTTCCCCTCCCGAGTCCTGCCCCGGCCGCCCAGTTTCTCCTCCCGAGCTTGGCCCCGCCCGCCCAGCTTCCCATCCCGAGCGAGGCCCCGCCCGCGCAGTTTCTCCTCCCAGCTTGGCCCCGCCCGCCCAGCTTCCCCTCCCGAACCCGGCCCCGCCCGCCCAGCTTCTGCTAGCGAGCTCGGCCCCGCCCGCCCAGCTTCCCCTCCCAGCTTGGCCCCGCCCGCCCAGTTTCTCCTCACAGCCAGGCCCCGCCCGCCCAGTTTCTCCTCCCGAGTCCGGCCCCGCCCGCCCCGCTTCCCCTCCCAGCCAGGCCCCGCCCGCCCAGCTTCCCCTCCCGAACCCGGCCCCGCCCGCCCAGCTTCTCCTCCCAGCTAAGCCCCGCCCGCCCAGTTTCTCCTCCCAGCACGGCCCCGCCCGCCCAGTTTCTCCTCCCAGCACGGCCCCGCCCACCCAGCTTCCCCTCCCAGCCTGGCCCCGCCCGCCCAGTTTCTCCTCCCGAGTGCGGCCCCGCCCGCCCCGCTTCTCCTCCCGAGCGAGGCCCCGCCCGCCCAGCTTCCCCTCCCAGCTTGGCCCCGCCCGCCCAGCTTCCCCTCCCGAACCCGGCCCCGCCCGCCCAGCTTCTGCTAGCGAGCTCGGCCCCTCCCGCCCAGCTTCCCCTCCCAGCTTGGCCCCGCCCGCCCAGTTTCTCCTCCCAGCCAGGCCCCGCCCGCGCAGTTTCTCCTCCCGAGTCCGGCCCCGCCCGCCCCGCTTCCCCTCCCAGCCAGGCCCCGCCCGCCCAGCTTCCCCTCCCGAACCCGGCCCCGCCCGCCCAGCTTCTCCTCCCAGCTTACCCCGCCCGCCCAGTTTCTCCTCCCAGCACGGCCCCGCCCGCCCAGTTTCTCCTCCCAGCACGGCCCCGCCCACCCAGCTTCCCCTCCCAGCCTGGCCCCGCCCGCCCAGTTTCTCCTCCCGAGTGCGGCCCCGCCCGCTCCGCTTCCCTCCCAGCCAGGCCCCGCACGCCCAGTTTCTCCTCCCGAGTCCGGCCCCGCCCGCCCAGTTTCTCCTCCCGAGCCCGGCCCCGCCCGCCCCGCTTCGCCTCCCAGCTTGGCCCCGCCCGCCCAGTTTCTCCTCCCGAGCGAGGCCCCGCCCGCCCAGTTTCTCCTCCCGAGCGAGGCCCCGCCCGCCCAGCTTCCCCTCCCGAAGCCGGCCCCGCCCGCCTATGTTCCCCTCCCAGCCAGGCCCCGCCCGCCCAGTTTCTCCTCCCAGCTTGGCCCCGCCCGCCCAGTTTCTCCTCCCAGCCAGGCCCCGCCCGCCCAGCTTCCCCTCCCGAACCCGGCCCCGCCCGCCCAGCTTCTGCTAGCGAGCTCGGCCCCGCCCGCCCAGCTTCCCCTCCCAGCTTGGCCCCGCCCGCCCAGTTTCTCCTCCCAGCACGGCCCCGCCCACCCAGCTTCCCCTCCCAGCCTGGCCCCGCCCGCCCAGTTTCTCCTCCCGAGTGCGGCCCCGCCCGCCCCGCTTCTCCTCCCGAGTCCGGCCCCGCCCGCCCAGCTTCCCCTCCCAGCTTGGCCCCGCCCGCCCAGCTTCCCCTCCCAGCCAGGCCCCGCCCGCCCAGTTTCTCCTCCCGAGTGCGGCCCCGCCCGCTCCGCTTCTCCTCCCAGCCAGGCCCCGCCCGCCAGTTTCTCCTCCCGAGTCCGGCCCCGCCCGCCCAGTTTCTCCTCCCGAGCCCGGCCCCGCCCGCCCCGCTTCCCCTCCCAGCTTGGCCCCGCCCGCCCAGTTTCTCCTCCCGAGCGAGGCCCCGCCCGCCCAGTTTCTCCTCCCAGCACGACCCCGCCCACCCAGCTTCCCCTCCCAGCCTCGCCCCGCCCGCCCAGTTTCTCCTCCCGAGTGCGGCCCCGCCCGCCCCGCTTCTCCTCCCGAGTTCGGCCCCGCCCGCCCAGCTTCCCCTCCCAGCTTGGCCCCGCCCGCCCAGCTTCCCCTCCCAGCCAGGCCCCGCCCGCCCAGTTTCTCCTCCCGAGCCCGTCCCCGCCCGCTCCGCTTCCCCTCCCAGCCAGGCCCCGCCCGCCCAGTTTCTCCTCCCGAGTCCGGCCCCGCCCGCCCAGTTTCTCCTCCCGAGTCCGGCCCCGCCCGCCCCGCTTCCCCTCCCAGCTTGGCCCCGCCCGCCCAGTTTCTCCTCCCGAGCGAGGCCCCGCCCGCCCAGTTTCTCCTCCCAGCCAGGCCCCGCCCGCCCAGCTTCCCCTCCCGAGCGAGGCCCCGCCCGCCCAGTTTCTCCTCCCGAGCGAGGCCCCGCCCGCCCAGCTTCCCCTCCCGAATCCGGCCCTGCCCGCCCATGTTCCCCTCCCAGTCAGGCCCCGCCCGCCCAGTTTCTCCGCCCAGCTTGGCCCCGCCCGCCCAGCTTCCCCTCCCGATCCCGGCCCCGCCGCCCATGTTCCCCTCCCAGCCAGGCCCCGCCCGCCCAGTTTCTCCTCCCAGCTTGGCCCCGCCCGCCCAGCTTCCCCTCCCGATCCCCGCCCCGCCCGCCCATGTTCCCCTCCCAACTTCGCCCCGCCCGCCCAGTTTCTCCTCCCGAACCCGGCCCCGCCCGCCAAGCTTCTCCTAGCGAGCCCGGCCCCGCCCGCCCAGCTTCCCCTCCAAGCCAGGCCCCGCCCGCCCCGCTTCCCCTCCCGAGTCCTGCCCCGGCCGCCCAGTTTCTCCTCCCGAGCTTGGCCCCGCCCGCCCAGTTTCTCCTCCCGAGCCCGGCCCCGCCCGCTCCGCTTCCCCTCCCAGCCAGGCCCCGCCCGCCCAGTTTCTCCTCCCGAGTCCGGCCCCGCCCGCCCAGTTGCTCCTCCCGAGCCCGGCCCCGCCCGCCCAGCTTCTCCTCCCAGCTTAGCCCCGCCCGCCCAGTTTCTCCTCCCAGCACGGCCCCGCCCGCCCAGTTTCTCCTCCCAGCACGGCCCCGCCCACCCAGCTTCCCCTCCCAGCCTGGCCCCGCCCGCCCAGTTTCTCCTCCCGAGTGCGGCCCCGCCCGCTCCGCTTCCCCTCCCAGCCAGGCCCCGCCCGCCCAGTTTCTCCTCCCGAGTCCGGCCCCGCCCGCCCAGTTTCTCCTCCCGAGCCCGGCCCCGCCCGCCCCGCTTCCCCTCCCAGCCAGGCCCCGCCCGCCCAGTTTCTCCTCCCAGCTTGCCCCGCCCGCCCAGTTTCTCCTCCCAGCCAGGCCCCGCCCGCCCAGCTTCCCCTCCCGAACCCGGCCCCGCCCGCCCAGCTTCTGCTAGCGAGCTCGGCCCCGCCCGCCCAGCTTCCCCTCCCAGCTTGGCCCCGCCCGCCCAGTTTCTCCTCCCAGCACGACCCCGCCCACCCAGCTTCCCCTCCCAGCCTGGCCCCGCCCGCCCAGTTTCTCCTCCCGAGTGAGGCCCCGCCCGCCCCGCTTCTCCTCCCGAGTCCGGCCCCGCCCGCCCAGCTTCCCCTCCCAGCTTGGCCCCGCCCCGCCCAGTTTCCCCTCCCGAGCACGGCCCCGCCCACCCAGCTTCCCCTCCCAGCCTGGCCCCGCCCGCCCAGTTTCTCCTCCCGAGTGCGGCCCCGCCCGCCCCGCTTCTCCTCCCGAGTCCGGCCCCGCCCGCCCAGCTTCCCCTCCCAGCTTGGCCCCGCCCCGCCCAGTTTCTCCTCCCAGCCAGGCCCCGCCCGCCCAGTTTCTCCTCCCGAGTCCGGCCCCGCCCGCCCCGCTTCCCCTCCCAGCCAGGCCCCGCCCGCCCAGCTTCCCCTCCCGAACCCGGCCCCGCCCGCCCAGCTTCTCCTCCCAGCTAAGCCCCGCCCGCCCAGTTTCTCCTCCCAGCACGGCCCCGCCCGCCCAGTTTCTCCTCCCAGCACGGCCCCGCCCACCCAGCTTCCCCTCCCAGCCTGGCCCCGCCCGCCCAGCTTCTCCTCCCGAGCGAGGCCCCGGCCGCCCAGCTTCCCCTCCCGAACCCGGCCCCGCCTGCCCAGCTTCTGCTAGCGAGCTCGGCCCCGCCCGCCCAGCTTCCCCTCCCAGCTTGGCCCCGCCCGCCCAGTTTCTCCTCCCAGCCAGGCCCCGCCCGCCCAGTTTCTCCTCCCGAGTCCGGCCCCGCCCGCCCCGCTTCCCCTCCCAGCCAGGCCCCGCCCGCCCCGCTTCCCTCCCGAACCCGGCCCCGCCCGCCCAGCTTAGCCCCGCCCGCCCAGTTTCTCCTCCCAGCACGGCCCCGCCCTCCCAGTTTCTCCTCCCAGCACGGCCCCGCCCACCCAGCTTCCCCTCCCAGCCTGGCCCCGCCCGCCCAGTTTCTCCTCCCGAGTGCGGCCCCGCCCGCCCCGCTTCTCCTCCCGAGTCCGGCCCCGCCCGCCCAGCTTCCCCTCCCAGCTTGGCCCCGCCCGCCCAGTTTCTCCTCCCGAGCGAGGCCCCGCCCGCCCAGCTTCCCCTCCCGAATCCGGCCCCGCCCGCCTATGTTCCCCTCCCAGCCAGGCCCCGCCCGCCCAGTTTCTCCTCCCAGCTTGGCCCCGCCCGCCCAGTTTCTCCTCCCAGCCAGGCCCCGCCCGCCCAGCTTCCCCTCCCGAACCCGGCCCCGCCCGCCCAGCTTCTGCTAGCGAGCTCGGCCCCGCCCGCCCAGCTTCCCCTCCCAGCTTGGCCCCGCCCGCCCAGTTTCTCCTCCCAGCACGGCCCCGCCCACCCAGCTTCCCCTCCCAGCCTGGCCCCGCCCGCCCAGTTTCTCCTCCCGAGTGCGGCCCCGCCCGCCCCGCTTCTCCTCCCGAGTCCGGCCCCGCCCGCCCAGCTTCCCCTCCCAGCTTGGCCCCGCCCGCCCAGCTTCCCCTCCCAGCCAGGCCCCGCCCGCCCAGTTTCTCCTCCGCAGCCCGGCCCCGCCCGCCCCGCTTCCCCTCCCAGCTTGGCCCCGCCCGCCCAGTTTCTCCTCCCGAGCGAGGCCCCGCCCGCCCAGTTTCTCCTCCCAGCACGACCCCGCCCACCCAGCTTCCCCTCCCAGCCTGGCCCCGCCCGCCCAGTTTCTCCTCCCGAGTGCGGCCCCGCCCGCCCCGCTTCTCCTCCCGAGTTCGGCCCCGCCCGCCCAGCTTCCCCTCCCAGCTTGGCCCCGCCCGCCCAGCTTCCCCTCCCGAACCCGGCCCCGCCCGCCCAGCTTCTGCTAGCGAGCTCGGCCCCGCCCGCCCAGCTTCCCCTCCCAGCTTGGCCCCGCCCGCCCAGTTTCTCCTCACAGCCAGGCCCCGCCCGCCCAGTTTCTCCTCCCGAGTCCGGCCCCGCCCGCCCCGCTTCCCCTCCCAGCCAGGCCCCGCCCGCCCAGCTTCCCCTCCCGAACCCGGCCCCGCCCGCCCAGCTTCTCCTCCCAGCTAAGCCCCGCCCGCCCAGTTTCTCCTCCCAGCACGGCCCCGCCCGCCCAGTTTCTCCTCCCAGCACGGCCCCGCCCACCCAGCTTCCCCTCCCAGCCTGGCCCCGCCCGCCCAGTTTCTCCTCCCGAGTGCGGCCCCGCCCGCCCCGCTTCTCCTCCCGAGTTCGGCCCCGCCCGCCCAGCTTCCCCTCCCAGCTTGGCCCCGCCCGCCCAGCTTCCCCTCCCGAACCCGGCCCCGCCCGCCCAGCTTCTGCTAGCGAGCTCGGCCCCGCCCGCCCAGCTTCCCCTCCCAGCTTGGCCCCGCCCGCCCAGTTTCTCCTCCCAGCCAGGCCCCGCCCGCCCAGTTTCTCCTCCCGAGTCCGGCCCCGCCCGCCCCGCTTCCCCTCCCAGCCAGGCCCCGCCCGCCCAGCTTCCCCTCCCGAACCCGGCCCCGCCCGCCCAGCTTCTCCTCCCAGCTTACCCCGCCCGCCCAGTTTCTCCTCCCAGCACGGCCCCGCCCGCCCAGTTTCTCCTCCCAGCACGGCCCCGCCCACCCAGCTTCCCCTCCCAGCCTGGCCCCGCCCGCCCAGTTTCTCCTCCCGAGTGCGGCCCCGCCCGCTCCGCTTCCCCTCCCAGCCAGGCCCCGCACGCCCAGTTTCTCCTCCCGAGTCCGGCCCCGCCCGCCCAGTTTCTCCTCCCGAGCCCGGCCCCGCCCGCCCCGCTTCGCCTCCCAGCTTGGCCCCGCCCGCCCAGCTTCCCCTCCCAGCTTGGCCCCGCCCGCCCAGTTTCTCCTCCCAGCACGGCCCCGCCCACCCAGCTTCCCCTCCCAGCCTGGCCCCGCCCGCCCAGTTTCTCCTCCCGAGTGCGGCCCCGCCCGCCCAGTTTCTCCTCCCAGCACGGCCCCGCCCGCCCAGTTTCTCCTCCCAGCACGGCCCCGCCCACCCAGCTTCCCCTCCCAGCCTGGCCCCGCCCGCCCAGCTTCTCCTCCCGAGTCCGGCCCCGCCCGCCCAGCTTCCCCTCCCAGCTTGGCCCCGCCCGCCCAGTTTCTCCTCCCAGCCAGGCCCCGCCCGCCCAGTTTCTCCTCCCGAGTCCGGCCCCGCCCGCCCCGCTCCCCTCCCAGCCAGGCCCCGCCCGCCCAGCTTCCCCTCCCGAACCCGGCCCCGCCCGCCCAGCTTCTCCTCCCAGCTAAGCCCCGCCCGCCCAGTTTCTCCTCCCAGCACGGCCCCGCCCACCCAGCTTCCCCTCCCAGCCTGGCCCCGCCCGCCCAGTTTCTCCTCCCGAGTGCGGCCCCGCCTGCCCCGCTTCTCCTCCCGAGCGAGGCCCCGCCCGCCCAGATTCCCCTCCCAGCTTGGCCCCGCCCGCCCAGCTTCCCCTCCCGAACCCGGCCCCGCCCGCCCAGCTTCTGCTAGCGAGCTCGGCCCCGCCCGCCCAGCTTCCCCTCCCAGCTTGGCCCCGCCCGCCCAGTTTCTCCTCCCAGCCAGGCCCCGCCCGCCCAGTTTCTCCTCCCGAGTCCGGCCCCGCCCGCCCCGCTTCCCCTCCCAGCCAGGCCCCGCCCGCCCAGCTTCCCCTCCCGAACCCGGCCCCGCCCGCCCAGCTTCTCCTCCCAGCTTAGCCCCGCCCGCCCAGTTTCTCCTCCCAGCACGGCCCCGCCCTCCCAGTTTCTCCTCCCAGCACGGCCCCGCCCACCCAGCTTCCCCTCCCAGCCTGGCCCCGCCCGCCCAGTTTCTCCTCCCGAGTGCGGCCCCGCCCGCCCCGCTTCTCCTCCCGAGTCCGGCCCCGCCCGCCCAGCTTCCCCTCCCAGCTTGGCCCCGCCCGCCCAGCTTCCCCTCCCAGCCAGGCCCCGCCCGCCCAGTTTCTCCTCCCGAGCCCGGCCCCGCCCGCTCCGCTTCCCCTCCCAGCCAGGCCCCGCCCGCCCAGTTTCTCCTCCCGAGTCCGGCCCCGCCCGCCCAGTTTCTCCTCCCGAGCCCGGCCCCGCCCGCCCCGCTTCCCCTCCCAGCTTGGCCCCGCCCGCCCAGTTTCTCCTCCCGAGCGAGGCCCCGCCCGCCCAGCTTCCCCTCCCGAATCCGGCCCCGCCCGCCCATATTCCCCTCCCAGCCAGGCCCCGCCCGCCCAGTTTCTCCACCCAGCTTGGCTCCGCCCGCCCAGCTTCCCCTCCGGATCCCGGCCCCGCCCGCCCATGTTCCCCTCCCAGCCAGGCCCCGCCCGCCCAGTTTCTCCTCCCAGCTTGGCCCCGCCCGCCCAGCTTCCCCTCCCGATCCCGGCCCCGCCCGCCCATGTTCCCCTCCCAGCCAGGCCCCGCCCGCCCAGTTTCTCCTCCCAGCTCGGCCCCGCCCGCCCCGCTTCCCCTCCCAGCCAGGCCCCGCCCGCCCAGTTTCTCCTCCCGAGTCCGGCCCCGCCCGCCCCGCTTCCCCTCCCAGCCAGGCCCCCCCCGCCCAGCTTCCCCTCCCGAACCCGGCCCCGCCCGCCCAGCTTCTCCTCCCAGCTTAGCCCCGCCCGCCCAGTTTCTCCTCCCGAGTCCGGCCCCGCCCGCCCCGCTTCTCCTCCCGAGTCCGGCCCCGACCACCCAGCTTCCCCTCCCAGCCTGGCCCCGCCCGCCCAGTTTCTCCTCCCGAGTCCGGCCCCGCCCGCCCCGCTTCTCCTCCCGAGTCCGGCCCCGCCCGCCCAGCTTCCCCTCCCAGCTTGGCCCCGCCCGCCCAGCTTCCCCTCCCGAGTCCGGCCCCGCCGCCCAGTTTCTCCTCCCGAACCCGGCCCCGCCCGCCCAGCTTCTGCAAGCGAGCTCGGCCCCGCCCGGCCAGCTTCCCCTCCCGACTCCAGCCCCGCCCGCCCAGGTTCTCCTCCCGAGCCCGGCCCCGCCCGCCCAGTTTCCCCTCCCGAACCCGGCCCCGTCCGCCCAGTTTCTCCTCCCGAGTCCGGCCCCGGCCGCCCAGTTTCTCATCCCAGCTTGGCCCCGCCCGCCCAGCTTCCCCTCCCGAACCCGGCCCCGCCCGCCAAGCTTCTCCTAGCGAGCCCGGCCCCGCCCGCCCCGCTTCCCCTCCCAGCCAGGCCCCGCCCGCCCAGCTTCCCCTCCCGAGCGAGGCCCCGCCCGCCCAGTTTCTCCTCCCGAGCGAGGCCCCGCCCGCCCAGCTTCCCCTCCCGAATCCGGCCCTGCCCGCCCAGCTTCTCCTCCCAGCTTGGCCCCGCCCGCCCAGCTTCCCCTCCCGAGTCCGGCCCCGCCCGCCCAGTTTCTCCTCCCGAGCGAGGCCCCGCCCGCCCAGCTTCCCCTCCCGAACCCGGCCCCGCCCGCCCAGCTTCTCCTCCCAGCTTGGCCCCGCCCGCCCAGTTTCTCCTCCCGAGCGAGGCCCCGCCCGCCCAGTTTCTCATCCCAGCTTGGCCCCGCCCGCCCAGCTTCCCCTCCCGAGCGAGGCCCCGCCCGCCCCGTTTCTCCTCCCGAGCGAGGCCCCGCCCGCCCAGCTTCCCCTCCCAGCTTGGCCCCGCCCGCCCAGTTTCTCCTCCCGAGCGAGGCCCCGCCCGCCCAGCTTCCCCTCCCGACCCCGGCCCCGCCACCCAGTTTCTCCTCCCAGCTTGGCCCCGCCCGCCCAGCTTCCCCTCCCGAGTCCGGCCCCGCCCGCCCAGTTTCTCCTCCCGAGCTTGGCCCCGCCCGCCCAGCTTCCCATCCCGAGCGAGGCCCCGCCCGCCCAGTTTCTCCTCCCAGCTTGGCCCCGCCCGCCCAGCTTCCCCTCCCGAACCCGGCCCCGCCCGCCCAGCTTCTGCTAGCGAGCTCGGCCCCGCCCGCCCAGCTTCCCCTCCCAGCTTGGCCCCGCCCGCCCAGTTTCTCCTCCCGAGCTCGGCCCCGCCCGCCCCGCTTCCCCTCCCAGCTTGGCCCCGCCCGCCCCGCTTCCCATCCCGAGCGAGGCCCCGCCCGCCCAGTTTCTCATCCCAGCTTGGCCCCGCCCGCCCAGCTTCCCCTCCCGAACCCGGCCCCGCCCGCCAAGCTTCTCCTAGCGAGCTCGGCCCCGCCCGCCCCGCTTCCCCTCCCAGCCAGGCCCCCCCCGCCCAGCTTCCCCTCCCGAACCCGGCCCCGCCCGCCCAGCTTCTCCTCCCAGCTTAGCCCCGCCCGCCCAGTTTCTCCTCCCAGCACGGCCCCGACCACCCAGCTTCCCCTCCCAGCCTGGCCCCGCCCGCCCAGTTTCTCCTCCCGAGTCCGGCCCCGCCCGCCCCGCTTCTCCTCCCGAGTCCGGCCCCGCCCGCCCAGCTTCCCCTCCCAGCTTGGCCCCGCCCGCCCAGCTTCCCCTCCCGAGTCCGGCCCCGCCCGCCCAGTTTCTCCTCCCGAACCCGGCCCCGCCCGCCCAGCTTCTGCAAGCGAGCTCGGCCCCGCCCGGCCAGCTTCCCCTCCCGACTCCAGCCCCGCCCGCCCAGGTTCTCCTCCCGAGCCCGGCCCCGCCCGCCCAGTTTCCCCTCCCGAACCCGGCCCCGTCCGCCCAGTTTCTCCTCCCGAGTCCGGCCCCGGCCGCCCCGCTTCCCCTCCCAGCCAGGCCCCGCCCGCCCAGTTTCTCCTCCCGAGCGAGGCCCCGCCCGCCCCGCTTCCCCTCCCAGCCAGGCCCCGCCCGCCCAGCTTCCCCTCCCGAACCCGGCCCCGCCCGCCGAGCTTCTCCTCCCAGCTTAGCCCCGCCCGCCCAGCTTCTCCTCCCAGCACGGCCCCGCCCGCCCAGTTTCTCCTCCCAGCCTGGCCCCGCTCGCCCAGTTTCTCCTCCCGAGTCCGGCCCCGCCCGCCCCGCTTCTCCTCCCGAGTCCGGCCCCGCCCGCCCAGCTTCCCCTCCCAGCTTGGCCCCGCCCGCCCAGCTTCCCCTCCCGAGTCCGGCCCCGCCCGCCCGGTTTCTCCTCCCGAGCGAGGCCCCGCCCGCCCAGTTTCCCCTCCCGAACCCGGCCCCGCCCGCCCAGTTTCTCCTCCCGAGTCCGGCCCCGGCCGCCCAGTTTCTCATCCCAGCTTGGCCCCGCCCGCCCAGCTTCCCCTCCCGAGCGAGGCCCCGCCCGCCCAGTTTCTCCTCCCGAGCGAGGCCCCGCCCGCCCAGCTTCCCCTCCCGAATCGGGCCCTGCCCGCCCAGCTTCTCCTCCCAGCACGGCCCCGACCACCCAGCTTCCCCTCCCAGCCTGGCCCCACCCGCCCAGTTTCTCCTCCCGAGTCCGGCCCCGCCCGCCCCGCTTCTCCTCCCGAGTCCGGCCCCGCCCGCCCAGCTTCCCCTCCCAGCTTGGCCCCGCCCGCCCAGCTTCCCCTCCCGAATCCGGCCCTGCCCGCCCAGCTTCTCCTCCCAGCTTGGCCCCGCCCGCCCAGCTTCCCCTCCCGAGTCCGGCCCCGCCCGCCCAGTTTCTCCTCCCGAGCGAGGCCCCGCCCGCCCAGCTTCCCCTCCCGAACCCGGCCCCGCCCGCCCAGCTTCTCCTCCCAGCTTGGCCCCGCCCGCCCAGTTTCTCCTCCCGAGCGAGGCCCCGCCCGCCCAGTTTCTCATCCCAGCTTGGCCCCGCCCGCCCAGCTTCCCCTCCCGAGCGAGGCCCCGCCCGCCCAGTTTCTCCTCCCGAGCGAGGCCCCGCCCGCCCCGTTTCTCCTCCCGAGCGAGGCCCCGCCCGCCCAGCTTCCCCTCCCAGCTTGGCCCCGCCCGCCCAGTTTCTCCTCCCGAGCGAGGCCCCGCCCGCCCAGCTTCCCCTCCCGACCCCGGCCCCGCCACCCAGTTTCTCCTCCCAGCTTGGCCCCGCCCGCCCAGCTTCCCCTCCCGAGTCCGGCCCCGCCCGCCCAGTTTCTCCTCCCGAGCTTGGCCCCGCCCGCCCAGCTTCCCATCCCGAGCGAGGCCCCGCCCGCCCAGTTTCTCCTCCCAGCTTGGCCCCGCCCGCCCAGCTTCCCCTCCCGAACCCGGCCCCGCCCGCCCAGCTTCTGCTAGCGAGCTCGGCCCCGCCCGCCCAGCTTCCCCTCCCAGCTTGGCCCCGCCCGCCCAGTTTCTCCTCCCGAGCTCGGCCCCGCCCGCCCCGCTTCCCCTCCCAGCTTGGCCCCGCCCGCCCCGCTTCCCATCCCGAGCGAGGCCCCGCCCGCCCAGTTTCTCATCCCAGCTTGGCCCCGCCCGCCCAGCTTCCCCTCCCGAACCCGGCCCCGCCCGCCAAGCTTCTCCTAGCGAGCTCGGCCCCGCCCGCCCCGCTTCCCCTCCCAGCCAGGCCCCCCCCGCCCAGCTTCCCCTCCCGAACCCGGCCCCGCCCGCCCAGCTTCTCCTCCCAGCTTAGCCCCGCCCGCCCAGTTTCTCCTCCCAGCACGGCCCCGACCACCCAGCTTCCCCTCCCAGCCTGGCCCCGCCCGCCCAGTTTCTCCTCCCGAGTCCGGCCCCGCCCGCCCCGCTTCTCCTCCCGAGTCCGGCCCCGCCCGCCCAGCTTCCCCTCCCAGCTTGGCCCCGCCCGCCCAGCTTCCCCTCCCGAGTCCGGCCCCGCCCGCCCAGTTTCTCCTCCCGAACCCGGCCCCGCCCGCCCAGCTTCTGCAAGCGAGCTCGGCCCCGCCCGGCCAGCTTCCCCTCCCGACTCCAGCCCCGCCCGCCCAGGTTCTCCTCCCGAGTCCGGCCCCGCCCGCCCAGTTTCCCCTCCCGAACCCGGCCCCGTCCGCCCAGTTTCTCCTCCCGAGTCCGGCCCCGGCCGCCCCGCTTCCCCTCCCAGCCAGGCCCCGCCCGCCCAGTTTCTCCTCCCGAGCGAGGCCCCGCCCGCCCCGCTTCCCCTCCCAGCCAGGCCCCGCCCGCCCAGCTTCCCCTCCCGAACCCGGCCCCGCCCGCCCAGCTTCTCCTCCCAGCTTAGCCCCGCCCGCCCAGCTTCTCCTCCCAGCACGGCCCCGCCCGCCCAGTTTCTCCTCCCAGCCTGGCCCCGCTCGCCCAGTTTCTCCTCCCGAGTCCGGCCCCGCCCGCCCCGCTTCTCCTCCCGAGTCCGGCCCCGCCCGCCCAGCTTCCCCTCCCAGCTTGGCCCCGCCCGCCCAGCTTCCCCTCCCGAGTCCGGCCCCGCCCGCCCGGTTTCTCCTCCCGAGCGAGGCCCCGCCCGCCCAGTTTCCCCTCCCGAACCCGGCCCCGCCCGCCCAGTTTCTCCTCCCGAGTCCGGCCCCGGCCGCCCAGTTTCTCCTCCCGAACCCGGCCCCGCCCGCCCAGCTTCTGCAAGCGAGCTCGGCCCCGCCCGGCCAGCTTCCCCTCCCGACTCCAGCCCCGCCCGCCCAGGTTCTCCTCCCGAGCCCGGCCCCGCCCGCCCAGTTTCCCCTCCCGAACCCGGCCCCGTCCGCCCAGTTTCTCCTCCCGAGTCCGGCCCCGGCCGCCCAGTTTCTCATCCCAGCTTGGCCCCGCCCGCCCAGCTTCCCCTCCCGAACCCGGCCCCGCCCGCCAAGCTTCTCCTAGCGAGCTCGGCCCCGCCCGCCCCGCTTCCCCTCCCAGCCAGGCCCCGCCCGCCCAGTTTCTCCTCCCGAGCGAGGCCCCGCCCGCCCCGCTTCCCCTCCCAGCCAGGCCCCGCCCGCCCAGCTTCCCCTCCCGAGCGAGGCCCCGCCCGCCCAGTTTCTCCTCCCGAGCGAGGCCCCGCCCGCCCAGCTTCCCCTCCCGAATCCGGCCCTGCCCGCCCAGCTTCTCCTCCCAGCTTGGCCCCGCCCGCCCAGCTTCCCCTCCCGAGTCCGGCCCCGCCCGCCCAGTTTCTCCTCCCGAGCGAGGCCCCGCCCGCCCAGCTTCCCCTCCCGAACCCGGCCCCGCCCGCCCAGCTTCTCCTCCCAGCTTGGCCCCGCCCGCCCAGTTTCTCCTCCCGAGCGAGGCCCCGCCCGCCCAGTTTCTCATCCCAGCTTGGCCCCGCCCGCCCAGCTTCCCCTCCCGAGCGAGGCCCCGCCCGCCCAGTTTCTCCTCCCGAGCGAGGCCCCGCCCGCCCCGTTTCTCCTCCCGAGCGAGGCCCCGCCCGCCCAGCTTCCCCTCCCAGCTTGGCCCCGCCCGCCCAGTTTCTCCTCCCGAGCGAGGCCCCGCCCGCCCAGCTTCCCCTCCCGACCCCGGCCCCGCCACCCAGTTTCTCCTCCCAGCTTGGCCCCGCCCCCCAGCTTCCCCTCCCGAGTCCGGCCCCGCCCGCCCAGTTTCTCCTCCCGAGCTTGGCCCCGCCCGCCCAGCTTCCCATCCCGAGCGAGGCCCCGCCCGCCCAGTTTCTCCTCCCAGCTTGGCCCCGCCCGCCCAGCTTCCCCTCCCGAACCCGGCCCCGCCCGCCCAGCTTCTGCTCGCGAGCTCGGCCCCGCCCGCCCAGCTTCCCCTCCCAGCTTGGCCCTGCCCGCCCAGTTTCTCCTCCCGAGCTCGGCCCCGCCCGCCCCGCTTCCCCTCCCAGCTTGGCCCCGCCCGCCCCGCTTCCCATCCCGAGCGAGGCCCGCCCGCCCAGTTTCTCATCCCAGCTTGGCCCCGCCCGCCCAGCTTCCCCTCCCGAACCCGGCCCCGCCCGCCAAGCTTCTCCTAGCGAGCTCGGCCCCGCCCGCCCCGCTTCCCCTCCCAGCCAGGCCCCCCCCGCCCAGCTTCCCCTCCCGAACCCGGCCCCGTCCGCCCAGTTTCTCCTCCCGAGTCCGGCCCCGGCCGCCCAGTTTCTCATCCCAGCTTGGCCCCGCCCGCCCAGCTTCCCCTCCCGAACCCGGCCCCGCCCGCCAAGCTTCTCCTAGCGAGCTCGGCCCGCCCGCCCCGCTTCCCCTCCCAGCCAGGCCCCGCCCGCCCAGTTTCTCCTCCCGAGCGAGGCCCCGCCCGCCCCGCTTCCCCTCCCAGCCAGGCCCCGCCCGCCCAGCTTCCCCTCCCGAGCGAGGCCCCGCCCGCCCAGTTTCTCCTCCGAGCGAGGCCCCGCCCGCCCAGCTTCCCCTCCCGAATCCGGCCCTGCCCGCCCAGCTTCTCCTCCCAGCTTGGCCCCGCCCGCCCAGCTTCCCCTCCCGAGTCCGGCCCCGCCCGCCCAGTTTCTCCTCCCGAGCGAGGCCCCGCCCGCCCAGCTTCCCCTCCCGAACCCGGCCCCGCCCGCCCAGCTTCTCCTCCCAGCTTGGCCCCGCCCGCCCAGTTTCTCCTCCCGAGCGAGGCCCCGCCCGCCCAGTTTCTCATCCCAGCTTGGCCCCGCCCGCCCAGATTCCCCTCCCGAGCGAGGCCCCGCCCGCCCAGTTTCTCCTCCCGAGCGAGGCCCCGCCCGCCCCGTTTCTCCTCCCGAGCGAGGCCCCGCCCGCCCAGCTTCCCCTCCCAGCTTGGCCCCGCCCGCCCAGTTTCTCCTCCCGAGCGAGGCCCCGCCCGCCCAGCTTCCCCTCCCGACCCCGGCCCCGCCACCCAGTTTCTCCTCCCAGCTTGGCCCCGCCCGCCCAGCTTCCCCTCCCGAGTCCGGCCCCGCCCGCCCAGTTTCTCCTCCCGAGCTTGGCCCCGCCCGCCCAGCTTCCCATCCCGAGCGAGGCCCCGCCCGCCCAGTTTCTCCTCCCAGCTTGGCCCCGCCCGCCCAGCTTCCCCTCCCGAACCCGGCCCCGCCCGCCCAGCTTCTGCTAGCGAGCTCGGCCCCGCCCGCCCAGCTTCCCCTCCCAGCTTGGCCCCGCCCGCCCAGTTTCTCCTCCCGAGCTCGGCCCCGCCCGCCCCGCTTCCCCTCCCAGCTTGGCCCCGCCCGCCCCGCTTCCCATCCCGAGCGAGGCCCCGCCCGCCCAGTTTCTCATCCCAGCTTGGCCCCGCCCGCCCAGCTTCCCCTCCCGAACCCGGCCCCGCCCGCCAAGCTTCTCCTAGCGAGCTCGGCCCCGCCCGCCCCGCTTCCCCTCCCAGCCAGGCCCCCCCCGCCCAGCTTCCCCTCCCGAACCCGGCCCCGCCCGCCCAGCTTCTCCTCCCAGCTTAGCCCCGCCCGCCCAGTTTCTCCTCCCAGCACGGCCCCGACCACCCAGCTTCCCCTCCCAGCCTGGCCCCGCCCGCCCAGTTTCTCCTCCCGAGTCCGGCCCCGCCCGCCCCGCTTCTCCTCCCGAGTCCGGCCCCGCCCGCCCAGCTTCCCCTCCCAGCTTGGCCCCGCCCGCCCAGCTTCCCCTCCCGAGTCCGGCCCCGCCCGCCCAGTTTCTCCTCCCGAACCCGGCCCCGCCCGCCCAGCTTCTGCAAGCGAGCTCGGCCCCGCCCGGCCAGCTTCCCCTCCCGACTCCAGCCCCGCCCGCCCAGGTTCTCCTCCCGAGCCCGGCCCCGCCCGCCCAGTTTCCCCTCCCGAACCCGGCCCCGTCCGCCCAGTTTCTCCTCCCGAGTCCGGCCCCGGCCGCCCCGCTTCCCCTCCCAGCCAGGCCCCGCCCGCCCAGTTTCTCCTCCCGAGCGAGGCCCCGCCCGCCCCGCTTCCCCTCCCAGCCAGGCCCGCCCGCCCAGCTTCCCCTCCCGAACCCGGCCCCGCCCGCCCAGCTTCTCCTCCCAGCTTAGCCCCGCCCGCCCAGCTTCTCCTCCCAGCACGGCCCCGCCCGCCCAGTTTCTCCTCCCAGCCTGGCCCCGCTCGCCCAGTTTCTCCTCCCGAGTCCGGCCCCGCCCGCCCCGCTTCTCCTCCCGAGTCCGGCCCCGCCCGCCCAGCTTCCCCTCCCAGCTTGGCCCGCCCGCCCAGCTTCCCCTCCCGAGTCCGGCCCCGCCCGCCCGGTTTCTCCTCCCGAGCGAGGCCCCGCCCGCCCAGTTTCCCCTCCCGAACCCGGCCCCGCCCGCCCAGTTTCTCCTCCCGAGTCCGGCCCCGGCCGCCCAGTTTCTCATCCCAGCTTGGCCCCGCCCGCCCAGCTTCCCCTCCCGAGCGAGGCCCCGCCCGCCCAGTTTCTCCTCCCGAGCGAGGCCCCGCCCGCCCAGCTTCCCCTCCCGAATCGGGCCCTGCCCGCCCAGCTTCTCCTCCCAGCACGGCCCCGACCACCCAGCTTCCCCTCCCAGCCTGGCCCCACCCGCCCAGTTTCTCCTCCCGAGTCCGGCCCGCCCGCCCCGCTTCTCCTCCCGAGTCCGGCCCCGCCCGCCCAGCTTCCCCTCCCAGCTTGGCCCCGCCCGCCCAGCTTCCCCTCCCGAATCCGGCCCTGCCCGCCCAGCTTCTCCTCCCAGCTTGGCCCCGCCCGCCCAGCTTCCCCTCCCGAGTCCGGCCCCGCCCGCCCAGTTTCTCCTCCCGAGCGAGGCCCGCCCGCCCAGCTTCCCCTCCCGAACCCGGCCCCGCCCGCCCAGCTTCTCCTCCCAGCTTGGCCCCGCCCGCCCAGTTTCTCCTCCCGAGCGAGGCCCCGCCCGCCCAGTTTCTCATCCCAGCTTGGCCCCGCCCGCCCAGCTTCCCTCCCGAGCGAGGCCCCGCCCGCGCAGTTTCTCCTCCCGAGCGAGGCCCCGCCCGCCCCGTTTCTCCTCCCGAGCGAGGCCCCGCCCGCCCAGCTTCCCCTCCCAGCTTGGCCCCGCCCGCCCAGTTTCTCCTCCCGAGCGAGGCCCCGCCCGCCCAGCTTCCCCTCCCGACCCCGGCCCCGCCACCCAGTTTCTCCTCCCAGCTTGGCCCCGCCCGCCCAGCTTCCCCTCCCGAGTCCGGCCCCGCCCGCCCAGTTTCTCCTCCGAGCTTGGCCCCGCCCGCCCAGCTTCCCATCCCGAGCGAGGCCCCGCCCGCCCAGTTTCTCCTCCCAGCTTGGCCCCGCCCGCCCAGCTTCCCCTCCCGAACCCGGCCCCGCCCGCCCAGCTTCTGCTAGCGAGCTCGGCCCCGCCCGCCCAGCTTCCCCTCTCAGCTTGGCCCCGCCCGCCCAGTTTCTCCTCCCGAGCTCGGCCCCGCCCGCCCCGCTTCCCCTCCCAGCTTGGCCCCGCCCGCCCCGCTTCCCATCCCGAGCGAGGCCCCGCCCGCCCAGTTTCTCATCCCAGCTTGGCCCCGCCCGCCCAGCTTCCCTCCCGAACCCGGCCCCGCCCGCCAAGCTTCTCCTAGCGAGCTCGGCCCCGCCCGCCCCGCTTCCCCTCCCAGCCAGGCCCCCCCCGCCCAGCTTCCCCTCCCGAACCCGGCCCCGCCCGCCCAGCTTCTCCTCCCAGCTTAGCCCCGCCCGCCCAGTTTCTCCTCCCAGCACGGCCCCGACCACCCAGCTTCCCCTCCCAGCCTGGCCCCGCCCGCCCAGTTTCTCCTCCCGAGTCCGGCCCCGCCCGCCCCGCTTCTCCTCCCGAGTCCGGCCCCGCCCGCCCAGCTTCCCCTCCCAGCTTGGCCCCGCCCGCCCAGCTTCCCTCCCGAGTCCGGCCCCGCCCGCCCAGTTTCTCCTCCCGAACCCGGCCCCGCCCGCCCAGCTTCTGCAAGCGAGCTCGGCCCCGCCCGGCCAGCTTCCCCTCCCGACTCCAGCCCCGCCCGCCCAGGTTCTCCTCCCGAGCCCGGCCCCGCCCGCCCAGTTTCCCCTCCCGAACCCGGCCCCGTCCGCCCAGTTTCTCCTCCCGAGTCCGGCCCCGCCGCCCCGCTTCCCCTCCCAGCCAGGCCCCGCCCGCCCAGTTTCTCCTCCCGAGCGAGGCCCCGCCCGCCCCGCTTCCCCTCCCAGCCAGCCCCGCCCGCCCAGCTTCCCCTCCCGAACCCGGCCCCGCCCGCCCAGCTTCTCCTCCCAGCTTAGCCCCGCCCGCCCAGCTTCTCCTCCCAGCACGGCCCCCCCCGCCCAGTTTCTCCTCCCAGCCTGGCCCCGCCCGCCCAGTTTCTCCTCCCGAGTCCGGCCCCGCCCGCCCGCTTCTCCTCCCGAGTCCGGCCCCGCCCGCCCCGCTTCCCCTCCCAGCCAGGCCCCGCCCGCCCAGTTTCTCCTCCCGAGTCCGGCCCCGCCCGCCCCGCTTCCCCTCCCAGCCAGGCCCCCCCCGCCCAGTTTCCCCTCCCGAACCCGGCCCCGCCCGCCCAGCTTCTCCTCCCAGCTTAGCCCCGCCCGCCCAGTTTCTCCTCCCGAGTCCGGCCCCGCCCGCCCCGCTTCTCCTCCCGAGTCCGGCCCCGACCACCCAGCTTCCCCTCCAAGCCAGGCCCCGCCCGCCCCGCTTCCCCTCCCGAGTCCTGCCCCGGCCGCCCAGTTTCTCCTCCCGAGCTTGGCCCCGCCCGCCCAGCTTCCCATCCCGAGCGAGGCCCCGCCCGCCCAGTTTCTCCTCCCAGCTTGGCCCCGCCCGCCCAGCTTCCCCTCCCGAACCCGGCCCCGCCCGCCCAGCTTCTGCTAGCGAGCTCGGCCCCGCCCGCCCAGCTTCCCCTCCCAGCTTGGCCCCGCCCGCCCAGTTTCTCCTCCCGAGCTCGGCCCCGCCCGCCCCGCTTCCCCTCCCAGCTTGGCCCCGCCCGCCCCGCTTCCCATCCCGAGCGAGGCCCCGCCCGCCCAGTTTCTCATCCCAGCTTGGCCCCGCCCGCCCAGCTTCCCCTCCCGAACCCGGCCCCGCCCGCCAAGCTTCTCCTAGCGAGCTCGGCCCCGCCCGCCCCGCTTCCCCTCCCAGCCAGGCCCCCCCCGCCCAGCTTCCCCTCCCGAACCCGGCCCCGTCCGCCCAGTTTCTCCTCCCGAGTCCGGCCCGGCCGCCCAGTTTCTCATCCCAGCTTGGCCCCGCCCGCCCAGCTTCCCCTCCCGAACCCGGCCCGCCCGCCAAGCTTCTCCTAGCGAGCTCGGCCCCACCCGCCCCGCTTCCCCTCCCAGCCAGGCCCCGCCCGCCCAGTTTCTCCTCCCGAGCGAGGCCCCGCCCGCCCCGCTTCCCCTCCCAGCCAGGCCCCGCCCGCCCAGCTTCCCCTCCCGAGCGAGGCCCCGCCCGCCCAGTTTCTCCTCCCGAGCGAGGCCCCGCCCGCCCAGCTTCCCCTCCCGAATCCGGCCCTGCCCGCCCAGCTTCTCCTCCCAGCTTGGCCCCGCCCGCCCAGCTTCCCCTCCCGAGTCCGGCCCCGCCCGCCCAGTTTCTCCTCCCGAGCTCGGCCCCGCCCGCCCCGCTTCCCCTCCCAGCTTGGCCCCGCCCGCCCCGCTTCCCATCCCGAGCGAGGCCCCGCCCGCCCAGTTTCTCATCCCAGCTTGGCCCCGCCCGCCCAGCTTCCCCTCCCGAACCCGGCCCCGCCCGCCAAGCTTCTCCTAGCGAGCTCGGCCCCGCCCGCCCCGCTTCCCCTCCCAGCCAGGCCCCCCCCGCCCAGCTTCCCCTCCCGAACCCGGCCCCGCCCGCCCAGCTTCTCCTCCCAGCTTAGCCCCGCCCGCCCAGTTTCTCCTCCCAGCACGGCCCCGACCACCCAGCTTCCCCTCCCAGCCTGGCCCCGCCCGCCCAGTTTCTCCTCCCGAGTCCGGCCCCGCCCGCCCCGCTTCTCCTCCCGAGTCCGGCCCCGCCCGCCCAGCTTCCCCTCCCAGCTTGGCCCCGCCCGCCCAGCTTCCCCTCCCGAGTCCGGCCCCGCCCGCCCAGTTTCTCCTCCCGAACCCGGCCCCGCCCGCCCAGCTTCTGCAAGCGAGCTCGGCCCCGCCCGGCCAGCTTCCCCTCCCGACTCCAGCCCCGCCCGCCCAGGTTCTCCTCCCGAGCCCGGCCCCGCCCGCCCAGTTTCCCCTCCCGAACCCGGCCCCGTCCGCCCAGTTTCTCCTCCCGAGTCCGGCCCCGGCCGCCCCGCTTCCCCTCCCAGCCAGGCCCCGCCCGCCCAGTTTCTCCTCCCGAGCGAGGCCCCGCCCGCCCCGCTTCCCCTCCCAGCCAGGCCCCGCCCGCCCAGCTTCCCCTCCCGAACCCGGCCCCGCCCGCCCAGCTTCTCCTCCCAGCTTAGCCCCGCCCGCCCAGCTTCTCCTCCCAGCACGGCCCCGCCCGCCCAGTTTCTCCTCCCAGCCTGGCCCCGCTCGCCCAGTTTCTCCTCCCGAGTCCGGCCCCGCCCGCCCCGCTTCTCCTCCCGAGTCCGGCCCCGCCCGCCCAGCTTCCCCTCCCAGCTTGGCCCCGCCCGCCCAGCTTCCCCTCCCGAGTCCGGCCCCGCCCGCCCGGTTTCTCCTCCCGAGCGAGGCCCCGCCCGCCCAGTTTCCCCTCCCGAACCCGGCCCCGCCCGCCCAGTTTCTCCTCCCGAGTCCGGCCCCGGCCGCCCAGTTTCTCATCCCAGCTTGGCCCCGCCCGCCCAGCTTCCCCTCCCGAGCGAGGCCCCGCCCGCCCAGTTTCTCCTCCCGAGCGAGGCCCCGCCCGCCCAGCTTCCCCTCCCGAATCGGGCCCTGCCCGCCCAGCTTCTCCTCCCAGCACGGCCCCGACCACCCAGCTTCCCCTCCCAGCCTGGCCCCACCCGCCCAGTTTCTCCTCCCGAGTCCGGCCCCGCCCGCCCCGCTTCTCCTCCCGAGTCCGGCCCCGCCCGCCCAGCTTCCCCTCCCAGCTTGGCCCCGCCCGCCCAGCTTCCCCTCCCGAATCCGGCCCTGCCGGCCCAGCTTCTCCTCCCAGCTTGGCCCCGCCCGCCCAGCTTCCCCTCCCGAGTCCGGCCCCGCCCGCCCAGTTTCTCCTCCCGAGCGAGGCCCCGCCCGCCCAGCTTCCCCTCCCGAACCCGGCCCCGCCCGCCCAGCTTCTCCTCCCAGCTTGGCCCCGCCCGCCCAGTTTCTCCTCCCGAGCGAGGCCCCGCCCGCCCAGTTTCTCATCCCAGCTTGGCCCCGCCCGCCCAGCTTCCCCTCCCGAGCGAGGCCCCGCCCGCACAGTTTCTCCTCCCGAGCGAGGCCCCGCCCGCCCCGTTTCTCCTCCCGAGCGAGGCCCCGCCCGCCCAGCTTCCCCTCCCAGCTTGGCCCCGCCCGCCCAGTTTCTCCTCCCGAGCGAGGCCCCGCCCGCCCAGCTTCCCCTCCCGACCCCGGCCCCGCCACCCAGTTTCTCCTCCCAGCTTGGCCCCGCCCGCCCAGCTTCCCCTCCCGAGTCCGGCCCCGCCCGCCCAGCTTCTGCTAGCGAGCTCGGCCCCGCCCGCCCAGCTTCCCCTCTCAGCTTGGCCCCGCCCGCCCAGTTTCTCCTCCCGAGCTCGGCCCCGCCCGCCCCGCTTCCCCTCCCAGCTTGGCCCCGCCCGCCCCGCTTCCCATCCCGAGCGAGGCCCCGCCCGCCCAGTTTCTCATCCCAGCTTGGCCCCGCCCGCCCAGCTTCCCCTCCCGAACCCGGCCCCGCCCGCCAAGCTTCTCCTAGCGAGCTCGGCCCCGCCCGCCCCGCTTCCCCTCCCAGCCAGGCCCCCCCCGCCCAGCTTCCCCTCCCGAACCCGGCCCCGCCCGCCCAGCTTCTCCTCCCAGCTTAGCCCCGCCCGCCCAGTTTCTCCTCCCAGCACGGCCCCGACCACCCAGCTTCCCCTCCCAGCCTGGCCCCGCCCGCCCAGTTTCTCCTCCCGAGTCCGGCCCCGCCCGCCCCGCTTCTCCTCCCGAGTCCGGCCCCGCCCGCCCAGCTTCCCCTCCCAGCTTGGCCCCGCCCGCCCAGCTTCCCCTCCCGAGTCCGGCCCCGCCCGCCCAGTTTCTCCTCCCGAACCCGGCCCCGCCCGCCCAGCTTCTGCAAGCGAGCTCGGCCCCGCCCGGCCAGCTTCCCCTCCCGACTCCAGCCCCGCCCGCCCAGGTTCTCCTCCCGAGCCCGGCCCCGCCCGCCCAGTTTCCCCTCCCGAACCCGGCCCCGTCCGCCCAGTTTCTCCTCCCGAGTCCGGCCCCGGCCGCCCCGCTTCCCCTCCCAGCCAGGCCCCGCCCGCCCAGTTTCTCCTCCCGAGCGAGGCCCCGCCCGCCCCGCTTCCCCTCCCAGCCAGGCCCCGCCCGCCCAGCTTCCCCTCCCGAACCCGGCCCCGCCCGCCCAGCTTCTCCTCCCAGCTTAGCCCCGCCCGCCCAGCTTCTCCTCCCAGCACGGCCCCGCCCGCCCAGTTTCTCCTCCCAGCCTGGCCCCGCCCGCCCAGTTTCTCCTCCCGAGTCCGGCCCCGCCCGCCCCGCTTCTCCTCCCGAGTCCGGCCCCGCCCGCCCCGCTTCCCCTCCCAGCCAGGCCCCGCCCGCCCAGTTTCTCCTCCCGAGTCCGGCCCCGCCCGCCCCGCTTCCCCTCCCAGCCAGGCCCCCCCCGCCCAGCTTCCCCTCCCGAACCCGGCCCCGCCCGCCCAGCTTCTCCTCCCAGCTTAGCCCCGCCCGCCCAGTTTCTCCTCCCGAGTCCGGCCCCGCCCGCCCCGCTTCTCCTCCCGAGTCCGGCCCCGACCACCCAGCTTCCCCTCCAAGCCAGGCCCCGCCCGCCCCGCTTCCCCTCCCGAGTCCTGCCCCGGCCGCCCAGTTTCTCCTCCCGAGCTTGGCCCCGCCCGCCCAGCTTCCCATCCCGAGCGAGGCCCCGCCCGCCCAGTTTCTCCTCCCAGCTTGGCCCCGCCCGCCCAGCTTCCCCTCCCGAACCCGGCCCCGCCCGCCCAGCTTCTGCTAGCGAGCTCGGCCCCGCCCGCCCAGCTTCCCCTCCCAGCTTGGCCCCGCCCGCCCAGTTTCTCCTCCCGAGCTCGGCCCCGCCCGCCCCGCTTCCCCTCCCAGCTTGGCCCCGCCCGCCCCGCTTCCCATCCCGAGCGAGGCCCCGCCCGCCCAGTTTCTCATCCCAGCTTGGCCCCGCCCGCCCAGCTTCCCCTCCCGAACCCGGCCCCGCCCGCCAAGCTTCTCCTAGCGAGCTCGGCCCCGCCCGCCCCGCTTCCCCTCCCAGCCAGGCCCCCCCCGCCCAGCTTCCCCTCCCGAACCCGGCCCCGTCCGCCCAGTTTCTCCTCCCGAGTCCGGCCCCGGCCGCCCAGTTTCTCATCCCAGCTTGGCCCCGCCCGCCCAGCTTCCCCTCCCGAACCCGGCCCCGCCCGCCAAGCTTCTCCTAGCGAGCTCGGCCCCACCCGCCCCGCTTCCCCTCCCAGCCAGGCCCCGCCCGCCCAGTTTCTCCTCCCGAGCGAGGCCCCGCCCGCCCCGCTTCCCCTCCCAGCCAGGCCCCGCCCGCCCAGCTTCCCCTCCCGAGCGAGGCCCCGCCCGCCCAGTTTCTCCTCCCGAGCGAGGCCCCGCCCGCCCAGCTTCCCCTCCCGAATCCGGCCCTGCCCGCCCAGCTTCTCCTCCCAGCTTGGCCCCGCCCGCCCAGCTTCCCCTCCCGAGTCCGGCCCCGCCCGCCCAGTTTCTCCTCCCGAGCGAGGCCCCGCCCGCCCAGCTTCCCCTCCCGAACCCGGCCCCGCCCGCCCAGCTTCTCCTCCCAGCTTGGCCCCGCCCGCCCAGTTTCTCCTCCCGAGCGAGGCCCCGCCCGCCCAGTTTCTCATCCCAGCTTGGCCCCGCCCGCCCAGATTCCCCTCCCGAGCGAGGCCCCGCCCGCCCAGTTTCTCCTCCCGAGCGAGGCCCCGCCCGCCCCGTTTCTCCTCCCGAGCGAGGCCCCGCCCGCCCAGCTTCCCCTCCCAGCTTGGCCCCGCCCGCCCAGTTTCTCCTCCCGAGCGAGGCCCCGCCCGCCCAGCTTCCCCTCCCGACCCCGGCCCCGCCACCCAGTTTCTCCTCCCAGCTTGGCCCCGCCCGCCCAGCTTCCCCTCCCGAGTCCGGCCCCGCCCGCCCAGTTTCTCCTCCCGAGCTTGGCCCCGCCCGCCCAGCTTCCCATCCCGAGCGAGGCCCCGCCCGCCCAGTTTCTCCTCCCAGCTTGGCCCCGCCCGCCCAGCTTCCCCTCCCGAAGCCGGCCCCGCCCGCCCAGCTTCCCCTCCCAGCTTGGCCCCGCCCGCCCAGTTTCTCCTCCCGAGCTCGGCCCCGCCCGCCCCGCTTCCCCTCCCAGCTTGGCCCCGCCCGCCCCGCTTCCCATCCCGAGCGAGGCCCCGCCCGCCCAGTTTCTCATCCCAGCTTGGCCCCGCCCGCCCAGCTTCCCCTCCCGAACCCGGCCCCGCCCGCCAAGCTTCTCCTAGCGAGCTCGGCCCCGCCCGCCCCGCTTCCCCTCCCAGCCAGGCCCCCCCCGCCCAGCTTCCCCTCCCGAACCCGGCCCCGCCCGCCCAGCTTCTCCTCCCAGCTTAGCCCCGCCCGCCCAGTTTCTCCTCCCAGCACGGCCCCGACCACCCAGCTTCCCCTCCCAGCCTGGCCCCGCCCGCCCAGTTTCTCCTCCCGAGTCCGGCCCCGCCCGCCCCGCTTCTCCTCCCGAGTCCGGCCCCGCCCGCCCAGCTTCCCCTCCCAGCTTGGCCCCGCCCGCCCAGCTTCCCCTCCCGAGTCCGGCCCCGCCCGCCCAGTTTCTCCTCCCGAACCCGGCCCCGCCCGCCCAGCTTCTGCAAGCGAGCTCGGCCCCGCCCGGCCAGCTTCCCCTCCCGACTCCAGCCCCGCCCGCCCAGGTTCTCCTCCCGAGCCCGGCCCCGCCCGCCCAGTTTCCCCTCCCGAACCCGGCCCCGTCCGCCCAGTTTCTCCTCCCGAGTCCGGCCCCGGCCGCCCCGCTTCCCCTCCCAGCCAGGCCCCGCCCGCCCAGTTTCTCCTCCCGAGCGAGGCCCCGCCCGCCCCGCTTCCCCTCCCAGCCAGGCCCCGCCCGCCCAGCTTCCCCTCCCGAACCCGGCCCCGCCCGCCCAGCTTCTCCTCCCAGCTTAGCCCCGCCCGCCCAGCTTCTCCTCCCAGCACGGCCCCGCCCGCCCAGTTTCTCCTCCCAGCCTGGCCCCGCTCGCCCAGTTTCTCCTCCCGAGTCCGGCCCCGCCCGCCCCGCTTCTCCTCCCGAGTCCGGCCCCGCCCGCCCAGCTTCCCCTCCCAGCTTGGCCCCGCCCGCCCAGCTTCCCCTCCCGAGTCCGGCCCCGCCCGCCCGGTTTCTCCTCCCGAGCGAGGCCCCGCCCGCCCAGTTTCCCCTCCCGAACCCGGCCCCGCCCGCCCAGTTTCTCCTCCCGAGTCCGGCCCCGGCCGCCCAGTTTCTCATCCCAGCTTGGCCCCGCCCGCCCAGCTTCCCCTCCCGAGCGAGGCCCCGCCCGCCCAGTTTCTCCTCCCGAGCGAGGCCCCGCCCGCCCAGCTTCCCCTCCCGAATCGGGCCCTGCCCGCCCAGCTTCTCCTCCCAGCACGGCCCCGACCACCCAGCTTCCCCTCCCAGCCTGGCCCCACCCGCCCAGTTTCTCCTCCCGAGTCCGGCCCCGCCCGCCCCGCTTCTCCTCCCGAGTCCGGCCCCGCCCGCCCAGCTTCCCCTCCCAGCTTGGCCCCGCCCGCCCAGCTTCCCCTCCCGAATCCGGCCCTGCCCGCCCAGCTTCTCCTCCCAGCTTGGCCCCGCCCGCCCAGCTTCCCCTCCCGAGTCCGGCCCCGCCCGCCCAGTTTCTCCTCCCGAGCGAGGCCCCGCCCGCCCAGCTTCCCCTCCCGAACCCGGCCCCGCCCGCCCAGCTTCTCCTCCCAGCTTGGCCCCGCCCGCCCAGTTTCTCCTCCCGAGCGAGGCCCCGCCCGCCCAGTTTCTCATCCCAGCTTGGCCCCGCCCGCCCAGCTTCCCCTCCCGAGCGAGGCCCCGCCCGCCCAGTTTCTCCTCCCGAGCGAGGCCCCGCCCGCCCCGTTTCTCCTCCCGAGCGAGGCCCCGCCCGCCCAGCTTCCCCTCCCAGCTTGGCCCCGCCCGCCCAGTTTCTCCTCCCGAGCGAGGCCCCGCCCGCCCAGCTTCCCCTCCCGACCCCGGCCCCGCCACCCAGTTTCTCCTCCCAGCTTGGCCCCGCCCGCCCAGCTTCCCCTCCCGAGTCCGGCCCCGCCCGCCCAGTTTCTCCTCCCGAGCTTGGCCCCGCCCGCCCAGCTTCCCATCCCGAGCGAGGCCCCGCCCGCCCAGTTTCTCCTCCCAGCTTGGCCCCGCCCGCCCAGCTTCCCCTCCCGAACCCGGCCCCGCCCGCCCAGCTTCTGCTAGCGAGCTCGGCCCCGCCCGCCCAGCTTCCCCTCCCAGCTTGGCCCCGCCCGCCCAGTTTCTCCTCCCGAGCTCGGCCCCGCCCGCCCCGCTTCCCCTCCCAGCTTGGCCCCGCCCGCCCCGCTTCCCATCCCGAGCGAGGCCCCGCCCGCCCAGTTTCTCATCCCAGCTTGGCCCCGCCCGCCCAGCTTCCCCTCCCGAACCCGGCCCCGCCCGCCAAGCTTCTCCTAGCGAGCTCGGCCCCGCCCGCCCCGCTTCCCCTCCCAGCCAGGCCCCCCCCGCCCAGCTTCCCTCCCGAACCCGGCCCCGCCCGCCCAGCTTCTCCTCCCAGCTTAGCCCCGCCCGCCCAGTTTCTCCTCCCAGCACGGCCCCGACCACCCAGCTTCCCCTCCCAGCCTGGCCCCGCCCGCCCAGTTTCTCCTCCCGAGTCCGGCCCCGCCCGCCCCGCTTCTCCTCCCGAGTCCGGCCCCGCCCGCCCAGCTTCCCCTCCCAGCTTGGCCCCGCCCGCCCAGCTTCCCCTCCCGAGTCCGGCCCCGCCCGCCCAGTTTCTCCTCCCGAACCCGGCCCCGCCCGCCCAGCTTCTGCAAGCGAGCTCGGCCCCGCCCGGCCAGCTTCCCCTCCCGACTCCAGCCCCGCCCGCCCAGGTTCTCCTCCCGAGCCCGGCCCCGCCCGCCCAGTTTCCCCTCCCGAACCCGGCCCCGTCCGCCCAGTTTCTCCTCCCGAGTCCGGCCCCGGCCGCCCCGCTTCCCCTCCCAGCCAGGCCCCGCCCGCCCAGTTTCTCCTCCCGAGCGAGGCCCCGCCCGCCCCGCTTCCCCTCCCAGCCAGGCCCCGCCCGCCCAGCTTCCCCTCCCGAACCCGGCCCCGCCCGCCCAGCTTCTCCTCCCAGCTTAGCCCCGCCCGCCCAGCTTCTCCTCCCAGCACGGCCCCGCCCGCCCAGTTTCTCCTCCCAGCCTGGCCCCGCTCGCCCAGTTTCTCCTCCCGAGTCCGGCCCCGCCCGCCCCGCTTCTCCTCCCGAGTCCGGCCCCGCCCGCCCAGCTTCCCCTCCCAGCTTGGCCCCGCCCGCCCAGCTTCCCCTCCCGAGTCCGGCCCCGCCCGCCCGGTTTCTCCTCCCGAGCGAGGCCCCGCCCGCCCAGTTTCCCCTCCCGAACCCGGCCCCGCCCGCCCAGTTTCTCCTCCCGAGTCCGGCCCCGGCCGCCCAGTTTCTCATCCCAGCTTGGCCCCGCCCGCCCAGCTTCCCCTCCCGAGCGAGGCCCCGCCCGCCCAGTTTCTCCTCCCGAGCGAGGCCCCGCCCGCCCAGCTTCCCCTCCCGAATCGGGCCCTGCCCGCCCAGCTTCTCCTCCCAGCACGGCCCCGACCACCCAGCTTCCCCTCCCAGCCTGGCCCCACCCGCCCAGTTTCTCCTCCCGAGTCCGGCCCCGCCCGCCCCGCTTCTCCTCCCGAGTCCGGCCCCGCCCGCCCAGCTTCCCCTCCCAGCTTGGCCCCGCCCGCCCAGCTTCCCCTCCCGAGTCCGGCCCCGCCCGCCCAGTTTCTCCTCCCGAACCCGGCCCCGCCCGCCCAGCTTCTGCAAGGGAGCTCGGCCCCGCCCGGCCAGCTTCCCCTCCCGACTCCAGCCCCGCCCGCCCAGGTTCTCCTCCCGAGCCCGGCCCCGCCCGCCCAGTTTCCCCTCCCGAACCCGGCCCCGTCCGCCCAGTTTCTCCTCCCGAGTCCGGCCCCGGCCGCCCAGTTTCTCATCCCAGCTTGGCCCCGCCCGCCCAGCTTCCCCTCCCAGCCAGGCCCCGCCCGCCCAGTTTCTCCTCCCGAGCGAGGCCCCGCCCGCCCCGCTTCCCCTCCCAGCCAGGCCCCGCCCGCCCAGTTTCTCCTCCCGAGCGAGGCCCCGCCCGCCCCGCTTCCCCTCCCAGCCAGGCCCCGCCCGCCCAGCTTCCCCTCCCGAACCCGGCCCCGCCCGCCCAGCTTCTCCTCCCAGCTTAGCCCCGCCCGCCCAGCTTCTCCTCCCAGCACGGCCCCGCCCGCCCAGTTTCTCCTCCCAGCCTGGCCCCGCCCGCCCAGTTTCTCCTCCCGAGTCCGGCCCCGCCCGCCCCGCTTCTCCTCCCGAGTCCGGCCCCGCCCGCCCCGCTTCCCCTCCCAGCCAGGCCCCGCCCGCCCAGTTTCTCCTCCCGAGTCCGGCCCCGCCCGCCCCGCTTCCCCTCCCAGCCAGGCCCCCCCCGCCCAGCTTCCCCTCCCCCCCCCCCCCCCCCCCCCCCCCGAACCCGGCCCCGCCCGCCCAGCTTCTCCTCCCAGCTTAGCCCCGCCCGCCCAGTTTCTCCTCCCGAGTCCGGCCCCGCCCGCCCCGCTTCTCCTCCCGAGTCCGGCCCCGACCACCCAGCTTCCCCTCCCAGCCTGGCCCCGCCCGCCCAGTTTCTCCTCCCGAGTCCGGCCCCGCCCGCCCCGCTTCTCCTCCCGAGTCCGGCCCCGCCCGCCCAGCTTCCCCTCCCAGCTTGGCCCCGCCCGCCCAGCTTCCCCTCCCGAGTCCGGCCCCGCCCGCCCGGTTTCTCCTCCCGAGCGAGGCCCCGCCCGCCCAGTTTCCCCTCCCGAACCCGGCCCCGCCCGCCCAGTTTCTCCTCCCGAGTCCGGCCCCGGCCGCCCAGTTTCTCATCCCAGCTTGGCCCCGCCCGCCCAGCTTCCCCTCCCGAGCGAGGCCCCGCCCGCCCAGTTTCTCCTCCCGAGCGAGGCCCCGCCCGCCCAGCTTCCCCTCCCGAATCGGGCCCTGCCCGCCCAGCTTCTCCTCCCAGCACGGCCCCGACCACCCAGCTTCCCCTCCCAGCCTGGCCCCACCCGCCCAGTTTCTCCTCCCGAGTCCGGCCCCGCCCGCCCCGCTTCTCCTCCCGAGTCCGGCCCCGCCCGCCCAGCTTCCCCTCCCAGCTTGGCCCCGCCCGCCCAGCTTCCCCTCCCGAGTCCGGCCCCGCCCGCCCAGTTTCTCCTCCCGAACCCGGCCCCGCCCGCCCAGCTTCTGCAAGGGAGCTCGGCCCCGCCCGGCCAGCTTCCCCTCCCGACTCCAGCCCCGCCCGCCCAGGTTCTCCTCCCGAGCCCGGCCCCGCCCGCCCAGTTTCCCCTCCCGAACCCGGCCCCGTCCGCCCAGTTTCTCCTCCCGAGTCCGGCCCCGGCCGCCCAGTTTCTCATCCCAGCTTGGCCCCGCCCGCCCAGCTTCCCCTCCCAGCCAGGCCCCGCCCGCCCAGTTTCTCCTCCCGAGCGAGGCCCCGCCCGCCCCGCTTCCCCTCCCAGCCAGGCCCCGCCCGCCCAGTTTCTCCTCCCGAGCGAGGCCCCGCCCGCCCCGCTTCCCCTCCCAGCCAGGCCCCGCCCGCCCAGCTTCCCCTCCCGAACCCGGCCCCGCCCGCCCAGCTTCTCCTCCCAGCTTAGCCCCGCCCGCCCAGCTTCTCCTCCCAGCACGGCCCCGCCCGCCCAGTTTCTCCTCCCAGCCTGGCCCCGCCCGCCCAGTTTCTCCTCCCGAGTCCGGCCCCGCCCGCCCCGCTTCTCCTCCCGAGTCCGGCCCCGCCCGCCCCGCTTCCCCTCCCAGCCAGGCCCCGCCCGCCCAGTTTCTCCTCCCGAGTCCGGCCCCGCCCGCCCCGCTTCCCCTCCCAGCCAGGCCCCCCCCGCCCAGCTTCCCCTCCCGAACCCGGCCCCGCCCGCCCAGCTTCTCCTCCCAGCTTAGCCCCGCCCGCCCAGTTTCTCCTCCCGAGTCCGGCCCCGCCCGCCCCGCTTCTCCTCCCGAGTCCGGCCCCGACCACCCAGCTTCCCCTCCCAGCCTGGCCCCGCCCGCCCAGTTTCTCCTCCCGAGTCCGGCCCCGCCCGCCCCGCTTCTCCTCCCGAGTCCGGCCCCGCCCGCCCAGCTTCCCCTCCCAGCTTGGCCCCGCCCGCCCAGCTTCCCCTCCCGAGTCCGGCCCCGCCGCCCAGTTTCTCCTCCCGAACCCGGCCCCGCCCGCCCAGCTTCTGCAAGCGAGCTCGGCCCCGACCGGCCAGCTTCCCCTCCCGACTCCAGCCCCGCCCGCCCAGGTTCTCCTCCCGAGCCCGGCCCCGCCCGCCCAGTTTCCCCTCCCGAACCCGGCCCCGTCCGCCCAGTTTCTCCTCCCGAGTCCGGCCCCGGCCGCCCAGTTTCTCATCCCAGCTTGGCCCCGCCCGCCCAGCTTCCCCTCCCGAACCCGGCCCCGCCCGCCAAGCTTCTCCTAGCGAGCTCGGCCCCGCCCGCCCCGCTTCCCCTCCCAGCCAGGCCCCGCCCGCCCAGTTTCTCCTCCCGAGCGAGGCCCCGCCCGCCCCGCTTCCCCTCCCAGCCTGGCCCCGCCCGCCCAGCTTCCCCTCCCGAGCGAGGCCCCGCCCGCCCAGTTTCTCCTCCCGAGCGAGGCACCGCCCGCCCAGCTTCCCCTCCCGAATCCGGCCCTGCCCGCCCAGCTTCTCCTCCCAGCTTGGCCCCGCCCGCCCAGCTTCCCCTCCCGAGTCCGGCCCCGCCCGCCCAGTTTCTCATCCCAGCTTGGCCCCGCCCGCCCAGCTTCCCCTCCCGAGCGAGGCCCCGCCCGCCCAGTTTCTCCTCCCGAGCGAGGCCCCGCCCGCCCCGTTTCTCCTCCCGAGCGAGGCCCCGCCCGCCCAGCTTCCCCTCCCAGCTTGGCCCCGCCCGCCCAGTTTCTCCTCCCGAGCGAGGCCCCGCCCGCCCAGCTTCCCCTCCCGAACCCGGCCCCGCCACCCAGTTTCTCCTCCCAGCTTGGCCCCGCCCGCCCAGCTTCCCCTCCCGAGTCCGGCCCCGCCCGCCCAGTTTCTCCTCCCGAGCTTGGCCCCGCCCGCCCAGCTTCCCATCCCGAGCGAGGCCCCGCCCGCCCAGTTTCTCCTCCCAGCTTGTCCCCGCCCGCCCAGCTTCCCCTCCCGAACCCGGCCCCGCCCGCCCAGCTTCTGCTAGCGAGCTCGGCCCCGCCCGCCCAGCTTCCCCTCCCAGCTTGGCCCCGCCCGCCCAGTTTCTCCTCCCGAGCTCGGCCCCGCCCGCCCCGCTTCCCCTCCCAGCTTGGCCCCGCCCGCCCCGCTTCCCATCCCGAGCGAGGCCCCGCCCGCCCAGTTTCTCATCCCAGCTTGGCCCCGCCCGCCCAGCTTCCCCTCCCGAACCCGGCCCCGCCCGCCAAGCTTCTCCTAGCGAGCTCGGCCCCGCCCGCCCCGCTTCCCCTCCCAGCCAGGCCCCCCCCGCCCAGCTTCCCCTCCCGAACCCGGCCCCGCCCGCCCAGCTTCTCCTCCCAGCTTAGCCCCGCCCGCCCAGTTTCTCCTCCCAGCACGGCCCCGACCACCCAGCTTCCCCTCCCAGCCTGGCCCCGCCCGCCCAGTTTCTCCTCCCGAGTCCGGCCCCGCCCGCCCCGCTTCTCCTCCCGAGTCCGGCCCCGCACGCCCAGCTTCCCCTCCCAGCTTGGCCCCGCCCGCCCAGCTTCCCCTCCCGAGTCCGGCCCCGCCCGCCCAGTTTCTCCTCCCGAACCCGGCCCCGCCCGGCCAGCTTCCCCTCCCGACTCCAGCCCCGCCCGCCCAGGTTCTCCTCCCGAGCCCGGCCCCGCCCGCCCAGTTTCCCCTCCCGAACCCGGCCCCGTCCGCCCAGTTTCTCCTCCCGAGTCCGGCCCCGGCCGCCCCGCTTCCCCTCCCAGCCAGGCCCCGCCCGCCCAGTTTCTCCTCCCGAGCGAGGCCCCGCCCGCCCCGCTTCCCCTCCCAGCCAGGCCCCGCCCGCCCAGCTTCCCCTCCCGAACCCGGCCCCGCCCGCCCAGCTTCTCCTCCCAGCTTAGCCCCGCCCGCCCAGCTTCTCCTCCCAGCACGGCCCCGCCCGCCCAGTTTCTCCTCCCAGCCTGGCCCCGCTCGCCCAGTTTCTCCTCCCGAGTCCGGCCCCGCCCGCCCCGCTTCTCCTCCCGAGTCCGGCCCCGCCCGCCCAGCTTCCCCTCCCAGCTTGGCCCCGCCCGCCCAGCTTCCCCTCCCGAGTCCGGCCCCGCCCGCCCGGTTTCTCCTCCCGAGCGAGGCCCCGCCCGCCCAGTTTCCCCTCCCGAACCCGGCCCCGCCCGCCCAGTTTCTCCTCCCGAGTCCGCCCCGGCCGCCCAGTTTCTCCTCCCGAACCCGGCCCCGCCCGCCCAGCTTCTGCAAGCGAGCTCGGCCCCGCCCGGCCAGCTTCCCCTCCCGACTCCAGCCCCGCCCGCCCAGGTTCTCCTCCCGAGCCCGGCCCCGCCCGCCCAGTTTCCCCTCCCGAACCCGGCCCCGTCCGCCCAGTTTCTCCTCCCGAGTCCGGCCCCGGCCGCCCAGTTTCTCATCCCAGCTTGGCCCCGCCCGCCCAGCTTCCCCTCCCGAACCCGGCCCCGCCCGCCAAGCTTCTCCTAGCGAGCTCGGCCCCGCCCGCCCCGCTTCCCCTCCCAGCCAGGCCCCGCCCGCCCAGTTTCTCCTCCCGAGCGAGGCCCCGCCCGCCCCGCTTCCCCTCCCAGCCAGGCCCCGCCCGCCCAGCTTCCCCTCCCGAGCGAGGCCCCGCCCGCCCAGTTTCTCCTCCCGAGCGAGGCCCCGCCCGCCCAGCTTCCCCTCCCGAATCCGGCCCTGCCCGCCCAGCTTCTCCTCCCAGCTTGGCCCCGCCCGCCCAGCTTCCCCTCCCGAGTCCGGCCCCGCCCGCCCAGTTTCTCCTCCCGAGCGAGGCCCCGCCCGCCCAGCTTCCCCTCCCGAACCCGGCCCCGCCCGCCCAGCTTCTCCTCCCAGCTTGGCCCCGCCCGCCCAGTTTCTCCTCCCGAGCGAGGCCCCGCCCGCCCAGTTTCTCATCCCAGCTTGGCCCCGCCCGCCCAGCTTCCCCTCCCGAGCGAGGCCCCGCCCGCCCAGTTTCTCCTCCCGAGCGAGGCCCCGCCCGCCCCGTTTCTCCTCCCGAGCGAGGCCCCGCCCGCCCAGCTTCCCCTCCCAGCTTGGCCCCGCCCGCCCAGTTTCTCCTCCCGAGCGAGGCCCCGCCCGCCCAGCTTCCCCTCCCGACCCCGGCCCCGCCACCCAGTTTCTCCTCCCAGCTTGGCCCCGCCCGCCCAGCTTCCCCTCCCGAGTCCGGCCCCGCCCGCCCAGTTTCTCCTCCCGAGCTTGGCCCCGCCCGCCCAGCTTCCCATCCCGAGCGAGGCCCCGCCCGCCCAGTTTCTCCTCCCAGCTTGGCCCCGCCCGCCCAGCTTCCCCTCCCGAACCCGGCCCCGCCCGCCCAGCTTCCCCTCCCAGCTTGGCCCCGCCCGCCCAGTTTCTCCTCCCGAGCTCGGCCCCGCCCGCCCCGCTTCCCCTCCCAGCTTGGCCCCGCCCGCCCCGCTTCCCATCCCGAGCGAGGCCCCGCCCGCCCAGTTTCTCATCCCAGCTTGGCCCCGCCCGCCCAGCTTCCCCTCCCGAACCCGGCCCCGCCCGCCAAGCTTCTCCTAGCGAGCTCGGCCCCGCCCGCCCCGCTTCCCCTCCCAGCCAGGCCCCCCCCGCCCAGCTTCCCCTCCCGAACCCGGCCCCGCCCGCCCAGCTTCTCCTCCCAGCTTAGCCCCGCCCGCCCAGTTTCTCCTCCCAGCACGGCCCCGACCACCCAGCTTCCCCTCCCAGCCTGGCCCCGCCCGCCCAGTTTCTCCTCCCGAGTCCGGCCCCGCCCGCCCCGCTTCTCCTCCCGAGTCCGGCCCCGCCCGCCCAGCTTCCCCTCCCAGCTTGGCCCCGCCCGCCCCGCTTCCCCTCCCGAGTCCGGCCCCGCCCGCCCAGTTTCTCCTCCCGAACCCGGCCCCGCCCGCCCAGCTTCTGCAAGCGAGCTCGGCCCCGCCCGGCCAGCTTCCCCTCCCGACTCCAGCCCCGCCCGCCCAGGTTCTCCTCCCGAGCCCGGCCCCGCCCGCCCAGTTTCCCCTCCCGAACCCGGCCCCGTCCGCCCAGTTTCTCCTCCCGAGTCCGGCCCCGGCCGCCCCGCTTCCCCTCCCAGCCAGGCCCCGCCCGCCCAGTTTCTCCTCCCGAGCGAGGCCCCGCCCGCCCCGCTTCCCCTCCCAGCCAGGCCCCGCCCGCCCAGCTTCCCCTCCCGAACCCGGCCCCGCCCGCCCAGCTTCTCCTCCCAGCTTAGCCCCGCCCGCCCAGCTTCTCCTCCCAGCACGGCCCCGCCCGCCCAGTTTCTCCTCCCAGCCTGGCCCCGCTCGCCCAGTTTCTCCTCCCGAGTCCGGCCCCGCCCGCCCCGCTTCTCCTCCCGAGTCCGGCCCCGCCCGCCCAGCTTCCCCTCCCAGCTTGGCCCCGCCCGCCCAGCTTCCCCTCCCGAGTCCGGCCCCGCCCGCCCGGTTTCTCCTCCCGAGCGAGGCCCCGCCCGCCCAGTTTCCCCTCCCGAACCCGGCCCCGCCCGCCCAGTTTCTCCTCCCGAGTCCGGCCCCGGCCGCCCAGTTTCTCATCCCAGCTTGGCCCCGCCCGCCCAGCTTCCCCTCCCGAGCGAGGCCCCGCCCGCCCAGTTTCTCCTCCCGAGCGAGGCCCCGCCCGCCCAGCTTCCCCTCCCGAATCGGGCCCTGCCCGCCCAGCTTCTCCTCCCAGCACGGCCCCGACCACCCAGCTTCCCCTCCCAGCCTGGCCCCACCCGCCCAGTTTCTCCTCCCGAGTCCGGCCCCGCCCGCCCCGCTTCTCCTCCCGAGTCCGGCCCCGCCCGCCCAGCTTCCCCTCCCAGCTTGGCCCCGCCCTCCCAGCTTCCCCTCCCGAATCCGGCCCTGCCCGCCCAGCTTCTCCTCCCAGCTTGGCCCCGCCCGCCCAGCTTCCCCTCCCGAGTCCGGCCCCGCCCGCCCAGTTTCTCCTCCCGAGCGAGGCCCCGCCCGCCCAGCTTCCCCTCCCGAACCCGGCCCCGCCCGCCCAGCTTCTCCTCCCAGCTTGGCCCCGCCCGCCCAGTTTCTCCTCCCGAGCGAGGCCCCGCCCGCCCAGTTTCTCATCCCAGCTTGGCCCCGCCCGCCCAGCTTCCCCTCCCGAGCGAGGCCCCGCCCGCCCAGTTTCTCCTCCCGAGCGAGGCCCCGCCCGCCCCGTTTCTCCTCCCGAGCGAGGCCCCGCCCGCCCAGCTTCCCCTCCCAGCTTGGCCCCGCCCGCCCAGTTTCTCCTCCCGAGCGAGGCCCCGCCCGCCCAGCTTCCCCTCCCGACCCCGGCCCCGCCACCCAGTTTCTCCTCCCAGCTTGGCCCCGCCCGCCCAGCTTCCCCTCCCGAGTCCGGCCCCGCCCGCCCAGTTTCTCCTCCCGAGCTTGGCCCCGCCCGCCCCGCTTCCCCTCCCAGCTTGGCCCCGCCCGCCCCGCTTCCCATCCCGAGCGAGGCCCCGCCCGCCCAGTTTCTCATCCCAGCTTGGCCCCGCCCGCCCAGCTTCCCCTCCCGAACCCGGCCCCGCCCGCCAAGCTTCTCCTAGCGAGCTCGGCCCCGCCCGCCCCGCTTCCCCTCCCAGCCAGGCCCCCCCCGCCCGCCCAGCTTCCCCTCCCGAACCCGGCCCCGCCCGCCCAGCTTCTCCTCCCAGCTTAGCCCCGCCCGCCCAGTTTCTCCTCCCAGCACGGCCCCGACCACCCAGCTTCCCCTCCCAGCCTGGCCCCGCCCGCCCAGTTTCTCCTCCCGAGTCCGGCCCCGCCCGCCCCGCTTCTCCTCCCGAGTCCGGCCCCGCCCGCCCAGCTTCCCCTCCCAGCTTGGCCCCGCCCGCCCAGCTTCCCCTCCCGAGTCCGGCCCCGCCCGCCCAGTTTCTCCTCCCGAACCCGGCCCCGCCCGCCCAGCTTCTGCAAGCGAGCTCGGCCCCGCCCGGCCAGCTTCCCCTCCCGACTCCAGCCCCGCCCGCCCAGGTTCTCCTCCCGAGCCCGGCCCCGCCCGCCCAGTTTCCCCTCCCGAACCCGGCCCCGTCCGCCCAGTTTCTCCTCCCGAGTCCGGCCCCGGCCGCCCCGCTTCCCCTCCCAGCCAGGCCCCGCCCGCCCAGTTTCTCCTCCCGAGCGAGGCCCCGCCCGCCCCGCTTCCCCTCCCAGCCAGGCCCCGCCCGCCCAGCTTCCCCTCCCGAACCCGGCCCCGCCCGCCCAGCTTCTCCTCCCAGCTTAGCCCCGCCCGCCCAGCTTCTCCTCCCAGCACGGCCCCGCCCGCCCAGTTTCTCCTCCCGAGTCCGGCCCCGCCCGCCCAGCTTCCCCTCCCAGCTTGGCCCCGCCCGCCCAGCTTCCCCTCCCGAGTCCGGCCCCGCCCGCCCGGTTTCTCCTCCCGAGCGAGGCCCCGCCCGCCCAGTTTCCCCTCCCGAACCCGGCCCCGCCCGCCCAGTTTCTCCTCCCGAGTCCGGCCCCGGCCGCCCAGTTTCTCATCCCAGCTTGGCCCCGCCCGCCCAGCTTCCCCTCCCGAGCGAGGCCCCGCCCGCCCAGTTTCTCCTCCCGAGCGAGGCCCCGCCCGCCCAGCTTCCCCTCCCGAATCGGGCCCTGCCCGCCCAGCTTCTCCTCCCAGCACGGCCCCGACCACCCAGCTTCCCCTCCCAGCCTGGCCCCACCCGCCCAGTTTCTCCTCCCGAGTCCGGCCCCGCCCGCCCCGCTTCTCCTCCCGAGTCCGGCCCCGCCCGCCCAGCTTCCCCTCCCAGCTTGGCCCCGCCCGCCCAGCTTCCCCTCCCGAGTCCGGCCCCGCCCGCCCAGTTTCTCCTCCCGAACCCGGCCCCGCCCGCCCAGCTTCTGCAAGGGAGCTCGGCCCCGCCCGGCCAGCTTCCCCTCCCGACTCCAGCCCCGCCCGCCCAGGTTCTCCTCCCGAGCCCGGCCCCGCCCGCCCAGTTTCCCCTCCCGAACCCGGCCCCGTCCGCCCAGTTTCTCCTCCCGAGTCCGGCCCCGGCCGCCCAGTTTCTCATCCCAGCTTGGCCCCGCCCGCCCAGCTTCTCCTAGCGAGCTCGGCCCCGCCCGCCCCGCTTCCCCTCCCAGCCAGGCCCCGCCCGCCCAGTTTCTCCTCCCGAGCGAGGCCCCGCCCGCCCCGCTTCCCCTCCCAGCCAGGCCCCGCCCGCCCAGCTTCCCCTCCCGAACCCGGCCCCGCCCGCCCAGCTTCTCCTCCCAGCTTAGCCCCGCCCGCCCAGCTTCTCCTCCCAGCACGGCCCCGCCCGCCCAGTTTCTCCTCCCAGCCTGGCCCCGCCCGCCCAGTTTCTCCTCCCGAGTCCGGCCCCGCCCGCCCCGCTTCTCCTCCCGAGTCCGGCCCCGCCCGCCCCGCTTCCCCTCCCAGCCAGGCCCCGCCCGCCCAGTTTCTCCTCCCGAGTCCGGCCCCGCCCGCCCCGCTTCCCCTCCCAGCCAGGCCCCCCCCGCCCAGCTTCCCCTCCCGAACCCGGCCCCGCCCGCCCAGCTTCTCCTCCCAGCTTAGCCCCGCCCGCCCAGTTTCTCCTCCCGAGTCCGGCCCCGCCCGCCCCGCTTCTCCTCCCGAGTCCGGCCCCGACCACCCAGCTTCCCCTCCCAGCCTGGCCCCGCCCGCCCAGTTTCTCCTCCCGAGTCCGGCCCCGCCCGCCCCGCTTCTCCTCCCGAGTCCGGCCCCGCCCGCCCAGCTTCCCCTCCCAGCTTGGCCCCGCCCGCCCAGCTTCCCCTCCCGAGTCCGGCCCCGCCGCCCAGTTTCTCCTCCCGAACCCGGCCCCGCCCGCCCAGCTTCTGCAAGCGAGCTCGGCCCCGACCGGCCAGCTTCCCCTCCCGACTCCAGCCCCGCCCGCCCAGGTTCTCCTCCCGAGCCCGGCCCCGCCCGCCCAGTTTCCCCTCCCGAACCCGGCCCCGTCCGCCCAGTTTCTCCTCCCGAGTCCGGCCCCGGCCGCCCAGTTTCTCATCCCAGCTTGGCCCCGCCCGCCCAGCTTCCCCTCCCGAACCCGGCCCCGCCCGCCAAGCTTCTCCTAGCGAGCTCGGCCCCGCCCGCCCCGCTTCCCCTCCCAGCCAGGCCCCGCCCGCCCAGTTTCTCCTCCCGAGCGAGGCCCCGCCCGCCCGCTTCCCCTCCCAGCCAGGCCCCGCCCGCCCAGCTTCCCCTCCCGAGCGAGGCCCCGCCCGCCCAGTTTCTCCTCCCGAGCGAGGCACCGCCCGCCCAGCTTCCCCTCCCGAATCCGGCCCTGCCCGCCCAGCTTCTCCTCCCAGCTTGGCCCCGCCCGCCCAGCTTCCCCTCCCGAGTCCGGCCCCGCCCGCCCAGTTTCTCCTCCCGAGCGAGGCCCCGCCCGCCCAGCTTCCCCTCCCGAACCCGGCCCCGCCCGCCCAGCTTCTCCTCCCAGCTTGGCCCCGCCCGCCCAGTTTCTCCTCCCGAGCGAGGCCCCGCCCGCCCAGTTTCTCATCCCAGCTTGGCCCCGCCCGCCCAGCTTCCCCTCCCGAGCGAGGCCCCGCCGCCCAGTTTCTCCTCCCGAGCGAGGCCCCGCCCGCCCCGTTTCTCCTCCCGAGCGAGGCCCCGCCCGCCCAGCTTCCCCTCCCAGCTTGGCCCCGCCCGCCCAGTTTCTCCTCCCGAGCGAGGCCCCGCCCGCCCAGCTTCCCCTCCCGACCCCGGCCCCGCCACCCAGTTTCTCCTCCCAGCTTGGCCGCGCCCGCCCAGCTTCCCCCCCGAGTCCGGCCCCGCCCGCCCAGTTTCTCCTCCCGAGCTTGGCCCCGCCCGCCCAGCTTCCCATCCCGAGCGAGGCCCCGCCCGCCCAGTTTCTCCTCCCAGCTTGGCCCCGCCCGCCCAGCTTCCCCTCCCGAACCCGGCCCCGCCCGCCCAGCTTCTGCTAGCGAGCTCGGCCCCGCCCGCCCAGCTTCTGCTAGCGAGCTCGGCCCCGCCCGCCCAGCTTCCCCTCCCAGCTTGGCCCCGCCCGCCCCGCTTCCCATCCCGAGCGAGGCCCCGCCCGCCCAGTTTCTCATCCCAGCTTGGCCCCGCCCGCCCAGCTTCCCCTCCCGAACCCGGCCCCGCCCGCCAAGCTTCTCCTAGCGAGCTCGGCCCCGCCCGCCCCACTTCCCCTCCCAGCCAGGCCCCCCCCGCCCAGCTTCCCCTCCCGAACCCGGCCCCGCCCGCCCAGCTTCTCCTCCCAGCTTAGCCCCGCCCGCCCAGTTTCTCCTCCCAGCACGGCCCCGACCACCCAGCTTCCCCTCCCAGCCTGGCCCCGCCCGCCCAGTTTCTCCTCCCGAGTCCGGCCCCGCCCGCCCCGCTTCTCCTCCCGAGTCCGGCCCCGCCCGCCCAGCTTCCCCTCCCAGCTTGGCCCCGCCCGCCCAGCTTCCCCTCCCGAGTCCGGCCCCGCCCGCCCAGTTTCTCCTCCCGAACCCGGCCCCGCCCGCCCAGCTTCTGCAAGCGAGCTCGGCCCCGCCCGGCCAGCTTCCCCTCCCGACTCCAGCCCCGCCCGCCCAGGTTCTCCTCCCGAGCCCGGCCCCGCCCGCCCAGTTTCCCCTCCCGAACCCGGCCCCGTCCGCCCAGTTTCTCCTCCCGAGTCCGGCCCCGGCCGCCCCGCTTCCCCTCCCAGCCAGGCCCCCGCCCGCCCAGTTTCTCCTCCGGAGCGAGGCCCCGCCCGCCCCGCTTCCCCTCCCAGCCAGGCCCCGCCCGCCCAGCTTCCCCTCCCGAACCCGGCCCCGCCCGCCCAGCTTCTCCTCCCAGCTTAGCCCCGCCCGCCCAGCTTCTCCTCCCAGCACGGCCCCGCCCGCCCAGTTTCTCCTCCCAGCCTGGCCCCGCTCGCCCAGTTTCTCCTCCCGAGTCCGGCCCCGCCCGCCCCGCTTCTCCTCCCGAGTCCGGCCCCGCCCGCCCAGCTTCCCCTCCCAGCTTGGCCCCGCCCGCCCAGCTTCCCCTCCCGAGTCCGGCCCCGCCCGCCCGGTTTCTCCTCCCGAGCGAGGCCCCGCCCGCCCAGTTTCCCCTCCCGAACCCGGCCCCGCCCGCCCAGTTTCTCCTCCCGAGTCCGGCCCCGGCCGCCCAGTTTCTCATCCCAGCTTGGCCCCGCCCGCCCAGCTTCCCCTCCCGAGCGAGGCCCCGCCCGCCCAGTTTCTCCTCCCGAGCGAGGCCCCGCCCGCCCAGCTTCCCCTCCCGAATCGGGCCCTGCCCGCCCAGCTTCTCCTCCCAGCACGGCCCCGACCACCCAGCTTCCCCTCCCAGCCTGGCCCCACCCGCCCAGTTTCTCCTCCCGAGTCCGGCCCCGCCCGCCCCGCTTCTCCTCCCGAGTCCGGCCCCGCCCGCCCAGCTTCCCCTCCCAGCTTGGCCCCGCCCGCCCAGCTTCCCCTCCCGAGTCCGGCCCCGCCCCCCAGTTTCTCCTCCCGAACCCGGCCCCGCCCGCCCAGCTTCTGCAAGGGAGCTCGGCCCCGCCCGGCCAGCTTCCCCTCCCGACTCCAGCCCCGCCCGCCCAGGTTCTCCTCCCGAGCCCGGCCCCGCCCGCCCAGTTTCCCCTCCCGAACCCGGCCCCGTCCGCCCAGTTTCTCCTCCCGAGTCCGGCCCCGGCCGCCCAGTTTCTCATCCCAGCTTGGCCCCGCCCGCCCAGCTTCTCCTAGCGAGCTCGGCCCCCGCCCCGCCCCGCTTCCCCTCCCAGCCAGGCCCCGCCCCGCCCAGTTTCTCCTCCCGAGCGAGGCCCCGCCCGCCCCGCTTCCCCTCCCAGCCAGGCCCCGCCCGCCCAGCTTCCCCTCCCGAACCCGGCCCCGCCCGCCCAG
This sequence comes from Pelodiscus sinensis, assembly GCF_052426305.1. Classification (NCBI taxonomy): domain Eukaryota; kingdom Metazoa; phylum Chordata; order Testudines; family Trionychidae; genus Pelodiscus; species Pelodiscus sinensis. The sequence goes on along the minus strand of NC_143066.1, from coordinate 968,184 downwards.
CTTCTCCTCCCAGCTTAGCCCCGCCCGCCCAGCTTCTCCTCCCAGCCCGGCCCCGCCCGCCCAGTTTCTCCTCCCAGCCTGGCCCCGCCCGCCCAGTTTCTCCTCCCGAGTCCGGCCCCGCCCGCCCCGCTTCTCCTCCCGAGTCCGGCCCCGCCCGCCCAGCTTCCCCTCCCAGCTTGGCCCCGCCCGCCCAGCTTCCCCTCCCGAGTCCGGCCCCGCCCGCCCGGTTTCTCCTCCCGAGCGAGGCCCCGCCCGCCCAGTTTCCCCTCCCGAACCCGGCCCCGCCCGCCCAGCTTCCCCTCCCGAACCCGGCCCCGCCCGCCCAGCTTCTCCTCCCAGCACGGCCCCGCCCGCCCAGTTTCTCCTCCCAGCCTGGCCCCGCCCGCCCAGTTTCTCCTCCCGAGTCCGGCCCCGCCCGCCCCGCTTCTCCTCCCGAGTCCGGCCCCGCCCGCCCAGCTTCTCCTCCCGAGCGAGGCCCCGCCCGCCCAGCTTCCCCTCCCAGCTTGGCCCCGCCCGCCCAGCTTCCCCTCCCGAGTCCGGCCCCGCCCGCCCGGTTTCTCCTCCCGAGCGAGGCCCCGCCCGCCCAGTTTCCCCTCCCGAACCCGGCCCCGCCCGCCCAGTTTCTCCTCCCGAGTCCGGCCCCGGCCGCCCAGTTTCTCATCCCAGCTTGGCCCCGCCCGCCCAGCTTCCCCTCCCGAGCGAGGCCCCGCCCGCCCAGTTTCTCCTCCCGAGCGAGGCCCCGCCCGCCCAGCTTCCCCTCCCGAATCCGGCCCTGCCCGCCCAGCTTCTCCTCCCAGCACGGCCCCGACCACCCAGCTTCCCCTCCCAGCCTGGCCCCGCCCGCCCAGTTTCTCCTCCCGAGTCCGGCCCCGCCCGCCCCGCTTCTCCTCCCGAGTCCGGCCCCGCCCGCCCAGCTTCCCTCCCAGCTTGGCCCCGCCCGCCCAGCTTCCCTCCCGAGTCCGGCCCCGCCCGCCCAGTTTCTCCTCCCGAACCCGGCCCCGCCCGCCCAGCTTCTGCAAGCGAGCTCGGCCCCGCCCGGCCAGCTTCCCCTCCCGACTCCAGCCCCGCCCGCCCAGGTTCTCCTCCCGAGCCCGGCCCCGCCCGCCCAGTTTCCCCTCCCGAACCCGGCCCCGTCCGCCCAGTTTCTCCTCCCGAGTCCGGCCCCGGCCGCCCCGCTTCCCCTCCCAGCCAGGCCCCGCCCGCCCAGTTTCTCCTCCCGAGCGAGGCCCCGCCCGCCCCGCTTCCCCTCCCAGCCAGGCCCCGCCCGCCCAGCTTCCCCTCCCGAACCCGGCCCCGCCCGCCCAGCTTCTCCTCCCAGCACGGCCCCGCCCGCCCAGTTTCTCCTCCCAGCCTGGCCCCGCCCGCCCAGTTTCTCCTCCCGAGTCCGGCCCCGCCCGCCCCGCTTCTCCTCCCGAGTCCGGCCCCGCCCGCCCAGCTTCCCCTCCCAGCTTGGCCCCGCCCGCCCAGCTTCCCCTCCCGAGTCCGGCCCCGCCCGCCCGGTTTCTCCTCCCGAGCGAGGCCCCGCCCGCCCAGTTTCCCCTCCCGAACCCGGCCCCGCCCGCCCAGTTTCTCCTCCCGAGTCCGGCCCCGGCCGCCCAGTTTCTCATCCCAGCTTGGCCCCGCCCGCCCAGCTTCCCCTCCCGAGCGAGGCCCCGCCCGCCCAGTTTCTCCTCCCGAGCGAGGCCCCGCCCGCCCAGCTTCCCCTCCCGAATCCGGCCCTGCCCGCCCAGCTTCTCCTCCCAGCACGGCCCCGACCACCCAGCTTCCCCTCCCAGCCTGGCCCCGCCCGCCCAGTTTCTCCTCCCGAGTCCGGCCCCGCCCGCCCCGCTTCTCCTCCCGAGTCCGGCCCCGCCCGCCCAGCTTCCCCTCCCAGCTTGGCCCCGCCCGCCCAGCTTCCCCTCCCGAGTCCGGCCCCGCCCGCCCAGTTTCTCCTCCCGAGCGAGGCCCCGCCCGCCCAGTTTCCCCTCCCGAACCCGGCCCCGCCCGCCCAGTTTCTCCTCCCGAGTCCGGCCCCGGCCGCCCAGTTTCTCATCCCAGCTTGGCCCCGCCCGCCCAGCTTCCCCTCCCGAGCGAGGCCCCGCCCGCCCAGTTTCTCCTCCCGAGCGAGGCCCCGCCCGCCCAGCTTCCCCTCCCGAGTCCGGCCCCGCCCGCCCAGTTTCTCCTCCCGAGCGAGGCCCCGCCCGCCCAGCTTCCCCTCCCGAACCCGGCCCCGCCCGCCCAGCTTCTCCTCCCAGCTTGGCCCCGCCCGCCCAGTTTCTCCTCCCGAGCGAGGCCCCGCCCGCCCAGTTTCTCATCCCAGCTTGGCCCCGCCCGCCCAGCTTCCCCTCCCGAGCGAGGCCCCGCCCGCCCAGTTTCTCCTCCCGAGCGAGGCCCCGCCCGCCCCGTTTCTCCTCCCGAGCGAGGCCCCGCCCGCCCAGCTTCCCCTCCCAGCTTGGCCCCGCCCGCCCAGCTTCCCCTCCCGACCCCGGCCCCGCCACCCAGTTTCTCCTCCCAGCTTGGCCCCGCCCGCCCAGCTTCCCCTCCCGAGTCCGGCCCCGCCCGCCCAGTTTCTCCTCCCGAGCTTGGCCCCGCCCGCCCAGCTTCCCCTCCCGAGCGAGGCCCCGCCCGCCCAGTTTCTCCTCCCGAGCTCGGCCCCGCCCGCCCCGCTTCCCCTCCCAGCCAGGCCCCGCCCGCCCAGCTTCCCCTCCCGAACCCGGCCCCGCCCGCCCAGCTTCTCCTCCCAGCTTAGCCCCGCCCGCCCAGCTTCTCCTCCCAGCACGGCCCCGCCCGCCCAGTTTCTCCTCCCAGCCTGGCCCCGCCCGCCCAGTTTCTCCTCCCGAGTCCGGCCCCGCCCGCCCCGCTTCTCCTCCCGAGTCCGGCCCCGCCCGCCCAGCTTCCCCTCCCAGCTTGGCCCCGCCCGCCCAGCTTCCCCTCCCGAGTCCGGCCCCGCCCGCCCAGTTTCTCCTCCCGAGCGAGGCCCCGCCCGCCCAGATTCTCCTCCCGAGCGAGGCCCCGCCCGCCCAGCTTCCCCTCCCGAACCCGGCCCCGCCCGCCCAGCTTCTCCTCCCAGCTTGGCCCCGCCCGCCCAGTTTCTCCTCCCGAGCGAGGCCCCGCCCGCCCAGTTTCTCATCCCAGCTTGGCCCCGCCCGCCCAGCTTCCCCTCCCGAGCGAGGCCCCGCCCGCCCAGTTTCTCCTCCCGAGCGAGGCCCCGCCCGCCCCGTTTCTCCTCCCGAGCGAGGCCCCGCCCGCCCAGCTTCCCCTCCCAGCTTGGCCCCGCCCGCCCAGTTTCTCCTCCCGAGCGAGGCCCCGCCCGCCCAGCTTCCCCTCCCGAGCGAGGCCCCGCCCGCCCAGTTTCTCCTCCCGAGCGAGGCCCCGCCCGCCCCGTTTCTCCTCCCGAGCGAGGCCCCGCCCGCCCAGCTTCCCCTCCCAGCTTGGCCCCGCCCGCCCAGTTTCTCCTCCGGAGCGAGGCCCCGCCCGCCCAGCTTCCCCTCCCGACCCCGGCCCCGCCACCCAGTTTCTCCTCCCAGCTTGGCCCCGCCCGCCCAGCTTCCCCTCCCGAGTCCGGCCCCGCCCGCCCAGTTTCTCCTCCCGAGCTTGGCCCCGCCCGCCCAGCTTCCCATCCCGAGCGAGGCCCCGCCCGCCCAGTTTCTCCTCCCGAGCTCGGCCCCGCCCGCCCCGCTTCCCCTCCCAGCCAGGCCCCGCCCGCCCAGCTTCCCCTCCCGAACCCGGCCCCGCCCGCCCAGCTTCTCCTCCCAGCTTAGCCCCGCCCGCCCAGCTTCTCCTCCCAGCACGGCCCCGCCCGCCCAGTTTCTCCTCCCAGCCTGGCCCCGCCCGCCCAGTTTCTCCTCCCGAGTCCGGCCCCGCCCGCCCCGCTTCTCCTCCCGAGTCCGGCCCCGCCCGCCCAGCTTCCCCTCCCAGCTTGGCCCCGCCCGCCCAGCTTCCCCTCCCGAGTCCGGCCCCGCCCGCCCAGTTTCTCCTCCCAGCTTGGCCCCGCCCGCCCAGCTTCCCCTCCCGAACCCGGCCCCGCCCGCCCAGCTTCTGCTAGCGAGCTCGGCCCCGCCCGCCCAGCTTCCCCTCCCAGCTTGGCCCCGCCCGCCCAGTTTCTCCTCCCGAGCTCGGCCCCGCCCGTCCCGCTTCCCCTCCCAGCTTGGCCCCGCCCGCACCGCTTCCCATCCCGAGCGAGGCCCCGCCCGCCCAGTTTCTCCTCCCAGCTCGGCCCCGCCCGCCCCGCTTCCCCTCCCAGCCAGGCCCCGCCCGCCCAGTTTCTCCTGCCGAGTCCGGCCCCGCCAGCCCCGCTTCCCCTCCCAGCCAGGCCCCCCCCGCCCAGCTTCCCCTCCCGAACCCGGCCCCGCCCGCCCAACTTCTCCTCCCAGCTTAGCCCCGCCCGCCCAGTTTCTCCTCCCAGCAGGGCCCCGACCACCCAGCTTCCCCTCCCAGCCTGGCCCCGCCCGCCCAGTTTCTCCTCCCGAGTCCGGCCCCGCCCGCCCCGCTTCTCCTCCCGAGTCCGGCCCCGCCCGCCCAGCTTCCCCTCCCAGCTTGGCCCCGCCCGCCCAGCTTCCCCTCCCGAGTCCGGCCCCGCCCGCCCAGTTTCTCCTCCCGAACCCGGCCCCGCCCGCCCAGCTTCTGCAAGCGAGCTCGGCCCCGCCCGGCCAGCTTCCCCTCCCGACTCCAGCCCCGCCCGCCCAGGTTCTCCTCCCGAGCCCGGCCCCGCCCGCCCAGTTTCCCCTCCCGAACCCGGCCCCGTCCGCCCAGTTTCTCCTCCCGAGTCCGGCCCCGCCCGCCCCGCTTCCCCTCCCAGCCAGGCCCCGCCCGCCCAGTTTCTCCTCCCGAGCGAGGCCCCGCCCGCCCCGCTTCCCCTCCCAGCCAGGCCCCGCCCGCCCAGCTTCCCCTCCCGAACCCGGCCCCGCCCGCCCAGCTTCTCCTCCCAGCTTAGCCCCGCCCGCCCAGCTTCTCCTCCCAGCACGGCCCCGCCCGCCCAGTTTCTCCTCCCAGCCTGGCCCCGCCCGCCCAGTTTCTCCTCCCAGCCTGGCCCCGCCCGCCCAGTTTCTCCTCCCAGCTTGGCCCCGCCCGCCCAGTTTCTGCTCCCGAGCGAGGCCCCGCCCGCCCAGTTTCTCATCCCAGCTTGGCCCCGCCCGCCCAGCTTCCCCTCCCGAGCGAGGCCCCGCCCGCCCAGTTTCTCCTCCCGAGCGAGGCCCCGCCCGCCCCGTTTCTCCTCCGGAGCGAGGCCCCGCCCGCCCAGCTTCCCCTCCCAGCTTGGCCCCGCCCGCCCAGTTTCTCCTCCCGAGCGAGGCCCCGCCCGCCCAGCTTCCCCTCCCGACCCCGGCCCCGCCACCCAGTTTCTCCTCCCAGCTTGGCCCCGCCCGCCCAGCTTCCCCTCCCGAGTCCGGCCCCGCCCGCCCAGTTTCTCCTCCCGAGCTTGGCCCCGCCCGCCCAGCTTCCCATCCCGAGCGAGGCCCCGCCCGCCCAGTTTCTCCTCCCAGCTTGGCCCCGCCCGCCCAGCTTCCCCTCCCGAACCCGGCCCCGCCCGCCCAGCTTCTGCTAGCGAGCTCGGCCCCGCCCGCCCAGCTTCCCCTCCCAGCTTGGCCCCGCCCGCCCAGTTTCTCCTCCCGAGCTCGGCCCCGCCCGCCCCGCTTCCCCTCCCAGCTTGGCCCCGCCCGCCCCGCTTCCCATCCCGAGCGAGGCCCCGCCCGCCCAGTTTCTCATTCCAGCTTGGCCCCGCCCGCCCAGCTTCCCCTCCCGAACCCGGCCCCGCCCGCCAAGCTTCTCCTAGCGAGCTCGGCCCCGCCCGCCCCGCTTCCCCTCCCAGCCAGGCCCCGCCCGCCCAGTTTCTCCTCCCGAGCGAGGCCCCGTCCGCCCCGCTTCCCCTCCCAGCCAGGCCCCGCCCGCCCAGCTTCCCCTCCCGAACCCGGCCCCGCCCGCCCAGCTTCTCCTCCCAGCTTAGCCCCGCCCGCCCAGCTTCTCCTCCCAGCACGGCCCCGCCCGCCCAGTTTCTCCTCCCAGCCTGGCCCCGCCCGCCCAGTTTCTCCTCCCAGCTTGGCCCCGCCCGCCCAGCTTCCCCTCCCGAACCCGGCCCCGCCCGCCCACCTTCTGCTAGCGAGCTCGGCCCCGCCCGCCCAGCTTCCCCTCCCAGCTTGGCCCCGCCCGCCCAGTTTCTCCTCCCGAGCTCGGCCCCGCCCGCCCCGCTTCCCCTCCCAGCTTGGCCCCGCCCGCCCCGCTTCCCATCCCGAGCGAGGCCCCGCCCGCCCAGTTTCTCCTCCCAGCTTGGCCCCGCCCGCCCAGCTTCCCCTCCCGAACCCGGCCCCGCCCGCCAAGCTTCTCCTAGCGAGCTCGGCCCCGCCCGCCCCGCTTCCCCTCCCAGCCAGGCCCCGCCCGCCCAGTTTCTCCTCCCGAGTCCGGCCCCGCCCGCCCCGCTTCCCCTCCCAGCCAGGCCCCGCCCGCCCAGCTTCCCCTCCCGAACCCGGCCCCGCCCGCCCAGCTTCTCCTCCCAGCTTAGCCCCGCCCGCCCAGTTTCTCCTCCCAGCACGGCCCCGACCACCCAGCTTCCCCTCCCAGCCTGGCCCCGCCCGCCCAGTTTCTCCTCCCGAGTCCGGCCCCGCCCGCCCCGCTTCTCCTCCCGAGTCCGGCCCCGCCCGCCCAGCTTCCCCTCCCAGCTTGGCCCCGCCCGCCCAGCTTCCCCTCCCGAGTCCTGCCCCGCCCGCCCAGTTTCTCCTCCCGCGCGAGGCCCCGCCCGCCCAGTTTCCCCTCCCGAACCCGGTCCCGCCCGCCCAGTTTCTCCTCCCGAGTCCGGCCCCGGCCGCCCAGTTTCTCATCCCAGCTTGGCCCCGGCCGCCCAGCTTCCCCTCCCGAGCGAGGCCCCGCCCGCCCAGTTTCTCCTCCCGAGCGAGGCCCCGCCCGCCCAGCTTCCCCTCCCGAATCCGGCCCTGCCCGCCCAGCTTCTCCTCCCAGCTTGTCCCCGCCCGCCCAGCTTCCCCTCCCGAGTCCGGCCCCGCCCGCCCAGTTTCTCCTCCCGAGCGAGGCCCCGCCCGCCCAGCTTCCCCTCCCGAACCCGGCCCCGCCCGCCCAGCTTCTCCTCCCAGCTTTGCCCCGCCCGCCCAGCTTCCCCTCCCGAGCGAGGCCCCGCCCGCCCAGTTTCTCCTCCCGAGCGAGGCCCCGCCCGGCCAGTTTCTCCTCCCGAGCGAGGCCCCGCCCGCCCAGCTTCCCCTCCCAGCTTGGCCCCGCCCGCCCAGTTTCTCCTCCCGAGCGAGGCCCCGCCCGCCCAGCTTCCCCTCCCGACCCCGGCCCCGCCACCCAGTTTCTCCTCCCAGCTTGGCCCCGCCCGCCCAGCTTCCCCTCCCGAGTCCGGCCCCGCCCGCCCAGTTTCTCCTCCCGAGCGAGGCCCCGCCCGCCCAGCTTCCCCTCCCGAATCCGGCCCTGCCCGCCCAGCTTCTCCTCCCAGCTTGTCCCCGCCCGCCCAGCTTCCCCTCCCGAGTCCGGCCCCGCCCGCCCAGTTTCTCCTCCCGAGCGAGGCCCCGCCCGCCCAGCTTCCCCTCCCGAACCCGGCCCCGCCCGCCCAGCTTCTCCTCCCAGCTTTGCCCCGCCCGCCCAGCTTCCCCTCCCGAGCGAGGCCCCGCCCGCCCAGTTTCTCCTCCCGAGCGAGGCCCCGCCCGGCCAGTTTCTCCTCCCGAGCGAGGCCCCGCCCGCCCAGCTTCCCCTCCCAGCTTGGCCCCGCCCGCCCAGTTTCTCCTCCCGAGCGAGGCCCCGCCCGCCCAGCTTCCCCTCCCGACCCCGGCCCCGCCACCCAGTTTCTCCTCCCAGCTTGGCCCCGCCCGCCCAGCTTCCCCTCCCGAGTCCGGCCCCGCCCGCCCAGTTTCTCCTCCCGAGCTTGGCCCCGCCCGCCCAGCTTCCCATCCCGAGCGAGGCCCCGCCCGCCCAGTTTCTCCTCCCGAGCTTGGCCCCGCCCGCCCAGCTTCCCATCCCGAGCGAGGCCCCGCCCGCCCAGTTTCTCCTCCCAGCTTGGCCCCGCCCGCCCAGCTTCCTCTCCCGAACCCGGCCCCGCCCGCCCAGCTTCTGCTAGCGAGCTCGGCCCCGCCCGCCCAGCTTCCCCTCCAAGCCAGGCCCCGCCCGCCCCGCTTCCCCTCCCGAGTCCGGCCCCGCCCGCCCAGTTTCTCCTCCCGAGCTTGGCCCCGCCCGCCCAGCTTCCCATCCCGAGCGAGGCCCCGCCCGCCCAGTTTGTCCTCCCAGCTTGGCCCCGCCCGCCCAGCTTCCCCTCCCGAACCCGGCCCCGCCCGCCCAGCTTCTGCTAGCGAGCTCGGCCCCGCCCGCCGAGCTTCCCCTCCCAGCTTGGCCCCGCCCGCCCAGTTTCTCCTCCCAGCCAGGCCCCGCCCGCCCAGTTTCTCCTCCCGAGTCCGGCCCCGCCCGCCCCGCTTCCCCTCCCAGCCAGGCCCCGCCCGCCCAGCTTCCCCTCCCGAACCCGGCCCCGCCCACCCAGCTTCTCCTCCCAGCTTAGCCCCGCCCGCCCAGTTTCTCCTCCCAGCACGGCCCCGCCCGCCCAGTTTCTCCTCCCAGCACGGCCCCGCCCACCCAGCTTCCCCTCCCAGCCTGGCCCCGCCCGCCCAGTTTCTCCTCCCGAGTGCGGCCCCGCCCGCCCCGCTTCTCCTCCCGAGTCCGGCCCCGCCCGCCCAGTTTCTCCTCCCGAGCCCGGCCCCGCCCGCCCCGCTTCCCCTCCCAGCTTGGCCCCGCCCGAGTCCGGCCCCGCCCGCCCAGTTTCTCCTCCCGAGCGAGGCCCCGCCCGCCCAGCTTCCCCTCCCGAACCCGGCCCCGCCCGCCCAGCTTCTCCTCCCAGCTTTGCCCCGCCCGCCCAGCTTCCCCTCCCGAGCGAGGCCCCGCCCGCCCAGTTTCTCCTCCCGAGCCAGGCGCCGCCCGCCCAGTTTCTCCTCCCAGCTTGGCCCCGCCCGCCCAGCTTCCCCTCCCGATCCCGGCCCCGCCCGCCCATGTTCCCCTCCCAGCTTGGCCCCGCCCGCCCAGTTTCTCCTCCCGAGCGAGGCCCCGCCCGCCCAGCTTCCCCTCCCGAACCCGGCCCCGCCCGCCCAGCTTCTCCTCCCAGCTTTGCCCCGCCCGCCCAGCTTCCCCTCCCGAGCGAGGCCCCGCCCGCCCAGTTTCTCCTCCCGAGCCAGGCGCCGCCCGCCCAGTTTCTCCTCCCAGCTTGGCCCCGCCCGCCCAGCTTCCCCTCCCGAACCCGGCCCCGCCCGCCAAGCTTCTCCTAGCGAGCCCGGCCCCGCCCGCCCAGCTTCCCCTCCAAGCCAGGCCCCGCCCCCCCGCTTCCCCTCCCGAGTCCGGCCCCGCCCGCCCAGTTTCTCCTCCCGAGCTTGGCCCCGCCCGCCCAGCTTCCCATCCCGAGCGAGGCCCCGCCCGCCCAGTTTCTCCTCCCAGCTTGGCCCCGCCCGCCCAGCTTCCCCTCCCGAACCCGGCCCCGCCCGCCCAGCTTCTGCTAGCGAGCTCGGCCCCGCCCGCCCAGCTTCCCCTCCCAGCTTGGCCCCGCCCGCCCAGTTTCTCCTCCCGAGCGAGGCCCCGCCCGCCCCGCTTCCCCTCCCGAGCGAGGCCCCGCCCGCCCAGTTTTTCCTCCCAGCTTGGCCCCGCCCGCCCAGTTTCTCCTCCCGAGCGAGGCCCCCCCGCCCAGCTTCCCCTCCCGAATCCGGCCCTGCCCGCCCAGCTTCTCCTCCCAGCTTGGCCCCGCCCGCCCAGCTTCCCCTCCCGAGTCCGGCCCCGCCCGCCCAGTTTCTCCTCCCGAGTGAGGCCCCGCCCGCCCAGCTTCCCCTCCCGAACCCGGCCCCGCCCGCCCAGCTTCTCCTCCCAGCTTGGCCCCGCCCGCCCAGTTTCTCCTCCCGAGCGAGGCCCCGCCCGCCCAGTTTCTCATCCCAGCTTGGCCCCGCCCGCCCAGATTCCCCTCCCGAGCGAGGCCCCGCCCGCCCAGTTTCTCCTCCCGAGCGAGGCCCCGCCCGCCCAGTTTCTCCTCCCGAGCGAGGCCCCGCCCGCCCAGCTTCCCCTCCCAGCTTGGCCCCGCCCGCCCAGTTTATCCTCCCGAGCGAGGCCCCGCCCGCCCAGCTTCCCCTCCCGACCCCGGCCCCGCCACCCAGTTTCTCCTCCCAGCTAGGCCCCGCCCGCCCAGCTTCCCCTCCCGAGTCCGGCCCCGCCCGCCCAGTTTCTCCTCCCGAGCTTGGCCCCGCCCGCCCAGCTTCCCATCCCGATCGAGGCCCCGCCCGCCCAGTTTCTCCTCCCAGGTTGGCCCCGCCCGCCCAGCTTCCCCTCCCGAACCCGGCCCCGCCCGCCCAGTTTCTCCTCCCGAGCTTGGCCCCGCCCGCCCAGCTTCCCATCCCGAGCGAGGCCCCGCCCGCCCAGTTTCTCCTCCCAGCTTGGCCCCGCCCGCCCAGCTTCCCCTCCCGAACCCGGCCCCGCCCGCCCAGCTTCTGCTAGCGAGCTCGGCCCCGCCCGCCCAGCTTCCCCTCCCAGCTTGGCCCCGCCCGCCCAGTTTCTCCTCCCGAGCTCGGCCCCGCCCGCCCCGCTTCCCCTCCCAGCTTGGCCCCGCCCGCCCCGCTTCCCATCCCGAGCGAGGCCCCGCCCGCCCAGTTTCTCCTCCCAGCTTGGCCCCGCCCGCCCAGCTTCCCCTCCCGAACCCGGCCCCGCCCGCCAAGCTTTTCCTAGCGAGCTCGGCCCCCCCCGCCCCGCTTCCCCTCCCAGCCACGCCCCGCCCGCCCATTTCCTCCTCCCGAGTCCGGCCCCGCCCGCCCAGTTTCTCCTCCCGAGCTTGGCCCCGCCCGCCCAGCTTCCCATCCCGAGCGAGGCCCCGCCCGGCCAGTTTCTCCTCCCAGCTTGGCCCCGCCCGCCCAGCTTCCCCTCCCGAACCCGGCCCCGCCCGCCCAGATTCTGCTAGCGAGCTCGGCCCCGCCCGCCCAGCTTCCCCTCCCAGCTTGGCCCCGCCCGCCCAGTTTCTCCTCCCGAGCTCGGCCCCGCCCGCCCCGCTTCCCCTCCCAGCTTGGCCCCGCCCGCCCCGCTTCCCATCCCGAGCGAGGCCCCGCCCGCCCAGTTTCTCCTCCCAGCTTGGCCCCGCCCGCCCAGCTTCCCCTCCCGAACCCGGCCCCGCCCGCCAAGCTTCTCCTAGCGAGCTCGGCCCCGCCCGCCCCGCTTCCCCTCCCAGCCACGCCCCGCCCGCCCAGTTTCTCCTCCCGAGTCCGGCCCCGCCCGCCCCGCTTCCCCTCCCAGCAAGGCCCCGCCCGCCCAGCTTCCCCTCCCGAACCCGGCCCCGCCCGCCCAGCTTCTCCTCCCAGCTTAGACCCGCCCGCCCAGTTTCTCCTCCCAGCACGGCCCCGCCCACCCAGCTTCCCCTCCCAGCCTGGCCCCGCCCGCCCAGTTTCTCCTCCCGAGTCCGGCCCCGCCCGCCCCGCTTCTCCTCCCGAGTCCGGCCCCGCCCGCCCAGCTTCCCCTCCCGAACCCGGCCCCGCCCGCCAAGCTTCTCCCAGCGAGCCCGGCCCCCCCCGCCCCGCTTCCCCTCCCAGCCACGCCCCGCCCGCCCATTTCCTCCTCCCGAGTCCGGCCCCGCCCGCCCAGTTTCTCCTCCCGAGCTTGGCCCCTCCCGCCCAGCTTCCCATCCCGAGCGAGGCCCCGCCCGGCCAGTTTCTCCTCCCAGCTTGGCCCCGCCCGCCCAGCTTCCCCTCCCGAACCCGGCCCCGCCCGCCCAGCTTCTGCTAGCGAGCTCGGCCCCGCCCGCCCAGCTTCCCCTCCCAGCTTGGCCCCGTGTGACGGCGCGTTGGGGGTTCCCCGTCTCCTGCACCCCGAGATGGCACAAACAGACTGCACCAGCCAGTGGAATAGAGGAAGTTTATTGCCTCTCCAGGATACAGCATAGCACAGATGTAGTCTGGTCACAGAACTGGGCTAGGATGCCTCAGGCCCCCTTGAGTTGGGGGGAGACTGGGCCCCTAAACTCCAGCTCCTCTCCCTAGGCTGTCTCCTCCATGCTCTCCCACAGTAACAACTAACTCACTAACTTCCAGCCCTGCCCCCCAGCCAAGGCAGCATTCCACCTTCCTTTGTTCCTCTCCATGGGGGGTGTCTGGCCACTGGTTTGCATAGTGACTCATCCTGTTTTGCTGGGTCGTGGTACCCACAGCAGCCAGTGGGGGTTCCCCCAGAGCCAGCAGCATAGAAACCAGCCAGGTACCCCCACTACGTCACAGTTCTCCCCCCTCCGAGAGTGAACTGAGCAGGGTCACTCCGCTCGTGACCTAGGGAAGTTCGGGTCCTCTGCGTGGGAACCCGCCCTGGGGACATGGGTGCTCCCCTTGACTCGGGCCGGCCGTGGCGAGGCCCCACATGAATTGGCTTCCCTCTGTCCACTCGCCGCCCCGCTCCAGGGTGACTGGCCCAGGCCTGTCCTCGGGGGTCACACCCACCCTTCCGCTGGCCTTGATCTCTGGCCGGGGTCTCTCGGGCCAGGGCCATGAGCCCAGCGAGCCTTCTCTGGACAGCCAGGGCGGCTTCCACCCCCGATGCTCCATCCAGGGAGGACTTCCCCTCCCATAACTCTCTCAGCAAGCCCAGAGGGTCCTCTATCTGGGGTAGAGACCCCCAAGCCGCGTTCCTCCTGTCTTGGGCCTTCCCGCCCCTCTGGCAGGAGTCACAGGACCGGCAGTACCGCTGCACGGCTGTAAAGATTCCCGGCCAATAGAAGTGCTGGAGCAGCTTCAGCCGGGTGCTCCGGATCCCCCGGTGGCCCCCAACGGGGACGTCGTGGGCCAAATACAGCAGCTTGAGGCGATACTTTCGGGGGACGACCAGCTGCCGCTCTACCCTCCATGCCCTCACCTTCCTGGGGGGGAGCCACTCACGGAACAGGAGCCCACGCTCCCGCAGGAATCTCTCCTGGCCACCTCTCCCCCGGGGCTGAGCTGCACGGAGGCCAGCCTGGTCCCTCAGCCTCTGCAAGGAGGGGTCTGCCTGCACCTCAGCCTGGAATTCAGCTGCTGAGGCAGGGATCGGGACCTGTCCCCCACCTCTGCCTAGGTCCGGAGTCCCAGCCTGGCTGGACCCCGTGTCCACTGGGATGGGACCCTGAGGACGCTGCCAGGAGTCCTTCCCTGGACCCACGTTGTCAGCCCCCCGCTGGCTCTGGCTCCGGGTAGTGACTAGAGCCCGCTGGGATTCATGGGGCCACTCCTCTAGGTCGTTCCCCATCAGCACCTCGGTGGGCAAGTGCGGGTGCACCCCCACTTCCTTGAGGCCTTCCTTCGCCCCCCATTTCAGATGCACCCTGGCTACAGGCACCTTAAACGGGGACCCGTCTATGCCCTTCAGGGTCAGCTGCGCGTGGGGTAGTATCCGCTCCTGGGCCACTATGTCAGATCGGGCCAGAGTCACCTCCGCCCCCGTGTCCCAGAAGCCCGTCACCTTCCTACCATCCACCTCCAGGGGTATGAGGCACTCGCTCCGCAGGGGCCGTCCTGCCCCCACCCGGTACACGGAGAAATCCGCCTCCTGAGAATCAGACCTCCCAGGGGAGGTGCACTGAGCATCCTTCCCCTCTCTCTGAGCTGAGGTTTGCCTGCCAGCCCCTGCCTCTGGGGCAGCCTGCCCTTCCTCCCGCTCCAGCCAGTTAACCCTGGAAAGTCCCCGGTCCTGGGACCTGGTGCACTGAGCCCTCTTGTGGCCTTTTTGCCCACAGCGATGGCAAGTTAGGCTTTGGGCTGTCTCTGTCCAGGCCCTGGCTGGTTCTCTGGGGCGCAGACGACCTGTTCCTTGGTCTCGCCCCGTAGTTGACTCCCTCCGTCGCTCAGCCGAGATCCGGTCTCTGCGCGGTTCCCTTTCTCTCCGGGACTCCCGTTCACACCCGGACCGGCTCTCCGTGAACTCATCCGCCAGTCTCCCGGCCTCCTGGGGGTTCTCTGGTCTCCGGTCCTTGAGCCACAGCCTCAGTTTGGGTGGGCACGCTTCATAGAACTGCTCCATCATGACCAGCTTGAGCAGCTCCTCTGCGGTCTGGGCTCCAACTCCAGACACCCACTTGCGGCAGTATTGCGCCAGGCGGGAGGCCAGGTCCACATAGGTCTCCCGTGGCCCTTTCTGTACCCCCCGGAACTTCTTCCTGTATATCTCGGGGGTCAGCCCGAACTTGTGCAGCAGGGCCTCCTTGACTCGGTTGTAATCCCCTGGCTGTAGGTTCTCCAGCTGACTGAGCACTCCGGCCGCCTCCTGGCTCAGTGCGGGGATGAGCTCCTGCAGCCAGTCAGCTGGGGGAACCCGTTGCAGTCCACAGGCCCTCTCAAAGGAGCTGAGGAACCCGTCTATGTCACCCATGTCCTTCAATTGGGCCACCACGAGCCTCTCCAAGTGGCTGGCAGCCCTGGGACCTTGGGGCTCATCCGCACTTGGCGCAGCCGGTGCCCCGCCGGTTCTCCGCTCTGCCATGGCCAGCTCATGCTGCCGCTGCCTCTCTCGATCTTGGCGCTCCTTCTCTCGGTCCTCTACTTCCAATTCCCTGATCCGCAGCTGGATCTCCAGCCGCCGCAGCTCCGCTGGGCTGGCCCCTGCCCTAGATGGGCTACGGCTTGCAGGCCTCCCGGGAGACGCTGTCTCATCTCTCCGTTGGGTTCCAGCGCTCCTCCCCCTCTCTGAGCCTGACACACTCTCAGGGGGGGTCTGGCTGCTTCCCCTGGGGACAAGATCCTGGCCCTGTGGCTGGTCATTCTCTTCCAGCTGGGTAATCAGCTGGGCCTTGGTTGCTTTCTGCACAGGCAAGCCCCTCTCTCTGCACAGCCCCACCAGCTCTGCCTTCAAGAGTCGGGCGTAGGCCATCTGCCCGCTGGGCCCCTCGGTGCAGACTCACCAGTCTAGTGCTGCAGCGCCCCACGATTCCCAGGAACCGCTTCGCTCTGTCTCCAGTACGCCTGGCTCCAGGGCTCTTGCTTCTACTGCGCCTTGTCGCTTGCCGCTGGAAGCTCCATCCACGGGGTGCAGTGCATCCCACTTCTGACACCAGTGTGACGGCGCGTTGGGGGTTCCCCGTCTCCTGCACCCCGAGATGGCACAAACAGACTGCACCAGCCAGTGGAATAGAGGAAGTTTATTGCCTCTCCAGGATACAGCATAGCACAGATGTAGTCTGGTCACAGAACTGGGCTAGGATGCCTCAGGCCCCCTTGAGTTGGGGGGAGACTGGGCCCCTAAACTCCAGCTCCTCTCCCTAGGCTGTCTCCTCCATGCTCTCCCACAGTAACAACTAACTCACTAACTTCCAGCCCTGCCCCCCAGCCAAGGCAGCATTCCACCTTCCTTTGTTCCTCTCCATGGGGGGTGTCTGGCCACTGGTTTGCATAGTGACTCATCCTGTTTTGCTGGGTCGTGGTACCCACAGCAGCCAGTGGGGGTTCCCCCAGAGCCAGCAGCATAGAAACCAGCCAGGTACCCCCACTACGTCACACCCCGCCCGCCCAGTTTCTCCTCCCGAGCTCGGCCCCGCCCGCCCCGCTTCCCCTCCCAGCTTGGCCCCGCCCGCCCCGCTTCCCATCCCGAGCGAGGCCCCGCCCGCCCAGTTTCTCCTCCCAGCTTGGCCCCGCCCGCCCAGCTTCCCCTCCCGAACCCGGCCCCGCCCGCCAAGCTTCTCCTAGCGAGCTCGGCCCCGCCCGCCCCGCTTCCCCTCCCAGCCACGCCCCGCCCGCCCAGTTTCTCCTCCCGAGTCCGGCCCCGCCCGCCCCGCTTCCCCTCCCAGCAAGGCCCCGCCCGCCCAGCTTCCCCTCCCGAACCCGGCCCCGCCCGCCCAGCTTCTCCTCCCAGCTTAGACCCGCCCGCCCAGTTTCTCCTCCCAGCACGGCCCCGCCCACCCAGCTTCCCCTCCCAGCCTGGCCCCGCCCGCCCAGTTTCTCCTCCCGAGTCCGGCCCCGGCCGCCCCGCTTCTCCTCCCGAGTCCGGCCCCGCCCGCCCAGCTTCCCCTCCCAGCTTGGCCCCGCCCGCCCAGCTTCTCCTCCCGAGTCCGGCCCCGCCCGCCCAGTTTCTCCTCCCGAACCCGGCCCCGCCCGCCTAGCTTCTGCAAGCGAGCTCGGCCCCGCCCGGCCAGCTTCCCCTCCCGACTCCAGCCCCGCCCGCCCAGGTTCTCCTCCCGAGCCCGGCCCCGCCCGCCCAGTTTCCCCTCCCGAACCCGGCCCCGCCCGCCCAGTTTCTCCTCCCGAGTCCGGCCCCGGCCGCCCAGTTTCTCATCCCAGCCTGGCCCCGCCCGCCCAGCTTCCCCTCCCGAGCGAGGCCCCGCCCGCCCAGTTTCTCCTCCCGAGCGAGGCCCCGCCCGCCCAGCTTCCCCTTCCGAATCAGGCCCTGCCCGCCCAGCTTCTCCTCCCAGCTTGGCCCCGCCCGCCCAGCTTCCCCTCCCGAGTCCGGCCCCGCCCGCCCAGTTTCTCCTCCCGAGCGAGGCCCCGCCCGCCCAGCTTCCCCTCCCGAACCCGGCCCCGCCCGCCCAGCTTCTCCTCCCAGCTTGGCCCCGCCCGCCCAGTTTCTCCTCCCGAGCGAGGCCCCGCCCGCCCAGTTTCTCATCCCAGCTTGGCCCCGCCCGCCCAGCTTCCCCTCCCGAGCGAGGCCCCGCCCGCCTAGTTTCTCCTCCCGAGCGAGGCCCCGCCCGCCCAGTTTCTCCTCCCGAGCGAGGCCCCGCCCGCCCAGCTTCCCCTCCCAGCTTGGCCCCGCCCGCCCAGTTTCTCCTCCCGAGCGAGGCCCCGCCCGCCCAGCTTCCCCTCCCGACCCCGGCCCCGCCACCCAGTTTCTCCTCCCAGCTTGGCCCCGCCCGCCCAGCTTCCCCTCCCGAGTCCGGCCCCGCCCGCCCAGCTTCCCCTCCCGAACCCGGCCCCGCCCGCCCAGCTTCTCCTCCCAGCTTAGACCCGCCCGCCCAGTTTCTCCTCCCAGCACGGCCCCGCCCACCCAGCTTCCCCTCCCAGCCTGGCCCCGCCCGCCCAGTTTCTCCTCCCGAGTCCGGCCCCGCCCGCCCCGCTTCTCCTCCCGAGTCCGGCCCCGCCCGCCCAGCCCCCCCCCCCCTTCCCCTCCCAGCTTGGCCCCGCCCGCCCAGCTTCTCCTCCCGAGTCCGGCCCCGCCCGCCCAGTTTCTCCTCCCGAACCCGGCCCCGCCCGCCTAGCTTCTGCAAGCGAGCTCGGCCCCGCCCGGCCAGCTTCCCCTCCCGACTCCAGCCCCGCCCGCCCAGGTTCTCCTCCCGAGCCCGGCCCCGCCGCCCAGTTTCCCCTCCCGAACCCGGCCCCGCCCGCCCAGTTTCTGCTCCCGAGTCCGGCCCCGGCCGCCCAGTTTCTCATCCCAGCCTGGCCCCGCCCGCCCAGCTTCCCCTCCCGAGCGAGGCCCCGCCCGCCCAGTTTCTCCTCCCGAGCGAGGCCCCGCCCGCCCAGCTTCCCCTTCCGAATCAGGCCCTGCCCGCCCAGCTTCTCCTCCCAGCTTGGCCCCGCCCGCCCAGCTTCCCCTCCCGAGTCCGGCCCCGCCCGCCCAGTTTCTCCTCCCGAGCGAGGCCCCGCCCGCCCAGCTTCCCCTCCCGAACCCGGCCCCGCCCGCCCAGCTTCTCCTCCCAGCTTGGCCCCGCCCGCCCAGTTTCTCCTCCCGAGCGAGGCCCCGCCCGCCCAGTTTCTCGTCCCAGCTTGGCCCCGCCCGCCCAGCTTCCCCTCCCGAGCGAGGCCCCGCCCGCCTAGTTTCTCCTCCCGAGCGAGGCCCCGCCCGCCCAGTTTCTCCTCCCGAGCGAGGCCCCGCCCGCCCAGCTTCCCCTCCCAGCTTGGCCCCGCCCGCCCAGTTTCTCCTCCCGAGCGAGGCCCCGCCCGCCCAGCTTCCCCTCCCGACCCCGGCCCCGCCACCCAGTTTCTCCTCCCAGCTTGGCCCCGCCCGCCCAGCTTCCCCTCCCGAGTCCGGCCCCGCCCGCCCAGTTTCTCCTCCCGAGCTTGGCCCCGCCCGCCCAGCTTCCCATCCCGAGCGAGGCCCCGCCCGCCCAGTTTCTCCTCCCGAGCTTGGCCCCGCCCGCCCAGCTTCCCATCCCGAGCTTGGCCCCGCCCGCCCAGCTTCTCCTCCCACCTTGGCCCCGCCCGCCCAGCTTCCCCTCCCGAGTCCGGCCCCGCCCGCCCAGTTTCTCCTCCCGAGCGAGGCCCCGCCCGCCCAGCTTACCCTCCCGAACCCGGCCCCGCCCGCCCAGCTTCTCCTCCCAGCTTGGCCCCGCCCGCCCAGTTTCCCCTCCCGAACCCGGCCCCGCCCGCCCAGTTTCTCCTCCCGAGTCCGGCCCCGGCCGCCCAGTTTCTCATCCCAGCTTGGCCCCGCCCGCCCAGCTTCCCCTCCCGAGCGAGGCCCCGCCCGCCCAGTTTCTCCTCCCGAGCTTGGCCCCGCCCGCCCAGCTTCCCCTCCCGAATCCGGCCCTGCCCGCCCAGCTTCTCCTCCCAGCACGGCCCCGACCACCCAGCTTCCCCTCCCAGCCTGGCCCCGCCCGCCCAGTTTCTCCTCCCGAGTCCGGCCCCGCCCGCCCCGCTTCTCCTCCCGAGTCCGGCCCCGCCCGCCCAGCTTCCCCTCCCAGCTTGGCCCCGCCCGCCCAGCTTCCCCTCCCGACTCCAGCCCCGCCCGCCCAGGTTCTCCTCCCGAGCCCGGCCCCGCCCGCCCAGTTTCCCCTCCCGAACCCGGCCCCGTCCGCCCAGTTTCTCCTCCCGAGTCCGGCCCCGGCCGCCCCGCTTCCCCTCCCAGCCAGGCCCCGCCCGCCCAGTTTCTCCTCCCGAGCGAGGCCCCGCCCGCCCCGCTTCCCCTCCCAGCCAGGCCCCGCCCGCCCAGCTTCCCCTCCCGAACCCGGCCCCGCCCGCCCAGCTTCTCCTCCCAGCACGGCCCCGCCCGCCCAGTTTCTCCTCCCAGCCTGGCCCCGCCCGCCCAGCTTCTCCTCCCAGCACGGCCCCGCCCGCCCAGTTTCTCCTCCCAGCTTGGCCCCGCCCGCCCAGTTTCTCCTCCCGAGCGAGGCCCCGCCCGCCCAGTTTCTCATCCCAGCTTGGCCCCGCCCGCCCAGCTTCCCCTCCCGAGCGAGGCCCCGCCCGCCTAGTTTCTCCTCCCGAGCGAGGCCCCGCCCGCCCAGTTTCTCCTCCCGAGCGAGGCCCCGCCCGCCCAGCTTCCCCTCCCAGCTTGGCCCCGCCCGCCCAGTTTCTCCTCCCGAGCGAGGCCCCGCCCGCCCAGCTTCCCCTCCCGACCCCGGCCCCGCCACCCAGTTTCTCCTCCCAGCTTGGCCCCGCCCGCCCAGCTTCCCCTCCCGAGTCCGGCCCCGCCCGCCCAGCTTCCCCTCCCGAACCCGGCCCCGCCCGCCCAGCTTCTCCTCCCAGCTTAGACCCGCCCGCCCAGTTTCTCCTCCCAGCACGGCCCCGCCCACCCAGCTTCCCCTCCCAGCCTGGCCCCGCCCGCCCAGTTTCTCCTCCCGAGTCCGGCCCCGCCCGCCCCGCTTCTCCTCCCGAGTCCGGCCCCGCCCGCCCAGCTTCCCCTCCCAGCTTGGCCCCGCCCGCCCAGCTTCTCCTCCCAAGTCCGGCCCCGCCCGCCCAGTTTCTCCTCCCGAACCCGGCCCCGCCCGCCTAGCTTCTGCAAGCGAGCTCGGCCCCGCCCGGCCAGCTTCCCCTCCCGACTCCAGCCCCGCCCGCCCAGGTTCTCCTCCCGAGCCCGGCCCCGCCGCCCAGTTTCCCCTCCCGAACCCGGCCCCGCCCGCCCAGTTTCTCCTCCCGAGTCCGGCCCCGGCCGCCCAGTTTCTCATCCCAGCCTGGCCCCGCCCGCCCAGCTTCCCCTCCCGAGCGAGGCCCCGCCCGCCCAGTTTCTCCTCCCGAGCGAGGCCCCGCCCGCCCAGCTTCCCCTTCCGAATCAGGCCCTGCCCGCCCAGCTTCTCCTCCCAGCTTGGCCCCGCCCGCCCAGCTTCCCCTCCCGAGTCCGGCCCCGCCCGCCCAGTTTCTCCTCCCGAGCGAGGCCCCGCCCGCCCAGCTTCCCCTCCCGAACCCGGCCCCGCCCGCCCAGCTTCTCCTCCCAGCTTGGCCCCGCCCGCCCAGTTTCTCCTCCCGAGCGAGGCCCCGCCCGCCCAGTTTCTCATCCCAGCTTGGCCCCGCCCGCCCAGCTTCCCCTCCCGAGCGAGGCCCCGCCCGCCTAGTTTCTCCTCCCGAGCGAGGCCCCGCCCGCCCAGTTTCTCCTCCCGAGCGAGGCCCCGCCCGCCCAGCTTCCCCTCCCAGCTTGGCCCCGCCCGCCCAGTTTCTCCTCCCGAGCGAGGCCCCGCCCGCCCAGCTTCCCCTCCCGACCCCGGCCCCGCCACCCAGTTTCTCCTCCCAGCTTGGCCCCGCCCGCCCAGCTTCCCCTCCCGAGTCCGGCCCCGCCCGCCCAGTTTCTCCTCCCGAGCTTGGCCCCGCCCGCCCAGCTTCCCATCCCGAGCGAGGCCCCGCCCGCCCAGTTTCTCCTCCCGAGCTTGGCCCCGCCCGCCCAGCTTCCCATCCCGAGCTTGGCCCCGCCCGCCCAGCTTCTCCTCCCACCTTGGCCCCGCCCGCCCAGCTTCCCCTCCCGAGTCCGGCCCCGCCCGCCCAGTTTCTCCTCCCGAGCGAGGCCCCGCCCGCCCAGCTTCCCCTCCCGAAGCCGGCCCCGCCCGCCCAGCTTCTCCTCCCAGCTTGGCCCCGCCCGCCCAGTTTCCCCTCCCGAACCCGGCCCCGCCCGCCCAGTTTCTCCTCCCGAGTCCGGCCCCGGCCGCCCAGTTTCTCATCCCAGCTTGGCCCCGCCCGCCCAGCTTCCCCTCCCGAGCGAGGCCCCGCCCGCCCAGTTTCTCCTCCCGAGCTTGGCCCCGCCCGCCCAGCTTCCCCTCCCGAATCCGGCCCTGCCCGCCCAGCTTCTCCTCCCAGCACGGCCCCGACCACCCAGCTTCCCCTCCCAGCCTGGCCCCGCCCGCCCAGTTTCTCCTCCCGAGTCCGGCCCCGCCCGCCCCGCTTCTCCTCCCGAGTCCGGCCCCGCCCGCCCAGCTTCCCCTCCCAGCTTGGCCCCGCCCGCCCAGCTTCCCCTCCCGACTCCAGCCCCGCCCGCCCAGGTTCTCCTCCCGAGCCCGGCCCCGCCCGCCCAGTTTCCCCTCCCGAACCCGGCCCCGTCCGCCCAGTTTCTCCTCCCGAGTCCGGCCCCGGCCGCCCCGCTTCCCCTCCCAGCCAGGCCCCGCCCGCCCAGTTTCTCCTCCCGAGCGAGGCCCCGCCCGCCCCGCTTCCCCTCCCAGCCAGGCCCCGCCCGCCCAGCTTCCCCTCCCGAACCCGGCCCCGCCCGCCCAGCTTCTCCTCCCAGCACGGCCCCGCCCGCCCAGTTTCTCCTCCCAGCCTGGCCCCGCCCGCCCAGTTTCTCCTCCCGAGTCCGGCCCCGCCCGCCCCGCTTCTCCTCCCGAGTCCGGCCCCGCCCGCCCAGTTTCTCCTCCCGAGCGAGGCCCCGCCCGCCCAGCTTCCCCTCCCAGCTTGGCCCCGCCCGCCCAGCTTCCCCTCCCGAGTCCGGCCCCGCCCGCCCGGTTTCTCCTCCCGAGCGAGGCCCCGCCCGCCCAGTTTCCCCTCCCGAACCCGGCCCCGCCCGCCCAGTTTCTCCTCCCGAGTCCGGCCCCGGCCGCCCAGTTTCTCATCCCAGCTTGGCCCCGCCCGCCCAGCTTCCCCTCCCGAGCGAGGCCCCGCCCGCCCAGTTTCTCCTCCCGAGCGAGGCCCCGCCCGCCCAGCTTCCCCTCCCGAATCCGGCCCTGCCCGCCCAGCTTCTCCTCCCAGCACGGCCCCGACCACCCAGCTTCCCCTCCCAGCCTGGCCCCGCCCGCCCAGTTTCTCCTCCCGAGTCCGGCCCCGCCCGCCCCGCTTCTCCTCCCGAGTCCGGCCCCGCCCGCCCAGCTTCCCCTCCCAGCTTGGCCCCGCCCGCCCAGCTTCCCCTCCCGAGTCCGGCCCCGCCCGCCCAGTTTCTCCTCCCGAACCCGGCCCCGCCCGCCCAGCTTCTGCAAGCGAGCTCGGCCCCGCCCGGCCAGCTTCCCCTCCCGACTCCAGCCCCGCCCGCCCAGGTTCTCCTCCCGAGCCCGGCCCCGCCCGCCCAGTTTCCCCTCCCGAACCCGGCCCCGTCCGCCCAGTTTCTCCTCCCGAGTCCGGCCCCGGCCGCCCAGTTTCTCCTCCCGAGTCCGGCCCCGGCCGCCCCGCTTCCCCTCCCAGCCAGGCCCCGCCCGCCCAGTTTCTCCTCCCGAGCGAGGCCCCGCCCGCCCCGCTTCCCCTCCCAGCCAGGCCCCGCCCGCCCAGCTTCCCCTCCCGAACCCGGCCCCGCCCGCCCAGCTTCTCCTCCCAGCACGGCCCCGCCCGCCCAGTTTCTCCTCCCAGCCTGGCCCCGCCCGCCCAGTTTCTCCTCCCGAGTCCGGCCCCGCCCGCCCCGCTTCTCCTCCCGAGTCCGGCCCCGCCCGCCCAGCTTCCCCTCCCAGCTTGGCCCCGCCCGCCCAGCTTCCCCTCCCGAGTCCGGCCCCGCCCGCCCGGTTTCTCCTCCCGAGCGAGGCCCCGCCCGCCCAGTTTCCCCTCCCGAACCCGGCCCCGCCCGCCCAGTTTCTCCTCCCGAGTCCGGCCCCGGCCGCCCAGTTTCTCATCCCAGCTTGGCCCCGCCCGCCCAGCTTCCCCTCCCGAGCGAGGCCCCGCCCGCCCAGTTTCTCCTCCCGAGCGAGGCCCCGCCCGCCCAGCTTCCCCTCCCGAATCCGGCCCTGCCCGCCCAGCTTCTCCTCCCAGCACGGCCCCGACCACCCAGCTTCCCCTCCCAGCCTGGCCCCGCCCGCCCAGTTTCTCCTCCCGAGTCCGGCCCCGCCCGCCCCGCTTCTCCTCCCGAGTCCGGCCCCGCCCGCCCAGCTTCCCCTCCCAGCTTGGCCCCGCCCGCCCAGCTTCCCCTCCCGAGTCCGGCCCCGCCCGCCCAGTTTCTCCTCCCGAGCGAGGCCCCGCCCGCCCAGTTTCCCCTCCCGAACCCGGCCCCGCCCGCCCAGTTTCTCCTCCCGAGTCCGGCCCCGGCCGCCCAGTTTCTCATCCCAGCTTGGCCCCGCCCGCCCAGCTTCCCCTCCCGAGCGAGGCCCCGCCCGCCCAGTTTCTCCTCCCGAGCGAGGCCCCGCCCGCCCAGCTTCCCCTCCCGAGTCCGGCCCCGCCCGCCCAGTTTCTCCTCCCGAGCGAGGCCCCGCCCGCCCAGCTTCTCCTCCCAGCTTGGCCCCGCCCGCCCAGTTTCTCCTCCCGAGCGAGGCCCCGCCCGCCCAGTTTCTCATCCCAGCTTGGCCCCGCCCGCCCAGCTTCCCCTCCCGAGCGAGGCCCCGCCCGCCCAGTTTCTCCTCCCGAGCGAGGCCCCGCCCGCCCCGTTTCTCCTCCCGAGCGAGGCCCCGCCCGCCCAGCTTCCCCTCCCAGCTTGGCCCCGCCCGCCCAGTTTCTCCTCCCAGCTTGGCCCCGCCCGCCCAGCTTCCCCTCCCGAGTCCGGCCCCGCCCGCCCAGTTTCTCCTCCCGAGCTTGGCCCCGCCCGCCCAGCTTCCCCTCCCGAGCGAGGCCCCGCCCGCCCAGTTTCTCCTCCCGAGCTCGGCCCCGCCCGCCCCGCTTCCCCTCCCAGCCAGGCCCCGCCCGCCCAGCTTCCCCTCCCGAACCCGGCCCCGCCCGCCCAGCTTCTCCTCCCAGCTTAGCCCCGCCCGCCCAGCTTCTCCTCCCAGCACGGCCACGCCCGCCCAGTTTCTCCTCCCAGCCTGGCCCCGCCCGCCCAGTTTCTCCTCCCGAGTCCGGCCCCGCCCGCCCCGCTTCTCCTCCCGAGTCCGGCCCCGCCCGCCCAGCTTCCCCTCCCAGCTTGGCCCCGCCCGCCCAGCTTCCCCTCCCGAGTCCGGCCCCGCCCGCCCAGTTTCTCCTCCCGAGCGAGGCCCCGCCCGCCCAGATTCTCCTCCCGAGCGAGGCCCCGCCCGCCCAGCTTCCCCTCCCGAACCCGGCCCCGCCCGCCCAGCTTCTCCTCCCAGCTTGGCCCCGCCCGCCCAGTTTCTCCTCCCGAGCGAGGCCCCGCCCGCCCAGTTTCTCATCCCAGCTTGGCCCCGCCCGCCCAGCTTCCCCTCCCGAGCGAGGCCCCGCCCGCCCAGTTTCTCCTCCCGAGCGAGGCCCCGCCCGCCCCGTTTCTCCTCCCGAGCGAGGCCCCGCCCGCCCAGCTTCCCCTCCCAGCTTGGCCCCGCCCGCCCAGTTTCTCCTCCCGAGCGAGGCCCCGCCCGCCCAGCTTCCCCTCCCGAGCGAGGCCCCGCCCGCCCAGTTTCTCCTCCCGAGCGAGGCCCCGCCCGCCCCGTTTCTCCTCCCGAGCGAGGCCCCGCCCGCCCAGCTTCCCCTCCCAGCTTGGCCCCGCCCGCCCAGTTTCTCCTCCGGAGCGAGGCCCCGCCCGCCCAGCTTCCCCTCCCGACCCCGGCCCCGCCACCCAGTTTCTCCTCCCAGCTTGGCCCCGCCCGCCCAGCTTCCCCTCCCGAGTCCGGCCCCGCCCGCCCAGTTTCTCCTCCCGAGCTTGGCCCCGCCCGCCCAGCTTCCCATCCCGAGCGAGGCCCCGCCCGCCCAGTTTCTCCTCCCGAGCTCGGCCCCGCCCGCCCCGCTTCCCCTCCCAGCCAGGCCCCGCCCGCCCAGCTTCCCCTCCCGAACCCGGCCCCGCCCGCCCAGCTTCTCCTCCCAGCTTAGCCCCGCCCGCCCAGCTTCTCCTCCCAGCACGGCCCCGCCCGCCCAGTTTCTCCTCCCAGCCTGGCCCCGCCCGCCCAGTTTCTCCTCCCGAGTCCGGCCCCGCCCGCCCCGCTTCTCCTCCCGAGTCCGGCCCCGCCCGCCCAGCTTCCCCTCCCAGCTTGGCCCCGCCCGCCCAGCTTCCCCTCCCGAGTCCGGCCCCGCCCGCCCAGTTTCTCCTCCCGAGCGAGGCCCCGCCCGCCCAGATTCCCCTCCCGAACCCGGCCCCGCCCGCCCAGTTTCTCCTCCCGAGTCCGGCCCCGGCCGCCCAGTTTTTCACCCCAGCTTGGCCCCGCCCGCCCAGCTTCCCCTCCCGAGCGAGGCCCCGCCCGCCCAGTTTCTCCTCCCGAGCGAGGCCCCGCCCGCCCAGCTTCCCCTCCCGAATCCGGCCCTGCCCGCCCATGTTCCCCTCCCAGCCAGGCCCCGCCCGCCCAGTTTCTCCTCCCAGCTTGGACCCGCCAGCCCAGCTTCCCCTCCCGAATCCGGCCCTGCCCGCCCATGTTCCCCTCCCAGCCAGGCCCCGCCCGCCCAGTTTCTCCTCCCAGCTTGGACCCGCCCGCCCCGCTTCCCCTCCCGAGTCCGGCCCCGCCCGCCCAGTTTCTCCTCCCGAGCTTGGCCCCGCCCGCCCAGCTTCCCATCCCGAGCGAGGCCCCGCCCGCCCAGTTTCTCCTCCCAGCTTGGCCCCGCCCGCCCAGCTTCCCCTCCCGAACCCGGCCCCGCCCGCCCAGCTTCTGCTAGCGAGCTCGGCCCCGCCCGCCCAGCTTCCCCTCCCAGCCAGGCCCCCCCCGCCCAGCTTCCCCTCCCGAACCCGGCCCCGCCCGCCCAACTTCTCCTCCCAGCTTAGCCCCGCCCGCCCAGTTTCTCCTCCCAGCAGGGCCCCGACCACCCAGCTTCCCCTCCCAGCCTGGCCCCGCCCGCCCAGTTTCTCCTCCCGAGTCCGGCCCCGCCCGCCCCGCTTCTCCTCCCGAGTCCGGCCCCGCCCGCCCAGCTTCCCCTCCCAGCTTGGCCCCGCCCGCCCAGCTTCCCCTCCCGAGTCCGGCCCCGCCCGCCCAGTTTCTCCTCCCGAACCCGGCCCCGCCCGCCCAGCTTCTGCAAGCGAGCTCGGCCCCGCCCGGCCAGCTTCCCCTCCCGACTCCAGCCCCGCCCGCCCAGGTTCTCCTCCCGAGCCCGGCCCCGCCCGCCCAGTTTCCCCTCCCGAACCCGGCCCCGTCCGCCCAGTTTCTCCTCCCGAGTCCGGCCCCGCCCGCCCCGCTTCCCCTCCCAGCCAGGCCCCGCCCGCCCAGTTTCTCCTCCCGAGCGAGGCCCCGCCCGCCCCGCTTCCCCTCCCAGCCAGGCCCCGCCCGCCCAGCTTCCCCTCCCGAACCCGGCCCCGCCCGCCCAGCTTCTCCTCCCAGCTTAGCCCCGCCCGCCCAGCTTCTCCTCCCAGCACGGCCCCGCCCGCCCAGTTTCTCCTCCCAGCCTGGCCCCGCCCGCCCAGTTTCTCCTCCCAGCCTGGCCCCGCCCGCCCAGTTTCTCCTCCCAGCTTGGCCCCGCCCGCCCAGTTTCTGCTCCCGAGCGAGGCCCCGCCCGCCCAGTTTCTCATCCCAGCTTGGCCCCGCCCGCCCAGCTTCCCCTCCCGAGCGAGGCCCCGCCCGCCCAGTTTCTCCTCCCGAGCGAGGCCCCGCCCGCCCCGTTTCTCCTCCGGAGCGAGGCCCCGCCCGCCCAGCTTCCCCTCCCAGCTTGGCCCCGCCCGCCCAGTTTCTCCTCCCGAGCGAGGCCCCGCCCGCCCAGCTTCCCCTCCCGACCCCGGCCCCGCCACCCAGTTTCTCCTCCCAGCTTGGCCCCGCCCGCCCAGCTTCCCCTCCCGAGTCCGGCCCCGCCCGCCCAGTTTCTCCTCCCGAGCTTGGCCCCGCCCGCCCAGCTTCCCATCCCGAGCGAGGCCCCGCCCGCCCAGTTTCTCCTCCCAGCTTGGCCCCGCCCGCCCAGCTTCCCCTCCCGAACCCGGCCCCGCCCGCCCAGCTTCTGCTAGCGAGCTCGGCCCCGCCCGCCCAGCTTCCCCTCCCAGCTTGGCCCCGCCCGCCCAGTTTCTCCTCCCGAGCTCGGCCCCGCCCGCCCCGCTTCCCCTCCCAGCTTGGCCCCGCCCGCCCCGCTTCCCATCCCGAGCGAGGCCCCGCCCGCCCAGTTTCTCATTCCAGCTTGGCCCCGCCCGCCCAGCTTCCCCTCCCGAACCCGGCCCCGCCCGCCAAGCTTCTCCTAGCGAGCTCGGCCCCGCCCGCCCCGCTTCCCCTCCCAGCCAGGCCCCGCCCGCCCAGTTTCTCCTCCCGAGCGAGGCCCCGTCCGCCCCGCTTCCCCTCCCAGCCAGGCCCCGCCCGCCCAGCTTCCCCTCCCGAACCCGGCCCCGCCCGCCCAGCTTCTCCTCCCAGCTTAGCCCCGCCCGCCCAGCTTCTCCTCCCAGCACGGCCCCGCCCGCCCAGTTTCTCCTCCCAGCCTGGCCCCGCCCGCCCAGTTTCTCCTCCCAGCTTGGCCCCGCCCGCCCAGCTTCCCCTCCCGAACCCGGCCCCGCCCGCCCACCTTCTGCTAGCGAGCTCGGCCCCGCCCGCCCAGCTTCCCCTCCCAGCTTGGCCCCGCCCGCCCAGTTTCTCCTCCCGAGCTCGGCCCCGCCCGCCCCGCTTCCCCTCCCAGCTTGGCCCCGCCCGCCCCGCTTCCCATCCCGAGCGAGGCCCCGCCCGCCCAGTTTCTCCTCCCAGCTTGGCCCCGCCCGCCCAGCTTCCCCTCCCGAACCCGGCCCCGCCCGCCAAGCTTCTCCTAGCGAGCTCGGCCCCGCCCGCCCCGCTTCCCCTCCCAGCCAGGCCCCGCCCGCCCAGTTTCTCCTCCCGAGTCCGGCCCCGCCCGCCCCGCTTCCCCTCCCAGCCAGGCCCCGCCCGCCCAGCTTCCCCTCCCGAACCCGGCCCCGCCCGCCCAGCTTCTCCTCCCAGCTTAGCCCCGCCCGCCCAGTTTCTCCTCCCAGCACGGCCCCGACCACCCAGCTTCCCCTCCCAGCCTGGCCCCGCCCGCCCAGTTTCTCCTCCCGAGTCCGGCCCCGCCCGCCCCGCTTCTCCTCCCGAGTCCGGCCCCGCCCGCCCAGCTTCCCCTCCCAGCTTGGCCCCGCCCGCCCAGCTTCCCCTCCCGAGTCCTGCCCCGCCCGCCCAGTTTCTCCTCCCGCGCGAGGCCCCGCCCGCCCAGTTTCCCCTCCCGAACCCGGCCCCGCCCGCCCAGTTTCTCCTCCCGAGTCCGGCCCCGGCCGCCCAGTTTCTCATCCCAGCTTGGCCCCGGCCGCCCAGCTTCCCCTCCCGAGCGAGGCCCCGCCCGCCCAGTTTCTCCTCCCGAGCGAGGCCCCGCCCGCCCAGCTTCCCCTCCCGAATCCGGCCCTGCCCGCCCAGCTTCTCCTCCCAGCTTGTCCCCGCCCGCCCAGCTTCCCCTCCCGAGTCCGGCCCCGCCCGCCCAGTTTCTCCTCCCGAGCGAGGCCCCGCCCGCCCAGCTTCCCCTCCCGAACCCGGCCCCGCCCGCCCAGCTTCTCCTCCCAGCTTTGCCCCGCCCGCCCAGCTTCCCCTCCCGAGCGAGGCCCCGCCCGCCCAGTTTCTCCTCCCGAGCGAGGCCCCGCCCGGCCAGTTTCTCCTCCCGAGCGAGGCCCCGCCCGCCCAGCTTCCCCTCCCAGCTTGGCCCCGCCCGCCCAGTTTCTCCTCCCGAGCGAGGCCCCGCCCGCCCAGCTTCCCCTCCCGACCCCGGCCCCGCCACCCAGTTTCTCCTCCCAGCTTGGCCCCGCCCGCCCAGCTTCCCCTCCCGAGTCCGGCCCCGCCCGCCCAGTTTCTCCTCCCGAGCGAGGCCCCGCCCGCCCAGCTTCCCCTCCCGAATCCGGCCCTGCCCGCCCAGCTTCTCCTCCCAGCTTGTCCCCGCCCGCCCAGCTTCCCCTCCCGAGTCCGGCCCCGCCCGCCCAGTTTCTCCTCCCGAGCGAGGCCCCGCCCGCCCAGCTTCCCCTCCCGAACCCGGCCCCGCCCGCCCAGCTTCTCCTCCCAGCTTTGCCCCGCCCGCCCAGCTTCCCCTCCCGAGCGAGGCCCCGCCCGCCCAGTTTCTCCTCCCGAGCGAGGCCCCGCCCGGCCAGTTTCTCCTCCCGAGCGAGGCCCCGCCCGCCCAGCTTCCCCTCCCAGCTTGGCCCCGCCCGCCCAGTTTCTCCTCCCGAGCGAGGCCCCGCCCGCCCAGCTTCCCCTCCCGACCCCGGCCCCGCCACCCAGTTTCTCCTCCCAGCTTGGCCCCGCCCGCCCAGCTTCCCCTCCCGAGTCCGGCCCCGCCCGCCCAGTTTCTCCTCCCGAGCTTGGCCCCGCCCGCCCAGCTTCCCATCCCGAGCGAGGCCCCGCCCGCCCAGTTTCTCCTCCCGAGCTTGGCCCCGCCCGCCCAGCTTCCCATCCCGAGCGAGGCCCCGCCCGCCCAGTTTCTCCTCCCAGCTTGGCCCCGCCCGCCCAGCTTCCTCTCCCGAACCCGGCCCCGCCCGCCCAGCTTCTGCTAGCGAGCTCGGCCCCGCCCGCCCAGCTTCCCCTCGAAGCCAGGCCCCGCCCGCCCCGCTTCCCCTCCCGAGTCCGGCCCCGCCCGCCCAGTTTCTCCTCCCGAGCTTGGCCCCGCCCGCCCAGCTTCCCATCCCGAGCGAGGCCCCGCCCGCCCAGTTTCTCCTCCCAGCTTGGCCCCGCCCGCCCAGCTTCCCCTCCCGAACCCGGCCCCGCCCGCCCAGCTTCTGCTAGCGAGCTCGGCCCCGCCCGCCGAGCTTCCCCTCCCAGCTTGGCCCCGCCCGCCCAGTTTCTCCTCCCAGCCAGGCCCCGCCCGCCCAGTTTCTCCTCCCGAGTCCGGCCCCGCCCGCCCCGCTTCCCCTCCCAGCCAGGCCCCGCCCGCCCAGCTTCCCCTCCCGAACCCGGCCCCGCCCACCCAGCTTCTCCTCCCAGCTTAGCCCCGCCCGCCCAGTTTCTCCTCCCAGCACGGCCCCGCCCGCCCAGTTTCTCCTCCCAGCACGGCCCCGCCCACCCAGCTTCCCCTCCCAGCCTGGCCCCGCCCGCCCAGTTTCTCCTCCCGAGTGCGGCCCCGCCCGCCCCGCTTCTCCTCCCGAGTCCGGCCCCGCCCGCCCAGTTTCTCCTCCCGAGCCCGGCCCCGCCCGCCCCGCTTCCCCTCCCAGCTTGGCCCCGCCCGAGTCCGGCCACGCCCGCCCAGTTTCTCCTCCCGAGCGAGGCCCCGCCCGCCCAGCTTCCCCTCCCGAACCCGGCCCCGCCCGCCCAGCTTCTCCTCCCAGCTTTGCCCCGCCCGCCCAGCTTCCCCTCCCGAGCGAGGCCCCGCCCGCCCAGTTTCTCCTCCCGAGCCAGGCGCCGCCCGCCCAGTTTCTCCTCCCAGCTTGGCCCCGCCCGCCAGCTTCCCCTCCCGATCCCGGCCCCGCCCGCCCATGTTCCCCTCCCAGCTTGGCCCCGCCCGCCCAGTTTCTCCTCCCGAACCCGGCCCCGCCCGCCAAGCTTCTCCTAGCGAGCCCGGCCCCGCCCGCCCAGCTTCCCCTCCAAGCCAGGCCCCGCCCCCCCGCTTCCCCTCCCGAGTCCGGCCCCGCCCGCCCAGTTTCTCCTCCCGAGCTTGGCCCCGCCCGCCCAGCTTCCCATCCCGAGCGAGGCCCCGCCCGCCCAGTTTCTCCTCCCAGCTTGGCCCCGCCCGCCCAGCTTCCCCTCCCGAACCCGGCCCCGCCCGCCCAGCTTCTGCTAGCGAGCTCGGCCCCGCCCGCCCAGCTTCCCCTCCCAGCTTGGCCCCGCCCGCCCAGTTTCTCCTCCCGAGCGAGGCCCCGCCCGCCCCGCTTCCCCTCCCGAGCGAGGCCCCGCCCGCCCAGTTTTTCCTCCCAGCTTGGCCCCGCCCGCCCAGTTTCTCCTCCCGAGCGAGGCCCCCCCGCCCAGCTTCCCCTCCCGAATCCGGCCCTGCCCGCCCAGCTTCTCCTCCCAGCTTGGCCCCGCCCGCCCAGCTTCCCCTCCCGATCCCGGCCCCGCCCGCCCAGTTTCTCCTCCCGAGTGAGGCCCCGCCCGCCCAGCTTCCCCTCCCGAACCCGGCCCCGCCCGCCCAGCTTCTCCTCCCAGCTTGGCCCCGCCCGCCCAGTTTCTCCTCCCGAGCGAGGCCCCGCCCGCCCAGTTTCTCATCCCAGCTTGGCCCCGCCCGCCCAGCTTCCCCTCCCGAGCGAGGCCCCGCCCGCCCAGTTTCTCCTCCCGAGCGAGGCCCCGCCCGCCCAGTTTCTCCTCCCGAGCGAGGCCCCGCCCGCCCAGCTTCCCCTCCCAGCTTGGCCCCGCCCGCCCAGTTTATCCTCCCGAGCGAGGCCCCGCCCGCCCAGCTTCCCCTCCCGACCCCGGCCCCGCCACCCAGTTTCTCCTCCCAGCTAGGCCCCGCCCGCCCAGCTTCCCCTCCCGAGTCCGGCCCCGCCCGCCCAGTTTCTCCTCCCGAGCTTGGCCCCGCCCGCCCAGCTTCCCATCCCGATCGAGGCCCCGCCCGCCCAGTTTCTCCTCCCAGGTTGGCCCCGCCCGCCCAGCTTCCCCTCCCGAACCCGGCCCCGCCCGCCCAGTTTCTCCTCCCGAGCTTGGCCCCGCCCGCCCAGCTTCCCATCCCGAGCGAGGCCCCGCCCGCCCAGTTTCTCCTCCCAGCTTGGCCCCGCCCGCCCAGCTTCCCCTCCCGAACCCGGCCCCGCCCGCCCAGCTTCTGCTAGCGAGCTCGGCCCCGCCCGCCCAGCTTCCCCTCCCAGCTTGGCCCCGCCCGCCCAGTTTCTCCTCCCGAGCTCGGCCCCGCCCGCCCCGCTTCCCCTCCCAGCTTGGCCCCGCCCGCCCCGCTTCCCATCCCGAGCGAGGCCCCGCCCGCCCAGTTTCTCCTCCCAGCTTGGCCCCGCCCGCCCAGCTTCCCCTCCCGAACCCGGCCCCGCCCGCCAAGCTTTTCCTAGCGAGCTCGGCCCCCCCCGCCCCGCTTCCCCTCCCAGCCACGCCCCGCCCGCCCATTTCCTCCTCCCGAGTCCGGCCCCGCCCGCCCAGTTTCTCCTCCCGAGCTTGGCCCCGCCCGCCCAGCTTCCCATCCCGAGCGAG
The DNA here is from genome assembly GCF_052426305.1 of Pelodiscus sinensis. Classification (NCBI taxonomy): domain Eukaryota; kingdom Metazoa; phylum Chordata; order Testudines; family Trionychidae; genus Pelodiscus; species Pelodiscus sinensis. Next base: position 936,416 of record NC_143066.1, on the reverse strand, counting down.
GCCCCGCCCGGCCAGTTTCTCCTCCCAGCTTGGCCCCGCCCGCCCAGCTTCCCCTCCCGAACCCGGCCCCGCCCGCCCAGATTCTGCTAGCGAGCTCGGCCCCGCCCGCCCAGCTTCCCCTCCCAGCTTGGCCCCGCCCGCCCAGTTTCTCCTCCCGAGCTCGGCCCCGCCCGCCCCGCTTCCCCTCCCAGCTTGGCCCCGCCCGCCCCGCTTCCCATCCCGAGCGAGGCCCCGCCCGCCCAGTTTCTCCTCCCAGCTTGGCCCCGCCCGCCCAGCTTCCCCTCCCGAACCCGGCCCCGCCCGCCAAGCTTCTCCTAGCGAGCTCGGCCCCGCCCGCCCCGCTTCCCCTCCCAGCCACGCCCCGCCCGCCCAGTTTCTCCTCCCGAGTCCGGCCCCGCCCGCCCCGCTTCCCCTCCCAGCAAGGCCCCGCCCGCCCAGCTTCCCCTCCCGAAGCCGGCCCCGCCCGCCCAGCTTCTCCTCCCACCTTGGCCCCGCCCGCCCAGCTTCCCCTCCCGAGTCCGGCCCCGCCCGCCCAGTTTCTCCTCCCGAGCGAGGCCCCGCCCGCCCAGCTTACCCTCCCGAACCCGGCCCCGCCCGCCCAGCTTCTCCTCCCAGCTTGGCCCCGCCCGCCCAGTTTCCCCTCCCGAACCCGGCCCCGCCCGCCCAGTTTCTCCTCCCGAGTCCGGCCCCGGCCGCCCAGTTTCTCATCCCAGCTTGGCCCCGCCCGCCCAGCTTCCCCTCCCGAGCGAGGCCCCGCCCGCCCAGTTTCTCCTCCCGAGCTTGGCCCCGCCCGCCCAGCTTCCCCTCCCGAATCCGGCCCTGCCCGCCCAGCTTCTCCTCCCAGCACGGCCCCGACCACCCAGCTTCCCCTCCCAGCCTGGCCCCGCCCGCCCAGTTTCTCCTCCCGAGTCCGGCCCCGCCCGCCCCGCTTCTCCTCCCGAGTCCGGCCCCGCCCGCCCAGCTTCCCCTCCCAGCTTGGCCCCGCCCGCCCAGCTTCCCCTCCCGAGTCTGGCCCCGCCCGCCCAGTTTCTCCTCCCGAACCCGGCCCCGCCCGCCCAGCTTCTGCAAGCGAGCTCGGCCCCGCCCGGCCAGCTTCCCCTCCCGACTCCAGCCCCGCCCGCCCAGGTTCTCCTCCCGAGCCCGGCCCCGCCCGCCCAGTTTCCCCTCCCGAACCCGGCCCCGTCCGCCCAGTTTCTCCTCCCGAGTCCGGCCCCGGCCGCCCCGCTTCCCCTCCCAGCCAGGCCCCGCCCGCCCAGTTTCTCCTCCCGAGCGAGGCCCCGCCCGCCCCGCTTCCCCTCCCAGCCAGGCCCCGCCCGCCCAGCTTCCCCTCCCGAACCCGGCCCCGCCCGCCCAGCTTCTCCTCCCAGCACGGCCCCGCCCGCCCAGTTTCTCCTCCCAGCCTGGCCCCGCCCGCCCAGTTTCTCCTCCCGAGTCCGGCCCCGCCCGCCCCGCTTCTCCTCCCGAGTCCGGCCCCGCCCGCCCAGTTTCTCCTCCCGAGCGAGGCCCCGCCCGCCCAGCTTCCCCTCCCAGCTTGGCCCCGCCCGCCCAGCTTCCCCTCCCGAGTCCGGCCCCGCCCGCCCGGTTTCTCCTCCCGAGCGAGGCCCCGCCCGCCCAGTTTCCCCTCCCGAACCCGGCCCCGCCCGCCCAGTTTCTCCTCCCGAGTCCGGCCCCGGCCGCCCAGTTTCTCATCCCAGCTTGGCCCCGCCCGCCCAGCTTCCCCTCCCGAGCGAGGCCCCGCCCGCCCAGTTTCTCCTCCCGAGCGAGGCCCCGCCCGCCCAGCTCCCCCTCCCGAACCCGGCCCTGCCCGCCCAGCTTCTCCTCCCAGCACGGCCCCGACCACCCAGCTTCCCCTCCCAGCTTGGCCCCGCCCGCCCAGCTTCCCCTCCCGAGCGAGGCCCCGCCCGCCCAGTTTCTCCTCCCGAGCTTGGCCCCGCCCGCCCAGCTTCCCCTCCCGAATCCGGCCCTGCCCGCCCAGCTTCTCCTCCCAGCACGGCCCCGACCACCCAGCTTCCCCTCCCAGCCTGGCCCCGCCCGCCCAGTTTCTCCTCCCGAGTCCGGCCCCGCCCGCCCCGCTTCTCCTCCCGAGTCCGGCCCCGCCCGCCCAGCTTCCCCTCCCAGCTTGGCCCCGCCCGCCCAGCTTCCCCTCCCGAGTCTGGCCCCGCCCGCCCAGTTTCTCCTCCCGAACCCGGCCCCGCCCGCCCAGCTTCTCCAAGCGAGCTCGGCCCCGCCCGGCCAGCTTCCCCTCCCGACTCCAGCCCCGCCCGCCCAGGTTCTCCTCCCGAGCCCGGCCCCGCCCGCCCAGTTTCCCCTCCCGAACCCGGCCCCGTCCGCCCAGTTTCTCCTCCCGAGTCCGGCCCCGGCCGCCCCGCTTCCCCTCCCAGCCAGGCCCCGCCCGCCCAGTTTCTCCTCCCGAGCGAGGCCCCGCCCGCCCCGCTTCCCCTCCCAGCCAGGCCCCGCCCGCCCAGCTTCCCCTCCCGAACCCGGCCCCGCCCGCCCAGCTTCTCCTCCCAGCACGGCCCCGCCCGCCCAGTTTCTCCTCCCAGCCTGGCCCCGCCCGCCCAGTTTCTCCTCCCGAGTCCGGCCCCGCCCGCCCCGCTTCTCCTCCCGAGTCCGGCCCCGCCCGCCCAGTTTCTCCTCCCGAGCGAGGCCCCGCCCGCCCAGCTTCCCCTCCCAGCTTGGCCCCGCCCGCCCAGCTTCCCCTCCCGAGTCCGGCCCCGCCCGCCCGGTTTCTCCTCCCGAGCGAGGCCCCGCCCGCCCAGTTTCCCCTCCCGAACCCGGCCCCGCCCGCCCAGTTTCTCCTCCCGAGTCCGGCCCCGGCCGCCCAGTTTCTCATCCCAGCTTGGCCCCGCCCGCCCAGCTTCCCCTCCCGAGCGAGGCCCCGCCCGCCCAGTTTCTCCTCCCGAGTCCGGCCCCGCCCGCCCCGCTTCTCCTCCCGAGTCCGGCCCGCCCGCCCAGCTTCCCCTCCCAGCTTGGCCCCGCCCGCCCAGCTTCCCCTCCCGAGTCCGGCCCCGCCCGCCCAGTTTCTCCTCCCGAACCCGGCCCCGCCCGCCCAGCTTCTGCAAGCGAGCTCGGCCCCGCCCGGCCAGCTTCCCCTCCCGACTCCAGCCCCGCCCGCCCAGGTTCTCCTCCCGAGCCCGGCCCCGCCCGCCCAGTTTCCCCTCCCGAACCCGGCCCCGTCCGCCCAGTTTCTCCTCCCGAGTCCGGCCCCGGCCGCCCAGTTTCTCCTCCCGAGTCCGGCCCCGGCCGCCCCGCTTCCCCTCCCAGCCAGGCCCCGCCCGCCCAGTTTCTCCTCCCGAGCGAGGCCTCGCCCGCCCCGCTTCCCCTCCCAGCCAGGCCCCGCCCGCCCAGCTTCCCCTCCCGAACCCGGCCCCGCCCGCCCAGCTTCTCCTCCCAGCACGGCCCCGCCCGCCCAGTTTCTCCTCCCAGCCTGGCCCCGCCCGCCCAGTTTCTCCTCCCGAGTCCGGCCCCGCCCGCCCCGCTTCTCCTCCCGAGTCCGGCCCCGCCCGCCCAGCTTCCCCTCCCAGCTTGGCCCCGCCCGCCCAGCTTCCCCTCCCGAGTCCGGCCCCGCCCGCCCGGTTTCTCCTCCCGAGCGAGGCCCCGCCCGCCCAGTTTCCCCTCCCGAACCCGGCCCCGCCCGCCCAGTTTCTCCTCCCGAGTCCGGCCCCGGCCGCCCAGTTTCTCATCCCAGCTTGGCCCCGCCCGCCCAGCTTCCCCTCCCGAGCGAGGCCCCGCCCGCCCAGTTTCTCCTCCCGAGCGAGGCCCCGCCCGCCCAGCTTCCCCTCCCGAATCCGGCCCTGCCCGCCCAGCTTCTCCTCCCAGCACGGCCCCGACCACCCAGCTTCCCCTCCCAGCCTGGCCCCGCCCGCCCAGTTTCTCCTCCCGAGTCCGGCCCCGCCCGCCCCGCTTCTCCTCCCGAGTCCGGCCCCGCCCGCCCAGCTTCCCCTCCCAGCTTGGCCCCGCCCGCCCAGCTTCCCCTCCCGAGTCCGGCCCCGCCCGCCCAGTTTCTCCTCCCGAGTCCGGCCCCGGCCGCCCAGTTTCTCATCCCAGCTTGGCCCCGCCCGCCCAGCTTCCCCTCCCGAGCGAGGCCCCGCCCGCCCAGCTTCCCCTCCCGAGTCCGGCCCCGCCCGCCCAGCTTCTCCTCCCGAACGAGGCCCCGCCCGCCCAGCTTCTCCTCCCAGCTTGGCCCCGCCCGCCCAGTTTCTCCTCCCGAGCGAGGCCCCGCCCGCCCAGTTTCTCATCCCAGCTTGGCCCCGCCCGCCCAGCTTCCCCTCCCGAGCGAGGCCCCGCCCGCCCAGTTTCTCCTCCCGAGCGAGGCCCCGCCCGCCCCGTTTCTCCTCCCGAGCGAGGCCCCGCCCGCCCAGCTTCCCCTCCCAGCTTGGCCCCGCCCGCCCAGTTTCTCCTCCCGAGCGAGGCCCCGCCCGCCCAGCTTCCCCTCCCGACCCCGGCCCCGCCACCCAGTTTCTCCTCCCAGCTTGGCCCCGCCCGCCCAGCTTCCCCTCCCGAGTCCGGCCCCGCCCGCCCAGTTTCTCCTCCCGAGCTTGGCCCCGCCCGCCCAGCTTCCCCTCCCGAGCGAGGCCCCGCCCGCCCAGTTTCTCCTCCCGAGCTCGGCCCCGCCCGCCCCGCTTCCCCTCCCAGCCAGGCCCCGCCCGCCCAGCTTCCCCTCCCGAACCCGGCCCCGCCCGCCCAGCTTCTCCTCCCAGCTTAGCCCCGCCCGCCCAGCTTCTCCTCCCAGCACGGCCCCGCCCGCCCAGTTTCTCCTCCCAGCCTGGCCCCGCCCGCCCAGTTTCTCCTCCCGAGTCCGGCCCCGCCCGCCCCGCTTCTCCTCCCGAGTCCGGCCCCGCCCGCCCAGCTTCCCCTCCCAGCTTGGCCCCGCCCGCCCAGCTTCCCCTCCCGAGTCCGGCCCCGCCCGCCCAGTTTCCCCTCCCGAGCGAGGCCCCGCCCGCCCAGATTCTCCTCCCGAGCGAGGCCCCGCCCGCCCAGCTTCCCCTCCCGAACCCGGCCCCGCCCGCCCAGCTTCTCCTCCCAGCTTGGCCCCGCCCGCCCAGTTTCTCCTCCCGAGCGAGGCCCCGCCCGCCCAGTTTCTCATCCCAGCTTGGCCCCGCCCGCCCAGCTTCCCCTCCCGAGCGAGGCCCCGCCCGCCCAGTTTCTCCTCCCGAGCGAGGCCCCGCCCGCCCCGTTTCTCCTCCCGAGCGAGGCCCCGCCCGCCCAGCTTCCCCTCCCAGCTTGGCCCCGCCCGCCCAGTTTCTCCTCCCGAGCGAGGCCCCGCCCGCCCAGCTTCCCCTCCCGAGCGAGGCCCCGCCCGCCCAGTTTCTCCTCCCGAGCGAGGCCCCGCCCGCCCCGTTTCTCCTCCCGAGCGAGGCCCCGCCCGCCCAGCTTCCCCTCCCAGCTTGGCCCCGCCCGCCCAGTTTCTCCTCCGGAGCGAGGCCCCGCCCGCCCAGCTTCCCCTCCCGACCCCGGCCCCGCCACCCAGTTTCTCCTCCCAGCTTGGCCCCGCCCGCCCAGCTTCCCCTCCCGAGTCCGGCCCCGCCCGCCCAGTTTCTCCTCCCGAGCTTGGCCCCGCCCGCCCAGCTTCCCATCCCGAGCGAGGCCCCGCCCGCCCAGTTTCTCCTCCCGAGCTCGGCCCCGCCCGCCCCGCTTCCCCTCCCAGCCAGGCCCCGCCCGCCCAGCTTCCCCTCCCGAACCCGGCCCCGCCCGCCCAGCTTCTCCTCCCAGCTTAGCCCCGCCCGCCCAGCTTCTCCTCCCAGCACGGCCCCGCCCGCCCAGTTTCTCCTCCCAGCCTGGCCCCGCCCGCCCAGTTTCTCCTCCCGAGTCCGGCCCCGCCCGCCCCGCTTCTCCTCCCGAGTCCGGCCCCGCCCGCCCAGCTTCCCCTCCCAGCTTGGCCCCGCCCGCCCAGCTTCCCCTCCCGAGTCCGGCCCCGCCCGCCCAGTTTCTCCTCCCGAGCGAGGCCCCGCCCGCCCAGATTCCCCTCCCGAACCCGGCCCCGCCCGCCCAGTTTCTCCTCCCGAGTCCGGCCCCGGCCGCCCAGTTTCTCACCCCAGCTTGGCCCCGCCCGCCCAGCTTCCCCTCCCGAGCGAGGCCCCGCCCGCCCAGTTTCTCCTCCCGAGCGAGGCCCCGCCCGCCCAGCTTCCCCTCCCGAATCCGGCCCTGCCCGCCCATGTTCCCCTCCCAGCCAGGCCCCGCCCGCCCAGTTTCTCCTCCCAGCTTGGACCCGCCAGCCCAGCTTCCCCTCCCGATCCCGGCCCCGCCCGCCAAGCTTCTCCTAGCGAGCCCGGCCCCGCCCGCCCAGCTTCCCCTCCAAGCCAGGCCCCGCCCGCCCCGCTTCCCCTCCCGAGTCCGGCCCCGCCCGCCCAGTTTCTCCTCCCGAGCTTGGCCCCGCCCGCCCAGCTTCCCATCCCGAGCGAGGCCCCGCCCGCCCAGTTTCTCCTCCCAGCTTGGCCCCGCCCGCCCAGCTTCCCCTCCCGAACCCGGCCCCGCCCGCCCAGCTTCTGCTAGCGAGCTCGGCCCCGCCCGCCCAGCTTCCCCTCCCAGCTTGGCCCCGCCCGCCCAGTTTCTCCTCCCGAGCTCGGCCCCGCCCGCCCCGCTTCCCCTCCCAGCTTGGCCCCGCCCGCCCCGCTTCCCATCCCGAGCGAGGCCCCGCCCGCCCAGTTTCTCATTCCAGCTTGGCCCCGCCCGCCCAGCTTCCCCTCCCGAACCCGGCCCCGCCCGCCAAGCTTCTCCTAGCGAGCTCGGCCCCGCCCGCCCCGCTTCCCCTCCCAGCCAGGCCCCGCCCGCCCAGTTTCTCCTCCCGAGCGAGGCCCCGTCCGCCCCGCTTCCCCTCCCAGCCAGGCCCCGCCCGCCCAGCTTCCCCTCCCGAACCCGGCCCCGCCCGCCCAGCTTCTCCTCCCAGCTTAGCCCCGCCCGCCCAGCTTCTCCTCCCAGCACGGCCCCGCCCGCCCAGTTTCTCCTCCCAGCCTGGCCCCGCCCGCCCAGTTTCTCCTCCCAGCTTGGCCCCGCCCGCCCAGCTTCCCCTCCCGAACCCGGCCCCGCCCGCCCACCTTCTGCTAGCGAGCTCGGCCCCGCCCGCCCAGCTTCCCCTCCCAGCTTGGCCCGCCCGCCCAGTTTCTCCTCCCGAGCTCGGCCCCGCCCGCCCCGCTTCCCCTCCCAGCTTGGCCCCGCCCGCCCCGCTTCCCATCCCGAGCGAGGCCCCGCCCGCCCAGTTTCTCCTCCCAGCTTGGCCCCGCCCGCCCAGCTTCCCCTCCCGAACCCGGCCCCGCCCGCCAAGCTTCTCCTAGCGAGCTCGGCCCCGCCCGCCCCGCTTCCCCTCCCAGCCAGGCCCCGCCCGCCCAGTTTCTCCTCCCGAGTCCGGCCCCGCCCGCCCCGCTTCCCCTCCCAGCCAGGCCCCGCCCGCCCAGCTTCCCCTCCCGAACCCGGCCCCGCCCGCCCAGCTTCTCCTCCCAGCTTAGCCCCGCCCGCCCAGTTTCTCCTCCCAGCACGGCCCCGACCACCCAGCTTCCCCTCCCAGCCTGGCCCCGCCCGCCCAGTTTCTCCTCCCGAGTCCGGCCCCGCCCGCCCCGCTTCTCCTCCCGAGTCCGGCCCCGCCCGCCCAGCTTCCCCTCCCAGCTTGGCCCCGCCCGCCCAGCTTCCCCTCCCGAGTCCTGCCCCGCCCGCCCAGTTTCTCCTCCCGCGCGAGGCCCCGCCCGCCCAGTTTCCCCTCCCGAACCCGGCCCCGCCCGCCCAGTTTCTCCTCCCGAGTCCGGCCCCGGCCGCCCAGTTTCTCATCCCAGCTTGGCCCCGGCCGCCCAGCTTCCCCTCCCGAGCGAGGCCCCGCCCGCCCAGTTTCTCCTCCCGAGCGAGGCCCCGCCCGCCCAGCTTCCCCTCCCGAATCCGGCCCTGCCCGCCCAGCTTCTCCTCCCAGCTTGTCCCCGCCCGCCCAGCTTCCCCTCCCGAGTCCGGCCCCGCCCGCCCAGTTTCTCCTCCCGAGCGAGGCCCCGCCCGCCCAGCTTCCCCTCCCGAACCCGGCCCCGCCCGCCCAGCTTCTCCTCCCAGCTTTGCCCCGCCCGCCCAGCTTCCCCTCCCGAGCGAGGCCCCGCCCGCCCAGTTTCTCCTCCCGAGCGAGGCCCCGCCCGGCCAGTTTCTCCTCCCGAGCGAGGCCCCGCCCGCCCAGCTTCCCCTCCCAGCTTGGCCCCGCCCGCCCAGTTTCTCCTCCCGAGCGAGGCCCCGCCCGCCCAGCTTCCCCTCCCGACCCCGGCCCCGCCACCCAGTTTCTCCTCCCAGCTTGGCCCCGCCCGCCCAGCTTCCCCTCCCGAGTCCGGCCCCGCCCGCCCAGTTTCTCCTCCCGAGCGAGGCCCCGCCCGCCCAGCTTCCCCTCCCGAATCCGGCCCTGCCCGCCCAGCTTCTCCTCCCAGCTTGTCCCCGCCCGCCCAGCTTCCCCTCCCGAGTCCGGCCCCGCCCGCCCAGTTTCTCCTCCCGAGCGAGGCCCCGCCCGCCCAGCTTCCCCTCCCGAACCCGGCCCCGCCCGCCCAGCTTCTCCTCCCAGCTTTGCCCCGCCCGCCCAGCTTCCCCTCCCGAGCGAGGCCCCGCCCGCCCAGTTTCTCCTCCCGAGCGAGGCCCCGCCCGGCCAGTTTCTCCTCCCGAGCGAGGCCCCGCCCGCCCAGCTTCCCCTCCCAGCTTGGCCCCGCCCGCCCAGTTTCTCCTCCCGAGCGAGGCCCCGCCCGCCCAGCTTCCCCTCCCGACCCCGGCCCCGCCACCCAGTTTCTCCTCCCAGCTTGGCCCCGCCCGCCCAGCTTCCCCTCCCGAGTCCGGCCCCGCCCGCCCAGTTTCTCCTCCCGAGCTTGGCCCCGCCCGCCCAGCTTCCCATCCCGAGCGAGGCCCCGCCCGCCCAGTTTCTCCTCCCGAGCTTGGCCCCGCCCGCCCAGCTTCCCATCCCGAGCGAGGCCCCGCCCGCCCAGTTTCTCCTCCCAGCTTGGCCCCGCCCGCCCAGCTTCCTCTCCCGAACCCGGCCCCGCCCGCCCAGCTTCTGCTAGCGAGCTCGGCCCCGCCCGCCCAGCTTCCCCTCGAAGCCAGGCCCCGCCCGCCCCGCTTCCCCTCCCGAGTCCGGCCCCGCCCGCCCAGTTTCTCCTCCCGAGCTTGGCCCCGCCCGCCCAGCTTCCCATCCCGAGCGAGGCCCCGCCCGCCCAGTTTCTCCTCCCAGCTTGGCCCCGCCCGCCCACCTTCCCCTCCCGAACCCGGCCCCGCCCGCCCAGCTTCTGCTAGCGAGCTCGGCCCCGCCCGCCGAGCTTCCCCTCCCAGCTTGGCCCCGCCCGCCCAGTTTCTCCTCCCAGCCAGGCCCCGCCCGCCCAGTTTCTCCTCCCGAGTCCGGCCCCGCCCGCCCCGCTTCCCCTCCCAGCCAGGCCCCGCCCGCCCAGCTTCCCCTCCCGAACCCGGCCCCGCCCACCCAGCTTCTCCTCCCAGCTTAGCCCCGCCCGCCCAGTTTCTCCTCCCAGCACGGCCCCGCCCGCCCAGTTTCTCCTCCCAGCACGGCCCCGCCCACCCAGCTTCCCCTCCCAGCCTGGCCCCGCCCGCCCAGTTTCTCCTCCCGAGTGCGGCCCCGCCCGCCCCGCTTCTCCTCCCGAGTCCGGCCCCGCCCGCCCAGTTTCTCCTCCCGAGCCCGGCCCCGCCCGCCCCGCTTCCCCTCCCAGCTTGGCCCCGCCCGAGTCCGGCCACGCCCGCCCAGTTTCTCCTCCCGAGCGAGGCCCCGCCCGCCCAGCTTCCCCTCCCGAACCCGGCCCCGCCCGCCCAGCTTCTCCTCCCAGCTTTGCCCCGCCCGCCCAGCTTCCCCTCCCGAGCGAGGCCCCGCCCGCCCAGTTTCTCCTCCCGAGCCAGGCGCCGCCCGCCCAGTTTCTCCTCCCAGCTTGGCCCCGCCCGCCCAGCTTCCCCTCCCGATCCCGGCCCCGCCCGCCCATGTTCCCCTCCCAGCTTGGCCCCGCCCGCCCAGTTTCTCCTCCCGAACCCGGCCCCGCCCGCCAAGCTTCTCCTAGCGAGCCCGGCCCCGCCCGCCCAGCTTCCCCTCCAAGCCAGGCCCCGCCCCCCCGCTTCCCCTCCCGAGTCCGGCCCCGCCCGCCCAGTTTCTCCTCCCGAGCTTGGCCCCGCCCGCCCAGCTTCCCATCCCGAGCGAGGCCCCGCCCGCCCAGTTTCTCCTCCCAGCTTGGCCCGCCCGCCCAGCTTCCCCTCCCGAACCCGGCCCCGCCCGCCCAGCTTCTGCTAGCGAGCTCGGCCCCGCCCGCCCAGCTTCCCCTCCCAGCTTGGCCCCGCCCGCCCAGTTTCTCCTCCCGAGCGAGGCCCCGCCCGCCCCGCTTCCCCTCCCGAGCGAGGCCCCGCCCGCCCAGTTTTTCCTCCCAGCTTGGCCCCGCCCGCCCAGTTTCTCCTCCCGAGCGAGGCCCCCCCGCCCAGCTTCCCCTCCCGAATCCGGCCCTGCCCGCCCAGCTTCTCCTCCCAGCTTGGCCCCGCCCGCCCAGCTTCCCCTCCCGATCCCGGCCCCGCCCGCCCAGTTTCTCCTCCCGAGTGAGGCCCCGCCCGCCCAGCTTCCCCTCCCGAACCCGGCCCCGCCCGCCCAGCTTCTCCTCCCAGCTTGGCCCCGCCCGCCCAGTTTCTCCTCCCGAGCGAGGCCCCGCCCGCCCAGTTTCTCATCCCAGCTTGGCCCCGCCCGCCCAGCTTCCCCTCCCGAGCGAGGCCCCGCCCGCCCAGTTTCTCCTCCCGAGCGAGGCCCCGCCCGCCCAGTTTCTCCTCCCGAGCGAGGCCCCGCCCGCCCAGCTTCCCCTCCCAGCTTGGCCCCGCCCGCCCAGTTTATCCTCCCGAGCGAGGCCCCGCCCGCCCAGCTTCCCCTCCCGACCCCGGCCCCGCCACCCAGTTTCTCCTCCCAGCTAGGCCCGGCCCGCCCAGCTTCCCCTCCCCAGTCCGGCCCCGCCCGCCCAGTTTCTCCTCCCGAGCTTGGCCCCGCCCGCCCAGCTTCCCATCCCGATCGAGGCCCCGCCCGCCCAGTTTCTCCTCCCAGGTTGGCCCCGCCCGCCCAGCTTCCCCTCCCGAACCCGGCCCCGCCCGCCCAGTTTCTCCTCCCGAGCTTGGCCCCGCCCGCCCAGCTTCCCATCCCGAGCGAGGCCCCGCCCGCCCAGTTTCTCCTCCCAGCTTGGCCCCGCCCGCCCAGCTTCCCCTCCCGAACCCGGCCCCGCCCGCCCAGCTTCTGCTAGCGAGCTCGGCCCCGCCCGCCCAGCTTCCCCTCCCAGCTTGGCCCCGCCCGCCCAGTTTCTCCTCCCGAGCTCGGCCCCGCCCGCCCCGCTTCCCCTCCCAGCTTGGCCCCGCCCGCCCCGCTTCCCATCCCGAGCGAGGCCCCGCCCGCCCAGTTTCTCCTCCCAGCTTGGCCCCGCCCGCCCAGCTTCCCCTCCCGAACCCGGCCCCGCCCGCCAAGCTTTTCCTAGCGAGCTCGGCCCCCCCCGCCCCGCTTCCCCTCCCAGCCACGCCCCGCCCGCCCATTTCCTCCTCCCGAGTCCGGCCCCGCCCGCCCAGTTTCTCCTCCCGAGCTTGGCCCCGCCCGCCCAGCTTCCCATCCCGAGCGAGGCCCCGCCCGGCCAGTTTCTCCTCCCAGCTTGGCCCCGCCCGCCCAGCTTCCCCTCCCGAACCCGGCCCCGCCCGCCCAGATTCTGCTAGCGAGCTCGGCCCCGCCCGCCCAGCTTCCCCTCCCAGCTTGGCCCCGCCCGCCCAGTTTCTCCTCCCGAGCTCGGCCCCGCCCGCCCCGCTTCCCCTCCCAGCTTGGCCCCGCCCGCCCCGCTTCCCATCCCGAGCGAGGCCCCGCCCGCCCAGTTTCTCCTCCCAGCTTGGCCCCGCCCGCCCAGCTTCCCCTCCCGAACCCGGCCCCGCCCGCCAAGCTTCTCCTAGCGAGCTCGGCCCCGCCCGCCCCGCTTCCCCTCCCCAGCCACGCCCCGCCCGCCCAGTTTCTCCTCCCGAGTCCGGCCCCGCCCGCCCCGCTTCCCCTCCCAGCAAGGCCCCGCCCGCCCAGCTTCCCCTCCCGAACCCGGCCCCGCCCGCCCAGCTTCTCCTCCCAGCTTAGACCCGCCCGCCCAGTTTCTCCTCCCAGCACGGCCCCGCCCACCCAGCTTCCCCTCCCAGCCTGGCCCCGCCCGCCCAGTTTCTCCTCCCGAGTCCGGCCCCGCCCGCCCCGCTTCTCCTCCCGAGTCCGGCCCCGCCCGCCCAGCTTCCCCTCCCGAACCCGGCCCCGCCCGCCAAGCTTCTCCTAGCGAGCTCGGCCCCCCCCGCCCCGCTTCCCCTCCCAGCCACGCCCCGCCCGCCCATTTCCTCCTCCCGAGTCCGGCCCCGCCCGCCCAGTTTCTCCTCCCGAGCTTGGCCCCTCCCGCCCAGCTTCCCATCCCGAGCGAGGCCCCGCCCGGCCAGTTTCTCCTCCCAGCTTGGCCCCGCCCGCCCAGCTTCCCCTCCCGAACCCGGCCCCGCCCGCCCAGCTTCTGCTAGCGAGCTCGGCCCCGCCCGCCCAGCTTCCCCTCCCAGCTTGGCCCCGCCCGCCCAGTTTCTCCTCCCGAGCTCGGCCCCGCCCGCCCCGCTTCCCCTCCCAGCTTGGCCCCGCCCGCCCCGCTTCCCATCCCGAGCGAGGCCCCGCCCGCCCAGTTTCTCCTCCCAGCTTGGCCCCGCCCGCCCAGCTTCCCCTCCCGAACCCGGCCCCGCCCGCCAAGCTTCTCCTAGCGAGCTCGGCCCCGCCCGCCCCGCTTCCCCTCCCAGCCACGCCCCGCCCGCCCAGTTTCTCCTCCCGAGTCCGGCCCCGCCCGCCCCGCTTCCCCTCCCAGCAAGGCCCCGCCCGCCCAGCTTCCCCTCCCGAACCCGGCCCCGCCCGCCCAGCTTCTCCTCCCAGCTTAGACCCGCCCGCCCAGTTTCTCCTCCCAGCACGGCCCCGCCCACCCAGCTTCCCCTCCCAGCCTGGCCCCGCCCGCCCAGTTTCTCCTCCCGAGTCCGGCCCCGCCCGCCCCGCTTCTCCTCCCGAGTCCGGCCCCGCCCGCCCAGCTTCCCCTCCCAGCTTGGCCCCGCCCGCCCAGCTTCTCCTCCCGAGTCCGGCCCCGCCCGCCCAGTTTCTCCTCCCGAACCCGGCCCCGCCCGCCTAGCTTCTGCAAGCGAGCTCGGCCCCGCCCGGCCAGCTTCCCCTCCCGACTCCAGCCCCGCCCGCCCAGGTTCTCCTCCCGAGCCCGGCCCCGCCCGCCCAGTTTCCCCTCCCGAACCCGGCCCCGCCCGCCCAGTTTCTCCTCCCGAGTCCGGCCCCGGCCGCCCAGTTTCTCATCCCAGCCTGGCCCCGCCCGCCCAGCTTCCCCTCCCGAGCGAGGCCCCGCCCGCCCAGTTTCTCCTCCCGAGCGAGGCCCCGCCCGCCCAGCTTCCCCTTCCGAATCAGGCCCTGCCCGCCCAGCTTCTCCTCCCAGCTTGGCCCCGCCCGCCCAGCTTCCCCTCCCGAGTCCGGCCCCGCCCGCCCAGTTTCTCCTCCCGAGCGAGGCCCCGCCCGCCCAGCTTCCCCTCCCGAACCCGGCCCCGCCCGCCCAGCTTCTCCTCCCAGCTTGGCCCCGCCCGCCCAGTTTCTCCTCCCGAGCGAGGCCCCGCCCGCCCAGTTTCTCATCCCAGCTTGGCCCCGCCCGCCCAGCTTCCCCTCCCGAGCGAGGCCCCGCCCGCCTAGTTTCTCCTCCCGAGCGAGGCCCCGCCCGCCCAGTTTCTCCTCCCGAGCGAGGCCCCGCCCGCCCAGCTTCCCCTCCCAGCTTGGCTCCGCCCGCCCAGTTTCTCCTCCCGAGCGAGGCCCCGCCCGCCCAGCTTCCCCTCCCGACCCCGGCCCCGCCACCCAGTTTCTCCTCCCAGCTTGGCCCCGCCCGCCCAGCTTCCCCTCCCGAGTCCGGCCCCGCCCGCCCAGCTTCCCCTCCCGAACCCGGCCCCGCCCGCCCAGCTTCTCCTCCCAGCTTAGACCCGCCCGCCCAGTTTCTCCTCCCAGCACGGCCCCGCCCACCCAGCTTCCCCTCCCAGCCTGGCCCCGCCCGCCCAGTTTCTCCTCCCGAGTCCGGCCCCGCCCGCCCCGCTTCTCCTCCCGAGTCCGGCCCCGCCCGCCCAGCTTCCCCTCCCAGCTTGGCCCCGCCCGCCCAGCTTCTCCTCCCGAGTCCGGCCCCGCCCGCCCAGTTTCTCCTCCCGAACCCGGCCCCGCCCGCCTAGCTTCTGCAAGCGAGCTCGGCCCCGCCCGGCCAGCTTCCCCTCCCGACTCCAGCCCCGCCCGCCCAGGTTCTCCTCCCGAGCCCGGCCCCGCCGCCCAGTTTCCCCTCCCGAACCCGGCCCCGCCCGCCCAGTTTCTCCTCCCGAGTCCGGCCCCGGCCGCCCAGTTTCTCATCCCAGCCTGGCCCCGCCCGCCCAGCTTCCCCTCCCGAGCGAGGCCCCGCCCGCCCAGTTTCTCCTCCCGAGCGAGGCCCCGCCCGCCCAGCTTCCCCTTCCGAATCAGGCCCTGCCCGCCCAGCTTCTCCTCCCAGCTTGGCCCCGCCCGCCCAGCTTCCCCTCCCGAGTCCGGCCCCGCCCGCCCAGTTTCTCCTCCCGAGCGAGGCCCCGCCCGCCCAGCTTCCCCTCCCGAACCCGGCCCCGCCCGCCCAGCTTCTCCTCCCAGCTTGGCCCCGCCCGCCCAGTTTCTCCTCCCGAGCGAGGCCCCGCCCGCCCAGTTTCTCATCCCAGCTTGGCCCCGCCCGCCCAGCTTCCCCTCCCGAGCGAGGCCCCGCCCGCCTAGTTTCTCCTCCCGAGCGAGGCCCCGCCCGCCCAGTTTCTCCTCCCGAGCGAGGCCCCGCCCGCCCAGCTTCCCCTCCCAGCTTGGCCCCGCCCGCCCAGTTTCTCCTCCCGAGCGAGGCCCCGCCCGCCCAGCTTCCCCTCCCGACCCCGGCCCCGCCACCCAGTTTCTCCTCCCAGCTTGGCCCCGCCCGCCCAGCTTCCCCTCCCGAGTCCGGCCCCGCCCGCCCAGTTTCTCCTCCCGAGCTTGGCCCCGCCCGCCCAGCTTCCCATCCCGAGCGAGGCCCCGCCCGCCCAGTTTCTCCTCCCGAGCTTGGCCCCGCCCGCCCAGCTTCCCATCCCGAGCTTGGCCCCGCCCGCCCAGCTTCTCCTCCCACCTTGGCCCCGCCCGCCCAGCTTCCCCTCCCGAGTCCGGCCCCGCCCGCCCAGTTTCTCCTCCCGAGCGAGGCCCCGCCCGCCCAGCTTACCCTCCCGAACCCGGCCCCGCCCGCCCAGCTTCTCCTCCCAGCTTGGCCCCGCCCGCCCAGTTTCTCCTCCCGAGCGAGGCCCCGCCCGCCCAGTTTCTCATCCCAGCTTGGCCGCGCCCGCCCAGCTTCCCCTCCCGAGCGAGGCCCCGCCCGCCCAGTTTCTCCTCCCGAGCGAGGCCCCGCCCGCCCAGTTTCTCCTCCCGAGCGAGGCCCCGCCCGCCCAGCTTCCCATCCCGAGCTTGGCCCCGCCCGCCCAGCTTCTCCTCCCACCTTGGCCCCGCCCGCCCAGCTTCCCCTCCCGAGTCCGGCCCCGCCCGCCCAGTTTCTCCTCCCGAGCGAGGCCCCGCCCGCCCAGCTTACCCTCCCGAACCCGGCCCCGCCCGCCCAGCTTCTCCTCCCAGCTTGGCCCCGCCCGCCCAGTTTCTCCTCCCGAGCGAGGCCCCGCCCGCCCAGTTTCTCATCCCAGCTTGGCCCCGCCCGCCCAGCTTCCCCTCCCGAGCGAGGCCCCGCCCGCCCAGTTTCTCCTCCCGAAGCCGGCCCCGCCCGCCTATGTTCCCCTCCCAGCCAGGCCCCGCCCGCCCAGTTTCTCCTCCCAGCTTGGCCCCGCCCGCCCAGTTTCTCCTCCCAGCCAGGCCCCGCCCGCCCAGCTTCCCCTCCCGAACCCGGCCCCGCCCGCCCAGCTTCTGCTAGCGAGCTCGGCCCCGCCCGCCCAGCTTCCCCTCCCAGCTTGGCCCCGCCCGCCCAGTTTCTCCTCCCAGCACGGCCCCGCCCACCCAGCTTCCCCTCCCAGCCTGGCCCCGCCCGCCCAGTTTCTCCTCCCGAGTGCGGCCCCGCCCGCCCCGCTTCTCCTCCCGAGTCCGGCCCCGCCCGCCCAGCTTCCCCTCCCAGCTTGGCCCCGCCCGCCCAGCTTCCCCTCCCAGCCAGGCCCCGCCCGCCCAGTTTCTCCTCCCGAGTGCGGCCCCGCCCGCTCCGCTTCTCCTCCCAGCCAGGCCCCGCCCGCCCAGTTTCTCCTCCCGAGTCCGGCCCCGCCCGCCCAGTTTCTCCTCCCGAGCCCGGCCCCGCCCGCCCCGCTTCCCCTCCCAGCTTGGCCCCGCCCGCCCAGTTTCTCCTCCCGAGCGAGGCCCCGCCCGCCCAGTTTCTCCTCCCAGTCAGGCCCCGCCCGCCCAGCTTCCCCTCCCGAACCCGGCCCCGCCCGCCCAGCTTCTGCTAGCGAGCTCGGCCCCGCCCGCCCAGCTTCCCCTCCCAGCTTGGCCCCGCCCGCCCAGTTTCTCCTCCCAGCACGACCCCGCCCACCCAGCTTCCCCTCCCAGCCTGGCCCCGCCCGCCCAGTTTCTCCTCCCGAGTGCGGCCCCGCCCGCCCCGCTTCTCCTCCCGAGTCCGGCCCCGCCCGCCCAGCTTCCCCTCCCAGCTTGGCCCCGCCCGCCCAGCTTCCCCTCCCAGCCAGGCCCCGCCCGCCCAGTTTCTCCTCCCGAGCCCGTCCCCGCCCGCTCCGCTTCCCCTCCCAGCCAGGCCCCGCCCGCCCAGTTTCTCCTCCCGAGCTCGGCCCCGCCCGCCCAGCTTCCCCTCCCAGCTTGGCCCCGCCCGCCCAGTTTCTCCTCCAGAGCTCGGCCCCGCCCGCCCCGCTTCCCCTCCCAGCTTGGCCCCGCCCGCCCCGCTTCCCATCCCGAGCGAGGCCCCGCCCGCCCAGTTTCTCCTCCCAGCTTGGCCCCGCCCGCCCAGCTTCCCCTCCCGAACCCGGCCCCGCCCGCCAAGCTTCTCCTAGCGAGCTCGGCCCCGCCCGCCCCGCTTCCCCTCCCAGCCAGGCCCCGCCCGCCCAGTTTCTCCTCCCGAGTTCGGCCCCGCCCGCCCCGCTTCCCCTCCCAGCCAGGCCCCGCCCGCCCAGCTTCCCCTCCCGAACCCGGCCCCGCCCGCCCAGCTTCTCCTCCCAGCTTAGCCCCGCCCGCCCAGTTTCTCCTCCCGAGCGAGGCCCCGCCCGCCCCGCTTCCCCTCCCAGCCTGGCCCCGCCCGCCCAGCTTCCCATCCCGAGCGAGGCCCCGCCCGCCCAGTTTCTCCTCCCAGCTTGGCCCCGCCCGCCCAGCTTCCCCTCCCGTACCCAGCCCCGCCCGCCAAGCTTCTCCTAGCGAGCTCGGCCCCGCCCGCCCCGCTTCCCCTCCCAGCCAGGCCCCGCCCGCCCAGTTTCTCCTCCCGAGTCCGGCCCCGCCCGCCCCGCTTCCCCTCCCAGCCTGGCCCCGCCCGCCCAGTTTCTCCTCCCGAGTCCGGCCCCGCCCGCCCCGCTTTTCCTCCCGAGTCCGGCCCCGCCCGCCCAGTTTCTCCTCCCGAGTCCGGCCCCGGCCGCCCAGTTTCTCATCCCAGCTTGGCCCCGCCCGCCCAGCTTCCCCTCCCGAGCGAGGCCCCGCCCGCCCAGTTTCTCCTCCCGAGCGAGGCCCCGCCCGCCCCGCTTCCCCTCCCAGCCAGGCCCCGCCCGCCCAGCTTCCCCTCCCGAACCCGACCCCGCCCGCCCAGCTTCTCCTCCCAGCTTAGCCCCGCCCGCCCAGCTTCTCCTCCCAGCACGGCCCCGCCCGCCCAGTTTCTCCTCCCAGCCTGGCCCCGCCCGCCCAGTTTCTCCTCCCGAGTCCGGCCCCGCCCCCCCCGCTTCTCCTCCCGAGTCCGGCCCCGCCCGCCCAGCTTCCCCTCCCAGCTTGGCCCCGCCCGCCCAGCTTCCCCTCCCGAGTCCGGCCCCGCCCGCCCAGGTTCTCCTCCCGAGCGAGGCCCCGCCCGCCCAGTTTCCCCTCCCGAACCCGGCCCCGCCCGCCCAGTTTCTCCTCCCGAGTCCGGCCCCGGCCGCCCAGTTTCTCATCCCAGCTTGGCCCCGCCCGCCCAGCTTCCTCTCCCGAGCGAGGCCCCGCCCGCCCAGTTTCTCCTCCCGAGCGAGGCCCCGCCCGCCCAGCTTCCCCTCCCGAATCCGGCCCTGCCCGCCCATGTTCCCCTCCCAGTCAGGCCCCGCCCGCCCAGTTTCTCCTCCCAGCTTGGCCCCGCCCGCCCAGCTTCCCCTCCCGATCCCGGCCCCGCCCGCCCATGTTCCCCTCCCAGCCAGGCCCCGCCCGCCCAGTTTCTCCTCCCAGCTTGGCCCCGCCCGCCCAGCTTCCCCTCCCGATCCCGGCCCCGCCCGCCCATGTTCCCCTCCCAACTTGGCCCCGCCCGCCCAGTTTCTCCTCCCGAACCCGGCCCCGCCCGCCAAGCTTCTCCTAGCGAGCCCGGCCCCGCCCGCCCAGCTTCCCCTCCAAGCCAGGCCCCGCCCGCCCCGCTTCCCCTCCCGAGTCCGGCCCCGCCCGCCCAGTTTCTCCTCCCGAGCTTGGCCCCGCCCGCCCAGCTTCCCATCCCGAGCGAGGCCCCGCCCGGCCAGTTTCTCCTCCCAGCTTGGCCCCGCCCGCCCAGCTTCCCCTCCCGAACCCGGCCCCGCCCGCCCAGCTTCTGCTAGCGAGCTCGGCCCCGCCCGCCCAGCTTCCCCTCCCAGCTTGGCCCCGCCCGCCCAGTTTCTCCTCCCAGCCAGGCCCCGCCCGCCCAGCTTCCCCTCCCGAGCGAGGCCCCGCCCGCCCAGTTTCTCCTCCCAGCCAGGCCCCGCCCGCCCAGCTTCCCCTCCCGAGCGAGGCCCCGCCCGCCCAGTTTCTCCGCCCGAGCGAGGCCCCGCCCGCCCAGCTTCCCCTCCCGAATCCGGCCCTGCCCGCCCATGTTCCCCTCCCAGTCAGGCCCCGCCCGCCCAGTTTCTCCTCCCAGCTTGGCCCCGCCCGCCCAGCTTCCCCTCCCGATCCCGGCCCCGCCCGCCCATGTTCCCCTCCCAGCCAGGCCCCGCCCGCCCAGTTTCTCCTCCCAGCTTGGCCCCGCCCGCCCAGCTTCCCCTCCCGATCCCGGCCCCGCCCGCCCATGTTCCCCTCCCAACTTGGCCCCGCCCGCCCAGTTTCTCCTCCCGAACCCGGCCCCGCCCGCCCAGCTTCCCCTCCCAGCCAGGCCCCGCCCGCCCAGCTTCCCCTCCCGAACCCGACCCCGCCCGCCCAGCTTCTCCTCCCAGCTTAGCCCCGCCCGCCCAGCTTCTCCTCCCAGCACGGCCCCGCCCGCCCAGTTTCTCCTCCCAGCCTGGCCCCGCCCGCCCAGTTTCTCCTCCCGAGTCCGGCCCCGCCCCCCCAGCTTCTCCTCCCGAGCCGGCCCCGCCCGCCCAGCTTCCCCTCCCAGCTTGGCCCCGCCCGCCCAGCTTCCCCTCCCGAGTCCGGCCCCGCCCGCCCAGGTTCTCCTCCCGAGCGAGGCCCCGCCCGCCCAGTTTCCCCTCCCGAACCCGGCCCCGCCCGCCCAGTTTCTCCTCCCGAGTCCGGCCCCGGCCGCCCAGTTTCTCATCCCAGCTTGGCCCCGCCCGCCCAGCTTCCTCTCCCGAGCGAGGCCCCGCCCGCCCAGTTTCTCCTCCCGAGCGAGGCCCCGCCCGCCCAGCTTCCCCTCCCGAATCCGGCCCTGCCCGCCCATGTTCCCCTCCCAGTCAGGCCCCGCCCGCCCAGTTTCTCCTCCCAGCTTGGCCCCGCCCGCCCAGCTTCCCCTCCCGATCCCGGCCCCGCCCGCCCATGTTCCCCTCCCAGCCAGGCCCCGCCCGCCCAGTTTCTCCTCCCAGCTTGGCCCCGCCCGCCCAGCTTCCCCTCCCGATCCCGGCCCCGCCCGCCCATGTTCCCCTCCCAACTTGGCCCCGCCCGCCCAGTTTCTCCTCCCGAACCCGGCCCCGCCCGCCAAGCTTCTCCTAGCGAGCCCGGCCCCGCCCGCCCAGCTTCCCCTCCAAGCCAGGCCCCGCCCGCCCCGCTTCCCCTCCCGAGTCCGGCCCCGCCCGCCCAGTTTCTCCTCCCGAGCTTGGCCCCGCCCGCCCAGCTTCCCATCCCGAGCGAGGCCCCGCCCGGCCAGTTTCTCCTCCCAGCTTGGCCCCGCCCGCCCAGCTTCCCCTCCCGAACCCGGCCCCGCCCGCCCAGCTTCTGCTAGCGAGCTCGGCCCCGCCCGCCCAGCTTCCCCTCCCAGCTTGGCCCCGCCCGCCCAGTTTCTCCTCCCAGCCAGGCCCCGCCCGCCCAGCTTCCCCTCCCGAGCGAGGCCCCGCCCGCCCAGTTTCTCCTCCCAGCCAGGCCCCGCCCGCCCAGCTTCCCCTCCCGAGCGAGGCCCCGCCCGCCCAGTTTCTCCGCCCGAGCGAGGCCCCGCCCGCCCAGCTTCCCCCCCGGAATCCGGCCCTGCCCGCCCATGTTCCCCTCCCAGTCAGGCCCCGCCCGCCCAGTTTCTCCTCCCAGCTTGGCCCCGCCCGCCCAGCTTCCCCTCCCGATCCCGGCCCCGCCCGCCCATGTTCCCCTCCCAGCCAGGCCCCGCCCGCCCAGTTTCTCCTCCCAGCTTGGCCCCGCCCGCCCAGCTTCCCCTCCCGATCCCGGCCCCGCCCGCCCATGTTCCCCTCCCAACTTGGCCCCGCCCGCCCAGTTTCTCCTCCCGAACCCGGCCCCGCCCGCCCAGCTTCCCCTCCAAGCCAGGCCCCGCCCGCCCCGCTTCCCCTCCCGAGTCCTGCCCCGGCCGCCCAGTTTCTCCTCCCGAGCTTGGCCCCGCCCGCCCAGCTTCCCATCCCGAGCGAGGCCCCGCCCGCCCAGTTTCTCCTCCCAGCTTGGCCCCGCCCGCCCAGCTTCCCCTCCCGAACCCGGCCCCGCCCGCCCAGCTTCTGCTAGCGAGCTCGGCCCCGCCCGCCCAGCTTCCCCTCCCAGCTTGGCCCCGCCCGCCCAGTTTCTCCTCACAGCCAGGCCCCGCCCGCCCAGTTTCTCCTCCCGAGTCCGGCCCCGCCCGCCCCGCTTCCCCTCCCAGCCAGGCCCCGCCCGCCCAGCTTCCCCCCCCCCCCCCCTCCCCCCCCGGCCCCGCCCGCCCAGCTTCTCCTCCCAGCTAAGCCCCGCCCGCCCAGTTTCTCCTCCCAGCACGGCCCCGCCCGCCCAGTTTCTCCTCCCAGCACGGCCCCGCCCACCCAGCTTCCCCTCCCAGCCTGGCCCCGCCCGCCCAGTTTCTCCTCCCGAGTGCGGCCCCGCCCGCCCCGCTTCTCCTCCCGAGCGAGGCCCCGCCCGCCCAGCTTCCCCTCCCAGCTTGGCCCCGCCCGCCCAGCTTCCCCTCCCGAACCCGGCCCCGCCCGCCCAGCTTCTGCTAGCGAGCTCGGCCCCGCCCGCCCAGCTTCCCCTCCCAGCTTGGCCCCGCCCGCCCAGTTTCTCCTCCCAGCCAGGCCCCGCCCGCGCAGTTTCTCCTCCCGAGTCCGGCCCCGCCCGCCCCGCTTCCCCTCCCAGCCAGGCCCCGCCCGCCCAGCTTCCCCTCCCGAACCCGGCCCCGCCCGCCCAGCTTCTCCTCCCAGCTTACCCCGCCCGCCCAGTTTCTCCTCCCAGCACGGCCCCGCCCGCCCAGTTTCTCCTCCCAGCACGGCCCCGCCCACCCAGCTTCCCCTCCCAGCCTGGCCCCGCCCGCCCAGTTTCTCCTCCCGAGTGCGGCCCCGCCCGCTCCGCTTCCCCTCCCAGCCAGGCCCCGCACGCCCAGTTTCTCCTCCCGAGTCCGGCCCCGCCCGCCCAGTTTCTCCTCCCGAGCCCGGCCCCGCCCGCCCCGCTTCGCCTCCCAGCTTGGCCCCGCCCGCCCAGTTTCTCCTCCCGAGCGAGGCCCCGCCCGCCCAGTTTCTCCTCCCGAGCGAGGCCCCGCCCGCCCAGGTTCCCCTCCCGAATCCGGCCCCGCCCGCCTATGTTCCCCTCCCAGCCAGGCCCCGCCCGCCCAGTTTCTCCTCCCAGCTTGGCCCCGCCCGCCCAGTTTCTCCTCCCAGCCAGGCCCCGCCCGCCCAGCTTCCCCTCCCAGCTTGGCCCCGCCCGCCCAGTTTCTCCTCCCAGCCAGGCCCCGCCCGCCCAGTTTCTCCTCCCAGCTTGGCCCCGCCCGCCCAGTTTCTCCTCCCAGCTTGGCCCCGCCCGCCCCGCTTCCCCTCCCAGCCAGGCCCCGCCCGCCCTGCTTCCCCTCCCGAACCCGGCCCCGCCCGCCCAGCTTCTCCTCCCAGCTTAGCCCCGCCAGCCCAGTTTCTCCTCCCAGCACGGCCCCGCCCTACCAGTTTCTCCTCCCAGCACGGCCCCGCCCACCCAGCTTCCCCTCCCAGCCTGGCCCCGCCCGCCCAGTTTCTTCTCCCGAGTGCGGCCCCGCCCGCCCCGCTTCTCCTCCCGAGTCCGGCCCCGCCCGCCCAGCTTCCCCTCCCAGCTTGGCCCCGCCCGCCCAGCTTCCCCTCCCAGCCAGGCCCCGCCCGCCCAGTTTCTCCTCCCGAGCCCGGCCCCGCCCGCTCCGCTTCCCCTCCCAGCCAGGCCCCGCCCGCCCAGTTTCTCCTCCCGAGTCCGGCCCCGCCCGCCCAGTTTCTCCTCCCGAGCCCGGCCCCGCCCGCCCCGCTTCCCCTCCCAGCTTGGCCCCGCCCGCCCAGTTTCTCCTCCCGAGCGAGGCCCCGCCCGCCCAGCTTCCCCTCCCGAATCCGGCCCCGCCCGCCCATGTTCCCCTCCCAGCCAGGCCCCGCCCGCCAGTTTCTCCACCCAGCTTGGCTCCGCCCGCCCAGCTTCCCCTCCCGATCCCGGCCCCGCCCGCCCATGTTCCCCTCCCAGCCAGGCCCCGCCCGCCCAGTTTCTCCTCCCAGCTTGGCCCCGCACGCCCAGCTTCCCCTCCCGATCCCGGACCCGCCCGCCCATGTTCCCCTCCCAGCTTGGCCCCGCCCGCCCAGTTTCTCCTCCCGAACCCGGCCCCGCCCGCCAAGCTTCTCCTAGCGAGCCCGGCCCCGCCCGCCCAGCTTCCCCTCCAAGCCAGGCCCCGCCCGCCCCGCTTCCCCTCCCGAGTCCGGCCCCGCCCGCCCAGTTTCTCCTCCCGAGCTTGGCCCCGCCCGCCCAGCTTCCCATCCCGAGCGAGGCCCCGCCCGCCCAGTTTCTCCTCCTAGCTTGGCCCCGCCCGCCCAGCTTCCCCTCCCGAACCCGGCCCCGCCCGCCCAGCTTCTGCTAGCGAGCTCGGCCCCGCCCGCCCAGCTTCCCCTCCCAGCTTGGCCCCGCCCGCCCAGTTTCTCCTCCCAGCCAGGCCCCGCCCGCCCAGTTTCTCCTCCCAGCACGGCCCCGCCCGCCCAGTTTCTCCTCCCAGCCAGGCCCCGCCCGCCCAGCTTCCCCTCCCGAACCCGGCCCCGCCCGCCCAGCTTCTGCCTCCGAGCTCGGCCCCGCCCGCCCAGCTTCCCCTCCCAGCTTGGCCCCGCCCGCCCAGTTTCTCCTCCCAGCACGGCCCCGCCCACCCAGCTTCCCCTCCCAGCCTGGCCCCGCCCGCCCAGTTTCTCCTCCCGAGTGCGGCCCCGCCCGCCCCGCTTCTCCTCCCGAGTCCGGCCCCGCCCGCCCAGCTTCCCCTCCCAGCTTGGCCCCGCCCGCCCAGTTTCTCCTCCCAGCACGGCCCCGCCCACCCAGCTTCCCCTCCCAGCCTGGCCCCGCCCGCCCAGTTTCTCCTCCCGAGTGCGGCCCCGCCCGCCCCGCTTCTCCTCCCGAGTCCGGCCCCGCCCGCCCAGCTTCCCCTCCCAGCTTGGCCCCGCCCGCCCAGTTTCTCCTCACAGCCAGGCCCCGCCCGCCCAGTTTCTCCTCCCGAGTCCGGCCCCGCCCGCCCCGCTTCCCCTCCCAGCCAGGCCCCGCCCGCCCAGCTTCCCCTCCCGAACCCGGCCCCGCCCGCCCAGCTTCTCCTCCCAGCTAAGCCCCGCCCGCCCAGTTTCTCCTCCCAGCACGGCCCCGCCCACCCAGCTTCCCCTCCCAGCCTGGCCCCGCCCGCCCAGTTTCTCCTCCCGAGTGCGGCCCCGCCCGCCCCGCTTCTCCTCCCGAGTCCGGCCCCGCCCGCCCAGCTTCCCCTCCCAGCTTGGCCCCGCCCGCCCAGTTTCTCCTCCCAGCACGGCCCCGCCCACCCAGCTTCCCCTCCCAGCCTGGCCCCGCCCGCCCAGTTTCTCCTCCCGAGTGCGGCCCCGCCCGCCCCGCTTCTCCTCCCGAGTCCGGCCCCGCCCGCCCAGCTTCCCCTCCCAGCTTGGCCCCGCCCGCCCAGTTTCTCCTCACAGCCAGGCCCCGCCCGCCCAGTTTCTCCTCCCGAGTCCGGCCCCGCCCGCCCCGCTTCCCCTCCCAGCCAGGCCCCGCCCGCCCAGCTTCCCCTCCCGAAGCCGGCCCCGCCCGCCCAGCTTCTCCTCCCAGCTAAGCCCCGCCCGCCCAGTTTCTCCTCCCAGCACGGCCCCGCCCGCCCAGTTTCTCCTCCCAGCACGGCCCCGCCCACCCAGCTTCCCCTCCCAGCCTGGCCCCGCCCGCCCAGTTTCTCCTCCCGAGTGCGGCCCCGCCTGCCCCGCTTCTTCTCCCGAGCGAGGCCCCGCCCGCCCAGCTTCCCCTCCCAGCTTGGCCCCGCCCGCCCAGCTTCCCCTCCCGAACCCGGCCCCGCCCGCCCAGCTTCTGC
Source organism: Pelodiscus sinensis (assembly GCF_052426305.1). Classification (NCBI taxonomy): domain Eukaryota; kingdom Metazoa; phylum Chordata; order Testudines; family Trionychidae; genus Pelodiscus; species Pelodiscus sinensis. The sequence goes on along the minus strand of NC_143066.1, from coordinate 911,736 downwards.
TAGCGAGCTCGGCCCCGCCCGCCCAGCTTCCCCTCCCAGCTTGGCCCCGCCCGCCCAGTTTCTCCTCCCAGCCAGGCCCCGCCCGCCCAGTTTCTCCTCCCGAGTCCGGCCCCGCCCGCCCCGCTTCCCCTCCCAGCCAGGCCCCGCCCGCCCAGCTTCCCCTCCCGAACCCGGCCCCGCCCGCCCAGCTTCTCCTCCCAGCTTAGCCCCGCCCGCCCAGTTTCTCCTCCCAGCACGGCCCCGCCCTCCCAGTTTCTCCTCCCAGCACGGCCCCGCCCACCCAGCTTCCCCTCCCAGCCTGGCCCCGCCCGCCCAGTTTCTCCTCCCGAGTGCGGCCCCGCCCGCCCCGCTTCTCCTCCCGAGTCCGGCCCCGCCCGCCCAGCTTCCCCTCCCAGCTTGGCCCCGCCCGCCCAGCTTCCCCTCCCAGCCAGGCCCCGCCCGCCCAGTTTCTCCTCCCGAGCCCGGCCCCGCCCGCTCCGCTTCCCCTCCCAGCCAGGCCCCGCCCGCCCAGTTTCTCCTCCCGAGTCCGGCCCCGCCCGCCCAGTTTCTCCTCCCGAGCCCGGCCCCGCCCGCCCCGCTTCCCCTCCCAGCTTGGCCCCGCCCGCCCAGTTTCTCCTCCCGAGCGAGGCCCCGCCCGCCCAGCTTCCCCTCCCGAATCCGGCCCCGCCCGCCCATGTTCCCCTCCCAGCCAGGCCCCGCCCACCCAGTTTCTCCACCCAGCTTGGCTCCGCCCGCCCAGCTTCCCCTCCCGATCCCGGTCCCGCCCGCCCATGTTCCCCTCCCAGCCAGGCCCCGCCCGCCCAGTTTCTCCTCCCAGCTTGGCCCCGCACGCCCAGCTTCCCCTCCCGATCCCGGCCCCGCCCGCCCATGTTCCCCTCCCAGCTTGGCCCCGCCCGCCCAGTTTCTCCTCCCGAACCCGGCCCCGCCCGCCAAGCTTCTCCTAGCGAGCCCGGCCCCGCCCGCCCAGCTTCCCCTCCAAGCCAGGCCCCGCCCGCCCCGCTTCCCCTCCCGAGTCCGGACCCGCCCGCCCAGTTTCTCCTCCCGAGCTTGGCCCCGCCCGCCCAGCTTCCCATCCCGAGCGAGGCCCCGCCCGCCCAGTTTCTCCTCCCAGCTTGGCCCCGCCCGCCCAGCTTCCCCTCCCGAACCCGGCCCCGCCCGCCCAGCTTCTGCTAGCGAGCTCGGCCCCGCCCGCCCAGCTTCCCCTCCCAGCTTGGCCCCGCCCGCCCAGTTTCTCCTCCCAGCCAGGCCCCGCCCGCCCAGTTTCTCCTCCCGAGCGAGGCCCCGCCCGCCCAGTTTCTCATCCCAGCTTGGCCCCGCCCGCCCAGCTTCCCCTCCCGAGCGAGGCCCCGCCCGCCTAGTTTCTCCTCCCGAGCGAGGCCCCGCCCGCCCAGTTTCTCCTCCCGAGCGAGGCCCCGCCCGCCCAGCTTCCCCTCCCAGCTTGGCCCCGCCCGCCCAGTTTCTCCTCCCGAGCGAGGCCCCGCCCGCCCAGCTTCCCCTCCCGACCCCGGCCCCGCCACCCAGTTTCTCCTCCCAGCTTGGCCCCGCCCGCCCAGCTTCCCCTCCCGAGTCCGGCCCCGCCCGCCCAGTTTCTCCTCCCGAGCTTGGCCCCGCCCGCCCAGCTTCCCATCCCGAGCGAGGCCCCGCCCGCCCAGTTTCTCCTCCCGAGCTTGGCCCCGCCCGCCCAGCTTCCCATCCCGAGCTTGGCCCCGCCCGCCCAGCTTCTCCTCCCACCTTGGCCCCGCCCGCCCAGCTTCCCCTCCCGAGTCCGGCCCCGCCCGCCCAGTTTCTCCTCCCGAGCGAGGCCCCGCCCGCCCAGCTTACCCTCCCGAACCCGGCCCCGCCCGCCCAGCTTCTCCTCCCAGCTTGGCCCCGCCCGCCCAGTTTCTCCTCCCGAGCGAGGCCCCGCCCGCCCAGTTTCTCATCCCAGCTTGGCCGCGCCCGCCCAGCTTCCCCTCCCGAGCGAGGCCCCGCCCGCCCAGTTTCTCCTCCCGAGCGAGGCCCCGCCCGCCCAGTTTCTCCTCCCGAGCGAGGCCCCGCCCGCCCAGCTTCCCATCCCGAGCTTGGCCCCGCCCGCCCAGCTTCTCCTCCCACCTTGGCCCCGCCCGCCCAGCTTCCCCTCCCGAGTCCGGCCCCGCCCGCCCAGTTTCTCCTCCCGAGCGAGGCCCCGCCCGCCCAGCTTACCCTCCCGAACCCGGCCCCGCCCGCCCAGCTTCTCCTCCCAGCTTGGCCCCGCCCGCCCAGTTTCTCCTCCCGAGCGAGGCCCCGCCCGCCCAGTTTCTCATCCCAGCTTGGCCCCGCCCGCCCAGCTTCCCCTCCCGAGCGAGGCCCCGCCCGCCCAGTTTCTCCTCCCGAAGCCGGCCCCGCCCGCCTATGTTCCCCTCCCAGCCAGGCCCCGCCCGCCCAGTTTCTCCTCCCAGCTTGGCCCCGCCCGCCCAGTTTCTCCTCCCAGCCAGGCCCCGCCCGCCCAGCTTCCCCTCCCGAACCCGGCCCCGCCCGCCCAGCTTCTGCTAGCGAGCTCGGCCCCGCCCGCCCAGCTTCCCCTCCCAGCTTGGCCCCGCCCGCCCAGTTTCTCCTCCCAGCACGGCCCCGCCCACCCAGCTTCCCCTCCCAGCCTGGCCCCGCCCGCCCAGTTTCTCCTCCCGAGTGCGGCCCCGCCCGCCCCGCTTCTCCTCCCGAGTCCGGCCCCGCCCGCCCAGCTTCCCCTCCCAGCTTGGCCCCGCCCGCCCAGCTTCCCCTCCCAGCCAGGCCCCGCCCGCCCAGTTTCTCCTCCCGAGTGCGGCCCCGCCCGCTCCGCTTCTCCTCCCAGCCAGGCCCCGCCCGCCCAGTTTCTCCTCCCGAGTCCGGCCCCGCCCGCCCAGTTTCTCCTCCCGAGCCCGGCCCCGCCCGCCCCGCTTCCCCTCCCAGCTTGGCCCCGCCCGCCCAGTTTCTCCTCCCGAGCGAGGCCCCGCCCGCCCAGTTTCTCCTCCCAGTCAGGCCCCGCCCGCCCAGCTTCCCCTCCCGAACCCGGCCCCGCCCGCCCAGCTTCTGCTAGCGAGCTCGGCCCCGCCCGCCCAGCTTCCCCTCCCAGCTTGGCCCCGCCCGCCCAGTTTCTCCTCCCAGCACGACCCCGCCCACCCAGCTTCCCCTCCCAGCCTGGCCCCGCCCGCCCAGTTTCTCCTCCCGAGTGCGGCCCCGCCCGCCCCGCTTCTCCTCCCGAGTCCGGCCCCGCCCGCCCAGCTTCCCCTCCCAGCTTGGCCCCGCCCGCCCAGCTTCCCCTCCCAGCCAGGCCCCGCCCGCCCAGTTTCTCCTCCCGAGCCCGTCCCCGCCCGCTCCGCTTCCCCTCCCAGCCAGGCCCCGCCCGCCCAGTTTCTCCTCCCGAGCTCGGCCCCGCCCGCCCAGCTTCCCCTCCCAGCTTGGCCCCGCCCGCCCAGTTTCTCCTCCAGAGCTCGGCCCCGCCCGCCCCGCTTCCCCTCCCAGCTTGGCCCCGCCCGCCCCGCTTCCCATCCCGAGCGAGGCCCCGCCCGCCCAGTTTCTCCTCCCAGCTTGGCCCCGCCCGCCCAGCTTCCCCTCCCGAACCCGGCCCCGCCCGCCAAGCTTCTCCTAGCGAGCTCGGCCCCGCCCGCCCCGCTTCCCCTCCCAGCCAGGCCCCGCCCGCCCAGTTTCTCCTCCCGAGTTCGGCCCCGCCCGCCCCGCTTCCCCTCCCAGCCAGGCCCCGCCCGCCCAGCTTCCCCTCCCGAACCCGGCCCCGCCCGCCCAGCTTCTCCTCCCAGCTTAGCCCCGCCCGCCCAGTTTCTCCTCCCGAGCGAGGCCCCGCCCGCCCCGCTTCCCCTCCCAGCCTGGCCCCGCCCGCCCAGCTTCCCATCCCGAGCGAGGCCCCGCCCGCCCAGTTTCTCCTCCCAGCTTGGCCCCGCCCGCCCAGCTTCCCCTCCCGTACCCAGCCCCGCCCGCCAAGCTTCTCCTAGCGAGCTCGGCCCCGCCCGCCCCGCTTCCCCTCCCAGCCAGGCCCCGCCCGCCCAGTTTCTCCTCCCGAGTCCGGCCCCGCCCGCCCCGCTTCCCCTCCCAGCCTGGCCCCGCCCGCCCAGTTTCTCCTCCCGAGTCCGGCCCCGCCCGCCCCGCTTTTCCTCCCGAGTCCGGCCCCGCCCGCCCAGTTTCTCCTCCCGAGTCCGGCCCCGGCCGCCCAGTTTCTCATCCCAGCTTGGCCCCGCCCGCCCAGCTTCCCCTCCCGAGCGAGGCCCCGCCCGCCCAGTTTCTCCTCCCGAGCGAGGCCCCGCCCGCCCCGCTTCCCCTCCCAGCCAGGCCCCGCCCGCCCAGCTTCCCCTCCCGAACCCGACCCCGCCCGCCCAGCTTCTCCTCCCAGCTTAGCCCCGCCCGCCCAGCTTCTCCTCCCAGCACGGCCCCGCCCGCCCAGTTTCTCCTCCCAGCCTGGCCCCGCCCGCCCAGTTTCTCCTCCCGAGTCCGGCCCCGCCCCCCCCGCTTCTCCTCCCGAGTCCGGCCCCGCCCGCCCAGCTTCCCCTCCCAGCTTGGCCCCGCCCGCCCAGCTTCCCCTCCCGAGTCCGGCCCCGCCCGCCCAGGTTCTCCTCCCGAGCGAGGCCCCGCCCGCCCAGTTTCCCCTCCCGAACCCGGCCCCGCCCGCCCAGTTTCTCCTCCCGAGTCCGGCCCCGGCCGCCCAGTTTCTCATCCCAGCTTGGCCCCGCCCGCCCAGCTTCCTCTCCCGAGCGAGGCCCCGCCCGCCCAGTTTCTCCTCCCGAGCGAGGCCCCGCCCGCCCAGCTTCCCCTCCCGAATCCGGCCCTGCCCGCCCATGTTCCCCTCCCAGTCAGGCCCCGCCCGCCCAGTTTCTCCTCCCAGCTTGGCCCCGCCCGCCCAGCTTCCCCTCCCGATCCCGGCCCCGCCCGCCCATGTTCCCCTCCCAGCCAGGCCCCGCCCGCCCAGTTTCTCCTCCCAGCTTGGCCCCGCCCGCCCAGCTTCCCCTCCCGATCCCGGCCCCGCCCGCCCATGTTCCCCTCCCAACTTGGCCCCGCCCGCCCAGTTTCTCCTCCCGAACCCGGCCCCGCCCGCCAAGCTTCTCCTAGCGAGCCCGGCCCCGCCCGCCCAGCTTCCCCTCCAAGCCAGGCCCCGCCCGCCCCGCTTCCCCTCCCGAGTCCGGCCCCGCCCGCCCAGTTTCTCCTCCCGAGCTTGGCCCCGCCCGCCCAGCTTCCCATCCCGAGCGAGGCCCCGCCCGGCCAGTTTCTCCTCCCAGCTTGGCCCCGCCCGCCCAGCTTCCCCTCCCGAACCCGGCCCCGCCCGCCCAGCTTCTGCTAGCGAGCTCGGCCCCGCCCGCCCAGCTTCCCCTCCCAGCTTGGCCCCGCCCGCCCAGTTTCTCCTCCCAGCCAGGCCCCGCCCGCCCAGCTTCCCCTCCCGAGCGAGGCCCCGCCCGCCCAGTTTCTCCTCCCAGCCAGGCCCCGCCCGCCCAGCTTCCCCTCCCGAGCGAGGCCCCGCCCGCCCAGTTTCTCCGCCCGAGCGAGGCCCCGCCCGCCCAGCTTCCCCTCCCGAATCCGGCCCTGCCCGCCCATGTTCCCCTCCCAGTCAGGCCCCGCCCGCCCAGTTTCTCCTCCCAGCTTGGCCCCGCCCGCCCAGCTTCCCCTCCCGATCCCGGCCCCGCCCGCCCATGTTCCCCTCCCAGCCAGGCCCCGCCCGCCCAGTTTCTCCTCCCAGCTTGGCCCCGCCCGCCCAGCTTCCCCTCCCGATCCCGGCCCCGCCCGCCCATGTTCCCCTCCCAACTTGGCCCCGCCCGCCCAGTTTCTCCTCCCGAACCCGGCCCCGCCCGCCCAGCTTCCCCTCCCAGCCAGGCCCCGCCCGCCCAGCTTCCCCTCCCGAACCCGACCCCGCCCGCCCAGCTTCTCCTCCCAGCTTAGCCCCGCCCGCCCAGCTTCTCCTCCCAGCACGGCCCCGCCCGCCCAGTTTCTCCTCCCAGCCTGGCCCCGCCCGCCCAGTTTCTCCTCCCGAGTCCGGCCCCGCCCCCCCAGCTTCTCCTCCCGAGTCCTGCCCCGCCCGCCCAGCTTCCCCTCCCAGCTTGGCCCCGCCCGCCCAGCTTCCCCTCCCGAGTCCGGCCCCGCCCGCCCAGGTTCTCCTCCCGAGCGAGGCCCCGCCCGCCCAGTTTCCCCTCCCGAACCCGGCCCCGCCCGCCCAGTTTCTCCTCCCGAGTCCGGCCCCGGCCGCCCAGTTTCTCATCCCAGCTTGGCCCCGCCCGCCCAGCTTCCTCTCCCGAGCGAGGCCCCGCCCGCCCAGTTTCTCCTCCCGAGCGAGGCCCCGCCCGCCCAGCTTCCCCTCCCGAATCCGGCCCTGCCCGCCCATGTTCCCCTCCCAGTCAGGCCCCGCCCGCCCAGTTTCTCCTCCCAGCTTGGCCCCGCCCGCCCAGCTTCCCCTCCCGATCCCGGCCCCGCCCGCCCATGTTCCCCTCCCAGCCAGGCCCCGCCCGCCCAGTTTCTCCTCCCAGCTTGGCCCCGCCCGCCCAGCTTCCCCTCCCGATCCCGGCCCCGCCCGCCCATGTTCCCCTCCCAACTTGGCCCCGCCCGCCCAGTTTCTCCTCCCGAACCCGGCCCCGCCCGCCAAGCTTCTCCTAGCGAGCCCGGCCCCGCCCGCCCAGCTTCCCCTCCAAGCCAGGCCCCGCCCGCCCCGCTTCCCCTCCCGAGTCCGGCCCCGCCCGCCCAGTTTCTCCTCCCGAGCTTGGCCCCGCCCGCCCAGCTTCCCATCCCGAGCGAGGCCCCGCCCGGCCAGTTTCTCCTCCCAGCTTGGCCCCGCCCGCCCAGCTTCCCCTCCCGAACCCGGCCCCGCCCGCCCAGCTTCTGCTAGCGAGCTCGGCCCCGCCCGCCCAGCTTCCCCTCCCAGCTTGGCCCCGCCCGCCCAGTTTCTCCTCCCAGCCAGGCCCCGCCCGCCCAGCTTCCCCTCCCGAGCGAGGCCCCGCCCGCCCAGTTTCTCCTCCCAGCCAGGCCCCGCCCGCCCAGCTTCCCCTCCCGAGCGAGGCCCCGCCCGCCCAGTTTCTCCGCCCGAGCGAGGCCCCGCCCGCCCAGCTTCCCCTCCCGAATCCGGCCCTGCCCGCCCATGTTCCCCTCCCAGTCAGGCCCCGCCCGCCCAGTTTCTCCTCCCAGCTTGGCCCCGCCCGCCCAGCTTCCCCTCCCGATCCCGGCCCCGCCCGCCCATGTTCCCCTCCCAGCCAGGCCCCGCCCGCCCAGTTTCTCCTCCCAGCTTGGCCCCGCCCGCCCAGCTTCCCCTCCCGATCCCGGCCCCGCCCGCCCATGTTCCCCTCCCAACTTGGCCCCGCCCGCCCAGTTTCTCCTCCCGAACCCGGCCCCGCCCGCCCAGCTTCCCCTCCAAGCCAGGCCCCGCCCGCCCCGCTTCCCCTCCCGAGTCCTGCCCCGGCCGCCCAGTTTCTCCTCCCGAGCTTGGCCCCGCCCGCCCAGCTTCCCATCCCGAGCGAGGCCCCGCCCGCCCAGTTTCTCCTCCCAGCTTGGCCCCGCCCGCCCAGCTTCCCCTCCCGAACCCGGCCCCGCCCGCCCAGCTTCTGCTAGCGAGCTCGGCCCCGCCCGCCCAGCTTCCCCTCCCAGCTTGGCCCCGCCCGCCCAGTTTCTCCTCACAGCCAGGCCCCGCCCGCCCAGTTTCTCCTCCCGAGTCCGGCCCCGCCCGCCCCGCTTCCCCTCCCAGCCAGGCCCCGCCCGCCCAGCTTCCCCTCCCGAACCCGGCCCCGCCCGCCCAGCTTCTCCTCCCAGCTAAGCCCCGCCCGCCCAGTTTCTCCTCCCAGCACGGCCCCGCCCGCCCAGTTTCTCCTCCCAGCACGGCCCCGCCCACCCAGCTTCCCCTCCCAGCCTGGCCCCGCCCGCCCAGTTTCTCCTCCCGAGTGCGGCCCCGCCCGCCCCGCTTCTCCTCCCGAGCGAGGCCCCGCCCGCCCAGCTTCCCCTCCCAGCTTGGCCCCGCCCGCCCAGCTTCCCCTCCCGAACCCGGCCCCGCCCGCCCAGCTTCTGCTAGCGAGCTCGGCCCCGCCCGCCCAGCTTCCCCTCCCAGCTTGGCCCCGCCCGCCCAGTTTCTCCTCCCAGCCAGGCCCCGCCCGCGCAGTTTCTCCTCCCGAGTCCGGCCCCGCCCGCCCCGCTTCCCCTCCCAGCCAGGCCCCGCCCGCCCAGCTTCCCCTCCCGAACCCGGCCCCGCCCGCCCAGCTTCTCCTCCCAGCTTACCCCGCCCGCCCAGTTTCTCCTCCCAGCACGGCCCCGCCCGCCCAGTTTCTCCTCCCAGCACGGCCCCGCCCACCCAGCTTCCCCTCCCAGCCTGGCCCCGCCCGCCCAGTTTCTCCTCCCGAGTGCGGCCCCGCCCGCTCCGCTTCCCCTCCCAGCCAGGCCCCGCACGCCCAGTTTCTCCTCCCGAGTCCGGCCCCGCCCGCCCAGTTTCTCCTCCCGAGCCCGGCCCCGCCCGCCCCGCTTCGCCTCCCAGCTTGGCCCCGCCCGCCCAGTTTCTCCTCCCGAGCGAGGCCCCGCCCGCCCAGTTTCTCCTCCCGAGCGAGGCCCCGCCCGCCCAGGTTCCCCTCCCGAATCCGGCCCCGCCCGCCTATGTTCCCCTCCCAGCCAGGCCCCGCCCGCCCAGTTTCTCCTCCCAGCTTGGCCCCGCCCGCCCAGTTTCTCCTCCCAGCCAGGCCCCGCCCGCCCAGCTTCCCCTCCCAGCTTGGCCCCGCCCGCCCAGTTTCTCCTCCCAGCCAGGCCCCGCCCGCCCAGTTTCTCCTCCCAGCTTGGCCCCGCCCGCCCAGTTTCTCCTCCCAGCTTGGCCCCGCCCGCCCCGCTTCCCCTCCCAGCCAGGCCCCGCCCGCCCTGCTTCCCCTCCCGAACCCGGCCCCGCCCGCCCAGCTTCTCCTCCCAGCTTAGCCCCGCCAGCCCAGTTTCTCCTCCCAGCACGGCCCCGCCCTACCAGTTTCTCCTCCCAGCACGGCCCCGCCCACCCAGCTTCCCCTCCCAGCCTGGCCCCGCCCGCCCAGTTTCTTCTCCCGAGTGCGGCCCCGCCCGCCCCGCTTCTCCTCCCGAGTCCGGCCCCGCCCGCCCAGCTTCCCCTCCCAGCTTGGCCCCGCCCGCCCAGCTTCCCCTCCCAGCCAGGCCCCGCCCGCCCAGTTTCTCCTCCCGAGCCCGGCCCCGCCCGCTCCGCTTCCCCTCCCAGCCAGGCCCCGCCCGCCCAGTTTCTCCTCCCGAGTCCGGCCCCGCCCGCCCAGTTTCTCCTCCCGAGCCCGGCCCCGCCCGCCCCGCTTCCCCTCCCAGCTTGGCCCCGCCCGCCCAGTTTCTCCTCCCGAGCGAGGCCCCGCCCGCCCAGCTTCCCCTCCCGAATCCGGCCCCGCCCGCCCATGTTCCCCTCCCAGCCAGGCCCCGCCCGCCAGTTTCTCCACCCAGCTTGGCTCCGCCCGCCCAGCTTCCCCTCCCGATCCCGGCCCCGCCCGCCCATGTTCCCCTCCCAGCCAGGCCCCGCCCGCCCAGTTTCTCCTCCCAGCTTGGCCCCGCACGCCCAGCTTCCCCTCCCGATCCCGGACCCGCCCGCCCATGTTCCCCTCCCAGCTTGGCCCCGCCCGCCCAGTTTCTCCTCCCGAACCCGGCCCCGCCCGCCAAGCTTCTCCTAGCGAGCCCGGCCCCGCCCGCCCAGCTTCCCCTCCAAGCCAGGCCCCGCCCGCCCCGCTTCCCCTCCCGAGTCCGGCCCCGCCCGCCCAGTTTCTCCTCCCGAGCTTGGCCCCGCCCGCCCAGCTTCCCATCCCGAGCGAGGCCCCGCCCGCCCAGTTTCTCCTCCTAGCTTGGCCCCGCCCGCCCAGCTTCCCCTCCCGAACCCGGCCCCGCCCGCCCAGCTTCTGCTAGCGAGCTCGGCCCCGCCCGCCCAGCTTCCCCTCCCAGCTTGGCCCCGCCCGCCCAGTTTCTCCTCCCAGCCAGGCCCCGCCCGCCCAGTTTCTCCTCCCAGCACGGCCCCGCCCGCCCAGTTTCTCCTCCCAGCCAGGCCCCGCCCGCCCAGCTTCCCCTCCCGAACCCGGCCCCGCCCGCCCAGCTTCTGCTAGCGAGCTCGGCCCCGCCCGCCCAGCTTCCCCTCCCAGCTTGGCCCCGCCCGCCCAGTTTCTCCTCCCAGCACGGCCCCGCCCACCCAGCTTCCCCTCCCAGCCTGGCCCCGCCCGCCCAGTTTCTCCTCCCGAGTGCGGCCCCGCCCGCCCCGCTTCTCCTCCCGAGTCCGGCCCCGCCCGCCCAGCTTCCCCTCCCAGCTTGGCCCCGCCCGCCCAGTTTCTCCTCCCAGCACGGCCCCGCCCACCCAGCTTCCCCTCCCAGCCTGGCCCCGCCCGCCCAGTTTCTCCTCCCGAGTGCGGCCCCGCCCGCCCCGCTTCTCCTCCCGAGTCCGGCCCCGCCCGCCCAGCTTCCCCTCCCAGCTTGGCCCCGCCCGCCCAGTTTCTCCTCACAGCCAGGCCCCGCCCGCCCAGTTTCTCCTCCCGAGTCCGGCCCCGCCCGCCCCGCTTCCCCTCCCAGCCAGGCCCCGCCCGCCCAGCTTCCCCTCCCGAAGCCGGCCCCGCCCGCCCAGCTTCTCCTCCCAGCTAAGCCCCGCCCGCCCAGTTTCTCCTCCCAGCACGGCCCCGCCCACCCAGCTTCCCCTCCCAGCCTGGCCCCGCCCGCCCAGTTTCTCCTCCCGAGTGCGGCCCCGCCCGCCCCGCTTCTCCTCCCGAGTCCGGCCCCGCCCGCCCAGCTTCCCCTCCCAGCTTGGCCCCGCCCGCCCAGTTTCTCCTCCCAGCACGGCCCCGCCCACCCAGCTTCCCCTCCCAGCCTGGCCCCGCCCGCCCAGTTTCTCCTCCCGAGTGCGGCCCCGCCCGCCCCGCTTCTCCTCCCGAGTCCGGCCCCGCCCGCCCAGCTTCCCCTCCCAGCTTGGCCCCGCCCGCCCAGTTTCTCCTCACAGCCAGGCCCCGCCCGCCCAGTTTCTCCTCCCGAGTCCGGCCCCGCCCGCCCCGCTTCCCCTCCCAGCCAGGCCCCGCCCGCCCAGCTTCCCCTCCCGAACCCGGCCCCGCCCGCCCAGCTTCTCCTCCCAGCTAAGCCCCGCCCGCCCAGTTTCTCCTCCCAGCACGGCCCCGCCCGCCCAGTTTCTCCTCCCAGCACGGCCCCGCCCACCCAGCTTCCCCTCCCAGCCTGGCCCCGCCCGCCCAGTTTCTCCTCCCGAGTGCGGCCCCGCCTGCCCCGCTTCTCCTCCCGAGCGAGGCCCCGCCCGCCCAGCTTCCCCTCCCAGCTTGGCCCCGCCCGCCCAGCTTCCCCTCCCGAACCCGGCCCCGCCCGCCCAGCTTCTGCTAGCGAGCTCGGCCCCGCCCGCCCAGCTTCCCCTCCCAGCTTGGCCCCGCCCGCCCAGTTTCTCCTCCCAGCCAGGCCCCGCCCGCCCAGTTTCTCCTCCCGAGTCCGGCCCCGCCCGCCCCGCTTCCCCTCCCAGCCAGGCCCCGCCCGCCCAGCTTCCCCTCCCGAACCCGGCCCCGCCCGCCCAGCTTCTCCTCCCAGCTTAGCCCCGCCCGCCCAGTTTCTCCTCCCAGCACGGCCCCGCCCTCCCAGTTTCTCCTCCCAGCACGGCCCCGCCCACCCAGCTTCCCCTCCCAGCCTGGCCCCGCCCGCCCAGTTTCTCCTCCCGAGTGCGGCCCCGCCCGCCCCGCTTCTCCTCCCGAGTCCGGCCCCGCCCGCCCAGCTTCCCCTCCCAGCTTGGCCCCGCCCGCCCAGCTTCCCCTCCCAGCCAGGCCCCGCCCGCCCAGTTTCTCCTCCCGAGCCCGGCCCCGCCCGCTCCGCTTCCCCTCCCAGCCAGGCCCCGCCCGCCCAGTTTCTCCTCCCGAGTCCGGCCCCGCCCGCCCAGTTTCTCCTCCCGAGCCCGGCCCCGCCCGCCCCGCTTCCCCTCCCAGCTTGGCCCCGCCCGCCCAGTTTCTCCTCCCGAGCGAGGCCCCGCCCGCCCAGCTTCCCCTCCCGAATCCGGCCCCGCCCGCCCATGTTCCCCTCCCAGCCAGGCCCCGCCCACCCAGTTTCTCCACCCAGCTTGGCTCCGCCCGCCCAGCTTCCCCTCCCGATCCCGGTCCCGCCCGCCCATGTTCCCCTCCCAGCCAGGCCCCGCCCGCCCAGTTTCTCCTCCCAGCTTGGCCCCGCACGCCCAGCTTCCCCTCCCGATCCCGGCCCCGCCCGCCCATGTTCCCCTCCCAGCTTGGCCCCGCCCGCCCAGTTTCTCCTCCCGAACCCGGCCCCGCCCGCCAAGCTTCTCCTAGCGAGCCCGGCCCCGCCCGCCCAGCTTCCCCTCCAAGCCAGGCCCCGCCCGCCCCGCTTCCCCTCCCGAGTCCGGACCCGCCCGCCCAGTTTCTCCTCCCGAGCTTGGCCCCGCCCGCCCAGCTTCCCATCCCGAGCGAGGCCCCGCCCGCCCAGTTTCTCCTCCCAGCTTGGCCCCGCCCGCCCAGCTTCCCCTCCCGAACCCGGCCCCGCCCGCCCAGCTTCTGCTAGCGAGCTCGGCCCCGCCCGCCCAGCTTCCCCTCCCAGCTTGGCCCCGCCCGCCCAGTTTCTCCTCCCAGCCAGGCCCCGCCCGCCCAGTTTCTCCTCCCGAGTCCGGCCCCGCCCGCCCCGCTTCCCCTCCCAGCCAGGCCCCGCCCGCCCAGCTTCCCCTCCCGAACCCGGCCCCGCCCGCCCAGCTTCTCCTCCCAGCTTAGCCCCGCCCGCCCAGTTTCTCCTCCCAGCACGGCCCCGCCCGCCCAGTTTCTCCTCCCAGCCAGGCCCCGCCCGCCCAGCTTCCCCCCCCGAACCCGGCCCCGCCCGCCCAGCTTCTGCTAGCGAGCTCGGCCCCGCCCGCCCAGCTTCCCCTCCCAGCTTGGCCCCGCCCGCCCAGTTTCTCCTCCCAGCACGGCCCCGCCCACCCAGCTTCCCCTCCCAGCCTGGCCCCGCCCGCCCAGTTTCTCCTCCCGAGTGCGGCCCCGCCCGCCCCGCTTCTTCTCCCGAGTCCGGCCCCGCCCGCCCAGCTTCCCCTCCCAGCTTGGCCCCGCCCGCCCAGCTTCCCCTCCCAGCCAGGCCCCGCCCGCCCAGTTTCTCCTCCCGAGCCCGGCCCCGCCCGCTCCGCTTCCCCTCCGAGCCAGGCCCCGCCCGCCCAGTTTCTCCTCCCAGCTTGGCCCCGCCCGCCCAGCTTCCCCTCCCGATCCCGGCCCCGCCCGCCCATGTTCCCCTCCCAGCCTGGCCCCGCCCGCCCAGTTTCTCCTCCCGAGCGAGGCCCCGCCCGCCCCGCTTCCCCTCCCAGCCTGGCCCCGCCCGCCCAGCTTCCCATCCCGAGCGAGGCCCCGCCCGCCCAGTTTCTCCTCCCAGCTTGGCCCCGCCCGCCCAGCTTCCCCTCCCGTACCCAGCCCCGCCCGCCAAGCTTCTCCTAGCGAGCTCGGCCCCGCCCGCCCCGCTTCCCCTCCCAGCCAGGCCCCGCCCGCCCAGTTTCTCCTCCCGAGTCCGGCCCCGCCCGCCCCGCTTCCCCTCCCAGCCTGGCCCCGCCCGCCCAGTTTCTCCTCCCGAGTCCGGCCCCGCCCGCCCCGCTTTTCCTCCCGAGTCCGGCCCCGCCCGCCCAGTTTCTCCTCCCGAGTCCGGCCCCGGCCGCCCAGTTTCTCATCCCAGCTTGGCCCCGCCCGCCCAGCTTCCCCTCCCGAGCGAGGCCCCGCCCGCCCAGTTTCTCCTCCCGAGCGAGGCCCCGCCCGCCCGCTTCCCCTCCCAGCCAGGCCCCGCCCGCCCAGCTTCCCCTCCCGAACCCGGCCCCGCCCGCCCAGCTTCTCCTCCCAGCTTAGCCCCGCCCGCCCAGCTTCTCCTCCCAGCACGGCCCCGCCCGCCCAGTTTCTCCTCCCAGCCTGGCCCCGCCCGCCCAGTTTCTCCTCCCGAGTCCGGCCCCGCCCGCCCCGCTTCTCCTCCCGAGTCCGGCCCCGCCCGCCCAGCTTCCCCTCCCGAGTCCGGCCCCGCCCGCCCAGTTTCTCCTCCCGAGCGAGGCCCCGCCCGCCCAGTTTCTCCTCCCGAGTCCGGCCCCGCCCGCCCAGCTTCCCCTCCCGAGCGAGGCCCCGCCCGCCCAGTTTCTCCTCCCGAGCGAGGCCCCGCCCGCCCAGCTTCCCCTCCCGAATCCGGCCCTGCCCGCCCATGTTCCCCTCCCAGTCAGGCCCCGCCCGCCCAGTTTCTCCTCCCAGCTTGGCCCCGCCCGCCCAGCTTCCCCTCCCGATCCCGGCCCCGCCCGCCCATGTTCCCCTCCCAGCCAGGCCCCGCCCGCCCAGTTTCTCCTCCCAGCTTGGCCCCGCCCGCCCAGCTTCCCCTCCCGATCCCGGCCCCGCCCGCCCATGTTCCCCTCCCAACTTGACCCCGCCCGCCCAGTTTCTCCTCCCGAACCCGGCCCCGCCCGCCAAGCTTCTCCTAGCGAGCCCGGCCCCGCCCGCCCAGCTTCCCCTCCAAGCCAGGCCCCGCCCGCCCCGCTTCCCCTCCCGAGTCCGGCCCCGGCCGCCCAGTTTCTCCTCCCGAGCTTGGCCCCGCCCGCCCAGCTTCCCATCCCGAGCGAGGCCCCGCCCGGCCAGTTTCTCCTCCCAGCTTGGCCCCGCCCGCCCAGCTTCCCCTCCCGAACCCGGCCCCGCCCGCCCAGCTTCCCCTCCCAGCTTGGCCCCGCCCGCCCAGTTTCTCCTCCCAGCCAGGCCCCGCCCGCCCAGCTTCCCCTCCCGAGCGAGGCCCCGCCCGCCCAGTTTCTCCTCCCAGCCAGGCCCCGCCCGCCCAGCTTCCCCTCCCGACCGAGGCCCCGCCCGCCCAGTTTCTCCTCCCGAGCGAGGCCCCGCCCGCCCAGCTTCCCCTCCCGAATCCGGCCCTGCCCGCCCATGTTCCCCTCCCAGTCAGGCCCCGCCCGCCCAGTTTCTCCTCCCAGCTTGGCCCCGCCCGCCCAGCTTCCCCTCCCGATCCCGGCCCCGCCCGCCCATGTTCCCCTCCCAGCCAGGCCCCGCCCGCCCAGTTTCTCCTCCCAGCTTGGCCCCGCCCGCCCAGCTTCCCCTCCCGATCACGGCCCCGCCCGCCCATGTTCCCCTCCCAACTTGGCCCCGCCCGCCCAGTTTCTCCTCCCGAACCCGGCCCCGCCCGCCAAGCTTCTCCTAGCGAGCCCGGCCCCGCCCGCCCAGCTTCCCCTCCAAGCCAGGCCCCGCCCGCCCCGCTTCCCCTCCCGAGTCCTGCCCCGCCCGCCCAGTTTCTCCTCCCAGCTTGGCCCCGCCCGCCCAGCTTCCCCTCCCGAACCCGGCCCCGCCCGCCCAGCTTCTGCTAGCGAGCTCGGCCCCGCCCGCCCAGCTTCCCCTCCCAGCTTGGCCCCGCCCGCCCAGTTTCTCCTCACAGCCAGGCCCCGCCTGCCCAGTTTCTCCTCCCGAGTCCGGCCCCGCCCGCCCCGCTTCCCCTCCCAGCCAGGCCCCGCCCGCCCAGCTTCCCCTCCCGAACCCGGCCCCGCCCGCCCAGCTTCTCCTCCCAGCTAAGCCCCGCCCGCCCAGTTTCTCCTCCCAGCACGGCCCCGCCCGCCCAGTTTCTCCTCCCAGCACGGCCCCGCCCACCCAGCTTCCCCTCCCAGCCTGGCCCCGCCCGCCCAGTTTCTCCTCCCGAGTGCGGCCCCGCCCGCCCCGCTTCTCCTCCCGAGCGAGGCCCCGCCCGCCCAGCTTCCCCTCCCAGCTTGGCCCCGCCCGCCCAGCTTCCCCTCCCGAACCCGGCCCCGCCCGCCCAGCTTCTGCTAGCGAGCTCGGCCCCGCCCGCCCAACTTCCCCTCCCAGCTTGGCCCCGCCCGCCCAGTTTCTCCTCCCAGCCAGGCCCCGCCCGCCCAGTTTCTCCTCCCGAGTCCGGCCCCGCCCGCCCCGCTTCCCCTCCCGAACCCGGCCCCGCCCGCCCAGCTTCTCCTCCCAGCTTACCCCGCCCGCCCAGTTTCTCCTCCCAGCACGGCCCCGCCCGCCCAGTTTCCCCTCCCAGCCAGGCCCCGCCCGCCCAGTTTCTCCTCCCAGCTTGGCCCCGCCCGCCCAGTTTCTCCTCCCAGCCAGGCCCCGCCCGCCCAGCTTCCCCTCCCGAACCCGGCCCCGCCCGCCCAGCTTCTGCTAGCGAGCTCGGCCCCGCCCGCCCAGCTTCCCCTCCCAGCTTGGCCCCACCCGCCCAGTTTCTCCTCCCAGCACGGCCCCGCCCACCCAGCTTCCCCTCCCAGCCTGGCCCCGCCCGCCCAGTTTCTCCTCCCGAGTGCGGCCCCGCCCGCCCCGCTTCTCCTCCCGAGTCCGGCCCCGCCCGCCCAGCTTCCCCTCCCAGCTTGGCCCCGCCCGCCCAGCTTCCCCTCCAAGCCAGGCCCCGCCCGCCCAGTTTCTCCTCCCGAGCCCGGCCCCGCCCGCTCCGCTTCCCCTCCCAGCCAGGCCCCGCCCGCCCAGTTTCTCCTCCCGAGTCCGGCCCCGCCCGCCCAGTTTCTCCTCCCGAGCCCGGCCCCGCCCGCCCAGCTTCTCCTCCCAGCTTAGCCCCGCCCGCCCAGTTTCTCCTCCCAGCACGGCCCCGCCCGCCCAGTTTCTCCTCCCAGCACGGCCCCGCCCACCCTGCTTCCCCTCCCAGCCTGGCCCCGCCCGCCCAGTTTCTCCTCCCGAGTGCGGCCCCGCCCGCTCCGCTTCCCCTCCCAGCCGGGCCCCGCCCGCCCAGTTTCTCCTCCCGAGTCCGGCCCCGCCCGCCCAGTTTCTCCTCCCGAGCCCGGCCCCGCCCGCCCAGTTTCTCCTCCCGAGCGAGGCCCCGCCCGCCCAGCTTCCCCTCCGGAATCCGGCCCCGCCCGCCCATGTTCCCCTCCCAGCCAGGCCCCGCCCGCCCAGTTTCTCCTCCCAGCTTGGCCCCGCCCGCCCAGTTTCTCCTCCCAGCCAGGCCCCGCCCGCCCAGCTTCCCCTCCCAGCTTGGCCCCGCCCGCCCAGTTTCTCCTCCCAGCCAGGCCCCGCCCGCCCAGTTTCTCCTCCCAGCTTGGCCCCGCCCGCCCAGTTTCTCCTCCCGAGCCCGGCCCCGCCCGCCCCGCTTCCCCTCCCAGCTTGGCCCCGCCCGCCCAGTTTCTCCTCCCGAGCGCGGCCCCGCCCGCCCAGTTTCTCCTCCCGAGCGAGGCCCCGCCCGCCCAGCTTCCCCTCCCGAATCCGGCCCCGCCCGCCCATGTTCCCCTCCCAGCCAGGCCCCGCCCGCCCAGTTTCTCCTCCCAGCTTGGCCCCGCCCGCCCAGCTTCCCCTCCCGATCCCGGCCCCGCCCGCCCATGTTCCCCTCCCAGCTTGGCCCCGCCCGCCCAGTTTCTCCTCCCGAACCCGGCCCCGCCCGCCCAGCTTCTCCTCACAGCTTAGCCCCGCCCGCCCAGTTTCTCCTCCCAGCACGGCCCCGCCCGCCCAGTTTCTCCTCCCAGCCAGGCCCCGCCCGCCCAGCTTCCCCTCCCGAACCCGGCCTCGCCCGCCCAGCTTCTGCTAGCGAGCTCGGCCCCGCCCGCCCAGCTTCCCCTCCCAGCTTGGCCCCGCCCGCCCAGTTTCTCCTCCCGAGCTCGGCCCCGCCCGCCCCGCTTCCCCTCCCAGCTTGGCCCCGCCCGCCCCGCTTCCCATCCCGAGCGAGGCCCCGCCCGCCCAGTTTCTCCTCCCAGCTTGGCCCCGCCCGCCCAGCTTCCCCTCTGTGACGTAGTGGGGGTACTTGCTGGGCTGTGGTGACCCCTGCTGTCTGGAGCAAGACCCAGCAGGGAAAACCTCGCTAGGCAGAGATAAGGCCAAACTGGTTGAACCAGTGGCCAGACACCCCCCATGGAGAGGAACAAAGGAAGGTGGATGCTGCCCTGACTGCGGGGGCAGGGCTGGAGGGGAATTTAGTTAGACTGTGGAAGAGCATGGAGGAGAGCCTAGGGGAAGGGGCTGGAGTTTAGGGGCCCAGTCTCCCCCATCTCAAGGGGGCCTGAGGCATCCTAGCCCAGTTCCTGTAACCAGATTACATCTGTGCTGCGCTGAGCTGGAGGAGCAATAAACCACCCTCAATTCCACTGGCTGGTGCAGTCTGTTTGTGCCATTTCGGGGTGCAGGAGACGGGGAACCCCCAACGCGCCGTCACACCCTCCCGAACCCGGCCCCGCCCACCCAGCTTCTGCTAGCGAGCTCGGCCCCGCCCGCCCAGCTTCCCCTCCCAGCTTGGCCCCGCCCGCCCAGTTTCTCCTCCCGAGTTCGGCCCCGCCCGCCCCGCTTCCCCTCCCA
Source organism: Pelodiscus sinensis (assembly GCF_052426305.1). NCBI lineage: Eukaryota > Metazoa > Chordata > Testudines > Trionychidae > Pelodiscus > Pelodiscus sinensis. Next base: position 893,554 of record NC_143066.1, on the reverse strand, counting down.
GCCAGGCCCCGCCCGCCCAGCTTCCCCTCCCGAACCCGGCCCCGCCCGCCCAGCTTCTCCTCCCAGCTTAGCCCCGCCCGCCCAGTTTCTCCTCCCGAGCGAGGCCCCGCCCGCCCCGCTTCCCCTCCCAGCCTGGCCCCGCCCGCCCAGCTTCCCATCCCGAGCGAGGCCCCGCCCGCCCAGTTTCTCCTCCCAGCTTGGCCCCGCCCGCCCAGCTTCCCCTCCCGTACCCAGCCCCGCCCGCCAAGCTTCTCCTAGCGAGCTCGGCCCCGCCTGCCCCGCTTCCCCTCCCAGCCAGGCCCCGCCCGCCCAGTTTCTCCTCCCGAGTCCGGCCCCGCCCGCCCCGCTTCCCCTCCCAGCCTGGCCCCGCCCGCCCAGTTTCTCCTCCCGAGTCCGGCCCCGCCCGCCCAGTTTCTCCTCCCAGCTTGGCCCCGCCCGCCCAGCTTCCCCTCCCGATCCCGGCCCCGCCCGCCCATGTTCCCCTCCCAGTCAGGCCCCGCCCGCCCAGTTTCTCCTCCCAGCATGGCCCCGCCCGCCCAGCTTCCCCTCCCGATCCCGGCCCCGCCCGCCCATGTTCCCCTCCCAGCCAGGCCCCGCCCGCCCAGTTTCTCCTCCCAGCTTGGCCCCGCCCGCCCAGCTTCCCCTCCCGATCCCGGCCCCGCCCGCCCATGTTCCCCTCCCAACTTGGCCCCGCCCGCCCAGTTTCTCCTCCCGAACCCGGCCCCGCCCGCCAAGCTTCTCCTAGCGAGCCCGGCCCCGCCCGCCCAGCTTCCCCTCCAAGCCAGGCCCCGCCCGCCCCGCTTCCCCTCCCGAGTCCGGCCCCGCCCGCCCAGTTTCTCCTCCCGAGCTTGGCCCCGCCCGCCCAGCTTCCCATCCCGAGCGAGGCCCCGCCCGGCCAGTTTCTCCTCCCAGCTTGGCCCCGCCCGCCCAGCTTCCCCTCCCGAACCCGGCCCCGCCCGCCCAGCTTCTGCTAGCGAGCTCGGCCCCGCCCGCCCAGCTTCCCCTCCCAGCTTGGCCCCGCCCGCCCAGTTTCTCCTCCCAGCCAGGCCCCGCCCGCCCAGCTTCCCCTCCCGAGCGAGGCCCCGCCCGCCCAGTTTCTCCTCCCAGCCAGGCCCCGCCCGCCCAGCTTCCCCTCCCGAGCGAGGCCCCGCCCGCCCAGTTTCTCCGCCCGAGCGAGGCCCCGCCCGCCCAGCTTCCCCTCCCGAATCCGGCCCTGCCCGCCCATGTTCCCCTCCCAGTCAGGCCCCGCCCGCCCAGTTTCTCCTCCCAGCTTGGCCCCGCCCGCCCAGCTTCCCCTCCCGATCCCGGCCCCGCCCGCCCATGTTCCCCTCCCAGCCAGGCCCCGCCCGCCCAGTTTCTCCTCCCAGCTTGGCCCCGCCCGCCCAGCTTCCCCTCCCGATCCCGGCCCCGCCCGCCCATGTTCCCCTCCCAACTTGGCCCCGCCCGCCCAGTTTCTCCTCCCGAACCCGGCCCCGCCCGCCAAGCTTCTCCTAGCGAGCCCGGCCCCGCCAGCCCAGCTTCCCCTCCAAGCCAGGCCCCGCCCGCCCCGCTTCCCCTCCCGAGTCCTGCCCCGGCCGCCCAGTTTCTCCTCCCGAGCTTGGCCCCGCCCGCCCAGCTTCCCATCCCGAGCGAGGCCCCGCCCGCCCAGTTTCTCCTCCCAGCTTGGCCCCGCCCGCCCAGCTTCCCCACCCGAACCCGGCCCCGCCCGCCCAGCTTCTGCTAGCGAGCTCGGCCCCGCCCGCCCAGCTTCCCCTCCCAGCTTGGCCCCGCCCGCCCAGTTTCTCCTCCCGAGCGAGGCCCCGCCCGCCCAGCTTCCCCTCCCGACCCCGGCCCCGCCACCCAGTTTCTCCTCCCAGCCTGGCCCCGCCCGCCCAGTTTCTCCTCCCGAGTCCGGCCCCGCCCGCCCCGCTTCTCCTCCCGAGTCCGGCCCCGCCCGCCCAGCTTCCCCTCCCAGCTTGGCCCCGCCCGCCCAGCTTCCCCTCCCGAGTCCGGCCCCGCCCGCCCAGTTTCTCCTCCCGAGCGAGGCCCCGCCCGCCCAGTTTCCCCTCCCGAACCCGGCCCCGCCCGCCCAGCTTCCCCTCCCGAGTCCGGCCCCGCCCGCCCAGTTTCTCCTCCCGAGCGAGGCCCCGCCCGCCCAGCTTCCCCTCCCGAGCGAGGCCCCGCCCGCCCAGTTTCTCCTCCCGAGCGAGGCCCCGCCCGCCCAGCTTCCCCTCCCGAATCCGGCCCTGCCCGCCCATGTTCCCCTCCCAGTCAGGCCCCGCCCGCCCAGTTTCTCCTCCCCAGCTTGGCCCCGCCCGCCCAGCTTCCCCTCCCGATCCCGGCCCCGCCCGCCCATGTTCCCCTCCCAGCCAGGCCCCGCCCGCCCAGTTTCTCCTCCCAGCTTGGCCCCGCCCGCCCAGCTTCCCCTCCCGATCCCGGCCCCGCCCGCCCATGTTCCCCTCCCAACTTGGCCCCGCCCGCCCAGTTTCTCCTCCCGAGTCCGGCCCCGCCCGCCCCGCTTCTCCTCCCGAGTCCGGCCCCGCCCGCCCAGCTTCCCCTCCCAGCTTGGCCCCGCCCGCCCAGCTTCTCCTCCCGAGTCCGGCCCCGCCCGCCCAGTTTCTCCTCCCAGCTTGGCCCCGCCCGCCCAGCTTCTCCTCCCGAGTCCGGCCCCGCCCGCCCCGCTTCCCCTCCCAGCCAGGCCCCGCCCGCCCAGCTTCCCCTCCCGAACCCGGCCCCGCCCGCCCAGCTTCTACTCCCAGCCTGGCCCCGCCCGCCCAGTTTCTCCTCCCAGCCTGGCCCCGCCCGCCCAGTTTCTCCTCCCGAGTGCGGCCCTGCCCGCCCCGCTTCTCCTCCCAGCCTGGCCCCGCTCGCCCAGTTTCTCCTCCCAGCCTGGCCCCGCCCGCCCAGTTTCTCCTCCCGAGTGCGGCCCTGCCCGCCCCGCTTCTCCTCCCAGCTTGGCCCCGCCCGCCCAGCTTCCCTCCCAGCCTGGCCCCGCCCGCCCAGTTTCTCCTCCCGAGTGCGGCCCCGCCCGCCCCGCTTCTCCTCCCGAGCGAGGCCCCGCCCGCCCAGCTTCCCCTCCCAGCTTGGCCCCGCCCGCCCAGCTTCCCCTCCCGAACCCGGCCCCGCCCGCCCAGCTTCTCCTCACAGCTTAGCCCCGCCCGCCCAGTTTCTCCTCCCAGCACGGCCCCGCCCGCCCAGTTTCTCCTCCCAGCCAGGCCCCGCCCGCCCAGCTTCCCCTCCCGAACCCGGCCCCGCCCGCCCAGCTTCTGCTAGCGAGCTCGGCCCCGCCCGCCCAGCTTCCCCTCCCAGCTTGGCCCCGCCCGCCCAGTTTCTCCTCCCGAGCTCGGCCCCGCCCGCCCAGCTTCCCCTCCCAGCTTGGCCCCGCCCGCCCAGCTTCCCCTCCCGAACCCGGCCCCGCCCGCCCAGCTTCTCCTCCCAGCTAAGCCCCGCCCGCCCAGTTTCTCCTCCCAGCACGGCCCCGCCCGCCCAGTTTCTCCTCCCAGCACGGCCCCGCCCACCCAGCTTCCCCTCCCAGCCTGGCCCCGCCCGCCCAGTTTCTCCTCCCGAGTGCGGCCCCGCCCGCCCCGCTTCTCCTCCCGAGCGAGGCCCCGCCCGCCCAGCTTCCCCTCCCAGCTTGGCCCCGCCCGCCCAGCTTCTGCTAGCGAGCTCGGCCCCGCCCGCCCAACTTCCCCTCCCAGCTTGGCCCCGCCCGCCCAGTTTCTCCTCCCAGCCAGGCCCCGCCCGCCCAGTTTCTCCTCCCGAGTCCGGCCCCGCCCGCCCCGCTTCCCCTCCCAGCCAGGCCCCGCCCGCCCAGCTTCCCCTCCCGAACCCGGCCCCGCCCGCCCAGCTTCTCCTCCCAGCTTGGCCCCGCCCGCCCAGTTTCTCCTCCCAGCCAGGCCCCGCCCGCCCAGCTTCCCCTCCCGAACCCGGCCCCGCCCGCCCAGCTTCTGCTAGCGAGCTCGGCCCCGCCCGCCCAGTTTCCCCTCCCAGCCAGGCCCCGCCCGCCCAGTTTCTCCTCCCAGCTTGGCCCCGCCCGCCCAGTTTCTCCTCCCAGCCAGGCCCCGCCCGCCCAGCTTCCCCTCCCGAACCCGGCCCCGCCCGCCCAGCTTCTGCTAGCGAGCTCGGCCCCGCCCGCCCAGCTTCCCCTCCCAGCTTGGCCCCACCCGCCCAGTTTCTCCTCCCAGCACGGCCCCGCCCACCCAGCTTCCCCTCCCAGCCTGGCCCCGCCCGCCCAGTTTCTCCTCCCGAGTGCGGCCCCGCCCGCCCCGCTTCTCCTCCCGAGTCCGGCCCCGCCCGCCCAGCTTCCCCTCCCAGCTTGGCCCCGCCCGCCCAGCTTCCCCTCCAAGCCAGGCCCCGCCCGCCCAGTTTCTCCTCCCGAGCCCGGCCCCGCCCGCTCCGCTTCCCCTCCCAGCCAGGCCCCGCCCGCCCAGTTTCTCCTCCCGAGTCCGGCCCCGCCCGCCCAGTTTCTCCTCCCGAGCCCGGCCCCGCCCGCCCAGCCTCTCCTCCCAGCTTAGCCCCGCCCGCCCAGTTTCTCCTCCCAGCACGGCCCCGCCCGCCCAGTTTCTCCTCCCAGCACGGCCCCGCCCACCCTGCTTCCCCTCCCAGCCTGGCCCCGCCCGCCCAGTTTCTCCTCCCGAGTGCGGCCCCGCCCGCTCCGCTTCCCCTCCCAGCCGGGCCCCGCCCGCCCAGTTTCTCCTCCCGAGTCCGGCCCCGCCCGCCCAGTTTCTCCTCCCGAGCCCGGCCCCGCCCGCCCAGTTTCTCCTCCCGAGCGAGGCCCCGCCCGCCCAGCTTCCCCTCCGGAATCCGGCCCCGCCCGCCCATGTTCCCCTCCCAGCCAGGCCCCGCCCGCCCAGTTTCTCCTCCCAGCTTGGCCCCGCCCGCCCAGTTTCTCCTCCCAGCCAGGCCCCGCCCGCCCAGCTTCCCCTCCCAGCTTGGCCCCGCCCGCCCAGTTTCTCCTCCCAGCCAGGCCCCGCCCGCCCAGTTTCTCCTCCCAGCTTGGCCCCGCCCGCCCAGTTTCTCCTCCCAGCTTGGCCCCGCCCGCCCAGTTTCTCCTCCCGAGCCCGGCCCCGCCCGCCCCGCTTCCCCTCCCAGCTTGGCCCCGCCCGCCCAGTTTCTCCTCCCGAGCGCGGCCCCGCCCGCCCAGTTTCTCCTCCCGAGCGAGGCCCCGCCCGCCCAGCTTCCCCTCCCGAATCCGGCCCCGCCCGCCCATGTTCCCCTCCCAGCCAGGCCCCGCCCGCCCAGTTTCTCCTCCCAGCTTGGCCCCGCCCGCCCAGCTTCCCCTCCCGATCCCGGCCCCGCCCGCCCATGTTCCCCTCCCAGCTTGGCCCCGCCCGCCCAGTTTCTCCTCCCGAACCCGGCCCCGCCCGCCCAGCTTCTCCTCACAGCTTAGCCCCGCCCGCCCAGTTTCTCCTCCCAGCACGGCCCCGCCCGCCCAGTTTCTCCTCCCAGCCAGGCCCCGCCCGCCCAGCTTCCCCTCCCGAACCCAGCCTCGCCCGCCCAGCTTCTGCTAGCGAGCTCGGCCCCGCCCGCCCAGCTTCCCGTCCCAGCTTGGCCCCGCCCGCCCAGTTTCTCCTCCCGAGTCCGGCCCCGCCCGCCCCGCTTCCCCTCCCAGCCAGGCCCCGCCCGCCCAGCTTCCCCTCCCGAACCCGGCCCCGCCCGCCCAGCTTCTCCTCCCAGCTTACCCCGCCCGCCCAGTTTCTCCTCCCAGCACGGCCCCGCCCGCCCAGTTTCCCCTCCCAGCCAGGCCCCGCCCGCCCAGTTTCTCCTCCCAGCTTGGCCCCGCCCGCCCAGTTTCTCCTCCCAGCCAGGCCCCGCCCGCCCAGCTTCCCCTCCCGAACCCGGCCCCGCCCGCCCAGCTTCTGCTAGCGAGCTCGGCCCCGCCCGCCCAGCTTCCCCTCCCAGCTTGGCCCCACCCGCCCAGTTTCTCCTCCCAGCACGGCCCCGCCCACCCAGCTTCCCCTCCCAGCCTGGCCCCGCCCGCCCAGTTTCTCCTCCCGAGTGCGGCCCCGCCCGCCCCGCTTCTCCTCCCGAGTCCGGCCCCGCCCGCCCAGCTTCCCCTCCCAGCTTGGCCCCGCCCGCCCAGCTTCCCCTCCAAGCCAGGCCCCGCCCGCCCAGTTTCTCCTCCCGAGCCCGGCCCCGCCCGCTCCGCTTCCCCTCCCAGCCAGGCCCCGCCCGCCCAGTTTCTCCTCCCGAGTCCGGCCCCGCCCGCCCAGTTTCTCCTCCCGAGCCCGGCCCCGCCCGCCCAGCTTCTCCTCCCAGCTTAGCCCCGCCCGCCCAGTTTCTCCTCCCAGCACGGCCCCGCCCGCCCAGTTTCTCCTCCCAGCACGGCCCCGCCCACCCTGCTTCCCCTCCCAGCCTGGCCCCGCCCGCCCAGTTTCTCCTCCCGAGTGCGGCCCCGCCCGCTCCGCTTCCCCTCCCAGCCGGGCCCCGCCCGCCCAGTTTCTCCTCCCGAGTCCGGCCCCGCCCGCCCAGTTTCTCCTCCCGAGCCCGGCCCCGCCCGCCCAGTTTCTCCTCCCGAGCGAGGCCCCGCCCGCCCAGCTTCCCCTCCGGAATCCGGCCCCGCCCGCCCATGTTCCCCTCCCAGCCAGGCCCCGCCCGCCCAGTTTCTCCTCCCAGCTTGGCCCCGCCCGCCCAGTTTCTCCTCCCAGCCAGGCCCCGCCCGCCCAGCTTCCCCTCCCAGCTTGGCCCCGCCCGCCCAGTTTCTCCTCCCAGCCAGGCCCCGCCCGCCCAGTTTCTCCTCCCAGCTTGGCCCCGCCCGCCCAGTTTCTCCTCCCAGCTTGGCCCCGCCCGCCCAGTTTCTCCTCCCGAGCCCGGCCCCGCCCGCCCCGCTTCCCCTCCCAGCTTGGCCCCGCCCGCCCAGTTTCTCCTCCCGAGCGCGGCCCCGCCCGCCCAGTTTCTCCTCCCGAGCGAGGCCCCGCCCGCCCAGCTTCCCCTCCCGAATCCGGCCCCGCCCGCCCATGTTCCCCTCCCAGCCAGGCCCCGCCCGCCCAGTTTCTCCTCCCAGCTTGGCCCCGCCCGCCCAGCTTCCCCTCCCGATCCCGGCCCCGCCCGCCCATGTTCCCCTCCCAGCTTGGCCCCGCCCGCCCAGTTTCTCCTCCCGAACCCGGCCCCGCCCGCCCAGCTTCTCCTCACAGCTTAGCCCCGCCCGCCCAGTTTCTCCTCCCAGCACGGCCCCGCCCGCCCAGTTTCTCCTCCCAGCCAGGCCCCGCCCGCCCAGCTTCCCCTCCCGAACCCGGCCTCGCCCGCCCAGCTTCTGCTAGCGAGCTCGGCCCCGCCCGCCCAGCTTCCCCTCCCAGCTTGGCCCCGCCCGCCCAGTTTCTCCTCCCGAGCTCGGCCCCGCCCGCCCCGCTTCCCCTCCCAGCTTGGCCCCGCCCGCCCCGCTTCCCATCCCGAGCGAGGCCCCGCCCGCCCAGTTTCTCCTCCCAGCTTGGCCCCGCCCGCCCAGCTTCCCCTCCCGAACCCGGCCCCGCCCACCCAGCTTCTGCTAGCGAGCTCGGCCCCGCCCGCCCAGCTTCCCCTCCCAGCTTGGCCGCGCCCGCCCAGTTTCTCCTCCCGAGTTCGGCCCCGCCCGCCCCGCTTCCCCTCCCAGCCAGGCCCCGCCCGCCCAGCTTCCCCTCCCGAACCCGGCCCCGCCCGCCCAGCTTCTCCTCCCAGCTTAGCCCCGCCCGCCCAGTTTCTCCTCCCGAGCGAGGCCCCGCCCGCCCCGCTTCCCCTCCCAGCCTGGCCCCGCCCGCCCAGCTTCCCATCCCGAGCGAAGCCCCGCCCGCCCAGTTTCTCCTCCCAGCTTGGCCCCGCCCGCCCAGCTTCCCCTCCCGTACCCAGCCCCGCCCGCCAAGCTTCTCCTAGCGAGCTCGGCCCCGCCCGCCCCGCTTCCCCTCCCAGCCAGGCCCCGCCCGCCCAGTTTCTCCTCCCGAGTCCGGCCCCGCCCGCCCCGCTTCCCCTCCCAGCCTGGCCCCGCCCGCCCAGTTTCTCCTCCCGAGTCCGGCCCCGCCCGCCCAGTTTCTCCTCCCGAGCGAGGCCCCGCCCGCCCAGCTTCCCCTCCCGAATCCGGCCCTGCCCGCCCATGTTCCCCTCCCAGTCAGGCCCCGCCCGCCCAGTTTCTCCTCCCAGCTTGGCCCCGCCCGCCCAGCTTCCCCTCCCGATCCCGGCCCCGCCCGCCCATGTTCCCCTCCCAGCCAGGCCCCGCCCGCCCAGTTTCTCCTCCCAGCTTGGCCCCGCCCGCCCAGCTTCCCCTCCCGATCCCGGCCCCGCCCGCCCATGTTCCCCTCCCAACTTGGCCCCGCCCGCCCAGTTTCTCCTCCCGAACCCGGCCCCGCCCGCCAAGCTTCTCCTAGCGAGCCCGGCCCCGCCCGCCCAGCTTCCCCTCCAAGCCAGGCCCCGCCCGCCCCGCTTCCCCTCCCGAGTCCGGCCCCGCCCGCCCAGTTTCTCCTCCCGAGCTTGGCCCCGCCCGCCCAGCTTCCCATCCCGAGCGAGGCCCCGCCCGGCCAGTTTCTCCTCCCAGCTTGGCCCCGCCCGCCCAGCTTCCCCTCCCGAACCCGGCCCCGCCCGCCCAGCTTCTGCTAGCGAGCTCGGCCCCGCCCGCCCAGCTTCCCCTCCCAGCTTGGCCCCGCCCGCCCAGTTTCTCCTCCCAGCCAGGCCCCGCCCGCCCAGCTTCCCCTCCCGAGCGAGGCCCCGCCCGCCCAGTTTCTCCTCCCAGCCAGGCCCCGCCCGCCCAGCTTCCCCTCCCGAGCGAGGCCCCGCCCGCCCAGCTTCCCCTCCCGAATCCGGCCCTGCCCGCCCATGTTCCCCTCCCAGTCAGGCCCCGCCCGCCCAGTTTCTCCTCCCAGCTTGGCCCCGCCCGCCCAGCTTCCCCTCCCGATCCCGGCCCCGCCCGCCCATTTTCCCCTCCCAGCCAGGCCCCGCCCGCCCAGTTTCTCCTCCCAGCTTGACCCCGCCCGCCCAGTTTCTCCTCCCGAACCCGGCCCCGCCCGCCAAGCTTCTCCTAGCGAGCCCGGCCCCGCCCGCCCAGCTTCCCCTCCAAGCCAGGCCCCGCCCGCCCCGCTTCCCCTCCCGAGTCCGGCCCCGGCCGCCCAGTTTCTCCTCCCGAGCTTGGCCCCGCCCGCCCAGCTTCCCATCCCGAGCGAGGCCCCGCCCGGCCAGTTTCTCCTCCCAGCTTGGCCCCGCCCGCCCAGCTTCCCCTCCCGAACCCGGCCCCGCCCGCCCAGCTTCCCCTCCCAGCTTGGCCCCGCCCGCCCAGTTCCTCCTCCCAGCCAGGCCCCGCCCGCCCAGCTTCCCCTCCCGAGCGAGGCCCCGCCCGCCCAGTTTCTCCTCCCAGCCAGGCCCCGCCCGCCCAGCTTCCCCTCCCGACCGAGGCCCCGCCCGCCCAGTTTCTCCTCCCGAGCGAGGCCCCGCCCGCCCAGCTTCCCCTCCCGAATCCGGCCCTGCCCGCCCATGTTCCCCTCCCAGTCAGGCCCCGCCCGCCCAGTTTCTCCTCCCAGCTTGGCCCCGCCCGCCCAGCTTCCCCTCCCGATCCCGGCCCCGCCCGCCCATGTTCCCCTCCCAGCCAGGCCCCGCCCGCCCAGTTTCTCCTCCCAGCTTGGCCCCGCCCGCCCAGCTTCCCCTCCCGATCACGGCCCCGCCCGCCCATGTTCCCCTCCCAACTTGGCCCCGCCCGCCCAGTTTCTCCTCCCGAACCCGGCCCCGCCCGCCAAGCTTCTCCTAGCGAGCCCGGCCCCGCCCGCCCAGCTTCCCCTCCAAGCCAGGCCCCGCCCGCCCCGCTTCCCCTCCCGAGTCCTGGCCCCGCCCGCCCAGTTTCTCCTCCCAGCTTGGCCCCGCCCGCCCAGCTTCCCCTCCCGAACCCGGCCCCGCCCGCCCAGCTTCTGCTAGCGAGCTCGGCCCCGCCCGCCCAGCTTCCCCTCCCAGCTTGGCCCCGCCCGCCCAGTTTCTCCTCACAGCCCGGCCCCGCCTGCCCAGTTTCTCCTCCCGAGTCCGGCCCCGCCCGCCCCGCTTCCCCTCCCAGCCAGGCCCCGCCCGCCCAGCTTCCCCTCCCGAACCCGGCCCCGCCCGCCCAGCTTCTCCTCCCAGCTAAGCCCCGCCCGCCCAGTTTCTCCTCCCAGCACGGCCCCGCCCGCCCAGTTTCTCCTCCCAGCACGGTCCCGCCCACCCAGCTTCCCCTCCCAGCCTGGCCCCGCCCGCCCAGTTTCTCCTCCCGAGTGCGGCCCCGCCCGCCCCGCTTCTCCTCCCGAGCGAGGCCCCGCCCGCCCAGCTTCCCCTCCCAGCTTGGCCCCGCCCGCCCAGCTTCCCCTCCCGAACCCGGCCCCGCCCGCCCAGCTTCTGCTAGCGAGCTCGGCCCCGCCCGCCCAACTTCCCCTCCCAGCTTGGCCCCGCCCGCCCAGTTTCTCCTCCCAGCCAGGCCCCGCCCGCCCAGTTTCTCCTCCCGAGTCCGGCCCCGCCCGCCCCGCTTCCCCTCCCAGCCAGGCCCCGCCCGCCCAGCTTCCCCTCCCGAACCCGGCCCCGCCCGCCCAGCTTCTCCTCCCAGCTTACCCCGCCCGCCCAGTTTCTCCTCCCAGCACGGCCCCGCCCGCCCAGTTTCCCCTCCCAGCCAGGCCCCGCCCGCCCAGTTTCTCCTCCCAGCTTGGCCCCGCCCGCCCAGTTTCTCCTCCCAGCCAGGCCCCGCCCGCCCAGCTTCCCCTCCCGAACCCGGCCCCGCCCGCCCAGCTTCTGCTAGCGAGCTCGGCCCCGCCCGCCCAGCTTCCCCTCCCAGCTTGGCCCCACCCGCCCAGTTTCTCCTCCCAGCACGGCCCCGCCCACCCAGCTTCCCCTCCCAGCCTGGCCCCGCCCGCCCAGTTTCTCCTCCCGAGTGCGGCCCCGCCCGCCCCGCTTCTCCTCCCGAGTCCGGCCCCGCCCGCCCAGCTTCCCCTCCCAGCTTGGCCCCGCCCGCCCAGCTTCCCCTCCAAGCCAGGCCCCGCCCGCCCAGTTTCTCCTCCCGAGCCCGGCCCCGCCCGCTCCGCTTCCCCTCCCAGCCAGGCCCCGCCCGCCCAGCTTCCCCTCCCGAACCCGGCCCCGCCCGCCCAGCTTCTCCTCCCAGCTTAGCCCCGCCCGCCCAGTTTCTCCTCCCGAGCGAGGCCCCGCCCGCCCCGCTTCCCCTCCCAGCCTGGCCCCGCCCGCCCAGCTTCCCATCCCGAGCGAGGCCCCGCCCGCCCAGTTTCTCCTCCCAGCTTGGCCCCGCCCGCCCAGCTTCCCCTCCCGTACCCAGCCCCGCCCGCCAAGCTTCTCCTAGCGAGCTCGGCCCCGCCTGCCCCGCTTCCCCTCCCAGCCAGGCCCCGCCCGCCCAGTTTCTCCTCCCGAGTCCGGCCCCGCCCGCCCCGCTTCCCCTCCCAGCCTGGCCCCGCCCGCCCAGTTTCTCCTCCCGAGTCCGGCCCCGCCCGCCCAGTTTCTCCTCCCAGCTTGGCCCCGCCCGCCCAGCTTCCCCTCCCGATCCCGGCCCCGCCCGCCCATGTTCCCCTCCCAGTCAGGCCCCGCCCGCCCAGTTTCTCCTCCCAGCATGGCCCCGCCCGCCCAGCTTCCCCTCCCGATCCCGGCCCCGCCCGCCCATGTTCCCCTCCCAGCCAGGCCCCGCCCGCCCAGTTTCTCCTCCCAGCTTGGCCCCGCCCGCCCAGCTTCCCCTCCCGATCCCGGCCCCGCCCGCCCATGTTCCCCTCCCAACTTGGCCCCGCCCGCCCAGTTTCTCCTCCCGAACCCGGCCCCGCCCGCCAAGCTTCTCCTAGCGAGCCCGGCCCCGCCCGCCCAGCTTCCCCTCCAAGCCAGGCCCCGCCCGCCCCGCTTCCCCTCCCGAGTCCGGCCCCGCCCGCCCAGTTTCTCCTCCCGAGCTTGGCCCCGCCCGCCCAGCTTCCCATCCCGAGCGAGGCCCCGCCCGGCCAGTTTCTCCTCCCAGCTTGGCCCCGCCCGCCCAGCTTCCCCTCCCGAACCCGGCCCCGCCCGCCCAGCTTCTGCTAGCGAGCTCGGCCCCGCCCGCCCAGCTTCCCCTCCCAGCTTGGCCCCGCCCGCCCAGTTTCTCCTCCCAGCCAGGCCCCGCCCGCCCAGCTTCCCCTCCCGAGCGAGGCCCCGCCCGCCCAGTTTCTCCTCCCAGCCAGGCCCCGCCCGCCCAGCTTCCCCTCCCGAGCGAGGCCCCGCCCGCCCAGTTTCTCCGCCCGAGCGAGGCCCCGCCCGCCCAGCTTCCCCTCCCGAATCCGGCCCTGCCCGCCCATGTTCCCCTCCCAGTCAGGCCCCGCCCGCCCAGTTTCTCCTCCCAGCTTGGCCCCGCCCGCCCAGCTTCCCCTCCCGATCCCGGCCCCGCCCGCCCATGTTCCCCTCCCAACTTGGCCCCGCCCGCCCAGTTTCTCCTCCCGAACCCGGCCCCGCCCGCCAAGCTTCTCCTAGCGAGCCCGGCCCCGCCAGCCCAGCTTCCCCTCCAAGCCAGGCCCCGCCCGCCCCGCTTCCCCTCCCGAGTCCTGCCCCGGCCGCCCAGTTTCTCCTCCCGAGCTTGGCCCCGCCCGCCCAGCTTCCCATCCCGAGCGAGGCCCCGCCCGCCCAGTTTCTCCTCCCAGCTTGGCCCCGCCCGCCCAGCTTCCCCTCCCGAACCCGGCCCCGCCCGCCCAGCTTCTGCTAGCGAGCTCGGCCCCGCCCGCCCAGCTTCCCCTCCCAGCTTGGCCCCGCCCGCCCATGTTCCCCTCCCAACTTGGCCCCGCCCGCCCAGTTTCTCCTCCCGAGTCCGGCCCCGCCCGCCCCGCTTCTCCTCCCGAACCCGGCCCCGCCCGCCCAGCTTCTGCTAGCGAGCTCGGCCCCGCCCGCCCAGCTTCCCCTCCCGATCCCGGCCCCGCCCGCCCATGTTCCCCTCCCAACTTGGCCCCGCCCGCCCAGTTTCTCCTCCCGAGTCCGGCCCCGCCCGCCCCGCTTCTCCTCCCAGCTTGGCCCCGCCCGCCCAGCTTCCCCTCCCGTACCCAGCCCCGCCCGCCAAGCTTCTCCTAGCGAGCTCGGCCCCGCCTGCCCCGCTTCCCCTCCCAGCCAGGCCCCGCCCGCCCAGTTTCTCCTCCCGAGTCCGGCCCCGCCCGCCCCGCTTCCCCTCCCAGCCTGGCCCCGCCCGCCCAGTTTCTCCTCCCGAGTCCGGCCCCGCCCGCCCAGTTTCTCCTCCCAGCTTGGCCCCGCCCGCCCAGCTTCCCCTCCCGATCCCGGCCCCGCCCGCCCATGTTCCCCTCCCAGTCAGGCCCCGCCCGCCCAGTTTCTCCTCCCAGCATGGCCCCGCCCGCCCAGCTTCCCCTCCCGATCCCGGCCCCGCCCGCCCATGTTCCCCTCCCAGCCAGGCCCCGCCCGCCCAGTTTCTCCTCCCAGCTTGGCCCCGCCCGCCCAGCTTCCCCTCCCGATCCCGGCCCCGCCCGCCCATGTTCCCCTCCCAACTTGGCCCCGCCCGCCCAGTTTCTCCTCCCGAACCCGGCCCCGCCCGCCAAGCTTCTCCTAGCGAGCCCGGCCCCGCCCGCCCAGCTTCCCCTCCAAGCCAGGCCCCGCCCGCCCCGCTTCCCCTCCCGAGTCCGGCCCCGCCCGCCCAGTTTCTCCTCCCGAGCTTGGCCCCGCCCGCCCAGCTTCCCATCCCGAGCGAGGCCCCGCCCGGCCAGTTTCTCCTCCCAGCTTGGCCCCGCCCGCCCAGCTTCCCCTCCCGAACCCGGCCCCGCCCGCCCAGCTTCTGCTAGCGAGCTCGGCCCCGCCCGCCCAGCTTCCCCTCCCAGCTTGGCCCCGCCCGCCCAGTTTCTCCTCCCAGCCAGGCCCCGCCCGCCCAGCTTCCCCTCCCGAGCGAGGCCCCGCCCGCCCAGTTTCTCCTCCCAGCCAGGCCCCGCCCGCCCAGCTTCCCCTCCCGAGCGAGGCCCCGCCCGCCCAGTTTCTCCGCCCGAGCGAGGCCCCGCCCGCCCAGCTTCCCCTCCCGAATCCGGCCCTGCCCGCCCATGTTCCCATCCCAGTCAGGCCCCGCCCGCCCAGTTTCTCCTCCCAGCTTGGCCCCGCCCGCCCAGCTTCCCCTCCCGATCCCGGCCCCGCCCGCCCATGTTCCCCTCCCAGCCAGGCCCCGCCCGCCCAGTTTCTCCTCCCAGCTTGGCCCCGCCCGCCCAGCTTCCCCTCCCGATCCCGGCCCCGCCCGCCCATGTTCCCCTCCCAACTTGGCCCCGCCCGCCCAGTTTCTCCTCCCGAACCCGGCCCCGCCCGCCAAGCTTCTCCTAGCGAGCCCGGCCCCGCCAGCCCAGCTTCCCCTCCAAGCCAGGCCCCGGCCGCCCCGTTTCTCATCCCAGCCTGGCCCCGGCCGCCCAGTTTCTCCTCCCGAGCTTGGCCCCGCCCGCCCAGCTTCCCATCCCGAGCGAGGCCCCGCCCGCCCAGTTTCTCCTCCCAGCTTGGCCCCGCCCGCCCAGCTTCCCCTCCCGAACCCGGCCCCGCCCGCCCAGCTTCTGCTAGCGAGCTCGGCCCCGCCCGCCCAGCTTCCCCTCCCAGCTTGGCCCCGCCCGCCCATGTTCCCCTCCCAACTTGGCCCCGCCCGCCCAGTTTCTCCTCCCGAGTCCGGCCCCGCCCGCCCCGCTTCTCCTCCCGAACCCGGCCCCGCCCGCCCAGCTTCTGCTAGCGAGCTCGGCCCCGCCCGCCCAGCTTCCCCTCCCGATCCCGGCCCCGCCCGCCCATGTTCCCCTCCCAACTTGGCCCCGCCCGCCCAGTTTCTCCTCCCGAGTCCGGCCCCGCCCGCCCCGCTTCTCCTCCCGAGTCCGGCCCCGCCCGCCCAGCTTCCCCTCCCAGCTTGGCCCCGCCCGCCCAGCTTCTCCTCCCGAGTCCGGCCCCGCCCGCCCAGTTTCTCCTCCCAGCTTGGCCCCGCCCGCCCAGCTTCTCCTCCCGAGTCCGGCCCCGCCCGCCCCGCTTCCCCTCCCAGCCAGGCCCCGCCCGCCCAGCTTCCCCTCCCGAACCCGGCCCCGCCCGCCCAGCTTCTACTCCCAGCTAAGCCCCGCTCGCCCAGTTTCTCCTCCCAGCCTGGCCCCGCCCGCCCAGTTTCTCCTCCCGAGTGCGGCCCTGCCCGCCCCGCTTCTCCTCCCAGCTTGGCCCCGCCCGCCCCGCTTCCCATCCCGAGCGAGGCCCCGCCCGCCCAGTTTCTCCTCCCAGCTTGGCCCCGCCCGCCCAGCTTCCCCTCCCAGCCTGGCCCCGCCCGCCCAGTTTCTCCTCCCGAGTGCGGCCCCGCCCGCCCCGCTTCTCCTCCCGAGCGAGGCCCCGCCCGCCCAGCTTCCCCTCCCAGCTTGGCCCCGCCCGCCCAGCTTCCCCTCCCGAACCCGGCCCCGCCCGCCCAGCTTCTCCTCACAGCTTAGCCCCGCCCGCCCAGTTTCTCCTCCCAGCACGGCCCCGCCCGCCCAGTTTCTCCTCCCAGCCAGGCCCCGCCCGCCCAGCTTCCCCTCCCGAACCCGGCCCCGCCCGCCCAGCTTCTGCTAGCGAGCTCGGCCCCGCCCGCCCAGCTTCCCCTCCCAGCTTGGCCCCGCCCGCCCAGTTTCTCCTCCCGAGCTCGGCCCCGCCCGCCCAGCTTCCCCTCCCAGCTTGGCCCCGCCCGCCCAGCTTCCCCTCCCGAACCCGGCCCCGCCCGCCCAGCTTCTCCTCCCAGCTAAGCCCCGCCCGCCCAGTTTCTCCTCCCAGCACGGCCCCGCCCGCCCAGTTTCTCCTCCCAGCACGGCCCCGCCCACCCAGCTTCCCCTCCCAGCCTGGCCCCGCCCGCCCAGTTTCTCCTCCCGAGTGCGGCCCCGCCCGCCCCGCTTCTCCTCCCGAGCGAGGCCCCGCCCGCCCAGCTTCCCCTCCCAGCTTGGCCCCGCCCGCCCAGCTTCTGCTAGCGAGCTCGGCCCCGCCCGCCCAACTTCCCCTCCCAGCTTGGCCCCGCCCGCCCAGCTTCCCCTCCAAGCCAGGCCCCGCCCGCCCAGTTTCTCCTCCCGAGTCCGGCCCCGCCCGCCCCGCTTCCCCTCCCAGCCAGGCCCCGCCCGCCCAGTTTCTCCTCCCGAGTCCGGCCCCGCCCGCCCAGTTTCTCCTCCCGAGCCCGGCCCCGCCCGCCCAGTTTCTCCTCCCGCACCCGGCCCCGCCCGCCCAGTTTCCCCTCCCAGCCAGGCCCCGCCCGCCCAGTTTCTCCTCCCAGCTTGGCCCCGCCCGCCCAGTTTCTCCTCCCAGCCAGGCCCCGCCCGCCCAGCTTCCCCTCCCGAACCCGGCCCCGCCCGCCCAGCTTCTGCTAGCGAGCTCGGCCCCGCCCGCCCAGCTTCCCCTCCCAGCTTGGCCCCACCCGCCCAGTTTCTCCTCCCAGCACGGCCCCGCCCACCCAGCTTCCCCTCCCAGCCTGGCCCCGCCCGCCCAGTTTCTCCTCCCGAGTGCGGCCCCGCCCGCCCCGCTTCTCCTCCCGAGTCCGGCCCCGCCCGCCCAGCTTCCCCTCCCAGCTTGGCCCCGCCCGCCCAGCTTCCCCTCCAAGCCAGGCCCCGCCCGCCCAGTTTCTCCTCCCGAGCCCGGCCCCGCCCGCTCCGCTTCCCCTCCCAGCCAGGCCCCGCCCGCCCAGTTTCTCCTCCCGAGTCCGGCCCCGCCCGCCCAGTTTCTCCTCCCGAGCCCGGCCCCGCCCGCCCAGCTTCTCCTCCCAGCTTAGCCCCGCCCGCCCAGTTTCTCCTCCCAGCACGGCCCCGCCCGCCCAGTTTCTCCTCCCAGCACGGCCCCGCCCACCCTGCTTCCCCTCCCAGCCTGGCCCCGCCCGCCCAGTTTCTCCTCCCGAGTGCGGCCCCGCCCGCTCCGCTTCCCCTCCCAGCCGGGCCCCGCCCGCCCAGTTTCTCCTCCCGAGTCCGGCCCCGCCCGCCCAGTTTCTCCTCCCGAGCCCGGCCCCGCCCGCCCAGTTTCTCCTCCCGAGCGAGGCCCCGCCCGCCCAGCTTCCCCTCCGGAATCCGGCCCCGCCCGCCCATGTTCCCCTCCCAGCCAGGCCCCGCCCGCCCAGTTTCTCCTCCCAGCTTGGCCCCGCCCGCCCAGTTTCTCCTCCCAGCCAGGCCCCGCCCGCCCAGCTTCCCCTCCCAGCTTGGCCCCGCCCGCCCAGTTTCTCCTCCCAGCCAGGCCCCGCCCGCCCAGTTTCTCCTCCCAGCTTGGCCCCGCCCGCCCAGTTTCTCCTCCCAGCTTGGCCCCGCCCGCCCAGTTTCTCCTCCCGAGCCCGGCCCCGCCCGCCCCGCTTCCCCTCCCAGCTTGGCCCCGCCCGCCCAGTTTCTCCTCCCGAGCGCGGCCCCGCCCGCCCAGTTTCTCCTCCCGAGCGAGGCCCCGCCCGCCCAGCTTCCCCTCCCGAATCCGGCCCCGCCCGCCCATGTTCCCCTCCCAGCCAGGCCCCGCCCGCCCAGTTTCTCCTCCCAGCTTGGCCCCGCCCGCCCAGCTTCCCCTCCCGATCCCGGCCCCGCCCGCCCATGTTCCCCTCCCAGCTTGGCCCCGCCCGCCCAGTTTCTCCTCCCGAACCCGGCCCCGCCCGCCCAGCTTCTCCTCACAGCTTAGCCCCGCCCGCCCAGTTTCTCCTCCCAGCACGGCCCCGCCCGCCCAGTTTCTCCTCCCAGCCAGGCCCCGCCCGCCCAGCTTCCCCTCCCGAACCCGGCCTCGCCCGCCCAGCTTCTGCTAGCGAGCTCGGCCCCGCCCGCCCAGCTTCCCCTCCCAGCTTGGCCCCGCCCGCCCAGTTTCTCCTCCCGAGTCCGGCCCCGCCCGCCCCGCTTCCCCTCCCAGCCAGGCCCCGCCCGCCCAGCTTCCCCTCCCGAACCCGGCCCCGCCCGCCCAGCTTCTCCTCCCAGCTTACCCCGCCCGCCCAGTTTCTCCTCCCAGCACGGCCCCGCCCGCCCAGTTTCCCCTCCCAGCCAGGCCCCGCCCGCCCAGTTTCTCCTCCCAGCTTGGCCCCGCCCGCCCAGTTTCTCCTCCCAGCCAGGCCCCGCCCGCCCAGCTTCCCCTCCCGAACCCGGCCCCGCCCGCCCAGCTTCTGCTAGCGAGCTCGGCCCCGCCCGCCCAGCTTCCCCTCCCAGCTTGGCCCCACCCGCCCAGTTTCTCCTCCCAGCACGGCCCCGCCCACCCAGCTTCCCCTCCCAGCCTGGCCCCGCCCGCCCAGTTTCTCCTCCCGAGTGCGGCCCCGCCCGCCCCGCTTCTCCTCCCGAGTCCGGCCCCGCCCGCCCAGCTTCCCCTCCCAGCTTGGCCCCGCCCGCCCAGCTTCCCCTCCAAGCCAGGCCCCGCCCGCCCAGTTTCTCCTCCCGAGCCCGGCCCCGCCCGCTCCGCTTCCCCTCCCAGCCAGGCCCCGCCCGCCCAGTTTCTCCTCCCGAGTCCGGCCCCGCCCGCCCAGTTTCTCCTCCCGAGCCCGGCCCCGCCCGCCCAGCTTCTCCTCCCAGCTTAGCCCCGCCCGCCCAGTTTCTCCTCCCAGCACGGCCCCGCCCGCCCAGTTTCTCCTCCCAGCACGGCCCCGCCCACCCTGCTTCCCCTCCCAGCCTGGCCCCGCCCGCCCAGTTTCTCCTCCCGAGTGCGGCCCCGCCCGCTCCGCTTCCCCTCCCAGCCGGGCCCCGCCCGCCCAGTTTCTCCTCCCGAGTCCGGCCCCGCCCGCCCAGTTTCTCCTCCCGAGCCCGGCCCCGCCCGCCCAGTTTCTCCTCCCGAGCGAGGCCCCGCCCGCCCAGCTTCCCCTCCGGAATCCGGCCCCGCCCGCCCATGTTCCCCTCCCAGCCAGGCCCCGCCCGCCCAGTTTCTCCTCCCAGCTTGGCCCCGCCCGCCCAGTTTCTCCTCCCAGCCAGGCCCCGCCCGCCCAGCTTCCCCTCCCAGCTTGGCCCCGCCCGCCCAGTTTCTCCTCCCAGCCAGGCCCCGCCCGCCCAGTTTCTCCTCCCAGCTTGGCCCCGCCCGCCCAGTTTCTCCTCCCAGCTTGGCCCCGCCCGCCCAGTTTCTCCTCCCGAGCCCGGCCCCGCCCGCCCCGCTTCCCCTCCCAGCTTGGCCCCGCCCGCCCAGTTTCTCCTCCCAGCGCGGCCCCGCCCGCCCAGTTTCTCCTCCCGAGCGAGGCCCCGCCCGCCCAGCTTCCCCTCCCGAATCCGGCCCCGCCCGCCCATGTTCCCCTCCCAGCCAGGCCCCGCCCGCCCAGTTTCTCCTCCCAGCTTGGCCCCGCCCGCCCAGCTTCCCCTCCCGATCCCGGCCCCGCCCGCCCATGTTCCCCTCCCAGCTTGGCCCCGCCCGCCCAGTTTCTCCTCCCGAGCCCGGCCCCGCCCGCCCAGCTTCTCCTCACAGCTTAGCCCCGCCCGCCCAGTTTCTCCTCCCAGCACGGCCCCGCCCGCCCAGTTTCTCCTCCCAGCCAGGCCCCGCCCGCCCAGCTTCCCCTCCCGAACCCGGCCTCGCCCGCCCAGCTTCTGCTCCCGAGCTCGGCCCCGCCCGCCCAGCTTCCCCTCCCAGCTTGGCCCCGCCCGCCCAGTTTCTCCTCCCGAGCTCGGCCCCGCCCGCCCCGCTTCCCCTCCCAGCTTGGCCCCGCCCGCCCCGCTTCCCATCCCGAGCGAGGCCCCGCCCGCCCAGTTTCTCCTCCCAGCTTGGCCCCGCCCGCCCAGCTTCCCCTCCCGTACCCAGCCCCGCCCGCCAAGCTTCTCCTAGCGAGCTCGGCCCCGCCCGCCCCGCTTCCCCTCCCAGCCAGGCCCCGCCCGCCCAGTTTCTCCTCCCGAGTCCGGCCCCGCCCGCCCCGCTTCCCCTCCCAGCCTGGCCCCGCCCGCCCAGTTTCTCCTCCCGAGTCCGGCCCCGCCCGCCCAGTTTCTCCTCCCGAGCGAGGCCCCGCCCGCCCAGCTTCCCCTCCCGAATCCGGCCCTGCCCGCCCATGTTCCCCTCCCAGTCAGGCCCCGCCCGCCCAGTTTCTCCTCCCAGCTTGGCCCCGCCCGCCCAGCTTCCCCTCCCGATCCCGGCCCCGCCCGCCCATGTTCCCCTCCCAGCCAGGCCCCGCCCGCCCAGTTTCTCCTCCCAGCTTGGCCCCGCCCGCCCAGCTTCCCCTCCCGATCCCGGCCCCGCCCGCCCATGTTCCCCTCCCAACTTGGCCCCGCCCGCCCAGTTTCTCCTCCCGAACCCGGCCCCGCCCGCCAAGCTTCTCCTAGCGAGCCCGGCCCCGCCCGCCCAGCTTCCCCTCCAAGCCAGGCCCCGCCCGCCCCGCTTCCCCTCCCGAGTCCGGCCCCGCCCGCCCAGTTTCTCCTCCCGAGCTTGGCCCCGCCCGCCCAGCTTCCCATCCCGAGCGAGGCCCCGCCCGGCCAGTTTCTCCTCCCAGCTTGGCCCCGCCCGCCCAGCTTCCCCTCCCGAACCCGGCCCCGCCCGCCCAGCTTCTGCTAGCGAGCTCGGCCCCGCCCGCCCAGCTTCCCCTCCCAGCTTGGCCCCGCCCGCCCAGTTTCTCCTCCCAGCCAGGCCCCGCCCGCCCAGCTTCCCCTCCCGAGCGAGGCCCCGCCCGCCCAGTTTCTCCTCCCAGCCAGGCCCCGCCCGCCCAGCTTCCCCTCCCGAGCGAGGCCCCGCCCGCCCAGTTTCTCCGCCCGAGCGAGGCCCCGCCCGCCCAGCTTCCCCTCCCGAATCCGGCCCTGCCCGCCCATGTTCCCCTC
Source organism: Pelodiscus sinensis (assembly GCF_052426305.1). Taxonomy (NCBI): domain Eukaryota; kingdom Metazoa; phylum Chordata; order Testudines; family Trionychidae; genus Pelodiscus; species Pelodiscus sinensis. The sequence continues at coordinate 872,993 of NC_143066.1, read as the reverse complement.
CCAGTCAGGCCCCGCCCGCCCAGTTTCTCCTCCCAGCTTGGCCCCGCCCGCCCAGCTTCCCCTCCCGATCCCGGCCCCGCCCGCCCATGTTCCCCTCCCAGCCAGGCCCCGCCCGCCCAGTTTCTCCTCCCAGCTTGGCCCCGCCCGCCCAGCTTCCCCTCCCGATCCCGGCCCCGCCCGCCCATGTTCCCCTCCCAACTTGGCCCCGCCCGCCCAGTTTCTCCTCCCGAACCCGGCCCCGCCCGCCAAGCTTCTCCTAGCGAGCCCGGCCCCGCCAGCCCAGCTTCCCCTCCAAGCCAGGCCCCGCCCGCCCCGCTTCCCCTCCCGAGTCCTGCCCCGGCCGCCCAGTTTCTCCTCCCGAGCTTGGCCCCGCCCGCCCAGCTTCCCATCCCGAGCGAGGCCCCGCCCGCCCAGTTTCTCCTCCCAGCTTGGCCCCGCCCGCCCAGCTTCCCCTCCCGAACCCGGCCCCGCCCGCCCAGCTTCTGCTAGCGAGCTCGGCCCCGCCCGCCCAGCTTCCCCTCCCAGCTTGGCCCCGCCCGCCCAGTTTCTCCTCACGAGCCCGGCCCCGCCCGCCCAGTTTCTCCTCCCGAGTCCGGCCCCGCCCGCCCCGCTTCCCCTCCCAGCCAGGCCCCGCCCGCCCAGCTTCCCCTCCCGAACCCGGCCCCGCCCGCCCAGCTTCTCCTCCCAGCTAAGCCCCGCCCGCCCAGTTTCTCCTCCCAGCACGGCCCCGCCCGCCCAGTTTCTCCTCCCAGCACGGCCCCGCCCACCCAGCTTCCCCTCCCAGCCTGGCCCCGCCCGCCCAGTTTCTCCTCCCGAGTGCGGCCCCGCCCGCCCCGCTTCTCCTCCCGAGCGAGGCCCCGCCCGCCCAGCTTCCCCTCCCAGCTTGGCCCCGCCCGCCCAGCTTCCCCTCCCGAACCCGGCCCCGCCCGCCCAGCTTCTGCTAGCGAGCTCGGCCCCGCCCGCCCAGCTTCCCCTCCCAGCTTGGCCCCGCCCGCCCAGTTTCTCCTCCCAGCCAGGCCCCGCCCGCCCAGTTTCTCCTCCCGAGTCCGGCCCCGCCCGCCCCGCTTCCCCTCCCAGCCAGGCCCCGCCCGCCCAGCTTCCCCTCCCGAACCCGGCCCCGCCCGCCCAGCTTCTCCTCCCAGCACGGCCCCGCCCGCCCAGTTTCTCCTCCCAGCACGGCCCCGCCCGCCCAGTTTCTCCTCCCAGCACGGCCCCGCCCACCCAGCTTCCCCTCCCAGCCTGGCCCCGCCCGCCCAGCTTCTCCTCCCGAGTGCGGCCCCGCCCGCTCCGCTTCCCCTCCAGCCAGGCCCCGCACGCCCAGTTTCTCCTCCCGAGTCCGGCCCCGCCCGCCCAGTTTCTCCTCCCGAGCCCGGCCCCGCCCGCCCCGCTTCGCCTCCCAGCTTGGCCCCGCCCGCCCAGTTTCTCCTCCCGAGCGAGGCCCCGCCCGCCCAGTTTCTCCTCCCGAGCTCGGCCCCGCCCGCCCAGCTTCCCCTCCCAGCTTGGCCCCGCCCGCCCAGTTTCTCCTCCCAGCACGGCCCCGCCCACCCAGCTTCCCCTCCCAGCCTGGACCCGCCCGCCCAGTTTCTCCTCCCGAGTGCGGCCCCGCCCGCCCCGCTTCTCCTCCCGAGTCCGGCCCCGCCCGCCCAGCTTCCCCTCCCAGCCAGGCCCCGCCCGCCCAGTTTCTCCTCCCGAGTGCGGCCCCGCCCGCTCCGCTTCTCCTCCCAGCCAGGCCCCGCCCGCCCAGTTTCTCCTCCCGAGTCCGGCCCCGCCCGCCCAGTTTCTCCTCCCGAGCCCGGCCCCGCCCGCCCCGCTTCCCCTCCCAGCTTGGCCCCGCCCGCCCAGCTTTTCCTCCCGAGCGAGGCCCCGCCCGCCCAGTTCTCCTCCCGAGCGAGGCCCCGCCCGCCCAGCTTCCCCTCCCGAAGCCGGCCCCGCCCGCCCAGTTCCTCCTCCCAGCCAGGCCCCGCCCGCCCAGTTTCTCCTCCCAGCTTGGCCCCGCCCGCCCAGTTTCTCCTCCCAGCCAGGCCCCCGCCCGCCCAGCTTCCCCTCCCGAACCCGGCCCCGCCCGCCCAGCTTCTGCTAGCGAGCTCGGCCCCGCCCGCCCAGCTTCCCCTCCCAGCCTGGCCCCGCCCGCCCAGTTTCTCCTCCCGAGTGCGGCCCCGCCCGCCCCGCTTCTCCTCCCGAGTGCGGCCCCGCCCGCTCCGCTTCCCCTCCCAGCCAGGCCCCGCACGCCCAGTTTCTCCTCCCGAGTCCGGCCCCGCCCGCCCAGTTTCTCCTCCCGAGCCCGGACCCGCCCGCCCCGCTTCGCCTCCCAGCTTGGCCCCGCCCGCCCAGTTTCTCCTCCCGAGCGAGGCCCCGCCCGCCCAGTTTCTCCTCCCGAGCGAGGCCCCGCCCGCCCAGCTTCCCCTCCCGAATCCGGCCCCGCCCGCCCATGTTCCCCTCCCAGCCAGGCCCCGCCCGTCCAGTTTCTCCTCCCAGCTTGGCCCCGCCCGCCCAGTTTCTCCTCCCAGCCAGGCCCCGCCCGCCCAGCTTCCCCTCCCGAACCCGGCCCCGCCCGCCCAGCTTCTGCTAGCGAGCTCGGCCCCGCCCGCCCAGCTTCCCCTCCCAGCTTGGCCCCGCCCGCCCAGTTTCTCCTCCCAGCACGGCCCCGCCCACCCAGCTTCCCCTCCCAGCCTGGCCCAGCCCGCCCAGTTTCTCCTCCCGAGTGCGGCCCCGCCCGCCCCGCTTCTCCTCCCGAGTCCGGCCCCGCCCGCCCAGCTTCCCCTCCCAGCTTGGCCCCGCCCGCCCAGCTTCCCCTCCCAGCCAGGCCCCGCCCGCCCAGTTTCTCCTCCCGAGTGCGGCCCCGCCCGCTCCGCTTCTCCTCCCAGCCAGGCCCCGCCCGCCCAGTTTCTCCTCCCGAGTCCGGCCCCGCCCGCCCAGTTTCTCCTCCCGAGCCCGGCCCCGCCCGCCCCGCTTCCCCTCCCAGCTTGGCCCCGCCCGCCCAGTTTCTCCTCCCGAGCGAGGCCCCGCCCGCCCAGTTTCTCCTCCCGAGCGAGGCCCCGCCCGCCCAGCTTCCCCTCCCGAATCCGGCCCCGCCCGCCCATGTTCCCCTCCCAGCCAGGCCCCGCCCGCCCAGTTTCTCCTCCCAGCTTGGCCCCGCCCGCCCAGTTTCTCCTCCCAGCCAGGCCCCGCCCGCCCAGCTTCCCTCCCGAACCCGGCCCCGCCCGCCCAGCTTCTGCTAGCGAGCTCGGCCCCGCCCGCCCAGCTTCCCCTCCCAGCTTGGCCCCGCCCGCCCAGTTTCTCCTCCCAGCACGACCCCGCCCACCCAGCTTCCCCTCCCAGCCTGGCCCCGCCCGCCCAGTTTCTCCTCCCGAGTGCGGCCCCGCCCGCCCCGCTTCTCCTCCCGAGTCCGGCCCCGCCCGCCCAGCTTCCCCTCCCAGCTTTGCCCCGCCCGCCCAGCTTCCCCTCCCAGCCAGGCCCGCCCGCCCAGTTTCTCCTCCCGAGCCCGTCCCCGCCCGCTCCGCTTCCCCTCCCAGCCAGGCCCCGCCCGCCCACTTTCTCCTCCCGAGCTCGGCCCCGCCCGCCCAGCTTCCCCTCCCAGCTTGGCCCCGCCCGCCCAGTTTCTCCTCCAGAGCTCGGCCCCGCCCGCCCCGCTTCCCCTCCCAGCTTGGCCCGCCCGCCCCGCTTCCCATCCCGAGCGAGGCCCCGCCCGCCCAGTTTCTCCTCCCAGCTTGGCCCCGCCCGCCCAGCTTCCCCTCCCGAACCCGGCCCCGCCCGCCAAGCTTCTCCTAGCGAGCTCGGCCCCGCCCGCCCCGCTTCCCCTCCCAGCCAGGCCCCGCCCGCCCAGTTTCTCCTCCCGAGTTCGGCCCCGCCCGCCCCGCTTCCCCTCCCAGCCAGGCCCCGCCCGCCCAGCTTCCCCTCCCGAACCCGGCCCCGCCCGCCCAGCTTCTCCTCCCAGCTTAGCCCCGCCCGCCCAGTTTCTCCTCCCGAGCGAGGCCCCGCCCGCCCCGCTTCCCCTCCCAGCCTGGCCCCGCCCGCCCAGCTTCCCATCCCGAGCGAGGCCCCGCCCGCCCAGTTTCTCCTCCCAGCTTGGCCCCGCCCGCCCAGCTTCCCCTCCCGTACCCAGCCCCGCCCGCCAAGCTTCTCCTAGCGAGCTCGGCCCCGCCCGCCCCGCTTCCCCTCCCAGCCAGGCCCCGCCCGCCCAGTTTCTCCTCCCGAGTCCGGCCCCGCCCGCCCCGCTTCCCCTCCCAGCCTGGCCCCGCCCGCCCAGTTTCTCCTCCCGAGTCCGGCCCCGCCCGCCCCGCTTTTCCTCCCGAGTCCGGCCCCGCCCGCCCAGTTTCTCCTCCCGAGTCCGGCCCCGGCCGCCCAGTTTCTCATCCCAGCTTGGCCCCGCCCGCCCAGCTTCCCCTCCCGAGCGAGGCCCCGCCCGCCCAGTTTCTCCTCCCGAGCGAGGCCCCGCCCGCCCCGCTTCCCCTCCCAGCCAGGCCCCGCCCGCCCAGCTTCCCCTCCCGAACCCGACCCCGCCCGCCCAGCTTCTCCTCCCAGCTTAGCCCCGCCCGCCCAGCTTCTCCTCCCAGCACGGCCCCGCCCGCCCAGTTTCTCCTCCCAGCCTGGCCCCGCCCGCCCAGTTTCTCCTCCCGAGTCCGGCCCCGCCCCCCCCGCTTCTCCTCCCGAGTCCGGCCCCGCCCGCCCAGCTTCCCCTCCCGAATCCGGCCCTGCCCGCCCATGTTCCCCTCCCAGTCAGGCCCCGCCCGCCCAGTTTCTCCTCCCAGCTTGGCCCCGCCCGCCCAGCTTCCCCTCCCGATCCCGGCCCCGCCCGCCCATGTTCCCCTCCCAGCCAGGCCCCGCCCGCCCAGTTTCTCCTCCCAGCTTGGCCCCGCCCGCCCAGCTTCCCCTCCCGATCCCGGCCCCGCCCGCCCATGTTCCCCTCCCAACTTGGCCCCGCCCGCCCAGTTTCTCCTCCCGAACCCGGCCCCGCCCGCCAAGCTTCTCCTAGCGAGCCCGGCCCCGCCAGCCCAGCTTCCCCTCCAAGCCAGGCCCCGCCCGCCCCGCTTCCCCTCCCGAGTCCTGCCCCGGCCGCCCAGTTTCTCCTCCCGAGCTTGGCCCCGCCCGCCCAGCTTCCCATCCCGAGCGAGGCCCCGCCCGCCCAGTTTCTCCTCCCAGCTTGGCCCCGCCCGCCCAGCTTCCCCTCCCGAACCCGGCCCCGCCCGCCCAGCTTCTGCTAGCGAGCTCGGCCCCGCCCGCCCAGCTTCCCCTCCCAGCTTGGCCCCGCCCGCCCAGTTTCTCCTCACAGCCAGGCCCCGCCCGCCCAGTTTCTCCTCCCGAGTCCGGCCCCGCCCGCCCCGCTTCCCCTCCCAGCCAGGCCCCGCCCGCCCAGCTTCCCCTCCCGAACCCGGCCCCGCCCGCCCAGCTTCTCCTCCCAGCTAAGCCCCGCCCGCCCAGTTTCTCCTCCCAGCACGGCCCCGCCCGCCCAGTTTCTCCTCCCAGCACGGCCCCGCCCACCCAGCTTCCCCTCCCAGCCTGGCCCCGCCCGCCCAGTTTCTCCTCCCGAGTGCGGCCCCGCCCGCCCCGCTTCTCCTCCCGAGCGAGGCCCCGCCCGCCCAGCTTCCCCTCCCAGCTTGGCCCCGCCCGCCCAGCTTCCCCTCCCGAACCCGGCCCCGCCCGCCCAGCTTCTGCTAGCGAGCTCGGCCCCGCCCGCCCAGCTTCCCCTCCCAGCTTGGCCCCGCCCGCCCAGTTTCTCCTCCCAGCCAGGCCCCGCCCGCCCAGTTTCTCCTCCCGAGTCCGGCCCCGCCCGCCCCGCTTCCCCTCCCAGCCAGGCCCCGCCCGCCCAGCTTCCCCTCCCGAACCCGGCCCCGCCCGCCCAGCTTCTCCTCCCAGCACGGCCCCGCCCGCCCAGTTTCTCCTCCCAGCACGGCCCCGCCCGCCCAGTTTCTCCTCCCAGCACGGCCCCGCCCACCCAGCTTCCCCTCCCAGCCTGGCCCCGCCCGCCCAGTTTCTCCTCCCGAGTGCGGCCCCGCCCGCTCCGCTTCCCCTCCCAGCCAGGCCCCGCACGCCCAGTTTCTCCTCCCGAGTCCGGCCCCGCCCGCCCAGTTTCTCCTCCCGAGCCCGGCCCCGCCCGCCCCGCTTCGCCTCCCAGCTTGGCCCCGCCCGCCCAGTTTCTCCTCCCGACCGAGGCCCCGCCCGCCCAGTTTCTCCTCCCGAGCTCGGCCCCGCCCGCCCAGCTTCCCCTCCCAGCTTGGCCCCGCCCGCCCAGTTTCTCCTCCCAGCACGGCCCCGCCCACCCAGCTTCCCCTCCCAGCCTGGACCCGCCCGCCCAGTTTCTCCTCCCGAGTGCGGCCCCGCCCGCCCCGCTTCTCCTCCCGAGTCCGGCCCCGCCCGCCCAGCTTCCCCTCCCAGCTTGGCCCCGCCCGCCCAGCTTCCCCTCCCAGCCAGGCCCCGCCCGCCCAGTTTCTCCTCCCGAGTGCGGCCCCGCCCGCTCCGCTTCTCCTCCCAGCCAGGCCCCGCCCGCCCAGTTTCTCCTCCCGAGTCCGGCCCCGCCCGCCCAGTTTCTCCTCCCGAGCCCGGCCCCGCCCGCCCCGCTTCCCCTCCCAGCTTGGCCCCGCCCGCCCAGTTTCTCCCCCCGAGCGAGGCCCCGCCCGCCCAGTTTCTCCTCCCGAGCGAGGCCCCGCCCGCCCAGCTTCCCCTCCCGAATCCGGCCCCGCCCGCCCATGTTCCCCTCCCAGCCAGGCCCCGCCCGCCCAGTTTCTCCTCCCAGCTTGGCCCCGCCCGCCCAGTTTCTCCTCCCAGCCAGGCCCCGCCCGCCCAGCTTCCCCTCCCGAACCCGGCCCCGCCCGCCCAGCTTCTGCTAGCGAGCTCGGCCCCGCCCGCCCAGCTTCCCCTCCCAGCCTGGCCCCGCCCGCCCAGTTTCTCCTCCCGAGTGCGGCCCCGCCCGCCCCGCTTCTCCTCCCGAGTCCGGCCCCGCCCGCCCAGCTTCCCCTCCCAGCTTGGCCCCGCCCGCCCAGCTTCCCCTCCCAGCCAGGCCCCGCCCGCCCAGTTTCTCCTCCCAGCCCGTCCCCGCCCGCTCCGCTTCCCCTCCCAGCCAGGCCCCGCCCGCCCAGTTTCTCCTCCCGAGCTCGGCCCCGCCCGCCCAGCTTCCCCTCCCAGCTTGGCCCCGCCCGCCCAGTTTCTCCTCCAGAGCTCGGCCCCGCCCGCCCCGCTTCCCCTCCCTGCTTGGCCCCGCCCGCCCCGCTTCCCATCCCGAGCGAGGCCCCGCCCGCCCAGTTTCTCCTCCCAGCTTGGCCCCGGCCGCCCAGCTTCCCCTCCCGAACCCGGCCCCGCCCGCCAAGCTTCTCCTAGCGAGCTCGGCCCCGCCCGCCCCGCTTCCCCTCCCAGCCAGGCCCCGCCCGCCCAGTTTCTCCTCCCGAGTTCGGCCCCGCCCGCCCCGCTTCCCCTCCCAGCCAGGCCCCGCCCGCCCAGCTTCCCCTCCCGAACCCGGCCCCGCCCGCCCAGCTTCTCCTCCCAGCTTAGCCCCGCCCGCCCAGTTTCTCCTCCCGAGCGAGGCCCCGCCCGCCCCGCTTCCCCTCCCAGCCTGGCCCCGCCCGCCCAGCTTCCCATCCCGAGCGAGGCCCCGCCCGCCCAGTTTCTCCTCCCAGCTTGGCCCCGCCCGCCCAGCTTCCCCTCCCGTACCCAGCCCCGCCCGCCAAGCTTCTCCTAGCGAGCTCGGCCCCGCCCGCCCCGCTTCCCCTCCCAGCCAGGCCCCGCCAGCCCAGTTTCTCCTCCCGAGTCCGGCCCCGCCCGCCCCGCTTCCACTCCCAGCCTGGCCCCGCCCGCCCAGTTTCTCCTCCCGAGTCCGGCCCCGCCCGCCCCGCTTTTCCTCCCGAGTCCGGCCCCGCCCGCCCAGTTTCTCCTCCCGAGTCCGGCCCCGGCCGCCCAGTTTCTCATCCCAGCTTGGCCCCGCCCGCCCAGCTTCCCCTCCCGAGCGAGGCCCCGCCCGCCCAGTTTCTCCTCCCGAGCGAGGCCCCGCCCGCCCCGCTTCCCCTCCCAGCCAGGCCCCGCCCGCCCAGCTTCCCCTCCCGAACCCGACCCCGCCCGCCCAGCTTCTCCTCCCAGCTTAGCCCCGCCCGCCCAGCTTCTCCTCCCAGCACGGCCCCGCCCGCCCAGTTTCTCCTCCCAGCCTGGCCCCGCCCGCCCAGTTTCTCCTCCCGAGTCCGGCCCCGCCCCCCCCGCTTCTCCTCCCGAGTCCGGCCCCGCCCGCCCAGCTTCCCCTCCCAGCTTGGCCCCGCCCGCCCAGCTTCCCCTCCCGAGTCCGGCCCCGCCTGCCCAGGTTCTCCTCCCGAGCGAGGCCCCGCCCGCCCAGTTTCCCCTCCCGAACCCGGCCCCGCCCGCCCAGTTTCTCCTCCCGAGTCCGGCCCCGGCCGCCCAGTTTCTCATCCCAGCTTGGCCCCGCCCGCCCAGCTTCCCCTCCCGAGCGAGGCCCCGCCCGCCCAGTTTCTCCTCCCGAGCGAGGCCCCGCCCGCCCAGCTTCCCCTCCCGAATCCGGCCCCCCCCGCCCATGTTCCCCTCCCAGTCAGGCCCCGCCCGCCCAGTTTCTCCTCCCAGCTTGGCCCCGCCCGGCCAGCTTCCCCTCCCGATCCCGGCCCCGCCCGCCCATGTTCCCCTCCCAGCCAGGCCCCGCCCGCCCAGTTTCTCCTCCCAGCTTGGCCCCGCCCGCCCAGCTTCCCCTCCCGATCCCGGCCCCGCCCGCCCATGTTCCCCTCCCAACTTGGCCCCGCCCGCCCAGTTTCTCCTCCCGAACCCGGCCCCGCCCGCCAAGCTTCTCCTAGCGAGCCCGGCCCCGCCCGCCCAGCTTCCCCTCCAAGCCAGGGCCCGCCCGCCCCGCTTCCCCTCCCGAGTCCGGCCCCGCCCGCCCAGTTTCTCCTCCCGAGCTTGGCCCCGCCCGCCCAGCTTCCCATCCCGAGCGAGGCCCCGCCCGGCCAGTTTCTCCTCCCAGCTTGGCCCCGCCCGCCCAGCTTCCCCTCCCGAACCCGGCCCCGCCCGCCCAGCTTCTGCTAGCGAGCTCGGCCCCGCCCGCCCAGCTTCCCCTCCCAGCTTGGCCCCGCCCGCCCAGTTTCTCCTCCCAGCCAGGCCCCGCCCGCCCAGCTTCCCCTCCCGAGCGAGGCCCCGCCCGCCCAGTTTCTCCTCCCAGCCAGGCCCCGCCCGCCCAGCTTCCCCTCCCGAGCGAGGCCCCGCCCGCCCAGTTTCTCCGCCCGAGCGAGGCCCCGCCCGCCCAGCTTCCCCTCCCGAATCCGGCCCTGCCCGCCCATGTTCCCCTCCCAGTCAGGCCCCGCCCGCCCAGTTTCTCCTCCCAGCTTGGCCCCGCCCGCCCAGCTTCCCCTCCCGATCCCGGCCCCGCCCGCCCATGTTCCCCTCCCAGCCAGGCCCCGCCCGCCCTGTTTCTCCTCCCAGCTTGGCCCCGCCCGCCCAGCTTCCCCTCCCGATCCCGGCCCCGCCCGCCCATGTTCCCCTCCCAACTTGGCCCCGCCCACCCAGCTTCCCCTCCCAGCCTGGCCCCGCCCGCCCAGTTTCTCCCCCCGAGTGCGGCCCCGCCCGCTCCGCTTCCCCTCCCAGCCAGGCCCCGCACGCCCAGTTTCTCCTCCCGAGTCCGGCCCCGCCCGCCCAGCTTCCCCTCCCAGCTTGGCCCCGCCCGCCCAACTTCCCCTCCCAGCCAGGCCCCGCCCGCCCAGTTTCTCCTCCCGAGTGCGGCCCCGCCCGCTCCGCTTCTCCTCCCAGCCAGGCCCCGCCCGCCCAGTTTCTCCTCCCGAGTCCGGCCCCGCCCGCCCAGTTTCTCCTCCCGAGCCCGCCCGCCCCCGCCCGCCCCCCGCTTCCCCTCCCAGCTTGGCCCCGCCCGCCCAGTTTCTCCTCCCGAGCGAGGCCCCGCCCGCCCAGTTTCTCCTCCCAGCACGACCCCGCCCACCCAGCTTCCCCTCCCAGCCTGGCCCCGCCCGCCCAGTTTCTCCTCCCGAGTGCGGCCCCGCCCGCCCCGCTTCTCCTCCCGAGTTCGGCCCCGCCCGCCCAGCTTCCCCTCCCAGCTTGGCCCCGCCCGCCCAGCTTCCCCTCCCGAACCCGGCCCCGCCCGCCCAGCTTCTGCTAGCGAGCTCGGCCCCGCCCGCCCAGCTTCCCCTCCCAGCTTGGCCCCGCCCGCCCAGTTTCTCCTCACAGCCAGGCCCCGCCCGCCCAGTTTCTCCTCCCGAGTCCGGCCCCGCCCGCCCCGCTTCCCCTCCCAGCCAGGCCCCGCCCGCCCAGCTTCCCCTCCCGAACCCGGCCCCGCCCGCCCAGCTTCTCCTCCGAGCTAAGCCCCGCCCGCCCAGTTTCTCCTCCCAGCACGGCCCCGCCCGCCCAGTTTCTCCTCCCAGCACGGCCCCGCCCACCCAGCTTCCCCTCCCAGCCTGGCCCCGCCCGCCCAGTTTCTCCTCCCGAGTGCGGCCCCGCCCGCCCCGCTTCTCCTCCCGAGCGAGGCCCCGCCCTCCCAGCTTCCCCTCCCAGCTTGGCCCCGCCCGCCCAGCTTCCCCTCCCGAACCCGGCCCCGCCCGCCCAGCTTCTGCTAGCGAGCTCGGCCCCGCCCGCCCAGCTTCCCCTCCCAGCTTGGCCCCGCCCGCCCAGTTTCTCCTCCCAGCCAGGCCCCGCCCGCGCAGTTTCTCCTCCCGAGTCCGGCCCCGCCCGCCCCGCTTCCCCTCCCAGCCAGGCCCCGCCCGCCCAGCTTCCCCTCCCGAACCCGGCCCCGCCCGCCCAGCTTCTCCTCCCAGCTTACCCCGCCCGCCCAGTTTCTCCTCCCAGCACGGCCCCGCCCGCCCAGTTTCTCCTCCCAGCACGGCCCCGCCCACCCAGCTTCCCCTCCCAGCCTGGCCCCGCCCGCCCAGTTTCTCCTCCCGAGTGCGGCCCCGCCCGCCCCGCTTCGCCTCCTAGCTTGGCCCCGCCCGCCCAGTTTCTCCTCCCGAGCTAGGCCCCGCCCGCCCAGTTTCTCCTCCCGAGTCCGGCCCCGCCCGCCCCGCTTCCCCTCCCAGCCAGGCCCCGCCCGCCCAGCTTCCCCTCCCGAATCCGGCCCTGCCCGCCCATGTTCCCCTCCCAGTCAGGCCCCGCCCGCCCAGTTTCTCCTCCCAGCTTGGCCCCGCCCGGCCAGCTTCCCCTCCCGATCCCGGCCCCGCCCGCCCATGTTCCCCTCCCAGCCAGGCCCCGCCCGCCCAGTTTCTCCTCCCAGCTTGGCCCCGCCCGCCCAGCTTCCCCTCCCGATCCCGGCCCCGCCCGCCCATGTTCCCCTCCCAACTTGGCCCCGCCCGCCCAGTTTCTCCTCCCGAACCCGGCCCCGCCCGCCCAGCTTCTCCTAGCGAGCCCGGCCCCGCCCGCCCAGCTTCCCCTCCAAGCCAGGCCCCGCCCGCCCCGCTTCCCCTCCCGAGTCCGGCCCCGCCCGCCCAGTTTCTCCTCCCGAGCTTGGCCCCGCCCGCCCAGTTTCTCCTCCCAGCCAGGCCCCGCCCGGCCAGTTTCTCCTCCCAGCACGGCCCCGCCCACCCAGCTTCCCCTCCCAGCCTGGCCCCGCCCGCCCAGTTTCTCCTCCCGAGTGCGGCCCCGCCCGCCCCGCTTCGCCTCCTAGCTTGGCCCCGCCCGCCCAGTTTCTCCTCCCGAGCTAGGCCCCGCCCGCCCAGTTTCTCCTCCCGAGTCCGGCCCCGCCCGCCCAGTTTCTCCTCCCAGCCAGGCCCCGCCCGCCCAGCTTCCCCTCCCGAGCGAGGCCCCGCCCGCCCAGTTTCTCCGCCCGAGCGAGGCCCCGCCCGCCCAGCTTCCCCTCCCGAATCCGGCCCTGCCCGCCCATGTTCCCCTCCCAGTCAGGCCCCGCCCGCCCAGTTTCTCCTCCCAGCTTGGCCCCGCCCGGCCAGCTTCCCCTCCCGATCCCGGCCCCGCCCGCCCATGTTCCCCTCCCAGCCAGGCCCCGCCCGCCCAGTTTCTCCTCCCAGCTTGGCCCCGCCCGCCCAGCTTCCCCTCCCGATCCCGGCCCCGCCCGCCCATGTTCCCCTCCCAACTTGGCCCCGCCCGCCCAGTTTCTCCTCCCGAACCCGGCCCCGCCCGCCCAGCTTCTCCTAGCGAGCCCGGCCCCGCCCGCCCAGCTTCCCCTCCAAGCCAGGCCCCGCCCGCCCCGCTTCCCCTCCCGAGTCCGGCCCCGCCCGCCCAGTTTCTCCTCCCGAGCTTGGCCCCGCCCGCCCAGCTTCCCATCCCGAGCGAGGCCCCGCCCGGCCAGTTTCTCCTCCCAGCTTGGCCCCGCCCGCCCAGCTTCCCCTCCCGAACCCGGCCCCGCCCGCCCAGCTTCTGCTAGCGAGCTCGGCCCCGCCCGCCCAGCTTCCCCTCCCAGCTTGGCCCCGCCCGCCCAGTTTCTCCTCCCAGCCAGGCCCCGCCCGCCCAGTTTCTCCTCCCGAGTCCGGCCCCGCCCGCCCCGCTTCCCCTCCCAGCCAGGCCCCGCCCGCCCAGCTTCCCCTCCCGAACCCGGCCCCGCCCGCCCAGCTTCTCCTCCCAGCTAAGCCCCGCCCGCCCAGTTTCTCCTCCCAGCACGGCCCCGCCCGCCCAGTTTCTCCTCCCAGCACGGCCCCGCCCACCCAGCTTCCCCTCCCAGCCTGGCCCCGCCCGCCCAGTTTCTCCTCCCGAGTGCGGCCCCGCCCGCCCCGCTTCTCCTCCCGAGCGAGGCCCCGCCCGCCCAGCTTCCCCTCCCAGCTTGGCCCCGCCCGCCCAGCTTCCCCTCCCGAACCCGGCCCCGCCCGCCCAGCTTCTGCTAGCGAGCTCGGACCCGCCCGCCCAGCTTCCCCTCCCAGCTTGGCCCCGCCCGCCCAGTTTCTCCTCCCAGCCAGGCCCCGCCCGCGCAGTTTCTCCTCCCGAGTCCGGCCCCGCCCGCCCCGCTTCCCCTCCCAGCCAGGCCCCGCCCGCCCAGTTTCTCCTCCCAGCACGGCCCCGCCCGCCCAGTTTCTCCTCCCAGCACGGCCCCGCCCACCCAGCTTCCCCTCCCAGCCTGGCCCCGCCCGCCCAGTTTCTCCTCCCGAGTGCGGCCCCGCCCGCTCCGCTTCCCCTCCCAGCCAGGCCCCGCACGCCCAGTTTCTCCTCCCGAGTCCGGCCCCGCCCGCCCAGCTTCCCCTCCCAGCTTGGCCCCGCCCGCCCAGCTTCCCCTCCCAGCCAGGCCCCGCCCGCCCAGTTTCTCCTCCCGAGTGCGGCCCCGCCCGCCCAGTTTCTCCTCCCGAGCCCGGCCCCGCCCGCCCCGCTTCCCCTCCCAGCTTGGCCCCGCCCGCCCAGTTTCTCCTCACAGCCAGGCCCCGCCCGCCCAGTTTCTCCTCCCGAGTCCGGCCCCGCCCGCCCCGCTTCCCCTCCCAGCCAGGCCCCGCCCGCCCAGCTTCCCCTCCCGAACCCGGCCCCGCCCGCCCAGCTTCTCCTCCCAGCTAAGCCCCGCCCGCCCAGTTTCTCCTCCCAGCACGGCCCCGCCCGCCCAGTTTCTCCTCCCAGCACGGCCCCGCCCACCCAGCTTCCCCTCCCAGCCTGGCCCCGCCCGCCCAGTTTCTCCTCCCGAGTGCGGCCCCGCCCGCCCCGCTTCGCCTCCTAGCTTGGCCCCGCCCGCCCAGTTTCTCCTCCCGAGCTAGGCCCCGCCCGCCCAGTTTCTCCTCCCGAGCGAGGCCCCGCCCGCCCAGCTTCCCCTCCCGAATCCGGCCCCGCCCGCCTATGTTCCCCTCCCAGCCAGGCCCCGCCCGCCCAGTTTCTCCTCCCAGCTTGGCCCCGCCCGCCCAGTTTCTCCTCCCAGCCAGGCCCCGCCCGCCCAGCTTCCCCTCCCGAACCCGGCCCCGCCCGCCCAGCTTCTGCTAGCGAGCTCGGCCCCGCCCGCCCAGCTTCCCCTCCCAGCTTGGCCCCGCCCGCCCAGTTTCTCCTCCCAGCACGGCCCCGCCCACCCAGCTTCCCCTCCCAGCCTGGCCCCGCCCGCCCAGTTTCTCCTCCCGAGTGCGGCCCCGCCCGCCCCGCTTCTCCTCCCGAGTCCGGCCCCGCCCGCCCAGCTTCCCCTCCCAGCTTGGCCCCGCCCGCCCAGCTTCCCCTCCCAGCCAGGCCCCGCCCGCCCAGTTTCTCCTCCCGAGTGCGGCCCCGCCCGCTCCGCTTCTCCTCCCAGCCACGCCCCGCCCGCCCAGTTTCTCCTCCCGAGTCCGGCCACGCCCGCCCAGTTTCTCCTCCCGAGCCCGGCCCCGCCCGCCCCGCTTCCCCTCCCAGCTTGGCCCCGCCCGCCCAGTTTCTCCTCCCGAGCGAGGCCCCGCCCGCCCAGTTTCTCCTCCCGAGCGAGGCCCCGCCCGCCCAGCTTCCCCTCCCGAATCCGGCCCCGCCCGCCCATGTTCCCCTCCCAGCCAGGCCCCGCCCGCCCAGTTTCTCCTCCCAGCTTGGCCCCGCCCGCCCAGTTTCTCCTCCCAGCCAGGCCCCGCCCGCCCAGCTTCCCCTCCCGAACCCGGCCCCGCCCGCCCAGTTCCTCCTCCCAGCCAGGCCCCGCCCGCCCAGTTTCTCCTCCCAGCTTGGCCCCGCCCGCCCAGCTTCCCCTCCCAGCCAGGCCCCGCCCGCCCAGTTTCTCCTCCCGAGCCCGTCCCCGCCCGCTCCGCTTCCCCTCCCAGCCAGGCCCCGCCCGCCCAGTTTCTCCTCCCGAGCTCGGCCCCGCCCGCCCAGCTTCCCCTCCCAGCTTGGCCCCGCCCGCCCAGTTTCTCCTCCAGAGCTCGGCCCCGCCCGCCCCGCTTCCCCTCCCAGCTTGGCCCCGCCCGCCCCGCTTCCCATCCCGAGCGAGGCCCCGCCCGCCCAGTTTCTCCTCCCAGCTTGGCCCCGCCCGCCCAGCTTCCCCTCCCGAACCCGGCCCCGCCCGCCAAGCTTCTCCTAGCGAGCTCGGCCCCGCCCGCCCCGCTTCCCCTCCCAGCCAGGCCCCGCCCGCCCAGTTTCTCCTCCCGAGTTCGGCCCCGCCCGCCCCGCTTCCCCTCCCAGCCAGGCCCCGCCCGCCCAGCTTCCCCTCCCGAACCCGGCCCCGCCCGCCCAGCTTCTCCTCCCAGCTTAGCCCCGCCCGCCCAGTTTCTCCTCCCGAGCGAGGCCCCGCCCGCCCCGCTTCCCCTCCCAGCCTGGCCCCGCCCGCCCAGCTTCCCATCCCGAGCGAGGCCCCGCCCGCCCAGCTTCCCCTCCCAGCTTGGCCCCGCCCGCCCAGCTTCCCCTCCCGAACCCGGCCCCGCCCGCCCAGCTTCTCCTAGCGAGCTCGGACCCGCCCGCCCAGCTTCCCCTCCCAGCCAGGCCCCGCCCGCGCAGTTTCTCCTCCCGAGTCCGGCCCCGCCCGCCCCGCTTCCCCTCCCAGCCAGGCCCCGCCCGCCCAGTTTCTCCTCCCAGCACGGCCCCGCCCGCCCAGTTTCTCCTCCCAGCACGGCCCCGCCCACCCAGCTTCCCCTCCCAGCCTGGCCCCGCCCGCCCAGTTTCTCCTCCCGAGTGCGGCCCCGCCCGCTCCGCTTCCCCTCCCAGCCAGGCCCCGCACGCCCAGTTTCTCCTCCCGAGTCCGGCCCCGCCCGCCCAGCTTCCCCTCCCAGCTTGGCCCCGCCCGCCCAGCTTCCCCTCCCAGCCAGGCCCCGCCCGCCCAGTTTCTCCTCCCGAGTGCGGCCCCGCCCGCTCCGCTTCTCCTCCCAGCCAGGCCCCGCCCGCCCAGTTTCTCCTCCCGAGTCCGGCCCCGCCCGCCCAGTTTCTCCTCCCGAGCCCGGCCCCGCCCGCCCCGCTTCCCCTCCCAGCTTGGCCCCGCCCGCCCAGTTTCTCCTCCCGAGCGAGGCCCCGCCCGCCCAGTTTCTCCTCCCAGCACGACCCCGCCCACCCAGCTTCCCCTCCCAGCCTGGCCCCGCCCGCCCAGTTTCTCCTCCCGAGTGCGGCCCCGCCCGCCCCGCTTCTCCTCCCGAGTTCGGCCCCGCCCGCCCAGCTTCCCCTCCCAGCTTGGCCCCGCCCGCCCAGCTTCCCCTCCCGAACCCGGCCCCGCCCGCCCAGCTTCTGCTAGCGAGCTCGGCCCCGCCCGCCCAGCTTCCCCTCCCAGCTTGGCCCCGCCCGCCCAGTTTCTCCTCACAGCCAGGCCCCGCCCGCCCAGTTTCTCCTCCCAGCTTGGCCCCGCCCGCCCCGCTTCCCCTCCCAGCCAGGCCCCGCCCGCCCAGCTTCCCCTCCCGAACCCGGCCCCGCCCGCCCAGCTTCTCCTCCCAGCTTAGCCCCGCCAGCCCAGTTTCTCCTCCCAGCACGGCCCCGCCCTCCCAGTTTCTCCTCCCAGCACGGCCCCGCCCACCCAGCTTCCCCTCCCAGCCTGGCCCCGCCCGCCCAGTTTCTCCTCCCGAGTGCGGCCCCGCCCGCCCCGCTTCTCCTCCCGAGTCCGGCCCCGCCCGCCCAGCTTCCCCTCCCAGCTTGGCCCCGCCCGCCCAGCTTCCCCTCCCAGCCAGGCCCCGCCCGCCCAGTTTCTCCTCCCGAGCCCGGCCCCGCCCGCTCCGCTTCCCCTCCCAGCCAGGCCCCGCCCGCCCAGTTTCTCCTCCCGAGTCCGGCCCCGCCCGCCCAGTTTCTCCTCCCGAGCCCGGCCCCGCCCGCCCCGCTTCCCCTCCCAGCTTGGCCCCGCCCGCCCAGTTTCTCCTCCCGAGCGAGGCCCCGCCCGCCCAGCTTCCCCTCCCGAATCCGGCCCCGCCCGCCCATGTTCCCCTCCCAGCCAGGCCCCGCCCGCCCAGTTTCTCCACCCAGCTTGGCTCCGCCCGCCCAGCTTCCCCTCCCGATCCCGGCCCCGCCCGCCCATGTTCCCCTCCCAGCCAGGCCCCGCCCGCCCAGTTTCTCCTCCCAGCTTGGCCCCGCACGCCCAGCTTCCCCTCCCGATCCCGGCCCCGCCCGCCCATGTTCCCCTCCCAGCTTGGCCCCGCCCGCCCAGTTTCTCCTCCCGAACCCGGCCCCGCCCGCCAAGCTTCTCCTAGCGAGCCCGGCCCCGCCCGCCCAGCTTCCCCTCCAAGCCAGGCCCCGCCCGCCCCGCTTCCCCTCCCGAGTCCGGACCCGCCCGCCCAGTTTCTCCTCCCGAGCTTGGCCCCGCCCGCCCAGCTTCCCATCCCGAGCGAGGCCCCGCCCGCCCAGTTTCTCCTCCCAGCTTGGCCCCGCCCGCCCAGCTTCCCCTCCCGAACCCGGCCCCGCCCGCCCAGCTTCTGCTAGCGAGCTCGGCCCCGCCCGCCCAGCTTCCCCTCCCAGCTTGGCCCCGCCCGCCCAGTTTCTCCTCCCAGCCAGGCCCCCCCGCCCGCCCAGTTTCTCCTCCCGAGTCCGGCCCCGCCCGCCCCGCTTCCCCTCCCAGCCAGGCCCCGCCCGCCCAGCTTCCCCTCCCGAACCCGGCCCCGCCCGCCCAGCTTCTCCTCACAGCTTAGCCCCGCCCGCCCAGTTTCTCCTCCCAGCACGGCCCCGCCCGCCCAGTTTCTCCTCCCAGCCAGGCCCCGCCCGCCCAGCTTCCCCTCCCGAACCCGGCCCCGCCCGCCCAGCTTCCGCTAGCGAGCTCGGCCCCGCCCGCCCAGCTTCCCCTCCCAGCTTGGCCCCGCCCGCCCAGTTTCTCCTCCCAGCACGGCCCCGCCCACCCAGCTTCCCCTCCCAGCCTGGCCCCGCCCGCCCAGTTTCTCCTCCCGAGTGCGGCCCCGCCCGCCCCGCTTCTCCTCCCGAGTCCGGCCCCGCCCGCCCAGCTTCCCCTCCCAGCTTGGCCCCGCCCGCCCAGTTTCTCCTCCCAGCACGGCCCCGCCCACCCAGCTTCCCCTCCCAGCCTGGCCCCGCCCGCCCAGTTTCTCCTCCCGAGTGCGGCCCCGCCCGCCCCGCTTCTCCTCCCGAGTCCGGCCCCGCCCGCCCAGCTTCCCCTCCCAGCTTGGCCCCGCCCGCCCAGTTTCTCCTCCCAGCCAGGCCCCGCCCGCCCAGTTTCTCCTCCCGAGTCCGGCCCCGCCCGCCCCGCTTCCCCTCCCAGCCAGGCCCCGCCCGCCCAGCTTCCCCTCCCGAACCCGGCCCCGCCCGCCCAGCTTCTCCTCCCAGCTAAGCCCCGCCCGCCCAGTTTCTCCTCCCAGCACGGCCCCGCCCGCCCAGTTTCTCCTCCCAGCACGGCCACGCCCACCCAGCTTCCCCTCCCAGCCTGGCCCCGCCCGCCCAGTTTCTCCTCCCGAGTGCGGCCCCGCCTGCCCCGCTTCTCCTCCCGAGCGAGGCCCCGCCCGCCCAGCTTCCCCTCCCAGCTTGGCCCCGCCCGCCCAGCTTCCCCTCCCGAACCCGGCCCCGCCCGCCCAGCTTCTGCTAGCGAGCTCGGCCCCGCCCGCCCAGCTTCCCCTCCCAGCTTGGCCCCGCCCGCCCAGTTTCTCATCCCAGCCAGGCCCCGCCCGCCCAGTTTCTCCTCCCGAGTCCGGCCCCGCCCGCCCCGCTTCCCCTCCCAGCCAGGCCCCGCCCGCCCAGCTTCCCCTCCCGAACCCGGCCCCGCCCGCCCAGCTTCTCCTCCCAGCTTAGCCCCGCCCGCCCAGTTTCTCCTCCCAGCACGGCCCCGCCCTCCCAGTTTCTCCTCCCAGCACGGCCCCGCCCACCCAGCTTCCCCTCCCAGCCTGGCCCCGCCCGCCCAGTTTCTCCTCCCGAGTGCGGCCCCGCCCGCCCCGCTTCTCCTCCCGAGTCCGGCCCCGCCCGCCCAGCTTCCCCTCCCAGCTTGGCCCCGCCCGCCCAGCTTCCCCTCCCAGCCAGGCCCCGCCCGCCCAGTTTCTCCTCCCGAGCCCGGCCCCGCCCGCCCAGTTTCTCCTCCCGAGCCCGGCCCCGCCCGCCCCGCTTCCCCTCCCAGCCAGGCCCCGCCCGCCCAGTTTCTCCTCCCGAGTCCGGCCCCGCCCGCCCAGTTTCTCCTCCCGAGCCCGGCCCCGCCCGCCCCGCTTCCCCTCCCAGCTTGGCCCCGCCCGCCCAGTTTCTCCTCCCGAGCGAGGCCCCGCCCGCCCATGTTCCCCTCCCAGCCAGGCCCCGCCCGCCCAGTTTCTCCACCCAGCTTGGCTCCGCCCGCCCAGCTTCCCCTCCCGATCCCGGCCCCGCCCGCCCATGTTCCCCTCCCAGCCAGGCCCCGCCCGCCCAGTTTCTCCTCCCGAACCCGGCCCCGCCCGCCAAGCTTCTCCTAGCGAGCCCGGCCCCGCCCGCCCAGCTTCCCCTCCAAGCCAGGCCCCGCCCGCCCCGCTTCCCCTCCCAGCTTGGCCCCGCCCGCCCAGTTTCTCCTCCCAGCCAGGCCCCGCCCGCCCAGTTTCTCCTCCCGAGTCCGGCCCCGCCCGCCCCGCTTCCCCTCCCAGCCAGGCCCCGCCCGCCCAGCTTCCCCTCCCGAACCCGGCCCCGCCCGCCCAGCTTCTGCTAGCGAGCTCGGCCCCGCCCGCCCAGCTTCCCCTCCCAGCTTGGCCCCGCCCGCCCAGTTTCTCCTCCCAGCACGGCCCCGCCCACCCAGCTTCCCCTCCCAGCCTGGCCCCGCCCGCCCAGTTTCTCCTCCCGAGTGCGGCCCCGCCCGCCCCGCTTCTCCTCCCGAGTCCGGCCCCGCCCGCCCAGCTTCCCCTCCCAGCTTGGCCCCGCCCGCCCAGCTTCCCCTCGCAGCCAGGCCCCGCCCGCCCAGTTTCTCCTCCCGAGCCCGGCCCCGCCCGCTCCGCTTCCCCTCCCAGCCAGGCCCCGCCCGCCCAGTTTCTCCTCCCGAGTCCGGCCCCGCCCGCCCAGTTTCTCCTCCCGAGCCCGGCCCCGCCCGCCCCGCTTCCCCTCCCAGCCAGGCCCCGCCCGCCCAGTTTCTCCTCCCGAGTCCGGCCCCGCCCGCCCAGTTTCTCCTCCCGAGCCCGGCCCCGCCCGCCCCGCTTCCCCTCCCAGCTTGGCCCCGCCCGCCCAGTTTCTCCTCCCGAGCGAGGCCCCGCCCGCCCAGCTTCCCCTCCCGAAGCCGGCCCCGCCCGCCCATGTTCCCCTCCCAGCCAGGCCCCGCCCGCCCAGTTTCTCCACCCAGCTTGGCTCCGCCCGCCCAGCTTCCCCTCCCGATCCCGGCCCCGCCCGCCCATGTTCCCCTCCCAGCCAGGCCCCGCCCGCCCAGTTTCTCCTCCCAGCTTGGCCCCGCACGCCCAGCTTCCCCTCCCGATCCCGGCCCCGCCCGCCCATGTTCCCCTCCCAGCTTGGCCCCGCCCGCCCAGTTTCTCCTCCCGAACCCGGCCCCGCCCGCCAAGCTTCTCCTAGCGAGCCCGGCCCCGCCCGCCCAGCTTCCCCTCCAAGCCAGGCCCCGCCCGCCCCGCTTCCCCTCCCGAGTCCGGACCCGCCCGCCCAGTTTCTCCTCCCGAGCTTGGCCCCGCCCGCCCAGCTTCCCATCCCGAGCGAGGCCCCGCCCGCCCAGTTTCTCCTCCCAGCTTGGCCCCGCCCGCCCAGCTTCCCCTCCCGAACCCGGCCCCGCCCGCCCAGCTTCTGCTAGCGAGCTCGGCCCCGCCCGCCCAGCTTCCCCTCCCAGCTTGGCCCCGCCCGCCCAGTTTCTCCTCCCAGCCAGGCCCCGCCCGCCCAGTTTCTCCTCCCGAGTCCGGCCCCGCCCGCCCCGCTTCCCCTCCCAGCCAGGCCCCGCCCGCCCAGCTTCCCCTCCCGAACCCGGCCCCGCCCGCCCAGCTTCTCCTCCCAGCTTAGCCCCGCCCGCCCAGTTTCTCCTCCCAGCACGGCCCCGCCCGCCCAGTTTCTCCTCCCAGCCAGGCCCCGCCCGCCCAGCTTCCCCTCCCGAACCCGGCCCCGCCCGCCCAGCTTCTGCTAGCGAGCTCGGCCCCGCCCGCCCAGCTTCCCCTCCCAGCTTGGCCCCGCCCGCCCAGTTTCTCCTCCCGAGCACGGCCCCGCCCACCCAGCTTCCCCTCCCAGCCTGGCCCCGCCCGCCCAGTTTCTCCTCCCGAGTGCGGCCCCGCCCGCCCCGCTTCTCCTCCCGAGTCCGGCCCCGCCCGCCCAGCTTCCCCTCCCAGCTTGGCCCCGCCCGCCCAGCTTCCCCTCCCAGCCAGGCCCCGCCCGCCCAGTTTCTCCTCCCGAGCCCGGCCCCGCCCGCTCCGCTTCCCCTCCCAGCCAGGCCCCGCCCGCCCAGTTTCTCCTCCCAGCTTGGCCCCGCCCGCCCAGCTTCCCCTCCCGATCCCGGCCCCGCCCGCCCATGTTCCCCTCCCAGCCTGGCCCCGCCCGCCCAGTTTCTCCTCCCGAGCGAGGCCCCGCCCGCCCAGCTTCCCCTCCCAGCCTGGCCCCGCCCGCCCAGCTTCCCAGCCCGAGCGAGGCCCCGCCCGCCCAGTTTCTCCTCCCAGCTTGGCCCCGCCCGCCAAGCTTCTCCTAGCGAGCTCGGCCCCGCCCGCCCCGCTTCCCCTCCCAGCCAGGCCCCGCCCGCCCAGTTTCTCCTCCCGAGTCCGGCCCCGCCCGCCCCGCTTCCCCTCCCAGCCTGGCCCCGCCCGCCCAGTTTCTCCTCCCGAGTCCGGCCCCGCCCGCCCCGCTTTTCCTCCCGAGTCCGGCCCCGCCCGCCCAGTTTCTCCTCCCGAGTCCGGCCCCGGCCGCCCAGTTTCTCATCCCAGCTTGGCCCCGCCCGCCCAGCTTCCCCTCCCGAGCGAGGCCCCGCCCGCCCAGTTTCTCCTCCCGAGCGAGGCCCCGCCCGCCCGCTTCCCCTCCCAGCCAGGCCCCGCCCGCCCAGCTTCCCCTCCCGAACCCGGCCCCGCCCGCCCAGCTTCTCCTCCCAGCTTAGCCCCGCCCGCCCAGCTTCTCCTCCCAGCACGGCCCCGCCCGCCCAGTTTCTCCTCCCAGCCTGGCCCCGCCCGCCCAGTTTCTCCTCCCGAGTCCGGCCCCGCCCGCCCCGCTTCTCCTCCCGAGTCCGGCCCCGCCCGCCCAGCTTCCCCTCCCGAGTCCGGCCCCGCCCGCCCAGTTTCTCCTCCCGAGCGAGGCCCCGCCCGCCCAGTTTCTCCTCCCGAGTCCGGCCCCGGCCGCCCAGTTTCTCATCCCAGCTTGGCCCCGCCCGCCCAGCTTCCCCTCCCGAGCGAGGCCCCGCCCGCCCAGTTTCTCCTCCCAGCTTGGCCCCGCCCGCCCAGCTTCCCCTCCCGAACCCGGCCCCGCCCGCCCAGCTTCTGCTAGCGAGCTCGGCCCCGCCCGCCCAGCTTCCCCTCCCAGCTTGGCCCCGCCCGCCCAGTTTCTCCTCCCAGCCAGGCCCCGCCCGCCCAGTTTCTCCTCCCGAGTCCGGCCCCGCCCGCCCCGCTTCCCCTCCCAGCCAGGCCCCGCCCGCCCAGCTTCCCCTCCCGAACCCGGCCCCGCCCGCCCAGCTTCTCCTCCCAGCTAAGCCCCGCCCGCCCAGTTTCTCCTCCCAGCACGGCCCCGCCCGCCCAGTTTCTCCTCCCAGCACGGCCACGCCCACCCAGCTTCCCCTCCCAGCCTGGCCCCGCCCGCCCAGTTTCTCCTCCCGAGTGCGGCCCCGCCTGCCCCGCTTCTCCTCCCGAGCGAGGCCCCGCCGCCCAGCTTCCCCTCCCAGCTTGGCCCCGCCCGCCCAGCTTCCCCTCCCGAACCCGGCCCCGCCCGCCCAGCTTCTGCTAGCGAGCTCGGCCCCGCCCGCCCAGCTTCCCCTCCCAGCTTGGCCCCGCCCGCCCAGTTTCTCATCCCAGCCAGGCCCCGCCCGCCCAGTTTCTCCTCCCGAGTCCGGCCCCGCCCGCCCCGCTTCCCCTCCCAGCCAGGCCCCGCCCGCCCAGCTTCCCCTCCCGAACCCGGCCCCGCCCGCCCAGCTTCTCCTCCCAGCTTAGCCCCGCCCGCCCAGTTTCTCCTCCCAGCACGGCCCCGCCCTCCCAGTTTCTCCTCCCAGCACGGCCCCGCCCACCCAGCTTCCCCTCCCAGCCTGGCCCCGCCCGCCCAGTTTCTCCTCCCGAGTGCGGCCCCGCCCGCCCCGCTTCTCCTCCCGAGTCCGGCCCCGCCCGCCCAGCTTCCCCTCCCAGCTTGGCCCCGCCCGCCCAGCTTCCCCTCCCAGCCAGGCCCCGCCCGCCCAGTTTCTCCTCCCGAGCCCGGCCCCGCCCGCTCCGCTTCCCCTCCCAGCCAGGCCCCGCCCGCCCAGTTTCTCCTCCCGAGTCCGGCCCCGCCCGCCCAGTTTCTCCTCCCGAGCCCGGCCCCGCCCGCCCCGCTTCCCCTCCCAGCCAGGCCCCGCCCGCCCAGTTTCTCCTCCCGAGTCCGGCCCCGCCCGCCCAGTTTCTCCTCCCGAGCCCGGCCCCGCCCGCCCCGCTTCCCCTCCCAGCTTGGCCCCGCCCGCCCAGTTTCTCCTCCCGAGCGAGGCCCCGCCCGCCCATGTTCCCCTCCCAGCCAGGCCCCGCCCGCCCAGTTTCTCCACCCAGCTTGGCTCCGCCCGCCCAGCTTCCCCTCCCGATCCCGGCCCCGCCCGCCCATGTTCCCCTCCCAGCCAGGCCCCGCCCGCCCAGTTTCTCCTCCCGAACCCGGCCCCGCCCGCCAAGCTTCTCCTAGCGAGCCCGGCCCCGCCCGCCCAGCTTCCCCTCCAAGCCAGGCCCCGCCCGCCCCGCTTCCCCTCCCAGCTTGGCCCCGCCCGCCCAGTTTCTCCTCCCAGCCAGGCCCCGCCCGCCCAGTTTCTCCTCCCGAGTCCGGCCCCGCCCGCCCCGCTTCCCCTCCCAGCCAGGCCCCGCCCGCCCAGCTTCCCCTCCCGAACCCGGCCCCGCCCGCCCAGCTTCTGCTAGCGAGCTCGGCCCCGCCCGCCCAGCTTCCCCTCCCAGCTTGGCCCCGCCCGCCCAGTTTCTCCTCCCAGCACGGCCCCGCCCACCCAGCTTCCCCTCCCAGCCTGGCCCCGCCCGCCCAGTTTCTCCTCCCGAGTGCGGCCCCGCCCGCCCCGCTTCTCCTCCCGAGTCCGGCCCCGCCCGCCCAGCTTCCCCTCCC
This sequence comes from Pelodiscus sinensis, assembly GCF_052426305.1. Taxonomy (NCBI): domain Eukaryota; kingdom Metazoa; phylum Chordata; order Testudines; family Trionychidae; genus Pelodiscus; species Pelodiscus sinensis. The sequence goes on along the minus strand of NC_143066.1, from coordinate 849,140 downwards.
AGCTTGGCCCCGCCCGCCCAGCTTCCCCTCGCAGCCAGGCCCCGCCCGCCCAGTTTCTCCTCCCGAGCCCGGCCCCGCCCGCTCCGCTTCCCCTCCCAGCCAGGCCCCGCCCGCCCAGTTTCTCCTCCCGAGTCCGGCCCCGCCCGCCCAGTTTCTCCTCCCGAGCCCGGCCCCGCCCGCCCCGCTTCCCCTCCCAGCCAGGCCCCGCCCGCCCAGTTTCTCCTCCCGAGTCCGGCCCCGCCCGCCCAGTTTCTCCTCCCGAGCCCGGCCCCGCCCGCCCCGCTTCCCCTCCCAGCTTGGCCCCGCCCGCCCAGTTTCTCCTCCCGAGCGAGGCCCCGCCCGCCCAGCTTCCCCTCCCGAATCCGGCCCCGCCCGCCCATGTTCCCCTCCCAGCCAGGCCCCGCCCGCCCAGTTTCTCCACCCAGCTTGGCTCCGCCCGCCCAGCTTCCCCTCCCGATCCCGGCCCCGCCCGCCCATGTTCCCCTCCCAGCCAGGCCCCGCCCGCCCAGTTTCTCCTCCCAGCTTGGCCCCGCACGCCCAGCTTCCCCTCCCGATCCCGGCCCCGCCCGCCCATGTTCCCCTCCCAGCTTGGCCCCGCCCGCCCAGTTTCTCCTCCCGAACCCGGCCCCGCCCGCCAAGCTTCTCCTAGCGAGCCCGGCCCCGCCCGCCCAGCTTCCCCTCCAAGCCAGGCCCCGCCCGCCCCGCTTCCCCTCCCGAGTCCGGACCCGCCCGCCCAGTTTCTCCTCCCGAGCTTGGCCCCGCCCGCCCAGCTTCCCATCCCGAGCGAGGCCCCGCCCGCCCAGTTTCTCCTCCCAGCTTGGCCCCGCCCGCCCAGCTTCCCCTCCCGAACCCGGCCCCGCCCGCCCAGCTTCTGCTAGCGAGCTCGGCCCCGCCCGCCCAGCTTCCCCTCCCAGCTTGGCCCCGCCCGCCCAGTTTCTCCTCCCAGCCAGGCCCCGCCCGCCCAGTTTCTCCTCCCGAGTCCGGCCCCGCCCGCCCCGCTTCCCCTCCCAGCCAGGCCCCGCCCGCCCAGCTTCCCCTCCCGAACCCGGCCCCGCCCGCCCAGCTTCTCCTCCCAGCTTAGCCCCGCCCGCCCAGTTTCTCCTCCCAGCACGGCCCCGCCCGCCCAGTTTCTCCTCCCAGCCAGGCCCCGCCCGCCCAGCTTCCCCTCCCGAACCCGGCCCCGCCCGCCCAGCTTCTGCTAGCGAGCTCGGCCCCGCCCGCCCAGCTTCCCCTCCCAGCTTGGCCCCGCCCGCCCAGTTTCTCCTCCCAGCACGGCCCCGCCCACCCAGCTTCCCCTCCCAGCCTGGCCCCGCCCGCCCAGTTTCTCCTCCCGAGTGCGGCCCCGCCCGCCCCGCTTCTCCTCCCGAGTCCGGCCCCGCCCGCCCAGCTTCCCCTCCCAGCTTGGCCCCGCCCGCCCAGCTTCCCCTCCCAGCCAGGCCCCGCCCGCCCAGTTTCTCCTCCCGAGCCCGGCCCCGCCCGCTCCGCTTCCCCTCCCAGCCAGGCCCCGCCCGCCCAGTTTCTCCTCCCAGCTTGGCCCCGCCCGCCCAGCTTCCCATCCCGATCCCGGCCCCGCCCGCCCATGTTCCCCTCCCAGCCTGGCCCCGCCCGCCCAGTTTCTCCTCCCGAGCGAGGCCCCGCCCGCCCAGCTTCCCCTCCCAGCCTGGCCCCGCCCGCCCAGCTTCCCATCCCGAGCGAGGCCCCGCCCGCCCAGTTTCTCCTCCCAGCTTGGCCCCGCCCGCCAAGCTTCTCCTAGCGAGCTCGGCCCCGCCCGCCCCGCTTCCCCTCCCAGCCAGGCCCCGCCCGCCCAGTTTCTCCTCCCGAGTCCGGCCCCGCCCGCCCCGCTTCCCCTCCCAGCCTGGCCCCGCCCGCCCAGTTTCTCCTCCCGAGTCCGGCCCCGCCCGCCCCGCTTTTCCTCCCGAGTCCGGCCCCGCCCGCCCAGTTTCTCCTCCCGAGTCCGGCCCCGGCCGCCCAGTTTCTCATCCCAGCTTGGCCCCGCCCGCCCAGCTTCCCCTCCCGAGCGAGGCCCCGCCCGCCCAGTTTCTCCTCCCGAGCGAGGCCCCGCCCGCCCGCTTCCCCTCCCAGCCAGGCCCCGCCCGCCCAGCTTCCCCTCCCGAACCCGGCCCCGCCCGCCCAGCTTCTCCTCCCAGCTTAGCCCCGCCCGCCCAGCTTCTCCTCCCAGCACGGCCCCGCCCGCCCAGTTTCTCCTCCCAGCCTGGCCCCGCCCGCCCAGTTTCTCCTCCCGAGTCCGGCCCCGCCCGCCCCGCTTCTCCTCCCGAGTCCGGCCCCGCCCGCCCAGCTTCCCCTCCCGAGTCCGGCCCCGCCCGCCCAGTTTCTCCTCCCGAGCGAGGCCCCGCCCGCCCAGTTTCTCCTCCCGAGTCCGGCCCCGGCCGCCCAGTTTCTCATCCCAGCTTGGCCCCGCCCGCCCAGCTTCCCCTCCCGAGCGAGGCCCCGCCCGCCCAGTTTCTCCTCCCAGCTTGGCCCCGCCCGCCCAGCTTCCCCTCCCGAACCCGGCCCCGCCCGCCCAGCTTCTGCTAGCGAGCTCGGCCCCGCCCGCCCAGCTTCCCCTCCCAGCTTGGCCCCGCCCGCCCAGTTTCTCCTCCCAGCCAGGCCCCGCCCGCCCAGTTTCTCCTCCCGAGTCCGGCCCCGCCCGCCCCGCTTCCCCTCCCAGCCAGGCCCCGCCCGCCCAGCTTCCCCTCCCGAACCCGGCCCCGCCCGCCCAGCTTCTCCTCACAGCTTAGCCCCGCCCGCCCAGTTTCTCCTCCCAGCACGGCCCCGCCCGCCCAGTTTCTCCTCCCAGCCAGGCCCCGCCCGCCCAGCTTCCCCTCCCGAACCCGGCCCCGCCCGCCCAGCTTCTGCTAGCGAGCTCGGCCCCGCCCGCCCAGCTTCCCCTCCCAGCTTGGCCCCGCCCGCCCAGTTTCTCCTCCCAGCACGGCCCCGCCCACCCAGCTTCCCCTCCCAGCCTGGCCCCGCCCGCCCAGTTTCTCCTCCCGAGTGCGGCCCCGCCCGCCCCGCTTCTCCTCCCGAGTCCGGCCCCGCCCGCCCAGCTTCCCCTCCCAGCTTGGCCCCGCCCGCCCAGTTTCTCCTCCCAGCACGGCCCCGCCCACCCAGCTTCCCCTCCCAGCCTGGCCCCGCCCGCCCAGTTTCTCCTCCCGAGTGCGGCCCCGCCCGCCCCGCTTCTCCTCCCGAGTCCGGCCCCGCCCGCCCAGCTTCCCCTCCCAGCTTGGCTCCGCCCGCCCAGTTTCTCCTCCCAGCCTGGCCCCGCCCGCCCAGTTTCTCCTCCCGAGTGCGGCCCCGCCTGCCCCGCTTCTCCTCCCGAGCGAGGCCCCGCCCGCCCAGCTTCCCCTCCCAGCTTGGCCCCGCCCGCCCAGCTTCCCCTCCCGAACCCGGCCCCGCCCGCCCAGCTTCTGCTAGCGAGCTCGGCCCCGCCCGCCCAGCTTCCCCTCCCAGCTTGGCCCCGCCCGCCCAGTTTCTCCTCCCAGCCAGGCCCCGCCCGCCCAGTTTCTCCTCCCGAGTCCGGCCCCGCCCGCCCCGCTTCCCCTCCCAGCCAGGCCCCGCCCGCCCAGCTTCCCCTCCCGAACCCGGCCCCGCCCGCCCAGCTTCTCCTCCCAGCTTAGCCCCGCCCGCCCAGTTTCTCCTCCCAGCACGGCCCCGCCCTCCCAGTTTCTCCTCCCAGCACGGCCCCGCCCACCCAGCTTCCCCTCCCAGCCTGGCCCCTCCCGCCCAGTTTCTCCTCCCGAGTGCGGCCCCGCCCGCCCCGCTTCTCCTCCCGAGTACGGCCCCGCCCGCCCAGCTTCCCCTCCCAGCTTGGCCCCGCCCGCCCAGCTTCCCCTCCCAGCCAGGCCCCGCCCGCCCAGTTTCTCCTCCCGAGCCCGGCCCCGCCCGCTCCGCTTCCCCTCCCAGCCAGGCCCCGCCCGCCCAGTTTCTCCTCCCGAGTCCGGCCCCGCCCGCCCAGTTTCTCCTCCCGAGCCCGGCCCCGCCCGCCCCGCTTCCCCTCCCAGCCAGGCCCCGCCCGCCCAGTTTCTCCTCCCGAGTCCGGCCCCGCCCGCCCAGTTTCTCCTCCCGAGCCCGGCCCCGCCCGCCCCGCTTCCCCTCCCAGCTTGGCCCCGCCCGCCCAGTTTCTCCTCCCGAGCGAGGCCCCGCCCGCCCAGCTTCCCCTCCCGAATCCGGCCCCGCCCGCCCATGTTCCCCTCCCAGCCAGGCCCCGCCCGCCCAGTTTCTCCACCCAGCTTGGCTCCGCCCGCCCAGCTTCCCCTCCCGATCCCGGCCCCGCCCGCCCATGTTCCCCTCCCAGCCAGGCCCCGCCCGCCCAGTTTCTCCTCCCAGCTTGGCCCCGCACGCCCAGCTTCCCCTCCCGATCCCGGCCCCGCCCGCCCATGTTCCCCTCCCAGCTTGGCCCCGCCCGCCCAGTTTCTCCTCCCGAACCCGGCCCCGCCCGCCAAGCTTCTCCTAGCGAGCCCGGCCCCGCCCGCCCAACTTCCCCTCCAAGCCAGGCCCCGCCCGCCCCGCTTCCCCTCCCGAGTCCGGACCCGCCCGCCCAGTTTCTCCTCCCGAGCTTGGCCCCGCCCGCCCAGCTTCCCATCCCGAGCGAGGCCCCGCCCGCCCAGTTTCTCCTCCCAGCTTGGCCCCGCCCGCCCAGCTTCCCCTCCCGAACCCGGCCCCGCCCGCCCAGCTTCTGCTAGCGAGCTCGGCCCCGCCCGCCCAGCTTCCCCTCCCAGCTTGGCCCCGCCCGCCCAGTTTCTCCTCCCAGCCAGGCCCCGCCCGCCCAGTTTCTCCTCCCGAGTCCGGCCCCGCCCGCCCCGCTTCCCCTCCCAGCCAGGCCCCGCCCGCCCAGCTTCCCCTCCCGAACCCGGCCCCGCCCGCCCAGCTTCTCCTCCCAGCTTAGCCCCGCCCGCCCAGTTTCTCCTCCCAGCACGGCCCCGCCCGCCCAGTTTCTCCTCCCAGCCAGGCCCCGCCCGCCCAGCTTCCCCTCCCGAACCCGGCCCCGCCCGCCCAGCTTCTGCTAGCGAGCTCGGCCCCGCCCGCCCAGCTTCCCCTCCCAGCTTGGCCCCGCCCGCCCAGTTTCTCCTCCCAGCACGGCCCCGCCCACCCAGCTTCCCCTCCCAGCCTGGCCCCGCCCGCCCAGTTTCTCCTCCCGAGTGCGGCCCCGCCCGCCCCGCTTCTCCTCCCGAGTCCGGCCCCGCCCGCCCAGCTTCCCCTCCCAGCTTGGCCCCGCCCGCCCAGCTTCCCCTCCCAGCCAGGCCCCGCCCGCCCAGTTTCTCCTCCCGAGCCCGGCCCCGCCCGCTCCGCTTCCCCTCCCAGCCAGGCCCCGCCCGCCCAGTTTCTCCTCCCAGCTTGGCCCCGCCCGCCCAGCTTCCCCTCCCGATCCCGGCCCCGCCCGCCCATGTTCCCCTCCCAGCCTGGCCCCGCCCGCCCAGTTTCTCCTCCCGAGCGAGGCCCCGCCCGCCCAGCTTCCCCTCCCAGCCTGGCCCCGCCCGCCCAGCTTCCCATCCCGAGCGAGGCCCCGCCCGCCCAGTTTCTCCTCCCAGCTTGGCCCCGCCCGCCCAGCTTCCCCTCCCGTACCCAGCCCCGCCCGCCAAGCTTCTCCTAGCGAGCTCGGCCCCGCCCGCCCCGCTTCCCCTCCCAGCCAGGCCCCGCCCGCCCAGTTTCTCCTCCCGAGTCCGGCCCCGCCCGCCCCGCTTCCCCTCCCAAATCCGGCCCCGCCCGCCCATGTTCCCCTCCCAGCCAGGCCCCGCCCGCCCAGTTTCTCCTCCCAGCACGGCCCCGCCCGCCCAGTTTCTCCTCCCAGCCAGGCCCCGCCCGCCCAGCTTCCCCTCCCGAACCCGGCCCCGCCCGCCCAGCTTCTCCTCCCAGCTTAGCCCCGCCCGCCCAGTTTCTCCTCCCAGCACGGCCCCGCCCGCCCAGTTTCTCCTCCCAGCCAGGCCCCGCCCGCCCAGCTTCCCCTCCCGAACCCGGCCCCGCCCGCCCAGCTTCTGCTAGCGAGCTCGGCCCCGCCCGCCCAGCTTCCCCTCCCAGCTTGGCCCCGCCCGCCCAGTTTCTCCTCCCAGCACGGCCCCGCCCACCCAGCTTCCCCTCCCAGCCTGGCCCCGCCCGCCCAGTTTCTCCTCCCGAGTGCGGCCCCGCCCGCCCCGCTTCTCCTCCCGAGTCCGGCCCCGCCCGCCCAGCTTCCCCTCCCAGCTTGGCCCCGCCCGCCCAGCTTCCCCTCCCAGCCAGGCCCCGCCCGCCCAGTTTCTCCTCCCGAGCCCGGCCCCGCCCGCTCCGCTTCCCCTCCCAGCCAGGCCCCGCCCGCCCAGTTTCTCCTCCCAGCTTGGCCCCGCCCGCCCAGCTTCCCCTCCCGATCCCGGCCCCGCCCGCCCATGTTCCCCTCCCAGCCTGGCCCCGCCCGCCCAGTTTCTCCTCCCGAGCGAGGCCCCGCCCGCCCAGCTTCCCCTCCCAGCCTGGCCCCGCCCGCCCAGCTTCCCATCCCGAGCGAGGCCCCGCCCGCCCAGTTTCTCCTCCCAGCTTGGCCCCGCCCGCCAAGCTTCTCCTAGCGAGCTCGGCCCCGCCCGCCCCGCTTCCCCTCCCAGCCAGGCCCCGCCCGCCCAGTTTCTCCTCCCGAGTCCGGCCCCGCCCGCCCCGCTTCCCCTCCCAGCCTGGCCCCGCCCGCCCAGTTTCTCCTCCCGAGTCCGGCCCCGCCCGCCCCGCTTTTCCTCCCGAGTCCGGCCCCGCCCGCCCAGTTTCTCCTCCCGAGTCCGGCCCCGGCCGCCCAGTTTCTCATCCCAGCTTGGCCCCGCCCGCCCAGCTTCCCCTCCCGAGCGAGGCCCCGCCCGCCCAGTTTCTCCTCCCGAGCGAGGCCCCGCCCGCCCGCTTCCCCTCCCAGCCAGGCCCCGCCCGCCCAGCTTCCCCTCCCGAACCCGGCCCCGCCCGCCCAGCTTCTCCTCCCAGCTTAGCCCCGCCCGCCCAGCTTCTCCTCCCAGCACGGCCCCGCCCGCCCAGTTTCTCCTCCCAGCCTGGCCCCGCCCGCCCAGTTTCTCCTCCCGAGTCCGGCCCCGCCCGCCCCGCTTCTCCTCCCGAGTCCGGCCCCGCCCGCCCAGCTTCCCCTCCCGAGTCCGGCCCCGCCCGCCCAGTTTCTCCTCCCGAGCGAGGCCCCGCCCGCCCAGTTTCTCCTCCCGAGTCCGGCCCCGGCCGCCCAGTTTCTCATCCCAGCTTGGCCCCGCCCGCCCAGCTTCCCCTCCCGAGCGAGGCCCCGCCCGCCCAGTTTCTCCTCCCAGCTTGGCCCCGCCCGCCCAGCTTCCCCTCCCGAACCCGGCCCCGCCCGCCCAGCTTCTGCTAGCGAGCTCGGCCCCGCCCGCCCAGCTTCCCCTCCCAGCTTGGCCCCGCCCGCCCAGTTTCTCCTCCCAGCCAGGCCCCGCCCGCCCAGTTTCTCCTCCCGAGTCCGGCCCCGCCCGCCCCGCTTCCCCTCCCAGCCAGGCCCCGCCCGCCCAGCTTCCCCTCCCGAACCCGGCCCCGCCCGCCCAGCTTCTCCTCACAGCTTAGCCCCGCCCGCCCAGTTTCTCCTCCCAGCACGGCCCCGCCCGCCCAGTTTCTCCTCCCAGCCAGGCCCCGCCCGCCCAGCTTCCCCTCCCGAACCCGGCCCCGCCCGCCCAGCTTCTGCTAGCGAGCTCGGCCCCGCCCGCCCAGCTTCCCCTCCCAGCTTGGCCCCGCCCGCCCAGTTTCTCCTCCCAGCACGGCCCCGCCCACCCAGCTTCCCCTCCCAGCCTGGCCCCGCCCGCCCAGTTTCTCCTCCCGAGTGCGGCCCCGCCCGCCCCGCTTCTCCTCCCGAGTCCGGCCCCGCCCGCCCAGCTTCCCCTCCCAGCTTGGCCCCGCCCGCCCAGTTTCTCCTCCCAGCACGGCCCCGCCCACCCAGCTTCCCCTCCCAGCCTGGCCCCGCCCGCCCAGTTTCTCCTCCCGAGTGCGGCCCCGCCCGCCCCGCTTCTCCTCCCGAGTCCGGCCCCGCCCGCCCAGCTTCCCCTCCCAGCTTGGCTCCGCCCGCCCAGTTTCTCCTCCCAGCCTGGCCCCGCCCGCCCAGTTTCTCCTCCCGAGTGCGGCCCCGCCTGCCCCGCTTCTCCTCCCGAGCGAGGCCCCGCCCGCCCAGCTTCCCCTCCCAGCTTGGCCCCGCCCGCCCAGCTTCCCCTCCCGAACCCGGCCCCGCCCGCCCAGCTTCTGCTAGCGAGCTCGGCCCCGCCCGCCCAGCTTCCCCTCCCAGCTTGGCCCCGCCCGCCCAGTTTCTCCTCCCAGCCAGGCCCCGCCCGCCCAGTTTCTCCTCCCGAGTCCGGCCCCGCCCGCCCCGCTTCCCCTCCCAGCCAGGCCCCGCCCGCCCAGCTTCCCCTCCCGAACCCGGCCCCGCCCGCCCAGCTTCTCCTCCCAGCTTAGCCCCGCCCGCCCAGTTTCTCCTCCCAGCACGGCCCCGCCCTCCCAGTTTCTCCTCCCAGCACGGCCCCGCCCACCCAGCTTCCCCTCCCAGCCTGGCCCCTCCCGCCCAGTTTCTCCTCCCGAGTGCGGCCCCGCCCGCCCCGCTTCTCCTCCCGAGTACGGCCCCGCCCGCCCAGCTTCCCCTCCCAGCTTGGCCCCGCCCGCCCAGCTTCCCCTCCCAGCCAGGCCCCGCCCGCCCAGTTTCTCCTCCCGAGCCCGGCCCCGCCCGCTCCGCTTCCCCTCCCAGCCAGGCCCCGCCCGCCCAGTTTCTCCTCCCGAGTCCGGCCCCGCCCGCCCAGTTTCTCCTCCCGAGCCCGGCCCCGCCCGCCCCGCTTCCCCTCCCAGCCAGGCCCCGCCCGCCCAGTTTCTCCTCCCGAGTCCGGCCCCGCCCGCCCAGTTTCTCCTCCCGAGCCCGGCCCCGCCCGCCCCGCTTCCCCTCCCAGCTTGGCCCCGCCCGCCCAGTTTCTCCTCCCGAGCGAGGCCCCGCCCGCCCAGCTTCCCCTCCCGAATCCGGCCCCGCCCGCCCATGTTCCCCTCCCAGCCAGGCCCCGCCCGCCCAGTTTCTCCACCCAGCTTGGCTCCGCCCGCCCAGCTTCCCCTCCCGATCCCGGCCCCGCCCGCCCATGTTCCCCTCCCAGCCAGGCCCCGCCCGCCCAGTTTCTCCTCCCAGCTTGGCCCCGCACGCCCAGCTTCCCCTCCCGATCCCGGCCCCGCCCGCCCATGTTCCCCTCCCAGCTTGGCCCCGCCCGCCCAGTTTCTCCTCCCGAACCCGGCCCCGCCCGCCAAGCTTCTCCTAGCGAGCCCGGCCCCGCCCGCCCAACTTCCCCTCCAAGCCAGGCCCCGCCCGCCCCGCTTCCCCTCCCGAGTCCGGACCCGCCCGCCCAGTTTCTCCTCCCGAGCTTGGCCCCGCCCGCCCAGCTTCCCATCCCGAGCGAGGCCCCGCCCGCCCAGTTTCTCCTCCCAGCTTGGCCCCGCCCGCCCAGCTTCCCCTCCCGAACCCGGCCCCGCCCGCCCAGCTTCTGCTAGCGAGCTCGGCCCCGCCCGCCCAGCTTCCCCTCCCAGCTTGGCCCCGCCCGCCCAGTTTCTCCTCCCAGCCAGGCCCCGCCCGCCCAGTTTCTCCTCCCGAGTCCGGCCCCGCCCGCCCCGCTTCCCCTCCCAGCCAGGCCCCGCCCGCCCAGCTTCCCCTCCCGAACCCGGCCCCGCCCGCCCAGCTTCTCCTCCCAGCTTAGCCCCGCCCGCCCAGTTTCTCCTCCCAGCACGGCCCCGCCCGCCCAGTTTCTCCTCCCAGCCAGGCCCCGCCCGCCCAGCTTCCCCTCCCGAACCCGGCCCCGCCCGCCCAGCTTCTGCTAGCGAGCTCGGCCCCGCCCGCCCAGCTTCCCCTCCCAGCTTGGCCCCGCCCGCCCAGTTTCTCCTCCCAGCACGGCCCCGCCCACCCAGCTTCCCCTCCCAGCCTGGCCCCGCCCGCCCAGTTTCTCCTCCCGAGTGCGGCCCCGCCCGCCCCGCTTCTCCTCCCGAGTCCGGCCCCGCCCGCCCAGCTTCCCCTCCCAGCTTGGCCCCGCCCGCCCAGCTTCCCCTCCCAGCCAGGCCCCGCCCGCCCAGTTTCTCCTCCCGAGCCCGGCCCCGCCCGCTCCGCTTCCCCTCCCAGCCAGGCCCCGCCCGCCCAGTTTCTCCTCCCAGCTTGGCCCCGCCCGCCCAGCTTCCCCTCCCGATCCCGGCCCCGCCCGCCCATGTTCCCCTCCCAGCCTGGCCCCGCCCGCCCAGTTTCTCCTCCCGAGCGAGGCCCCGCCCGCCCAGCTTCCCCTCCCAGCCTGGCCCCGCCCGCCCAGCTTCCCATCCCGAGCGAGGCCCCGCCCGCCCAGTTTCTCCTCCCAGCTTGGCCCCGCCCGCCCAGCTTCCCCTCCCGTACCCAGCCCCGCCCGCCAAGCTTCTCCTAGCGAGCTCGGCCCCGCCCGCCCCGCTTCCCCTCCCAGCCAGGCCCCGCCCGCCCAGTTTCTCCTCCCGAGTCCGGCCCCGCCCGCCCCGCTTCCCCTCCCAAATCCGGCCCCGCCCGCCCATGTTCCCCTCCCAGCCAGGCCCCGCCCGCCCAGTTTCTCCTCCCAGCTTGGCCCCGCCCGCCCAGTTTCTCCTCCCAGCCAGGCCCCGCCCGCCCAGCTTCCCCTCCCGAACCCGGCCCCGCCCGCCCAGCTTCTGCTAGCGAGCTCGGCCCCGCCCGCCCAGCTTCCCCTCCCAGCTTGGCCCCGCCCGCCCAGTTTCTCCTCCCAGCACGGCCCCGCCCACCCAGCTTCCCCTCCCAGCCTGGCCCCGCCCGCCCAGTTTCTCCTCCCGAGTGCGGCCCCGCCCGCCCCGCTTCTCCTCCCGAGTCCGGCCCCGCCCGCCCAGCTTCCCCTCCCAGCTTGGCCCCGCCCGCCCAGCTTCCCCTCCCAGCCAGGCCCCGCCCGCCCAGTTTCTCCTCCCGAGTGCGGCCCCGCCCGCTCCGCTTCTCCTCCCAGCCAGGCCCCGCCCGCCCAGTTTCTCCTCCCGAGTCCGGCCCCGCCCGCCCAGTTTCTCCTCCCGAGCCCGGCCCCGCCCGCCCCGCTTCCCCTCCCAGCTTGGCCCCGCCCGCCCAGTTTCTCCTCCCGAGCGAGGCCCCGCCCGCCCAGTTTCTCCTCCCGAGCGAGGCCCCGCCCGCCCAGCTTCCCCTCCCGAATCCGGCCCCGCCCGCCCATGTTCCCCTCCCAGCCAGGCCCCGCCCGCCCAGTTTCTCCTCCCAGCTTGGCCCCGCCCGCCCAGTTTCTCCTCCCAGCCAGGCCCCGCCCGCCCAGCTTCCCCTCCCGAACCCGGCCCCGCCCGCCCAGCTTCTGCTAGCGAGCTCGGCCCCGCCCGCCCAGCTTCCCCTCCCAGCTTGGCCCCGCCCGCCCAGTTTCTCCTCCCAGCACGACCCCGCCCACCCAGCTTCCCCTCCCAGCCTGGCCCCGCCCGCCCAGTTTCTCCTCCCGAGTGCGGCCCCGCCCGCCCCGCTTCTCCTCCCGAGTCCGGCCCCGCCCGCCCAGCTTCCCCTCCCAGCTTGGCCCCGCCCGCCCAGCTTCCCCTCCCAGCCAGGCCCCGCCCGCCCAGTTTCTCCTCCCGAGCCCGTCCCCGCCCGCTCCGCTTCCCCTCCCAGCCAGGCCCCGCCCGCCCAGTTTCTCCTCCCGAGCTCGGCCCCGCCCGCCCAGCTTCCCCTCCCAGCTTGGCCCCGCCCGCCCAGTTTCTCCTCCAGAGCTCGGCCCCGCCCGCCCCGCTTCCCCTCCCAGCTTGGCCCCGCCCGCCCCGCTTCCCATCCCGAGCGAGGCCCCGCCCGCCCAGTTTCTCCTCCCAGCTTGGCCCCGCCCGCCCAGCTTCCCCTCCCGAACCCGGCCCCGCCCGCCAAGCTTCTCCTAGCGAGCTCGGCCCCGCCCGCCCCGCTTCCCCTCCCAGCCAGGCCCCGCCCGCCCAGTTTCTCCTCCCGAGTTCGGCCCCGCCCGCCCCGCTTCCCCTCCCAGCCAGGCCCCGCCCGCCCAGCTTCCCCTCCCGAAGCCGGCCCCGCCCGCCCAGCTTCTCCTCCCAGCTTAGCCCCGCCCGCCCAGTTTCTCCTCCCGAGCGAGGCCCCGCCCGCCCCGCTTCCCCTCCCAGCCTGGCCCCGCCCGCCCAGCTTCCCATCCCGAGCGAGGCCCCGCCCGCCCAGTTTCTCCTCCCAGCTTGGCCCCGCCCGCCCAGCTTCCCCTCCCGTACCCAGCCCCGCCCGCCAAGCTTCTCCTAGCGAGCTCGGCCCCGCCCGCCCCGCTTCCCCTCCCAGCCAGGCCCCGCCCGCCCAGTTTCTCCTCCCGAGTCCGGCCCCGCCCGCCCCGCTTCCCCTCCCAGCCAGGCCCGCCCGCCCAGTTTCTCCTCCCAGCTTGGCCCCGCACGCCCAGCTTCCCCTCCCGATCCCGGCCCCGCCCGCCCATGTTCCCCTCCCAGCTTGGCCCCGCCCGCCCAGTTTCTCCTCCCGAACCCGGCCCCGCCCGCCAAGCTTCTCCTAGCGAGCCCGGCCCCGCCCGCCCAGCTTCCCCTCCAAGCCAGGCCCCGCCCGCCCCGCTTCCCCTCCCGAGTCCGGACCCGCCCGCCCAGTTTCTCCTCCCGAGCTTGGCCCCGCCCGCCCAGCTTCCCATCCCGAGCGAGGCCCCGCCCGCCCAGTTTCTCCTCCCAGCTTGGCCCCGCCCGCCCAGCTTCCCCTCCCGAACCCGGCCCCGCCCGCCCAGCTTCTGCTAGCGAGCTCGGCCCCGCCCGCCCAGCTTCCCCTCCCAGCTTGGCCCCGCCCGCCCAGTTTCTCCTCACAGCCAGGCCCCGCCCGCCCAGTTTCTCCTCCCGAGTCCGGCCCCGCCCGCCCCGCTTCCCCTCCCAGCCAGGCCCCGCCCGCCCAGCTTCCCCTCCCGAACCCGGCCCCGCCCGCCCAGCTTCTCCTCCCAGCTTAGCCCCGCCCGCCCAGTTTCTCCTCCCAGCACGGCCCCGCCCGCCCAGTTTCTCCTCCCAGCCAGGCCCCGCCCGCCCAGCTTCCCCTCCAAGCCAGGCCCCGCCCGCCCCGCTTCCCCTCCCGAGTCCGGACCCGCCCGCCCAGTTTCTCCTCCCGAGCTTGGCCCCGCCCGCCCAGCTTCCCATCCCGAGCGAGGCCCCGCCCGCCCAGTTTCTCCTCCCAGCTTGGCCCCGCCCGCCCAGCTTCCCCTCCCGAACCCGGCCCCGCCCGCCCAGCTTCTGCTAGCGAGCTCGGCCCCGCCCGCCCAGCTTCCCCTCCCAGCTTGGCCCCGCCCGCCCAGTTTCTCCTCCCAGCCAGGCCCCGCCCGCCCAGTTTCTCCTCCCGAGTCCGGCCCCGCCCGCCCCGCTTCCCCTCCCAGCCAGGCCCCGCCCGCCCAGCTTCCCCTCCCGAACCCGGCCCCGCCCGCCCAGCTTCTCCTCCCAGCTTAGCCCCGCCCGCCCAGTTTCTCCTCCCAGCACGGCCCCGCCCGCCCAGTTTCTCCTCCCAGCCAGGCCCCGCCCGCCCAGCTTCCCCTCCCGAACCCGGCCCCGCCCGCCCAGCTTCTGCTAGCGAGCTCGGCCCCGCCCGCCCAGCTTCCCCTCCCAGCTTGGCCCCGCCCGCCCAGTTTCTCCTCCCAGCACGGCCCCGCCCACCCAGCTTCCCCTCCCAGCCTGGCCCCGCCCGCCCAGTTTCTCCTCCCGAGTGCGGCCCCGCCCGCCCCGCTTCTCCTCCCGAGTCCGGCCCCGCCCGCCCAGCTTCCCCTCCCAGCTTGGCCCCGCCCGCCCAGCTTCCCCTCCCAGCCAGGCCCCGCCCGCCCAGTTTCTCCTCCCGAGCCCGGCCCCGCCCGCTCCGCTTCCCCTCCCAGCCAGGCCCCGCCCGCCCAGTTTCTCCTCCCGAGTCCGGCCCCGCCCGCCCAGTTTCTCCTCCCGAGCCCGGCCCCGCCCGCCCCGCTTCCCCTCCCAGCCAGGCCCCGCCCGCCCAGTTTCTCCTCCCGAGTCCGGCCCCGCCCGCCCAGTTTCTCCTCCCGAGCCCGGCCCCGCCCGCCCCGCTTCCCCTCCCAGCTTGGCCCCGCCCGCCCAGTTTCTCCTCCCGAGCGAGGCCCCGCCCGCCCAGCTTCCCCTCCCGAATCCGGCCCCGCCCGCCCATGTTCCCCTCCCAGCCAGGCCCCGCCCGCCCAGTTTCTCCACCCAGCTTGGCTCCGGCCGCCCAGCTTCCCCTCCCGATCCCGGCCCCGCCCGCCCATGTTCCCCTCCCAGCCAGGCCCCGCCCGCCCAGTTTCTCCTCCCAGCTTGGCCCCGCACGCCCAGCTTCCCCTCCCGATCCCGGCCCCGCCCGCCCATGTTCCCCTCCCAGCTTGGCCCCGCCCGCCCAGTTTCTCCTCCCGAACCCGGCCCCGCCCGCCAAGCTTCTCCTAGCGAGCCCGGCCCCGCCCGCCCAGCTTCCCCTCCAAGCCAGGCCCCGCCCGCCCCGCTTCCCCTCCCGAGTCCGGACCCGCCCGCCCAGTTTCTCCTCCCGAGCTTGGCCCCGCCCGCCCAGCTTCCCATCCCGAGCGAGGCCCCGCCCGCCCAGTTTCTCCTCCCAGCTTGGCCCCGCCCGCCCAGCTTCCCCTCCCGAACCCGGCCCCGCCCGCCCAGCTTCTGCTAGCGAGCTCGGCCCCGCCCGCCCAGCTTCCCCTTCCAGCTTGGCCCCGCCCGCCCAGTTTCTCCTCCCAGCCAGGCCCCGCCCGCCCAGTTTCTCCTCCCGAGTCCGGCCCCGCCCGCCCCGCTTCCCCTCCCAGCCAGGCCCCGCCCGCCCAGCTTCCCCTCCCGAACCCGGCCCCGCCCGCCCAGCTTCTCCTCCCAGCTTAGCCCCGCCCGCCCAGTTTCTCCTCCCAGCACGGCCCCGCCCGCCCAGTTTCTCCTCCCAGCCAGGCCCCGCCCGCCCAGCTTCCCCTCCCGAACCCGGCCCCGCCCGCCCAGCTTCTGCTAGCGAGCTCGGCCCCGCCCGCCCAGCTTCCCCTCCCAGCTTGGCCCCGCCCGCCCAGTTTCTCCTCCCAGCACGGCCCCGCCCACCCAGCTTCCCCTCCCAGCCTGGCCCCGCCCGCCCAGTTTCTCCTCCCGAGTGCGGCCCCGCCCGCCCCGCTTCTCCTCCCGAGTCCGGCCCCGCCCGCCCAGCTTCCCCTCCCAGCTTGGCCCCGCCCGCCCAGCTTCCCCTCCCAGCCAGGCCCCGCCCGCCCAGTTTCTCCTCCCGAGCCCGGCCCCGCCCGCTCCGCTTCCCCTCCCAGCCAGGCCCCGCCCGCCCAGTTTCTCCTCCCAGCTTGGCCCCGCCCGCCCAGCTTCCCCTCCCGATCCCGGCCCCGCCCGCCCATGTTCCCCTCCCAGCCTGGCCCCGCCCGCCCAGTTTCTCCTCCCGAGCGAGGCCCCGCCCGCCCAGCTTCCCCTCCCAGCCTGGCCCCGCCCGCCCAGCTTCCCATCCCGAGCGAGGCCCCGCCCGCCCAGTTTCTCCTCCCAGCTTGGCCCCGCCCGCCCAGCTTCCCCTCCCGTACCCAGCCCCGCCCGCCAAGCTTCTCCTAGCGAGCTCGGCCCCGCCCGCCCCGCTTCCCCTCCCAGCCAGGCCCCGCCCGCCCAGTTTCTCCTCCCGAGTCCGGCCCCGCCCGCCCCGCTTCCCCTCCCAGCCTGGCCCCGCCCGCCCAGTTTCTCCTCCCGAGTCCGGCCCCGCCCGCCCCGCTTTTCCTCCCGAGTCCGGCCCCGCCCGCCCAGTTTCTCCTCCCGAGTCCGGCCCCGGCCGCCCAGTTTCTCATCCCAGCTTGGCCCCGCCCGCCCAGCTTCCCCTCCCGAGCGAGGCCCCGCCCGCCCAGTTTCTCCTCCCGAGCGAGGCCCCGCCCGCCCGCTTCCCCTCCCAGCCAGGCCCCGCCCGCCCAGCTTCCCCTCCCGAACCCGGCCCCGCCCGCCCAGCTTCTCCTCCCAGCTTAGCCCCGCCCGCCCAGCTTCTCCTCCCAGCACGGCCCCGCCCGCCCAGTTTCTCCTCCCAGCCTGGCCCCGCCCGCCCAGTTTCTCCTCCCGAGTCCGGCCCCGCCCGCCCCGCTTCTCCTCCCGAGTCCGGCCCCGCCCGCCCAGCTTCCCCTCCCGAGTCCGGCCCCGCCCGCCCAGTTTCTCCTCCCGAGCGAGGCCCCGCCCGCCCAGTTTCTCCTCCCGAGTCCGGCCCCGGCCGCCCAGTTTCTCATCCCAGCTTGGCCCCGCCCGCCCAGCTTCCCCTCCCGAGCGAGGCCCCGCCCGCCCAGTTTCTCCTCCCAGCTTGGCCCCGCCCGCCCAGCTTCCCCTCCCGAACCCGGCCCCGCCCGCCCAGCTTCTGCTAGCGAGCTCGGCCCCGCCCGCCCAGCTTCCCCTCCCAGCTTCGCCCCGCCCGCCCAGTTTCTCCTCCCAGCCAGGCCCCGCCCGCCCAGTTTCTCCTCCCGAGTCCGGCCCCGCCCGCCCCGCTTCCCCTCCCAGCCAGGCCCCGCCCGCCCAGCTTCCCCTCCCGAACCCGGCCCCGCCCGCCCAGCTTCTCCTCACAGCTTAGCCCCGCCCGCCCAGTTTCTCCTCCCAGCACGGCCCCGCCCGCCCAGTTTCTCCTCCCAGCCAGGCCCCGCCCGCCCAGCTTCCCCTCCCGAACCCGGCCCCGCCCGCCCAGCTTCTGCTAGCGAGCTCGGCCCCGCCCGCCCAGCTTCCCCTCCCAGCTTGGCCCCGCCCGCCCAGTTTCTCCTCCCAGCACGGCCCCGCCCACCCAGCTTCCCCTCCCAGCCTGGCCCCGCCCGCCCAGTTTCTCCTCCCGAGTGCGGCCCCGCCCGCCCCGCTTCTCCTCCCGAGTCCGGCCCCGCCCGCCCAGCTTCCCCTCCCAGCTTGGCCCCGCCCGCCCAGTTTCTCCTCCCAGCACGGCCCCGCCCACCCAGCTTCCCCTCCCAGCCTGGCCCCGCCCGCCCAGTTTCTCCTCCCGAGTGCGGCCCCGCCCGCCCCGCTTCTCCTCCCGAGTCCGGCCCCGCCCGCCCAGCTTCCCCTCCCAGCTTGGCCCCGCCCGCCCAGTTTCTCCTCCCAGCCAGGCCCCGCCCGCCCAGTTTCTCCTCCCGAGTCTGGCCCCGCCCGCCCCGCTTCCCCTCCCAGCCAGGCCCCGCCCGCCCAGCTTCCCCTCCCGAACCCGGCACCGCCCGCCCAGCTTCTCCTCCCAGCTAAGCCCCGCCCGCCCAGTTTCTCCTCCCAGCACGGCCCCGCCCGCCCAGTTTCTCCTCCCAGCACGGCCCCGCCCGCCCAGTTTCTCCTCCCAGCACGGCCCCGCCCACCCAGCTTCCCCTCCCAGCCTGGCCCCGCCCGCCCAGTTTCTCCTCCCGAGTGCGGCCCCGCCCGCCCCGCTTCTCCTCCCGAGTCCGGCCCCGCCCGCCCAGCTTCCCCTCCCAGCTTGGCCCCGCCCGCCCAGTTTCTCCTCCCAGCACGGCCCCGCCCACCCAGCTTCCCCTCCCAGCCTGGCCCCGCCCGCCCAGTTTCTCCTCCCGAGTGCGGCCCCGCCCGCCCCGCTTCTCCTCCCGAGTCCGGCCCCGCCCGCCCAGCTTCCCCTCCCAGCTTGGCTCCGCCCGCCCAGTTTCTCCTCCCAGCCTGGCCCCGCCCGCCCAGTTTCTCCTCCCGAGTGCGGCCCCGCCTGCCCCGCTTCTCCTCCCAGCACGGCCCCGCCCGCCCAGTTTCTCCTCCCAGCCAGGCCCCGCCCGCCCAGCTTCCCCTCCCGAACCCGGCCCCGCCCGCCCAGCTTCTGCTAGCGAGCTCGGCCCCGCCCGCCCAGCTTCCCCTCCCAGCTTGGCCCCGCCCGCCCAGTTTCTCCTCCCAGCACGGCCCCGCCCACCCAGCTTCCCCTCCCAGCCTGGCCCCGCCCGCCCAGTTTCTCCTCCCGAGTGCGGCCCCGCCCGCCCCGCTTCTCCTCCCGAGTCCGGCCCCGCCCGCCCAGCTTCCCCTCCCAGCTTGGCCCCGCCCGCCCAGTTTCTCCTCCCAGCACGGCCCCGCCCACCCAGCTTCCCCTCCCAGCCTGGCCCCGCCCGCCCAGTTTCTCCTCCCGAGTGCGGCCCCGCCCGCCCCGCTTCTCCTCCCGAGTCCGGCCCCGCCCGCCCAGCTTCCCCTCCCAGCTTGGCCCCGCCCGCCCAGTTTCTCCTCCCAGCCAGGCCCCGCCCGCCCAGTTTCTCCTCCCGAGTCTGGCCCCGCCCGCCCCGCTTCCCCTCCCAGCCAGGCCCCGCCCGCCCAGCTTCCCCTCCCGAACCCGGCACCGCCCGCCCAGCTTCTCCTCCCAGCTAAGCCCCGCCCGCCCAGTTTCTCCTCCCAGCACGGCCCCGCCCGCCCAGTTTCTCCTCCCAGCACGGCCCCGCCCGCCCAGTTTCTCCTCCCAGCACGGCCCCGCCCACCCAGCTTCCCCTCCCAGCCTGGCCCCGCCCGCCCAGTTTCTCCTCCCGAGTGCGGCCCCGCCCGCCCCGCTTCTCCTCCCGAGTCCGGCCCCGCCCGCCCAGCTTCCCCTCCCAGCTTGGCCCCGCCCGCCCAGTTTCTCCTCCCAGCACGGCCCCGCCCACCCAGCTTCCCCTCCCAGCCTGGCCCCGCCCGCCCAGTTTCTCCTCCCGAGTGCGGCCCCGCCCGCCCCGCTTCTCCTCCCGAGTCCGGCCCCGCCCGCCCAGCTTCCCCTCCCAGCCGGGCTCCGCCCGCCCAGTTTCTCCTCCCAGCCTGGCCCCGCCCGCCCAGTTTCTCCTCCCGAGTGCGGCCCCGCCTGCCCCGCTTCTCCTCCCGAGCGAGGCCCCGCCCGCCCAGCTTCCCCTCCCAGCTTGGCCCCGCCCGCCCAGCTTCCCCTCCCGAACCCGGCCCCGCCCGCCCAGCTTCTGCTAGCGAGCTCGGCCCCGCCCGCCCAGCTTCCCCTCCCAGCTTGGCCCCGCCCGCCCAGTTTCTCCTCCCAGCCAGGCCCCGCCCGCCCAGTTTCTCCTCCCGAGTCCGGCCCCGCCCGCCCCGCTTCCCCTCCCAGCCAGGCCCCGCCCGCCCAGCTTCCCCTCCCGAACCCGGCCCCGCCCGCCCAGCTTCTCCTCCCAGCTTAGCCCCGCCCGCCCAGTTTCTCCTCCCAGCACGGCCCCGCCCTCCCAGTTTCTCCTCCCAGCACGGCCCCGCCCACCCAGCTTCCCCTCCCAGCCTGGCCCCTCCCGCCCAGTTTCTCCTCCCGAGTGCGGCCCCGCCCGCCCCGCTTCTCCTCCCGAGTACGGCCCCGCCCGCCCAGCTTCCCCTCCCAGCTTGGCCCCGCCCGCCCAGCTTCCCCTCCCAGCCAGGCCCCGCCCGCCCAGTTTCTCCTCCCGAGCCCGGCCCCGCCCGCTCCGCTTCCCCTCCCAGCCAGGCCCCGCCCGCCCAGTTTCTCCTCCCGAGTCCGGCCCCGCCCGCCCAGTTTCTCCTCCCGAGCCCGGCCCCGCCCGCCCCGCTTCCCCTCCCAGCCAGGCCCCGCCCGCCCAGTTTCTCCTCCCGAGTCCGGCCCCGCCCGCCCAGTTTCTCCTCCCGAGCCCGGCCCCGCCCTCCCCGCTTCCCCTCCCAGCTTGGCCCCGCCCGCCCAGTTTCTCCTCCCGAGCGAGGCCCCGCCCGCCCAGCTTCCCCTCCCGAATCCGGCCCCGCCCGCCCATGTTCCCCTCCCAGCCAGGCCCCGCCCGCCCAGTTTCTCCACCCAGCTTGGCTCCGCCCGCCCAGCTTCCCCTCCCGATCCCGGCCCCGCCCGCCCATGTTCCCCTCCCAGCCAGGCCCCGCCCGCCCAGTTTCTCCTCCCAGCTTGGCCCCGCACGCCCAGCTTCCCCTCCCGATCCCGGCCCCGCCCGCCCATGTTCCCCTCCCAGCTTGGCCCCGCCCGCCCAGTTTCTCCTCCCGAACCCGGCCCCGCCCGCCAAGCTTCTCCTAGCGAGCCCGGCCCCGCCCGCCCAACTTCCCCTCCAAGCCAGGCCCCGCCCGCCCCGCTTCCCCTCCCGAGTCCGGACCCGCCCGCCCAGTTTCTCCTCCCGAGCTTGGCCCCGCCCGCCCAGCTTCCCATCCCGAGCGAGGCCCCGCCCGCCCAGTTTCTCCTCCCAGCTTGGCCCCGCCCGCCCAGCTTCCCCTCCCGAACCCGGCCCCGCCCGCCCAGCTTCTGCTAGCGAGCTCGGCCCCGCCCGCCCAGCTTCCCCTCCCAGCTTGGCCCCGCCCGCCCAGTTTCTCCTCCCAGCCAGGCCCCGCCCGCCCAGTTTCTCCTCCCGAGTCCGGCCCCGCCCGCCCCGCTTCCCCTCCCAGCCAGGCCCCGCCCGCCCAGCTTCCCCTCCCGAACCCGGCCCCGCCCGCCCAGCTTCTCCTCCCAGCTTAGCCCCGCCCGCCCAGTTTCTCCTCCCAGCACGGCCCCGCCCGCCCAGTTTCTCCTCCCAGCCAGGCCCCGCCCGCCCAGCTTCCCCTCCCGAACCCGGCCCCGCCCGCCCAGCTTCTGCTAGCGAGCTCGGCCCCGCCCGCCCAGCTTCCCCTCCCAGCTTGGCCCCGCCCGCCCAGTTTCTCCTCCCAGCACGGCCCCGCCCACCCAGCTTCCCCTCCCAGCCTGGCCCCGCCCGCCCAGTTTCTCCTCCCGAGTGCGGCCCCGCCCGCCCCGCTTCTCCTCCCGAGTCCGGCCCCGCCCGCCCAGCTTCCCCTCCCAGCTTGGCCCCGCCCGCCCAGCTTCCCCTCCCAGCCAGGCCCCGCCCGCCCAGTTTCTCCTCCCGAGCCCGGCCCCGCCCGCTCCGCTTCCCCTCCCAGCCAGGCCCCGCCCGCCCAGTTTCTCCTCCCAGCTTGGCCCCGCCCGCCCAGCTTCCCCTCCCGATCCCGGCCCCGCCCGCCCATGTTCCCCTCCCAGCCTGGCCCCGCCCGCCCAGTTTCTCCTCCCGAGCGAGGCCCCGCCCGCCCAGCTTCCCCTCCCAGCCTGGCCCCGCCCGCCCAGCTTCCCATCCCGAGCGAGGCCCCGCCCGCCCAGTTTCTCCTCCCAGCTTGGCCCCGCCCGCCCAGCTTCCCCTCCCGTACCCAGCCCCGCCCGCCAAGCTTCTCCTAGCGAGCTCGGCCCCGCCCGCCCCGCTTCCCCTCCCAGCCAGGCCCCGCCCGCCCAGTTTCTCCTCCCGAGTCCGGCCCCGCCCGCCCCGCTTCCCCTCCCAAATCCGGCCCCGCCCGCCCATGTTCCCCTCCCAGCCAGGCCCCGCCCGCCCAGTTTCTCCTCCCAGCTTGGCCCCGCCCGCCCAGTTTCTCCTCCCAGCCAGACCCCGCCCGCCCAGCTTCCCCTCCCGAACCCGGCCCCGCCCGCCCAGCTTCTGCTAGCGAGCTCGGCCCCGCCCGCCCAGCTTCCCCTCCCAGCTTGGCCCCGCCCGCCCAGTTTCTCCTCCCAGCACGGCCCCGCCCACCCAGCTTCCCCTCCCAGCCTGGCCCCGCCCGCCCAGTTTCTCCTCCCGAGTGCGGCCCCGCCCGCCCCGCTTCTCCTCCCGAGTCCGGCCCCGCCCGCCCAGCTTCCCCTCCCAGCTTGGCCCCGCCCGCCCAGCTTCCCCTCCCAGCCAGGCCCCGCCCGCCCAGTTTCTCCTCCCGAGTGCGGCCCCGCCCGCTCCGCTTCTCCTCCCAGCCAGGCCCCGCCCGCCCAGTTTCTCCTCCCGAGTCCGGCCCCGCCCGCCCAGTTTCTCCTCCCGAGCCCGGCCCCGCCCGCCCCGCTTCCCCTCCCAGCTTGGCCCCGCCCGCCCAGTTTCTCCTCCCGAGCGAGGCCCCGCCCGCCCAGTTTCTCCTCCCGAGCGAGGCCCCGCCCGCCCAGCTTCCCCTCCCGAATCCGGCCCCGCCCGCCCATGTTCCCCTCCCAGCCAGGCCCCGCCCGCCCAGTTTCTCCTCCCAGCTTGGCCCCGCCCGCCCAGTTTCTCCTCCCAGCCAGGCCCCGCCCGCCCAGCTTCCCCTCCCGAACCCGGCCCCGCCCGCCCAGCTTCTGCTAGCGAGCTCGGCCCCGCCCGCCCAGCTTCCCCTCCCAGCTTGGCCCCGCCCGCCCAGTTTCTCCTCCCAGCACGACCCCGCCCACCCAGCTTCCCCTCCCAGCCTGGCCCCGCCCGCCCAGTTTCTCCTCCCGAGTGCGGCCCCGCCCGCCCCGCTTCTCCTCCCGAGTCCGGCCCCGCCCGCCCAGCTTCCCCTCCCAGCTTGGCCCCGCCCGCCCAGCTTCCCCTCCCAGCCAGGCCCCGCCCGCCCAGTTTCTCCTCCCGAGCCCGTCCCCGCCCGCTCCGCTTCCCCTCCCAGCCAGGCCCCGCCCGCCCAGTTTCTCCTCCCGAGCTCGGCCCCGCCCGCCCAGCTTCCCCTCCCAGCTTGGCCCCGCCCGCCCAGTTTCTCCTCCAGAGCTCGGCCCCGCCCGCCCCGCTTCCCCTCCCAGCTTGGCCCCGCCCGCCCCGCTTCCCATCCCGAGCGAGGCCCCGCCCGCCCAGTTTCTCCTCCCAGCTTGGCCCCGCCCGCCCAGCTTCCCCTCCCGAACCCGGCCCCGCCCGCCAAGCTTCTCCTAGCGAGCTCGGCCCCGCCCGCCCCGCTTCCCCTCCCAGCCAGGCCCCGCCCGCCCAGTTTCTCCTCCCGAGTTCGGCCCCGCCCGCCCCGCTTCCCCTCCCAGCCAGGCCCCGCCCGCCCAGCTTCCCCTCCCGAACCCGGCCCCGCCCGCCCAGCTTCTCCTCCCAGCTTAGCCCCGCCCGCCCAGTTTCTCCTCCCGAGCGAGGCCCCGCCCGCCCCGCTTCCCCTCCCAGCCTGGCCCCGCCCGCCCAGCTTCCCATCCCGAGCGAGGCCCCGCCCGCCCAGTTTCTCCTCCCAGCTTGGCCCCGCCCGCCCAGCTTCCCCTCCCGTACCCAGCCCCGCCCGCCAAGCTTCTCCTAGCGAGCTCGGCCCCGCCCGCCCCGCTTCCCCTCCCAGCCAGGCCCCGCCCGCCCAGTTTCTCCTCCCGAGTCCGGCCCCGCCCGCCCCGCTTCCCCTCCCAGCCAGGCCCGCCCGCCCAGTTTCTCCTCCCAGCTTGGCCCCGCACGCCCAGCTTCCCCTCCCGATCCCGGCCCCGCCCGCCCATGTTCCCCTCCCAGCTTGGCCCCGCCCGCCCAGTTTCTCCTCCCGAACCCGGCCCCGCCCGCCAAGCTTCTCCTAGCGAGCCCGGCCCCGCCCGCCCAGCTTCCCCTCCAAGCCAGGCCCCGCCCGCCCCGCTTCCCCTCCCGAGTCCGGACCCGCCCGCCCAGTTTCTCCTCCCGAGCTTGGCCCCGCCCGCCCAGCTTCCCATCCCGAGCGAGGCCCCGCCCGCCCAGTTTCTCCTCCCAGCTTGGCCCCGCCCGCCCAGCTTCCCCTCCCGAACCCGGCCCCGCCCGCCCAGCTTCTGCTAGCGAGCTCGGCCCCGCCCGCCCAGCTTCCCCTCCCAGCTTGGCCCCGCCCGCCCAGTTTCTCCTCACAGCCAGGCCCCGCCCGCCCAGTTTCTCCTCCCGAGTCCGGCCCCGCCCGCCCCGCTTCCCCTCCCAGCCAGGCCCCGCCCGCCCAGCTTCCCCTCCCGAACCCGGCCCCGCCCGCCCAGCTTCTCCTCCCAGCTTAGCCCCGCCCGCCCAGTTTCTCCTCCCAGCACGGCCCCGCCCGCCCAGTTTCTCCTCCCAGCCAGGCCCCGCCCGCCCAGCTTCCCCTCCAAGCCAGGCCCCGCCCGCCCCGCTTCCCCTCCCGAGTCCGGACCCGCCCGCCCAGTTTCTCCTCCCGAGCTTGGCCCCGCCCGCCCAGCTTCCCATCCCGAGCGAGGCCCCGCCCGCCCAGTTTCTCCTCCCAGCTTGGCCCCGCCCGCCCAGCTTCCCCTCCCGAACCCGGCCCCGCCCGCCCAGCTTCTGCTAGCGAGCTCGGCCCCGCCCGCCCAGCTTCCCCTCCCAGCTTGGCCCCGCCCGCCCAGTTTCTCCTCCCAGCCAGGCCCCGCCCGCCCAGTTTCTCCTCCCGAGTCCGGCCCCGCCCGCCCCGCTTCCCCTCCCAGCCAGGCCCCGCCCGCCCAGCTTCCCCTCCCGAACCCGGCCCCGCCCGCCCAGCTTCTCCTCCCAGCTTAGCCCCGCCCGCCCAGTTTCTCCTCCCAGCACGGCCCCGCCCGCCCAGTTTCTCCTCCCAGCCAGGCCCCGCCCGCCCAGCTTCCCCTCCCGAACCCGGCCCCGCCCGCCCAGCTTCTGCTAGCGAGCTCGGCCCCGCCCGCCCAGCTTCCCCTCCCAGCTTGGCCCCGCCCGCCCAGTTTCTCCTCCCAGCACGGCCCCGCCCACCCAGCTTCCCCTCCCAGCCTGGCCCCGCCCGCCCAGTTTCTCCTCCCGAGTGCGGCCCCGCCCGCCCCGCTTCTCCTCCCGAGTCCGGCCCCGCCCGCCCAGCTTCCCCTCCCAGCTTGGCCCCGCCCGCCCAGCTTCCCCTCCCAGCCAGGCCCCGCCCGCCCAGTTTCTCCTCCCGAGCCCGGCCCCGCCCGCTCCGCTTCCCCTCCCAGCCAGGCCCCGCCCGCCCAGTTTCTCCTCCCGAGTCCGGCCCCGCCCGCCCAGTTTCTCCTCCCGAGCCCGGCCCCGCCCGCCCCGCTTCCCCTCCCAGCCAGGCCCCGCCCGCCCAGTTTCTCCTCCCGAGTCCGGCCCCGCCCGCCCAGTTTCTCCTCCCGAGCCCGGCCCCGCCCGCCCCGCTTCCCCTCCCAGCTTGGCCCCGCCCGCCCAGTTTCTCCTCCCGAGCGAGGCCCCGCCCGCCCAGCTTCCCCTCCCGAAGCCGGCCCCGCCCGCCCATGTTCCCCTCCCAGCCAGGCCCCGCCCGCCCAGTTTCTCCACCCAGCTTGGCTCCGGCCGCCCAGCTTCCCCTCCCGATCCCGGCCCCGCCCGCCCATGTTCCCCTCCCAGCCAGGCCCCGCCCGCCCAGTTTCTCCTCCCAGCTTGGCCCCGCACGCCCAGCTTCCCCTCCCGATCCCGGCCCCGCCCGCCCATGTTCCCCTCCCAGCTTGGCCCCGCCCGCCCAGTTTCTCCTCCCGAACCCGGCCCCGCCCGCCAAGCTTCTCCTAGCGAGCCCGGCCCCGCCCGCCCAGCTTCCCCTCCAAGCCAGGCCCCGCCCGCCCCGCTTCCCCTCCCGAGTCCGGACCCGCCCGCCCAGTTTCTCCTCCCGAGCTTGGCCCCGCCCGCCCAGCTTCCCATCCCGAGCGAGGCCCCGCCCGCCCAGTTTCTCCTCCCAGCTTGGCCCCGCCCGCCCAGCTTCCCCTCCCGAACCCGGCCCCGCCCGCCCAGCTTCTGCTAGCGAGCTCGGCCCCGCCCGCCCAGCTTCCCCTTCCAGCTTGGCCCCGCCCGCCCAGTTTCTCCTCCCAGCCAGGCCCCGCCCGCCCAGTTTCTCCTCCCGAGTCCGGCCCCGCCCGCCCCGCTTCCCCTCCCAGCCAGGCCCCGCCCGCCCAGCTTCCCCTCCCGAACCCGGCCCCGCCCGCCCAGCTTCTCCTCCCAGCTTAGCCCCGCCCGCCCAGTTTCTCCTCCCAGCACGGCCCCGCCCGCCCAGTTTCTCCTCCCAGCCAGGCCCCGCCCGCCCAGCTTCCCCTCCCGAACCCGGCCCCGCCCGCCCAGCTTCTGCTAGCGAGCTCGGCCCCGCCCGCCCAGCTTCCCCTCCCAGCTTGGCCCCGCCCGCCCAGTTTCTCCTCCCAGCACGGCCCCGCCCACCCAGCTTCCCCTCCCAGCCTGGCCCCGCCCGCCCAGTTTCTCCTCCCGAGTGCGGCCCCGCCCGCCCCGCTTCTCCTCCCGAGTCCGGCCCCGCCCGCCCAGCTTCCCCTCCCAGCTTGGCCCCGCCCGCCCAGCTTCCCCTCCCAGCCAGGCCCCGCCCGCCCAGTTTCTCCTCCCGAGCCCGGCCCCGCCCGCTCCGCTTCCCCTCCCAGCCAGGCCCCGCCCGCCCAGTTTCTCCTCCCAGCTTGGCCCCGCCCGCCCAGCTTCCCCTCCCGATCCCGGCCCCGCCCGCCCATGTTCCCCTCCCAGCCTGGCCCCGCCCGCCCAGTTTCTCCTCCCGAGCGAGGCCCCGCCCGCCCAGCTTCCCCTCCCAGCCTGGCCCCGCCCGCCCAGCTTCCCATCCCGAGCGAGGCCCCGCCCGCCCAGTTTCTCCTCCCAGCTTGGCCCCGCCCGCCCAGCTTCCCCTCCCGTACCCAGCCCCGCCCGCCAAGCTTCTCCTAGCGAGCTCGGCCCCGCCCGCCCCGCTTCCCCTCCCAGCCAGGCCCCGCCCGCCCAGTTTCTCCTCCCGAGTCCGGCCCCGCCCGCCCCGCTTCCCCTCCCAGCCTGGCCCCGCCCGCCCAGTTTCTCCTCCCGAGTCCGGCCCCGCCCGCCCCGCTTTTCCTCCCGAGTCCGGCCCCGCCCGCCCAGTTTCTCCTCCCGAGTCCGGCCCCGGCCGCCCAGTTTCTCATCCCAGCTTGGCCCCGCCCGCCCAGCTTCCCCTCCCGAGCGAGGCCCCGCCCGCCCAGTTTCTCCTCCCGAGCGAGGCCCCGCCCGCCCGCTTCCCCTCCCAGCCAGGCCCCGCCCGCCCAGCTTCCCCTCCCGAACCCGGCCCCGCCCGCCCAGCTTCTCCTCCCAGCTTAGCCCCGCCCGCCCAGCTTCTCCTCCCAGCACGGCCCCGCCCGCCCAGTTTCTCCTCCCAGCCTGGCCCCGCCCGCCCAGTTTCTCCTCCCGAGTCCGGCCCCGCCCGCCCCGCTTCTCCTCCCGAGTCCGGCCCCGCCCGCCCAGCTTCCCCTCCCGAGTCCGGCCCCGCCCGCCCAGTTTCTCCTCCCGAGCGAGGCCCCGCCCGCCCAGTTTCTCCTCCCGAGTCCGGCCCCGGCCGCCCAGTTTCTCATCCCAGCTTGGCCCCGCCCGCCCAGCTTCCCCTCCCGAGCGAGGCCCCGCCCGCCCAGTTTCTCCTCCCAGCTTGGCCCCGCCCGCCCAGCTTCCCCTCCCGAACCCGGCCCCGCCCGCCCAGCTTCTGCTAGCGAGCTCGGCCCCGCCCGCCCAGCTTCCCCTCCCAGCTTCGCCCCGCCCGCCCAGTTTCTCCTCCCAGCCAGGCCCCGCCCGCCCAGTTTCTCCTCCCGAGTCCGGCCCCGCCCGCCCCGCTTCCCCTCCCAGCCAGGCCCCGCCCGCCCAGCTTCCCCTCCCGAACCCGGCCCCGCCCGCCCAGCTTCTCCTCACAGCTTAGCCCCGCCCGCCCAGTTTCTCCTCCCAGCACGGCCCCGCCCGCCCAGTTTCTCCTCCCAGCCAGGCCCCGCCCGCCCAGCTTCCCCTCCCGAACCCGGCCCCGCCCGCCCAGCTTCTGCTAGCGAGCTCGGCCCCGCCCGCCCAGCTTCCCCTCCCAGCTTGGCCCGCCCGCCCAGTTTCTCCTCCCAGCACGGCCCCGCCCACCCAGCTTCCCCTCCCAGCCTGGCCCCGCCCGCCCAGTTTCTCCTCCCGAGTGCGGCCCCGCCCGCCCCGCTTCTCCTCCCGAGTCCGGCCCCGCCCGCCCAGCTTCCCCTCCCAGCTTGGCCCCGCCCGCCCAGTTTCTCCTCCCAGCACGGCCCCGCCCACCCAGCTTCCCCTCCCAGCCTGGCCCCGCCCGCCCAGTTTCTCCTCCCGAGTGCGGCCCCGCCCGCCCCGCTTCTCCTCCCGAGTCCGGCCCCGCCCGCCCAGCTTCCCCTCCCAGCTTGGCCCCGCCCGCCCAGTTTCTCCTCCCAGCCAGGCCCCGCCCGCCCAGTTTCTCCTCCCGAGTCTGGCCCCGCCCGCCCCGCTTCCCCTCCCAGCCAGGCCCCGCCCGCCCAGCTTCCCCTCCCGAACCCGGCCCCGCCCGCCCAGCTTCTCCTCCCAGCTAAGCCCCGCCCGCCCAGTTTCTCCTCCCAGCACGGCCCCGCCCGCCCAGTTTCTCCTCCCAGCACGGCCACGCCCACCCAGCTTCCCCTCCCAGCCTGGCCCCGCCCGCCCAGTTTCTCCTCCCGAGTGCGGCCCCGCCTGCCCCGCTTCTCCTCCCGAGCGAGGCCCCGCCCGCCCAGCTTCCCCTCCCAGCTTGGCCCCGCCCGCCCAGCTTCTCCTCACAGCTTACCCCGCCCGCCCAGTTTCTCCTCCCAGCACGGCCCCGCCCGCCCAGTTTCTCCTCCCAGCCAGGCCCCGCCCGCCCAGCTTCCCCTCCCGAACCCGGCCCCGCCCGCCCAGCTTCTGCTAGCGAGCTCGGCCCCGCCCGCCCAGCTTCCCCTCCCAGCTTGGCCCCGCCCGCCCAGTTTCTCCTCCCAGCCAGGCCCCGCCCGCCCAGTTTCTCCTCCCGAGTCCGGCCCCGCCCGCCCCGCTTCCCCTCCCAGCCAGGCCCCGCCCGCCCAGCTTCCCCTCCCGAACCCGGCCCCGCCCGCCCAGCTTCTCCTCCCAGCTTAGCCCCGCCCGCCCAGTTTCTCCTCCCAGCACGGCCCCGCCCTCCCAGTTTCTCCTCCCAGCACGGCCCCGCCCACCCAGCTTCCCCTCCCAGCCTGGCCCCGCCCGCCCAGTTTCTCCTCCCGAGTGCGGCCCCGCCCGCCCCGCTTCTCCTCCCAGTACGGCCCCGCCCGCCCAGCTTCCCCTCCCAGCTTGGCCCCGCCCGCCCAGCTTCCCCTCCCAGCCAGGCCCCGCCCGCCCAGTTTCTCCTCCCGAGCCCGGCCCCGCCCGCTCCGCTTCCCCTCCCAGCCAGGCCCCGCCCGCCCAGTTTCTCCTCCCGAGTCCGGCCCCGCCCGCCCAGTTTCTCCTCCCGAGCCCGGCCCCGCCCGCCCCGCTTCCCCTCCCAGCCAGGCCCCGCCCGCCCAGTTTCTCCTCCCGAGTCCGGCCCCGCCCGCCCAGTTTCTCCTCCCGAGCCCGGCCCCGCCCGCCCCGCTTCCCCTCCCAGCTTGGCCCCGCCCGCCCAGTTTCTCCTCCCGAGCGAGGCCCCGCCCGCCCAGCTTCCCCTCCCGAATCCGGCCCCGCCCGCCCATGTTCCCCTCCCAGCCAGGCCCCGCCCGCCCAGTTTCTCCACCCAGCTTGGCTCCGGCCGCCCAGCTTCCCCTCCCGATCCCGGCCCCGCCCGCCCATGTTCCCCTCCCAGCCAGGCCCCGCCCGCCCAGTTTCTCCTCCCAGCTTGGCCCCGCACGCCCAGCTTCCCCTCCCGATCCCGGCCCCGCCCGCCCATGTTCCCCTCCCAGCTTGGCCCCGCCCGCCCAGTTTCTCCTCCCGAACCCGGCCCCGCCCGCCAAGCTTCTCCTAGCGAGCCCGGCCCCGCCCGCCCAGCTTCCCCTCCAAGCCAGGCCCCGCCCGCCCCGCTTCGCCTCCCGAGTCCGGACCCGCCCGCCCAGTTTCTCCTCCCGAGCTTGGCCCCGCCCGCCCAGCTTCCCATCCCGAGCGAGGCCCCGCCCGCCCAGTTTCTCCTCCCAGCTTGGCCCCGCCCGCCCAGCTTCCCCTCCCGAACCCGGCCCCGCCCGCCCAGCTTCTGCTAGCGAGCTCGGCCCCGCCCGCCCAGCTTCCCCTCCCAGCTTGGCCCCGCCCGCCCAGTTTCTCCTCCCGAGCGAGGCCCCGCCCGCCCAGCTTCCCCTCCCGAATCCGGCCCTGCCCGCCCATGTTCCCCTCCCAGTCAGGCCCCGCCCGCCCAGTTTCTCCTCCCAGCTTGGCCCCGCCCGCTCAGCTTCCCCTCCCGATCCCGGCCCCGCCCGCCCATGTTCCCCTCCCAGCCAGGCCCCGCCCGCCCAGTTTCTCCTCCCAGCTTGGCCCCGCCCGCCCAGCTTCCCCTCCCGATCCCGGCCCCGCCCGCCCATGTTCCCCTCCCAGCCTGGCCCCGCCCGCCCAGTTTCTCCTCCCGAGCGAGGCCCCGCCCGCCCAGCTTCCCCTCCCAGCCTGGCCCCGCCCGCCCAGCTTCCCATCCCGAGCGAGGCCCCGCCCGCCCAGTTTCTCCTCCCAGCTTGGCCCCGCCCGCCCAGCTTCCCCTCCCGTACCCAGCCCCGCCCGCCAAGCTTCTCCTAGCGAGCTCGGCCCCGCCCGCCCCGCTTCCCCTCCCAGCCAGGCCCCGCCCGCCCAGTTTCTCCTCCCGAGTCCGGCCCCGCCCGCCCCGCTTCCCCTCCCAGCCTGGCCCCGCCCGCCCAGTTTCTCCTCCCGAGTCCGGCCCCGCCCGCCCCGCTTTTCCTCCCGAGTCCGGCCCCGCCCGCCCAGTTTCTCCTCCCGAGTCCGGCCCCGGCCGCCCAGTTTCTCATCCCAGCTTGGCCCCGCCCGCCCAGCTTCCCCTCCCGAGCGAGGCCCCGCCCGCCCAGTTTCTCCTCCCGAGCGAGGCCCCGCCCGCCCGCTTCCCCTCCCAGCCAGGCCCCGCCCGCCCAGCTTCCCCTCCCGAACCCGGCCCCGCCCGCCCAGCTTCTCCTCCCAGCTTAGCCCCGCCCGCCCAGCTTCTCCTCCCAGCACGGCCCCGCCCGCCCAGTTTCTCCTCCCAGCCTGGCCCCGCCCGCCCAGTTTCTCCTCCCGAGTCCGGCCCCGCCCGCCCCGCTTCTCCTCCCGAGTCCGGCCCCGCCCGCCCAGCTTCCCCTCCCGAGTCCGGCCCCGCCCGCCCAGTTTCTCCTCCCGAGCGAGGCCCCGCCCGCCCAGTTTCTCATCCCAGCTTGGCCCCGCCCGCCCAGCTTCCCCTCCCGAGCGAGGCCCCGCCCGCCCAGTTTCTCCTCCCGAGCGAGGCCCCGCCCGCCCAGCTTCCCCTCCCGAATCCGGCCCTGCCCGCCCATGTTCCCCTCCCAGTCAGGCCCCGCCCGCCCAGTTTCTCCTCCCAGCTTGGCCCCGCCCGCTCAGCTTCCCCTCCCGATCCCGGCCCCGCCCGCCCATGTTCCCCTCCCAGCCAGGCCCCGCCCGCCCAGTTTCTCCTCCCAGCTTGGCCCCGCCCGCCCAGCTTCCCCTCCCGATCCCGGCCCCGCCCGCCCATGTTCCCCTCCCAACTTGGCCCCGCCCGCCCAGTTTCTCCTCCCGAACCCGGCCCCGCCCGCCAAGCTTCTCCTAGCGAGCCCGGCCCCGCCCGCCCAGCTTCCCCTCCCGCCCAGTTTCTCCTCACAGCCAGGCCCCGCCTGCCCAGTTTCTCCTCCCGAGTCCGGCCCCGCCCGCCCCGCTTCCCCTCCCAGCCAGGCCCCGCCCGCCCAGCTTCCCCTCCCGAACCCGGCCCCGCCCGCCCAGCTTCTCCTCCCAGCTAAGCCCCGCCCGCCCAGTTTCTCCTCCCAGCACGGCCCCGCCCGCCCAGTTTCTCCTCCCAGCACGGCCCCGCCCACCCAGCTTCCCCTCCCAGCCTGGCCCCGCCCGCCCAGTTTCTCCTCCCGAGTGCGGCCCCGCCCGCCCCGCTTCTCCTCCCGAGCGAGGCCCCGCCCGCCCAGCTTCCCCTCCCAACTTGGCCCCGCCCGCCCAGCTTCCCCTCCCGAACCCGGCCCCGCCCGCCCAGCTTCTGCTAGCGAGCTCGGCCCCGCCCGCCCAACTTCCCCTCCCAGCTTGGCCCCGCCCGCCCAGTTTCTCCTCCCAGCCAGGCCCCGCCCGCCCAGTTTCTCCTCCCGAGTCCGGCCCCGCCCGCCCCGCTTCCCCTCCCAGCCAGGCCCCGCCCGCCCAGCTTCCCCTCCCGAACCCGGCCCCGCCCGCCCAGCTTCTCCTCCCAGCTTACCCCGCCCGCCCAGTTTCTCCTCCCAGCACGGCCCCGCCCGCCCAGTTTCCCCTCCCAGCCAGGCCCCGCCCGCCCAGTTTCTCCTCCCAGCTTGGCCCCGCCCTCCCAGTTTCTCCTCCCAGCCAGGCCCCGCCCGCCCAGCTTCCCCTTCCGAACCCGGCCCCGCCCGCCCAGCTTCTGCTAGCGAGCTCGGCCCCGCCCGCCCAGCTTCCCCTCCCAGCTTGGCCCCACCCGCCCAGTTTCTCCTCCCAGCACGGCCCCGCCCACCCAGCTTCCCCTCCCAGCCTGGCCCCGCCCGCCCAGTTTCTCCTCCGGAGTGCGGCCCCGCCCGCCCCGCTTCTCCTCCCGAGTCCGGCCCCGCCCGCCCAGCTTCCCCTCCCAGCTTGGCCCCGCCCGCCCAGCTTCCCCTCCAAGCCAGGCCCCGCCCGCCCAGTTTCTCCTCCCGAGCCCGGCCCCGCCCGCTCCGCTTCCCCTCCCAGCCAGGCCCCGCCCGCCCAGTTTCTCCTCCCGAGTCCGGCCCCGCCCGCCCAGTTTCTCCTCCCGAGCCCGGCCCCGCCCGCCCAGCTTCTCCTCCCAGCTTAGCCCCGCCCGCCCAGTTTCTCCTCCCAGCACGGCCCCGCCCGCCCAGTTTCTCCTCCCAGCACGGCCCCGCCCACCCTGCTTCCCCTCCCAGCCTGGCCCCGCCCGCCCAGTTTCTCCTCCCGAGTGCGGCCCCGCCCGCTCCGCTTCCCCTCCCAGCCGGGCCCCGCCCGCCCAGTTTCTCCTCCCGAGTCCGGCCCCGCCCGCCCAGTTTCTCCTCCCGAGCCCGGCCCCGCCCGCCCAGTTTCTCCTCCCGAGCGAGGCCCCGCCCGCCCAGCTTCCCCTCCGGAATCCGGCCCCGCCCGCCCATGTTCCCCTCCCAGCCAGGCCCCGCCCGCCCAGTTTCTCCTCCCAGCTTGGCCCCGCCCGCCCAGTTTCTCCTCCCAGCCAGGCCCCGCCCGCCCAGCTTCCCCTCCCAGCTTGGCCCCGCCCGCCCAGTTTCTCCTCCCAGCCAGGCCCCGCCCGCCCAGTTTCTCCTCCCAGCTTGGCCCCGCCCGCCCAGTTTCTCCTCCCAGCTTGGCCCCGCCCGCCCAGTTTCTCCTCCCGAGCCCGGCCCCGCCCGCCCCGCTTCCCCTCCCAGCTTGGCCCCGCCCGCCCAGTTTCTCCTCCCGAGCGCGGCCCCGCCCGCCCAGTTTCTCCTCCCGAGCGAGGCCCCGCCCGCCCAGCTTCCCCTCCCGAATCCGGCCCCGCCCGCCCATGTTCCCCTCCCAGCCAGGCCCCGCCCGCCAGTTTCTCCTCCCAGCTTGGCCCAGCCCGCCCAGCTTCCCCTCCCGATCCCGGCCCCGCCCGCCCATGTTCCCCTCCCAGCTTGGCCCCGCCCGCCCAGTTTCTCCTCCCGAACCCGGCCCCGCCCGCCCAGCTTCTCCTCACAGCTTAGCCCCGCCCGCCCAGTTTCTCCTCCCAGCACGGCCCCGCCCGCCCAGTTTCTCCTCCCAGCCAGGCCCGCCCGCCCAGCTTCCCCTCCCGAACCCGGCCTCGCCCGCCCAGCTTCTGCTAGCGAGCTCGGCCCCGCCCGCCCAGCTTCCCCTCCCAGCTTGGCCCCGCCCGCCCAGTTTCTCCTCCCGAGCTCGGCCCCGCCCGCCCAGCTTCCCCTCCCATCCCGGCCCCGCCCACCCAGCTTCTGCTAGCGAGCCCGGCCCCGCCCGCCCAGCTTCCCCTCCCAGCTTGGCCCCGCCCGCCCAGTTTCTCCTCCCGAGTTCGGCCCCGCCCGCCCCGCTTCCCCTCCCAGCCAGGCCCCGCCCGCCCAGCTTCCCCTCCCGAAGCCGGCCCCGCCCGCCCAGCTTCTCCTCCCAGCTTAGCCCCGCCCGCCCAGTTTCTCCTCCCGAGCGAGGCCCCGCCCGCCCCGCTTCCCCTCCCAGCCTGGCCCCGCCCGCCCAGCTTCCCCTCCCGAGCGAGGCCCCGCCCGCCCAGCTTCTCCTCCCAGCTTGGCCCCGCCCGCCCAGCTTCCCCTCCCGTACCCAGCCCCGCCCGCCAAGCTTCTCCTAGCGAGCTCGGCCCCGCCCGCCCCGCTTCCCCTCCCAGCCAGGCCCCGCCCGCCCAGTTTCTCCTCCCGAGTCCGGCCCCGCCCGCCCCGCTTCCCCTCCCAGCCTGGCCCCGCCCGCCCAGTTTCTCCTCCCGAGCGAGGCCCCGCCCGCCCAGTTTCTCCGCCCGAGCGAGGCCCCGCCCGCCCAGCTTCCCCTCCCGAATCCGGCCCTGCCCGCCCATGTTCCCCTCCCAGTCAGGCCCCGCCCGCCCAGTTTCTCCTCCCAGCTTGGCCCCGCCCGCCCAGCTTCCCCTCCCGATCCCGGCCCCGCCCGCCCATGTTCCCCTCCCAGCCAGGCCCCGCCCGCCCAGTTTCTCCTCCCAGCTTGGCCCCGCCCGCCCAGCTTCCCCTCCCGATCCCGGCCCCGCCCGCCCATGTTCCCCTCCCAACTTGGCCCCGCCCGCCCAGTTTCTCCTCCCGAACCCGGCCCCGCCCGCCAAGCTTCTCCTAGCGAGCCCGGCCCCGCCAGCCCAGCTTCCCCTCCAAGCCAGGCCCCGCCCGCCCGCTTCCCCTCCCGAGTCCTGCCCCGGCCGCCCAGTTTCTCCTCCCGAGCTTGGCCCCGCCCGCCCAGCTTCCCATCCCGAGCGAGGCCCCGCCCGCCCAGTTTCTCCTCCCAGCTTGGCCCCGCCCGCCCAGCTTCCCCTCCCGAACCCGGCCCCGCCCGCCCAGCTTCTGCTAGCGAGCTCGGCCCCGCCCGCCCAGCTTCCCCTCCCAGCTTGGCCCCGCCCGCCCAGTTTCTCCTCACAGCCAGGCCCCGCCCGCCCAGTTTCTCCTCCCGAGTCCGGCCCCGCCCGCCCCGCTTCCCCTCCCAGCCAGGCCCCGCCCGCCCAGCTTCCCCTCCCGAACCCGGCCCCGCCCGCCCAGCTTCTCCTCCCAGCTAAGCCCCGCCCGCCCAGTTTCTCCTCCCAGCACGGCCCCGCCCGCCCAGTTTCTCCTCCCAGCACGGCCCCGCCCACCCAGCTTCCCCTCCCAGCCTGGCCCCGCCCGCCCAGTTTCTCCTCCCGAGTGCGGCCCCGCCCGCCCCGCTTCTCCTCCCGAGCGAGGCCCCGCCCGCCCAGCTTCCCCTCCCAGCTTGGCCCCGCCCGCCCAGCTTCCCCTCCCGAACCCGGCCCCGCCCGCCCAGCTTCTGCTAGCGAGCTCGGCCCCGCCCGCCCAGCTTCCCCTCCCAGCTTGGCCCCGCCCGCCCAGTTTCTCCTCCCAGCCAGGCCCCGCCCGCCCAGTTTCTCCTCCCGAGTCCGGCCCCGCCCGCCCCGCTTCCCCTCCCAGCCAGGCCCCGCCCGCCCACCTTCCCCTCCCGAACCCGGCCCCGCCCGCCCAGCTTCTCCTCCCAGCACGGCCCCGCCCGCCCAGTTTCTCCTCCCAGCACGGCCCCGCCCGCCCAGTTTCTCCTCCCAGCACGGCCCCGCCCACCCAGCTTCCCCTCCCAGCCTGGCCCCGCCCGCCCAGTTTCTCCTCCCGAGTGCGGCCCCGCCCGCTCCGCTTCCCCTCCCAGCCAGGCCCCGCACGCCCAGTTTCTCCTCCCGAGTCCGGCCCCGCCCGCCCAGTTTCTCCTCCCGAGCCCGGCCCCGCGCGCCCCGCTTCGCCTCCCAGCTTGGCCCCGCCCGCCCAGTTTCTCCTCCCGAGCGAGGCCCCGCCCGCCCAGTTTCTCCTCCCGAGCGAGGCCCCGCCCGCCCAGCTTCCCCTCCCGAATCCGGCCCCGCCCGCCCATGTTCCCCCCCCAGCCAGGCCCCGCCCGCCCAGTTTCTCCTCCCAGCTTGGCCCCGCCCGCCCAGTTTCTCCTCCCAGCCAGGCCCCGCCCGCCCAGCTTCCCCTCCCGAACCCGGCCCCGCCCGCCCAGCTTCTGCTAGCGAGCTCGGCCCCACCCGCCCAGCTTCCCCTCCCAGCTTGGCCCCGCCCGCCCAGTTTCTCCTCCCAGCACGGCCCCGCCCACCCAGCTTCCCCTCCCAGCCTGGCCCCGCCCGCCCAGTTTCTCCTCCCGAGTGCGGCCCCGCCCGCCCAGCTTCCCCTCCCAGCTTGGCCCCGCCCGCCCCGCTTCGCCTCCCAGCTTGGCCCCGCCCGCCCAGTTTCTCCTCCCGAGCGAGGCCCCGCCCGCCCAGTTTCCCCTCCCGAAGCCGGCCCCGCCCGCCTATGTTCCCCTCCCAGCCAGGCCCCGCCCGCCCAGTTTCTCCTCCCAGCTTGGCCCCGCCCGCCCAGTTTCTCCTCCCAGCCAGGCCCCGCCCGCCCAGCTTCCCCTCCCGAACCCGGCCCCGCCCGCCCAGCTTCTGCTAGCGAGCTCGGCCCCGCCCGCCCAGCTTCCCCTCCCAGCTTGGCCCCGCCCGCCCAGTTTCTCCTCCCAGCACGGCCCCGCCCACCCAGCTTCCCCTCCCAGCCTGGCCCCGCCCGCCCAGTTTCTCCTCCCGAGTGCGGCCCCGCCCGCCCAGCTTCCCCTCCCAGCTTGGCCCCGCCCGCCCAGCTTCCCCTCCCAGCCAGGCCCCGCCCGCCCAGTTTCTCCTCCCGAGTGCGGCCCCGCCCGCTCCGCTTCTCCTCCCAGCCAGGCCCCGCCCGCCCAGTTTCTCCTCCCGAGTCCGGCCCCGCCCGCCCAGTTTCTCCTCCCGAGCCCGGCCCCGCCCGCCCCGCTTCCCCTCCCAGCTTGGCCCCGCCCGCCCAGTTTCTCCTCCCGAGCGAGGCCCCGCCCGCCCAGTTTCTCCTCCCAGCACGACCCCGCCCACCCAGCTTCCCCTCCCAGCCTGGCCCCGCCCGCCCAGTTTCTCCTCCCGAGTGCGGCCCCGCCCGCCCCGCTTCTCCTCCCGAGTTCGGCCCCGCCCGCCCAGCTTCCCCTCCCAGCTTGGCCCCGCCCGCCCAGCTTCCCCTCCCGAACCCGGCCCCGCCCGCCCAGCTTCTGCTAGCGAGCTCGGCCCCGCCCGCCCAGCTTCCCCTCCCAGCTTGGCCCCGCCCGCCCAGTTTCTCCTCACAGCCAGGCCCCGCCCGCCCAGTTTCTCCTCCCGAGTCCGGCCCCGCCCGCCCCGCTTCCCCTCCCAGCCAGGCCCCGCCCGCCCAGCTTCCCCTCCCGAACCCGGCCCCGCCCGCCCAGCTTCTCCTCCCAGCTAAGCCCCGCCCGCCCAGTTTCTCCTCCCAGCACGGCCCCGCCCGCCCAGTTTCTCCTCCCAGCACGGCCCCGCCCACCCAGCTTCCCCTCCCAGCCTGGCCCCGCCCGCCCAGTTTCTCCTCCCGATTGCGGCCCCGCCCGCTCCGCTTCCCCTCCCAGCCAGGCCCCGCACGCCCAGTTTCTCCTCCCGAGTCCGGCCCCGCCCGCCCAGTTTCTCCTCCCGAGCCCGGCCCCGCCCGCCCCGCTTCGCCTCCCAGCTTGGCCCCGCCCGCCCAGTTTCTCCTCCCAGCTTGGCCCCGCCCGCCCAGTTTCTCCTCCCAGCCAGGCCCCGCCCGCCCAGCTTCCCCTCCCGAAGCCGGCCCCGCCCGCCCAGCTTCTGCTAGCGAGCTCGGCCCCGCCCACCCAGCTTCCCCTCCCAGCCTGGCCCCGCCCGCCCAGTTTCTCCTCCCGAGTGCGGCCCCGCCCGCCCCGCTTCTCCTCCCGAGTCCGGTCCCGCCCGCCCAGCTTCCCCTCCCAGCTTGGCCCCGCCCGCCCAGCTTCCCCTCCCAGCCAGGCCCCGCCCGCCCAGTTTCTCCTCCCGAGCCCGGCCCCGCCCGCTCCGCTTCCCCTCCCAGCCAGGCCCCGCCCGCCCAGTTTCTCCTCCCGAGTGCGGCCCCGCCCGCTCCGCTTCTCCTCCCAGCCAGGCCCCGCCCGCCCAGTTTCTCCTCCCGAGTCCGGCCCCGCCCGCCCAGTTTCTCCTCCCGAGCCCGGCCCCGCCCGCCCCGCTTCCCCTCCCAGCTTGGCCCCGCCCGCCCAGTTTCTCCTCCCAGCACGACCCCGCCCACCCAGCTTCCCCTCCCAGCCTCGCCCCGCCCGCCCAGTTTCTCCTCCCGAGTGCGGCCCCGCCCGCCCCGCTTCTCCTCCCGAGTTCGGCCCCGCCCGCCCAGCTTCCCCTCCCAGCTTGGCCCCGCCCGCCCAGCTTCCCCTCCCAGCCAGGCCCCGCCCGCCCAGTTTCTCCTCCCGAGCCCGTCCCCGCCCGCTCCGCTTCCCCTCCCAGCCAGGCCCCGCCCGCCCAGTTTCTCCTCCCGAGTCCGGCCCCGCCCGCCCAGTTTCTCCTCCCGAGTCCGGCCCCGCCCGCCCCGCTTCCCCTCCCAGCTTGGCCCCGCCCGCCCAGTTTCTCCTCCGGAGCGAGGCCCCGCCCGCCCAGTTTCTCCTCCCAGCCAGGCCCCGCCCGCCCAGCTTCCCCTCCCGAGCGAGGCCCCGCCCGCCCAGTTTCTCCTCCCGAGCGAGGCCCCGCCCGCCCAGCTTCCCCTCCCGAATCCGGCCCTGCCCGCCCATGTTCCCCTCCCAGTCAGGCCCCGCCCGCCCAGTTTCTCCGCCCAGCTTGGCCCCGCCCGCCCAGCTTCCCCTCCCGATCCCGGCCCCGCCCGCCCATGTTCCCCTCCCAGCCAGGCCCCGCCCGCCCAGTTTCTCCTCCCAGCTTGGCCCCGCCGCCCAGCTTCCCCTCCCGATCCCGGCCCCGCCCGCCCATGTTCCCCTCCCAACTTCGCCCCGCCCGCCCAGTTTCTCCTCCCGAACCCGGCCCCGCCCGCCAAGCTTCTCCTAGCGAGCCCGGCCCCGCCCGCCCAGCTTCCCCTCCAAGCCAGGCCCCGCCCGCCCCGCTTCCCCTCCCGAGTCCTGCCCCGGCCGCCCAGTTTCTCCTCCCGAGCTTGGCCCCGCCCGCCCAGTTTCTCCTCCCGAGCCCGGCCCCGCCCGCTCCGTTTCCCCTCCCAGCCAGGCCCCGCCCGCCCAGTTTCTCCTCCCGAGTCCGGCCCCGCCCGCCCAGTTTCTCCTCCCGAGCCCGGCCCCGCCCGCCCAGCTTCTCCTCCCAGCTTAGCCCCGCCCGCCCAGTTTCTCCTCCCAGCACGGCCCCGCCCGCCCAGTTTCTCCTCCCAGCACGGCCCCGCCCACCCAGCTTCCCCTCCCAGCCTGGCCCCGCCCGCCCAGTTTCTCCTCCCGAGTGCGGCCCCGCCCGCTCCGCTTCCCCTCCCAGCCAGGCCCCGCCCGCCCAGTTTCTCCTCCCGAATCCGGCCCCGCCCGCCCAGTTTCTCCTCCCGAATCCGGCCCCGCCCGCCCAGTTTCTCCTCCCGAGCCCGGCCCCGCCCGCCCCGCTTCCCCTCCCAGCCAGGCCCCGCCCGCCCAGTTTCTCCTCCCACCTTGGCCCCGCCCGCCCAGTTTCTCCTCCCAGCACGACCCCGCCCACCCAGCTTCCCCTCCCAGCCTGGCCCCGCCCGCCCAGTTTCTCCTCCCGAGTGCGGCCCCGCCCGCCCCGCTTCTCCTCCCGAGTCCGGCCCCGCCCGCCCAGCTTCCCCTCCCAGCTTGGCCCCGCCCGCCCAGTTTCTCCTCCCAGCACGGCCCCGCCCACCCAGCTTCCCCTCCCAGCCTGGCCCCGCCCGCCCAGTTTCTCCTCCCGAGTGCGGCCCCGCCCGCCCAGCTTCCCCTCCCAGCTTGGCCCCGCCCGCCCAGTTTCTCCTCCCAGCCAGGCCCCGCCCGCCCAGTTTCTCCTCCCGAGTCCGGCCCCGCCCGCCCAGTTTCTCCTCCCAGCACGACCCCGCCCACCCAGCTTCCCCTCCCAGCCTGGCCCCGCCCGCCCAGTTTCTCCTCCCGAGTGCGGCCCCGCCCGCCCCGCTTCTCCTCCCGAGTCCGGCCCCGCCCGCCCAGCTTCCCCTCCCAGCTTGGCCCCGCCCGCCCAGTTTCTCCTCCCAGCACGGCCCCGCCCACCCAGCTTCCCCTCCCAGCCTGGCCCCGCCCGCCCAGTTTCTCCTCCCGAGTGCGGCCCCGCCCGCCCCGCTTCTCCTCCCGAGTCCGGCCCCGCCCGCCCAGCTTCCCCTCCCAGCTTGGCCCCGCCCGCCCAGTTTCTCCTCCCAGCACGGCCCCGCCCACCCAGCTTCCCCTCCCAGCCTGGCCCCGCCCGCCCAGTTTCTCCTCCCGAGTGCGGCCCCGCCCGCCCAGCTTCCCCTCCCAGCTTGGCCCCGCCCGCCCAGTTTCTCCTCCCAGCCAGGCCCCGCCCGCCCAGTTTCTCCTCCCGAGTCCGGCCCCGCCCGCCCCGCTTCCCCTCCCAGCCAGGCCCCGCCCGCCCAGCTTCTCCTCCCAGCTAAGCCCCGCCCGCCCAGTTTCTCCTCCCAGCACGGCCCCGCCCGCCCAGTTTCTCCTCCCAGCACGGCCCCGCCCACCCAGCTTCCCCTCCCAGCCTGGCCCCGCCCGCCCAGTTTCTCCTCCCGAGTGCGGCCCCGCCTGCCCCGCTTCTCCTCCCGAGCGAGGCCCCGGCCGCCCAGCTTCCCCTCCCAGCTTGGCCCCGCCCGCCCAGCTTCCCCTCCCGAACCCGGCCCCGCCCGCCCAGCTTCTGCTAGCGAGCTCGGCCCCGCCCGCCCAGCTTCCCCTCCCAGCTTGGCCCCGCCCGCCCAGTTTCTCCTCCCAGCCAGGCCCCGCCCGCCCAGTTTCTCCTCCCGAGTCCGGCCCCGCCCGCCCCGCTTCCCCTCCCAGCCAGGCCCCGCCCGCCCAGCTTCC
The DNA here is from genome assembly GCF_052426305.1 of Pelodiscus sinensis. Lineage (NCBI taxonomy): Eukaryota > Metazoa > Chordata > Testudines > Trionychidae > Pelodiscus > Pelodiscus sinensis. The sequence goes on along the minus strand of NC_143066.1, from coordinate 808,965 downwards.
CCTCCCGAACCCGGCCCCGCCCGCCCAGCTTAGCCCTGCCCGCCCAGTTTCTCCTCCCAGCACGGCCCCGCCCTCCCAGTTTCTCCTCCCAGCACGGCCCCGCCCACCCAGCTTCCCCTCCCAGCCTGGCCCCGCCCGCCCAGTTTCTCCTCCCGAGTGCGGCCCCGCCCGCCCCGCTTCTCCTCCCGAGTCCGGCCCCGCCCGCCCAGCTTCCCCTCCCAGCTTGGCCCCGCCCGCCCAGCTTCCCCTCCCAGCCAGGCCCCGCCCGCCCAGTTTCTCCTCCCGAGCCCGGCCCCGCCCGCTCCGCTTCCCCTCCCAGCCAGGCCCCGCCCGCCCAGTTTCTCCTCCCGAGTCCGGCCCCGCCCGCCCAGTTTCTCCTCCCGAGCCCGGCCCCGCCCGCCCCGCTTCCCCTCCCAGCTTGGCCCCGCCCGCCCAGTTTCTCCTCCCGAGCTTGGCACCGCCCGCCCAGCTTCCCCTCCCGAATCCGGCCCCGCCCGCCCATGTTCCCCTCCCAGCCAGGCCCCGCCCGCCCAGTTTCTCCACCCAGCTTGGCCCCGCACGCCCAGCTTCCCCTCCCGATCCCGGCCCCGCCCGCCCATGTTCCCCTCCCAGCTTGGCCCCGCCCGCCCAGTTTCTCCTCCCGAACCCGGCCCCGCCCGCCAAGCTTCTCCTAGCGAGCCCGGCCCCGCCCGCCCAGCTTCCCCTCCAAGCCAGGCCCCGCCCGCCCCGCTTCCCCTCCCGAGTCCGGACCCGCCCGCCCAGTTTCTCCTCCCGAGCTTGGCCCCGCCCGCCCAGCTTCCCATCCCGAGCGAGGCCCCGCCCGCCCAGTTTCTCCTCCCAGCTTGGCCCCGCCCGCCCAGCTTCCCCTCCCGAACCCGGCCCCGCCCGCCCAGCTTCTGCTAGCGAGCTCGGCCCCGCCCGCCCAGCTTCCCCTCCCAGCTTGGCCCCGCCCGCCCAGTTTCTCCTCCCAGCCAGGCCCCGCCCGCCCAGTTTCTCCTCCCGAGTCCGGCCCCGCCCGCCCCGCTTCCCCTCCCAGCCAGGCCCCGCCCGCCCAGCTTCCCCTCCCGAACCCGGCCCCGCCCGCCCAGCTTCTCCTCCCAGCTTAGCCCCGCCCGCCCAGTTTCTCCTCCCAGCACGGCCCCGCCCGCCCAGTTTCTCCTCCCAGCCAGGCCCCGCCCGCCCAGCTTCCCCTCCCGAACCCGGCCCCGCCCGCCCAGCTTCTGCTAGCGAGCTCGGCCCCGCCCGCCCAGCTTCCCCTCCCAGCTTGGCCCCGCCCGCCCAGTTTCTCCTCCCAGCACGGCCCCGCCCACCCAGCTTCCCCTCCCAGCCTGGCCCCGCCCGCCCAGTTTCTCCTCCCGAGTGCGGCCCCGCCCGCCCCGCTTCTCCTCCCGAGTCCGGCCCCGCCCGCCCAGCTTCCCCTCCCAGCTTGGCCCCGCCCGCCCAGCTTCCCCTCCCAGCCAGGCCCCGCCCGCCCAGTTTCTCCTCCCGAGCCCGGCCCCGCCCGCTCCGCTTCCCCTCCCAGCCAGGCCCCGCCCGCCCAGTTTCTCCTCCCAGCTTGGCCCCGCCCGCCCAGCTTCCCCTCCCGATCCCGGCCCCGCCCGCCCATGTTCCCCTCCCAGCCTGGCCCCGCCCGCCCAGTTTCTCCTCCCGAGCGAGGCCCCGCCCGCCCAGTTTCTCCTCCCAGCTTGGCCCCGCCCGCCCAGCTTCCCCTCCCGAACCCGGCCCCGCCCGCCCAGCTTCTGCTAGCGAGCTCGGCCCCGCCCGCCCAGCTTCCCCTCCCAGCTTGGCCCCGCCCGCCCAGTTTCTCCTCCCGAGTCCGGCCCCGCCCGCCCCGCTTCCCCTCCCAGCCAGGCCCCGCCCGCCCAGCTTCCCCTCCCGAACCCGGCCCCGCCCGCCCAGCTTCTCCTCCCAGCTTAGCCCCGCCCGCCCAGTTTCTCCTCCCAGCACGGCCCCGCCCTCCCAGTTTCTCCTCCCAGCACGGCCCCGCCCACCCAGCTTCCCCTCCCAGCCTGGCCCCGCCCGCCCAGTTTCTCCTCCCGAGTGCGGCCCCGCCCGCCCCGCTTCTCCTCCCGAGTCCGGCCCCGCCCGCCCAGCTTCCCCTCCCAGCTTGGCCCCGCCCGCCCAGCTTCCCCTCCCAGCCAGGCCCCGCCCGCCCAGTTTCTCCTCCCGAGCCCGGCCCCGCCCGCTCCGCTTCCCCTCCCAGCCAGGCCCCGACCGCCCAGTTTCTCCTCCCGAGTCCGGCCCCGCCCGCCCAGTTTCTCCTCCCGAGCCCGGCCCCGCCCGCCCCGCTTCCCCTCCCAGCTTGGCCCCGCCCGCCCAGTTTCTCCTCCCGAGCGAGGCCCCGCCCGCCCAGCTTCCCCTCCCGAATCCGGCCCCGCCCGCCCATGTTCCCCTCCCAGCCAGGCCCCGCCCGCCCAGTTTCTCCACCCAGCTTGGCTCCGCCCGCCCAGCTTCCCCTCCCGATCCCGGCCCCGCCCGCCCATGTTCCCCTCCCAGCCAGGCCCCGCCCGCCCAGTTTCTCCTCCCAGCTTGGCCCCGCACGCCCAGCTTCCCCTCCCGATCCCGGCCCCGCCCGCCCATGTTCCCCTCCCAGCTTGGCCCCGCCCGCCCAGTTTCTCCTCCCGAACCCGGCCCCGCCCGCCAAGCTTCTCCTAGCGAGCCCGGCCCCGCCCGCCCAGCTTCCCCTCCAAGCCAGGCCCCGCCCGCCCCGCTTCCCCTCCCGAGTCCGGACCCGCCCGCCCAGTTTCTCCTCCCGAGCTTGGCCCCGCCCGCCCAGCTTCCCATCCCGAGCGAGGCCCCGCCCGCCCAGTTTCTCCTCCCAGCTTGGCCCCGCCCGCCCAGCTTCCCCTCCCGAACCCGGCCCCGCCCGCCCAGCTTCTGCTAGCGAGCTCGGCCCCGCCCGCCCAGCTTCCCCTCCCAGCTTGGCCCCGCCCGCCCAGTTTCTCCTCCCAGCCAGGCCCCGCCCGCCCAGTTTCTCCTCCCGAGTCCGGCCCCGTGTGACGTAGTGGGGGTACCTGGCTGGTTTCTATGCTGCTGGCTCTGGGGCAACCCCCACTGGCTGCCGTGGGTACCAAGACCCAGCAAAACAGGATGAGTCACTATGCAAACCAGTGGCCAGACACCCCCCATGGAGAGGAACAAAGGAAGGTGGAATGCTGCCTTGGCTGGGGGGCAGGGCTGGAAGTTAGGGAGTTAGTTGCTGGCTGTCGGAGGGCATGGAGGAGAGCCTAGGGGAAGGGGCTGGAGTTTAGGGGCCCAGTCTCCCCCATCTCAAGGGGGCCTGAGGCATCCTAGCCCAGTTCCTGTGACCAGATTACATCTGTGCTGCGCTGTGCTGGAGGAGCAATAAACCACCCTCAATTCCACTGGCTGGTGCAGTCTGTTTGTGCCATTTCGGGGTGCAGGAGACGGGGAACCCCCAACGCGCCGTCACACTGGTGTCAGAAGTGGGATGCACTGCACCCCGTGGATGGAGCTTCCAGCGGCGAGCGACAAGGCGCAGTAGAAGCAAGAGCCCTGGAGCCAGGCGTGCTGGAGACAGAGCGAAGCGGTTCCTGGGAATCGTGGGGCGCTGCAGCACTAGACTGGTGAGTCTGCACCGAGGGGCCCAGCGGGCAGATGGCCTACGCCCGACTCTTGAAGGCAGAGCTGGTGGGGCTGTGCAGAGAGAGGGGCTTGCCTGTGCAGAAAGCAACCAAGGCCCAGCTGATTGCTCAGCTAGAAGAGAACGACCAGCCACAGGGCCAGGATCTTGTCCCCAGGGGAAGCAGCCAGACCCCCCCTGAGAGTGTGTCAGGCTCAGAGAGGGGGAGGAGCGCTGGAACCCACAGGAGAGATGAGACAGCGTCTCCCGGGAGGCCTGCAAGCCGTAGCCCATCTAGGGCAGGGGCCAGCCCAGCGGAGCTGCGGCGGCTGGAGATCCAGCTGCGGATCAGGGAATTGGAAGTAGAGGACCGAGAGAGGGACCGCCAGGACCGAGAGAGGGAGCGCCAAGATCGAGAGAGGCAGCGGCAGCATGAGCTGGCCATGGCAGAGCGGAGAACCGGCGGGGCACCGGCTGCGCCAAGTGCGGATGGGCCCCAGGGTCCCAGGACTGCCAGACGCTTGGAGAGGCTCGTGGTGGCCCAATTGAAGGACATGGGTGACATAGACGGGTTCCTCAGTGCCTTTGAGAGGGCCTGTGGACTGCAACGGGTTCCCCCAGCTGACTGGCTGCAGGAGCTCATCCCCGCACTGAACCAGGAGGCGGCCGGAGTGCTCAGTCAGCTGGAGGACCTACAGCCAGGGGATTACAACCGAGTCAAGGAGGCCCTGCTGCACAAGTTCGGGCTGACCCCCGAGATGTACAGGAAGAAGTTCCGGGGGGTACAGAAAGGGCCACGGGAGACCTATGTGGACCTGGCCTCCCGCCTGGCGCAATACTGCCGCAAGTGGGTGTCTGGAGTCGGAGCCCAGACCGCAGAGGAGCTGCTCAAGCTGGTCATGATGGAGCAGTTCTATGAAGCGTGCCCACCCAAACTGAGGCTGTGGCTCAAGGACCGGAGACCAGAGAACCCCCAGGAGGCCGGGAGACTGGCGGATGAGTTCACGGAGAGCCGGTCCGGGTGTGAACGGGAGTCCCGGAGAGAGAGGGAACCGCGCAGAGACCGGATCTCGGCTGAGCGACGGAGGGAGTCAACTACGGGGCGAGACCAAGGAACAGGTCGTCTGCGCCCCAGAGAACCAGCCAGGGCCTGGACAGAGACAGCCCAAAGCCTAACTTGCCATCGCTGTGGGCAAAAAGGCCACAAGAGGGCTCAGTGCACCAGGTCCCAGGACCGGGGACTTTCCAGGGTTAACTGGCTGGGGCGGGAGGAAGGGCAGGCTGCCCCAGAGGCAGGGGCTGGCAGGCAAACCTCAGCTCAGAGAGAGGGGAAGGATGCTCAGTGCACCTCCCCTGGGAGGTCTGATTCTCAGGAGGCGGATTTCTCCGTGTACCGGGTGGGGGCAGGACGGCCCCTGCGGAGCGAGTGCCTCATACCCCTGGAGGTGGATGGTAGGAAGGTGACGGGCTTCTGGGACACGGGGGCGGAGGTGACTCTGGCCCGATCCGACATAGTGGCCCAGGAGCGGATACTACCCCACGCGCAGCTGACCCTGAAGGGCATAGACGGGTCCCCGTTTAAGGTGCCTGTAGCCAGGGTGCATCTGAAATGGGGGGCGAAGGAGGGCCTCAAGGAAGTGGGGGTGCACCCGCACTTGCCCACCGAGGTGCTGATGGGGAATGACCTAGAGGAGTGGCCCCATGAATCCCAGCGGGCTCTAGTCCCTACCTGGAGCCAGAGCCAGCGGGGGGCCGACAACGTAGGTCCAGGGAAGGACTCCTGGCAGCGTCCTCAGGGTCCCATCCCAGTGGACACGGGGTCCAGCCAGGCTGGGACTCCGGACCTAGGCAGAGGTGGGGGACAGGTCCCGATCCCTGCCTCAGCAGCTGAATTCCAGGCTGAGGTGCAGGCAGACCCCTCCTTGCAGAGGCTGAGGGACCAGGCTGGCCTCCATGCAGCTCAGCCCCGGGGGAGAGGTGGCCAGGAGAGATTCCTGCGGGAGCGTGGGCTCCTGTTCCGTGAGTGGCTCCCCCCCAGGAAGGCGAGGGCATGGAGGGTAGAGCGGCAGCTGGTCGTCCCCCGAAAGTATCGCCTCAAGCTGCTGTATTTGGCCCACGATGTCCCCGTTGGGGGCCACCGGGGGATCCGGAGCACCCGGCTGAAGCTGCTCCAGCACTTCTATTGGCCGGGAATCTTTACAGCCGTGCAGCGGTACTGCCGGTCCTGTGACTCCTGCCAGAGGGGCGGGAAGGCCCAAGACAGGAGGAAAGCGGCTTGGGGGTCTCTACCCCAGATAGACCCTCTGGGCTGGCTGAGAGAGTTATGGGAGGGGAAGACCTCCCTGGATGGAGCATCGGGGGTGGAAGCCGCCCTGGCTGTCCAGAGAAGGCTCACTGGGCTCATGGCCCCGGCCCGAGAGACCCCGGCCAGAGATCAAGGCCAGCGGAAGGGTGGGTGTGACCCCCGAGGACAGGCCTGCGCCAGTCGCCCTGGAGCGGGGCGGCGAGTGGACAGAGGGAAGCCAGCTCATGTGGGGCCTCGCCACGGCCGGCCTGAGTCAAGGGGAGCACCCATGTCCCCAGGGCGGGTTCCCACGCAGAGGACCCGAACTTCCCTAGGTCACGAGCGGAGTGACCCTGCTCAGTTCGCTCTCGGAGGGGGGAGAACTGTGACGTAGTGGGGGTACCTGGCTGGTTTCTATGCTGCTGGCTCTGGGGGATCCCCCACTGGCTGTCGTGGGTACCAAGACCCAGCAAAACAGGATGAGCCACTATGCAAACCAGTGGCCAGACACCCCCCATGGAGAGGAACAAAGGAAGGTGGAATGCTGCCCTGACTGCGGGGGCAGGGCTGGAAGTTAGTGAGTGGTTGCTGGCTGTCGGAGAGCATGGAGGAGAGCCTAGGGGAAGGGGCTGGAGTTTAGGGGCCCAGTCTCCCCCATCTCAAGGGGGCCTGAGGCATCCTAGCCCAGTTCCTGTGACCAGATTACATCTGTGCTGCGCTGTGCTGGAGGAGCAATAAACCACCCTCAATTCCACTGGCTGGTGCAGTCTGTTTGTGCCATTTCGGGGTGCAGGAGACGGGGAACCCCCAACGCGCCGTCACACCCCGCCCGCCCCGCTTCCCCTCCCAGCCAGGCCCCGCCCGCCCAGCTTCCCCTCCCGAACCCGGCCCCGCCCGCCCAGCTTCTCCTCCCAGCTTAGCCCCGCCCGCCCAGTTTCTCCTCCCAGCACGGCCCCGCCCGCCCAGTTTCTCCTCCCAGCCAGGCCCCGCCCGCCCAGCTTCCCCTCCCGAACCCGGCCCCGCCCGCCCAGCTTCTGCTAGCGAGCTCGGCCCCGCCCGCCCAGCTTCCCCTCCCAGCTTGGCCCCGCCCGCCCAGTTTCTCCTCCCAGCACGGCCCCGCCCACCCAGCTTCCCCTCCCAGCCTGGCCCCGCCCGCCCAGTTTCTCCTCCCGAGTGCGGCCCCGCCCGCCCCGCTTCTCCTCCCGAGTCCGGCCCCGCCCGCCCAGCTTCCCCTCCCAGCTTGGCCCCGCCCGCCCAGCTTCCCCTCCCAGCCAGGCCCCGCCCGCCCAGTTTCTCCTCCCGAGCCCGGCCCCGCCCGCTCCGCTTCCCCTCCCAGCCAGGCCCCGCCCGCCCAGTTTCTCCTCCCAGCTTGGCCCCGCCCGCCCAGCTTCCCCTCCCGATCCCGGCCCCGCCCGCCCATGTTCCCCTCCCAGCCTGGCCCCGCCCGCCCAGTTTCTCCTCCCGAGCGAGGCCCCGCCCGCCCAGTTTCTCCTCCCAGCTTGGCCCCGCCCGCCCAGCTTCCCCTCCCGAACCCGGCCCCGCCCGCCCAGCTTCTGCTAGCGAGCTCGGCCCCGCCCGCCCAGCTTCCCCTCCCAGCTTGGCCCCGCCCGCCCAGTTTCTCCTCCCGAGTCCGGCCCCGCCCGCCCCGCTTCCCCTCCCAGCCAGGCCCCGCCCGCCCAGCTTCCCCTCCCGAACCCGGCCCCGCCCGCCCAGCTTCTCCTCCCAGCTTAGCCCCGCCCGCCCAGTTTCTCCTCCCAGCACGGCCCCGCCCTCCCAGTTTCTCCTCCCAGCACGGCCCCGCCCACCCAGCTTCCCCTCCCAGCCTGGCCCCGCCCGCCCAGTTTCTCCTCCCGAGTGCGGCCCCGCCCGCCCCGCTTCTCCTCCCGAGTCCGGCCCCGCCCGCCCAGCTTCCCCTCCCAGCTTGGCCCCGCCCGCCCAGCTTCCCCTCCCAGCCAGGCCCCGCCCGCCCAGTTTCTCCTCCCGAGCCCGGCCCCGCCCGCTCCGCTTCCCCTCCCAGCCAGGCCCCGCCCGCCCAGTTTCTCCTCCCGAGTCCGGCCCCGCCCGCCCAGTTTCTCCTCCCGAGCCCGGCCCCGCCCGCCCCGCTTCCCCTCCCAGCTTGGCCCCGCCCGCCCAGTTTCTCCTCCCGAGCGAGGCCCCGCCCGCCCAGCTTCCCCTCCCGAATCCGGCCCCGCCCGCCCATGTTCCCCTCCCAGCCAGGCCCCGCCCGCCCAGTTTCTCCACCCAGCTTGGCTCCGCCCGCCCAGCTTCCCCTCCCGATCCCGGCCCCGCCCGCCCATGTTCCCCTCCCAGCTTGGCCCCGCCCGCCCAGTTTCTCCTCCCGAACCCGGCCCCGCCCGCCAAGCTTCTCCTAGCGAGCCCGGCCCCGCCCGCCCAGCTTCCCCTCCAAGCCAGACCCCGCCCGCCCCGCTTCCCCTCCCGAGTCCGGACCCGCCCGCCCAGTTTCTCCTCCCGAGCTTGGCCCCGCCCGCCCAGCTTCCCATCCCGAGCGAGGCCCCGCCCGCCCAGTTTCTCCTCCCAGCTTGGCCCCGCACGCCCAGCTTCCCCTCCCGATCCCGGCCCCGCCCGCCCATGTTCCCCTCCCAGCTTGGCCCCGCCCGCCCAGTTTCTCCTCCCGAACCCGGCCCCGCCCGCCAAGCTTCTCCTAGCGAGCCCGGCCCCGCCCGCCCAGCTTCCCCTCCAAGCCAGGCCCCGCCCGCCCCGCTTCCCCTCCCGAGTCCGGACCCGCCCGCCCAGCTTCTCCTCCCAGCTTGGCCCCGCCCGCCCAGCTTCCCCTCCCGAACCCGGCCCCGCCCGCCCAGCTTCTGCTAGCGAGCTCGGCCCCGCCCGCCCAGCTTCCCCTCCCAGCTTGGCCCCGCCCGCCCAGTTTCTCCTCCCAGCCAGGCCCCGCCCGCCCAGTTTCTCCTCCCGAGTCCGGCCCCGCCCGCCCCGCTTCCCCTCCCAGCCAGGCCCCGCCCGCCCAGCTTCCCCTCCCGAACCCGGCCCCGCCCGCCCAGCTTCTCCTCCCAGCTTAGCCCCGCCCGCCCAGTTTCTCCTCCCAGCACGGCCCCGCCCGCCCAGTTTCTCCTCCCAGCCAGGCCCCGCCCGCCCAGCTTCCCCTCCCGAACCCGGCCCCGCCCGCCCAGCTTCTGCTAGCGAGCTCGGCCCCGCCCGCCCAGCTTCCCCTCCCAGCTTGGCCCCGCCCGCCCAGTTTCTCCTCCCAGCACGGCCCCGCCCACCCAGCTTCCCCTCCCAGCCTGGCCCCGCCCGCCCAGTTTCTCCTCCCGAGTGCGGCCCCGCCCGCCCCGCTTCTCCTCCCGAGTCCGGCCCCGCCCGCCCAGCTTCCCCTCCCAGCTTGGCCCCGCCCGCCCAGCTTCCCCTCCCAGCCAGGCCCCGCCCGCCCAGTTTCTCCTCCCGAGCCCGGCCCCGCCCGCTCCGCTTCCCCTCCCAGCCAGGCCCCGCCCGCCCAGTTTCTCCTCCCAGCTTGGCCCCGCCCGCCCAGCTTCCCCTCCCGATCCCGGCCCCGCCCGCCCATGTTCCCCTCCCAGCCTGGCCCCGCCCGCCCAGTTTCTCCTCCCGAGCCCGGCCCCGCCCGCCCAGTTTCTCCTCCCGAGCGAGGCCCCGCCCGCCCAGCTTCCCCTCCGGAATCCGGCCCCGCCCGCCCATGTTCCCCTCCCAGCCAGGCCCCGCCCGCCCAGTTTCTCCTCCCAGCTTGGCCCCGCCCGCCCAGTTTCTCCTCCCAGCCAGGCCCCGCCCGCCCAGCTTCCCCTCCCAGCTTGGCCCCGCCCGCCCAGTTTCTCCTCCCAGCCAGGCCCCGCCCGCCCAGTTTCTCCTCCCAGCTTGGCCCCGCCCGCCCAGTTTCTCCTCCCAGCTTGGCCCCGCCCGCCCAGTTTCTCCTCCCGAGCCCGGCCCCGCCCGCCCCGCTTCCCCTCCCAGCTTGGCCCCGCCCGCCCAGTTTCTCCTCCCGAGCGCGGCCCCGCCCGCCCAGTTTCTCCTCCCGAGCGAGGCCCCGCCCGCCCAGCTTCCCCTCCCGAATCCGGCCCCGCCCGCCCATGTTCCCCTCCCAGCCAGGCCCCGCCCGCCCAGTTTCTCCTCCCAGCTTGGCCCCGCCCGCCCAGCTTCCCCTCCCGATCCCGGCCCCGCCCGCCCATGATCCCCTCCCAGCTTGGCCCCGCCCGCCCAGTTTCTCCTCCCGAACCCGGCCCCGCCCGCCCAGCTTCTCCTCACAGCTTAGCCCCGCCCGCCCAGTTTCTCCTCCCAGCACGGCCCCGCCCGCCCAGTTTCTCCTCCCAGCCAGGCCCCGCCCGCCCAGCTTCCCCTCCCGAACCCGGCCTCGCCCGCCCAGCTTCTGCTAGCGAGCTCGGCCCCGCCCGCCCAGCTTCCCCTCCCAGCTTGGCCCCGCCCGCCCAGTTTCTCCTCCCGAGCTCGGCCCCGCCCGCCCCGCTTCCCCTCCCAGCTTGGCCCCGCCCGCCCCGCTTCCCATCCCGAGCGAGGCCCCGCCCGCCCAGTTTCTCCTCCCAGCTTGGCCCCGCCCGCCCAGCTTCCCCTCCCGAACCCGGCCCCGCCCGCCCAGCTTCTGCTAGCGAGCTCGGCCCCGCCCGCCCAGCTTCCCCTCCCAGTTTGGCCCCGCCCGCCCAGTTTCTCCTCCCGAGTTCGGCCCCGCCCGCCCCGCTTCCCCTCCCAGCCAGGCCCCGCCCGCCCAGCTTCCCCTCCCGAACCCGGCCCCGCCCGCCCAGCTTCTCCTCCCAGCTTAGCCCCGCCCGCCCAGTTTCTCCTCCCGAGCGAGGCCCCGCCCGCCCCGCTTCCCCTCCCAGCCTGGCCCCGCCCGCCCAGCTTCCCATCCCGAGCGAGGCCCCGCCCGCCCAGTTTCTCCTCCCAGCTTGGCCCCGCCCGCCCAGCTTCCCCTCCCGTACCCAGCCCCGCCCGCCAAGCTTCTCCTAGCGAGCTCGGCCCCGCCCGCCCCGCTTCCCCTCCCAGCCAGGCCCCGCCCGCCCAGTTTCTCCTCCCGAGTCCGGCCCCGCCCGCCCCGCTTCCCCTCCCAGCCTGGCCCCGCCCGCCCAGTTTCTCCTCCCGAGTCCGGCCCCGCCCGCCCAGTTTCTCCTCCCGAGCGAGGCCCCGCCCGCCCAGCTTCCCCTCCCGAATCCGGCCCTGCCCGCCCATGTTCCCCTCCCAGTCAGGCCCCGCCCGCCCAGTTTCTCCTCCCAGCTTGGCCCCGCCCGCCCAGCTTCCCCTCCCGATCCCGGCCCCGCCCGCCCATGTTCCCCTCCCAACTTGGCCCCGCCCGCCCAGTTTCTCCTCCCGAGCCCGGCCCCGCCCGCCCCGCTTCCCCTCCCAGCTTGGCCCCGCCCGCCCAGTTTCTCCTCCCGAGCGAGGCACCGCCCGCCCAGCTTCCCCTCCCGAATCCGGCCCCGCCCGCCCATGTTCCCCTCCCAGCCAGGCCCCGCCCGCCCAGTTTCTCCACCCAGCTTGGCCCCGCACGCCCAGCTTCCCCTCCCGATCCCGGCCCCGCCCGCCCATGTTCCCCTCCCAGCTTGGCCCCGCCCGCCCAGTTTCTCCTCCCGAACCCGGCCCCGCCCGCCCAGTTTCCCCTCCAAGCCAGGCCCCGCCCGCCCCGCTTCCCCTCCCGAGTCCGGACCCGCCCGCCCAGTTTCTCCTCCCGAGCTTGGCCCCGCCCGCCCAGCTTCCCATCCCGAGCGAGGCCCCGCCCGCCCAGTTTCTCCTCCCAGCTTGGCCCCGCCCGCCCAGCTTCCCCTCCCGAACCCGGCCCCGCCCGCCCAGCTTCTGCTAGCGAGCTCGGCCCCGCCCGCCCAGCTTCCCCTCCCAGCTTGGCCCCGCCCGCCCAGTTTCTCCTCCCAGCCAGGCCCCGCCCGCCCAGTTTCTCCTCCCGAGTCCGGCCCCGCCCGCCCCGCTTCCCCTCCCAGCCAGGCCCCGCCCGCCCAGCTTCCCCTCCCGAACCCGGCCCCGCCCGCCCAGCTTCTCCTCCCAGCTTAGCCCCGCCCGCCCAGTTTCTCCTCCCAGCACGGCCCCGCCCGCCCAGTTTCTCCTACCAGCCAGGCCCCGCCCGCCCAGCTTCCCCTCCCGAACCCGGCCCCGCCCGCCCAGCTTCTGCTAGCGAGCTCGGCCCCGCCCGCCCAGCTTCCCCTCCCAGCTTTGCCCCGCCCGCCCAGTTTCTCCTCCCAGCACGGCCCCGCCCACCCAGCTTCCCCTCCCAGCCTGGCCCCGCCCGCCCAGTTTCTCCTCCCGAGTGCGGCCCCGCCCGCCCCGCTTCTCCTCCCGAGTCCGGCCCCGCCCGCCCAGCTTCCCCTCCCAGCTTGGCCCCGCCCGCCCAGCTTCCCCTCCCAGCCAGGCCCCGCCCGCCCAGTTTCTCCTCCCAAGCCCGGCCCCGCCCGCTCCGCTTCCCCTCCCAGCCAGGCCCCGCCCGCCCAGTTTCTCCTCCCAGCTTGGCCCCGCCCGCCCAGTTTCTCCTCCCGAGCGCGGCCCCGCCCGCCCAGTTTCTCCTCCCGAGCGAGGCCCCGCCCGCCCAGCTTCCCCTCCCGAATCCGGCCCCGCCCGCCCATGTTCCCCTCCCAGCCAGGCCCCGCCCGCCCAGTTTCTCCTCCCAGCTTGGCCCCGCCCGCCCAGCTTCCCCTCCCGATCCCGGCCCCGCCCGCCCATGATCCCCTCCCAGCTTGGCCCCGCCCGCCCAGTTTCTCCTCCCGAACCCGGCCCCGCCCGCCCAGCTTCTCCTCACAGCTTAGCCCCGCCCGCCCAGTTTCTCCTCCCAGCACGGCCCCGCCCGCCCAGTTTCTCCTCCCAGCCAGGCCCCGCCCGCCCAGCTTCCCCTCCCGAACCCGGCCTCGCCCGCCCAGCTTCTGCTAGCGAGCTCGGCCCCGCCCGCCCAGCTTCCCCTCCCAGCTTGGCCCCGCCCGCCCAGTTTCTCCTCCCGAGCTCGGCCCCGCCCGCCCCGCTTCCCCTCCCAGCTTGGCCCCGCCCGCCCCGCTTCCCATCCCGAGCGAGGCCCCGCCCGCCCAGTTTCTCCTCCCAGCTTGGCCCCGCCCGCCCAGCTTCCCCTCCCGAACCCGGCCCCGCCCGCCCAGCTTCTGCTAGCGAGCTCGGCCCCGCCCGCCCAGCTTCCCCTCCCAGTTTGGCCCCGCCCGCCCAGTTTCTCCTCCCGAGTTCGGCCCCGCCCGCCCCGCTTCCCCTCCCAGCCAGGCCCCGCCCGCCCAGCTTCCCCTCCCGAACCCGGCCCCGCCCGCCCAGCTTCTCCTCCCAGCTTATCCCCGCCCGCCCAGTTTCTCCTCCCGAGCGAGGCCCCGCCCGCCCCGCTTCCCCTCCCAGCCTGGCCCCACCCGCCCAGCTTCCCATCCCGAGCGAGGCCCCGCCCGCCCAGTTTCTCCTCCCAGCTTGGCCCCGCCCGCCCAGCTTCCCCTCCCGTACCCAGCCCCGCCCGCCAAGCTTCTCCTAGCGAGCTCGGCCCCGCCCGCCCCGCTTCCCCTCCCAGCCAGGCCCCGCCCGCCCAGTTTCTCCTCCCGAGTCCGGCCCCGCCCGCCCCGCTTCCCCTCCCAGCCTGGCCCCGCCCGCCCAGTTTCTCCTCCCGAGTCCGGCCCCGCCCGCCCAGTTTCTCCTCCCGAGCGAGGCCCCGCCCGCCCAGCTTCCCCTCCCGAATCCGGCCCTGCCCGCCCATGTTCCCCTCCCAGTCAGGCCCCGCCCGCCCAGTTTCTCCTCCCAGCTTGGCCCCGCCCGCCCAGCTTCCCCTCCCGATCCCGGCCCCGCCCGCCCATGTTCCCCTCCCAGCCAGGCCCCGCCCGCCCAGTTTCTCCTCCCAGCTTGGCCCCGCCCGCCCAGCTTCCCCTCCCGATCCCGGCCCCGCCCGCCCATGTTCCCCTCCCAACTTGGCCCCGCCCGCCCAGTTTCTCCTCCCGAACCCGGCCCCGCCCGCCAAGCTTCTCCTAGCGAGCCCGGCCCCGCCCGCCCAGCTTCCCCTCCAAGCCAGGCCCCGCCCGCCCCGCTTCCCCTCCCGAGTCCGGCCCCGGCCGCCCAGTTTCTCCTCCCGAGCTTGGCCCCGCCCGCCCAGCTTCCCATCCCGAGCGAGGCCCCGCCCGGCCAGTTTCTCCTCCCAGCTTGGCCCCGCCCGCCCAGCTTCCCCTCCCGAACCCGGCCCCGCCCGCCCAGCTTCCCCTCCCAGCTTGGCCCCGCCCGCCCAGTTTCTCCTCCCAGCCAGGCCCCGCCCGCCCAGCTTCCCCTCCCGAGCGAGGCCCCGCCCGCCCAGTTTCTCCTCCCAGCCAGGCCCCGCCCGCCCAGCTTCCCCTCCCGAGCGAGGCCCCGCCCGCCCAGTTTCTCCTCCCGAGCGAGGCCCCGCCCGCCCAGCTTCCCCTCCCGAATCCGGCCCTGCCCGCCCATGTTCCCCTCCCAGTCAGGCCCCGCCCGCCCAGTTTCTCCTCCCAGCTTGGCCCCGCCCGCCCAGCTTCCCCTCCCGATCCCGGCCCCGCCCGCCCATGTTCCCCTCCCAGCCAGGCCCCGCCCGCCCAGTTTCTCCTCCCAGCTTGGCCCCGCCCGCCCAGCTTCCCCTCCCGATCACGGCCCCGCCCGCCCATGTTCCCCTCCCAACTTGGCCCCGCCCGCCCAGTTTCTCCTCCCGAACCCGGCCCCGCCCGCCAAGCTTCTCCTAGCGAGCCCGGCCCCGCCCACCCAGCTTCCCCTCCAAGCCAGGCCCCGCCCACCCCGCTTCCCCTCCCGAGTCCTGCCCCGGCCGCCCAGTTTCTCCTCCCGAGCTTGGCCCCGCCCGCCCAGCTTCCCATCCCGAGCGAGGCCCCGCCCGCCCAGTTTCTCCTCCCAGCTTGGCCCCGCCCGCCCAGCTTCCCCTCCCGAACCCGGCCCCGCCCGCCCAGCTTCTGCTAGCGAGCTCGGCCCCGCCCGCCCAGCTTCCCCTCCCAGCTTGGCCCCGCCCGCCCAGTTTCTCCTCACAGCCAGGCCCCGCCTGCCCAGTTTCTCCTCCCGAGTCCGGCCCCGCCCGCCCCGCTTCCCGTCCCAGCCAGGCCCCGCCCGCCCAGCTTCCCCTCCCGAACCCGGCCCCGCCCGCCCAGCTTCTCCTCCCAGCTAAGCCCCGCCCGCCCAGTTTCTCCTCCCAGCACGGCCCCGCCCGCCCAGTTTCTCCTCCCAGCACGGCCCCGCCCACTCAGCTTCCCCTCCCAGCCTGGCCCCGCCCGCCCAGTTTCTCCTCCCGAGTGCGGCCCCGCCCGCCCCGCTTCTCCTCCCGAGCGAGGCCCCGCCCGCCCAGCTTCCCCTCCCAGCTTGGCCCCGCCCGCCCAGCTTCCCCTCCCGGGCCCCGCCCGCCCAGTTTCTGCTCCCGAGCTCGGCCCCGCCCGCCCAACTTCCCCTCCCAGCTTGGCCCCCCCACCCAGTTTCTCCTCCCAGCCAGGCCCCGCCCGCCCAGTTTCTCCTCCCGAGTCCGGCCCCGCCCGCCCCGCTTCCCCTCCCAGCCAGGCCCCGCCCGCCCAGCTTCCCCTCCCGAACCCGGCCCCGCCCGCCCAGCTTCTCCTCCCAGCTTACCCCGCCCGCCCAGTTTCTCCTCCCAGCACGGCCCCGCCCGCCCAGTTTCCCCTCCCAGCCAGGCCCCGCCCGCCCAGTTTCTCCTCCCAGCTTGGCCCCGCCCGCCCAGTTTCTCCTCCCAGCCAGGCCCCGCCCGCCCAGCTTCCCTCCCGAACCCGGCCCCGCCCGCCCAGCTTCTGCTAGCGAGCTCGGCCCCGCCCGCCCAGATTCCCCTCCCAGCACGGCCCCACCCGCCCAGTTTCTCCTCCCAGCACGGCCCCGCCCAACCAACTTCCCCTCCCAGCCTAGCCCCGCCCGCCCAGTTTCTCCTCCCGAGTGCGGCCCCGCCCGCCCCGCTTCTCCTCCCGAGTCCGGCCCCGCCCGCCCAGCTTCCCCTCCCAGCTTGGCCCCGCCCGCCCAGCTTCCCCTCCAAGCCAGGCCCCGCCCGCCCAGTTTCTCCTCCCGAGTCCGGCCCCGCCCGCCCAGTTTCTCCTCCCGAGCCCGGCCCCGCCCGCCCAGCTTCTCCTCCCAGCTTAGCCCCGCCCGCCCAGTTTCTCCTCCCAGCACGGCCCCGCCCGCCCAGTTTCTCCTCCCAGCACGGCCCCGCCCACCCTGCTTCCCCTCCCAGCCTGGCCCCGCCCGCCCAGTTTCTCCTCCCGAGTGCGGCCCCGCCCGCTCCGCTTCCCCTCCCAGCCGGGCCCCGCCCGCCCAGTTTCTCCTCCCGAGTCCGGCCCCGCCCGCCCAGTTTCTCCTCCCGAGCCCGGCCCCGCCCGCCCAGTTTCTCCTCCCGAGCGAGGCCCCGCCCGCCCAGCTTCCCCTCCGGAATCCGGCCCCGCCCGCCCATGTTCCCCTCCCAGCCAGGCCCCGCCCGCCCAGTTTCTCCTCCCAGCTTGGCCCCGCCCGCCCAGTTTCTCCTCCCAGCCAGGCCCCGCCCGCCCAGCTTCCCCTCCCAGCTTGGCCCCGCCCGCCCAGTTTCTCCTCCCAGCCAGGCCCCGCCCGCCCAGTTTCTCCTCCCAGCTTGGCCCCGCCCGCCCAGTTTCTCCTCCCAGCTTGGCCCCGCCCGCCCAGTTTCTCCTCCCGAGCCCGGCCCCGCCCGCCCCGCTTCCCCTCCCAGCTTGGCCCCGCCCGCCCAGTTTCTCCTCCCGAGCGCGGCCCGCCCGCCCAGTTTCTCCTCCCGAGCGAGGCCCCGCCCGCCCAGCTTCCCCTCCCGAATCCGGCCCCGCCCGCCCATGTTCCCCTCCCAGCCAGGCCCCGCCCGCCCAGTTTCTCCTCCCAGCTTGGCCCCGCCCGCCCAGCTTCCCCTCCCGATCCCGGCCCCGCCCGCCCATGTTCCCCTCCCAGCTTGGCCCCGCCCGCCCAGTTTCTCCTCCCGAACCCGGCCCCGGCCGCCCAGCTTCTCCTCACAGCTTAGCCCCGCCCGCCCAGTTTCTCCTCCCAGCACGGCCCCGCCCGCCCAGTTTCTCCTCCCAGCCAGGCCCCGCCCGCCCAGCTTCCCCTCCCGAACCCGGCCTCGCCCGCCCAGCTTCTGCTAGCGAGCTCGGCCCCGCCCGCCCAGCTTCCCCTCCCAGCTTGGCCCCGCCCGCCCAGTTTCTCCTCCCGAGCTCGGCCCCGCCCGCCCGCTTCCCCTCCCAGCTTGGCCCCGCCCGCCCCGCTTCCCATCCCGAGCGAGGCCCCGCCCGCCCAGTTTCTCCTCCCAGCTTGGCCCCGCCCGCCCAGCTTCCCCTCCCGAACCCGGCCCCGCCCGCCCAGCTTCTGCTAGCGAGCTCGGCCCCGCCCGCCCAGCTTCCCCTCCCAGTTTGGCCCCGCCCGCCCAGTTTCTCCTCCCGAGTTCGGCCCCGCCCGCCCCGCTTCCCCTCCCAGCCAGGCCCCGCCCGCCCAGCTTCCCCTCCCGAACCCGGCCCCGCCCGCCCAGCTTCTCCTCCCAGCTTAGCCCCGCCCGCCCAGTTTCTCCTCCCGAGCGAGGCCCCGCCCGCCCCGCTTCCCCTCCCAGCCTGGCCCCGCCCGCCCAGCTTCCCATCCCGAGCGAGGCCCCGCCCGCCCAGTTTCTCCTCCCAGCTTGGCCCCGCCCGCCCAGCTTCCCCTCCCGTACCCAGCCCCGCCCGCCAAGCTTCTCCTAGCGAGCTCGGCCCCGCCCGCCCCGCTTCCCCTCCCAGCCAGGCCCCGCCCGCCCAGTTTCTCCTCCCGAGTCCGGCCCCGCCCGCCCCGCTTCCCCTCCCAGCCTGGCCCCGCCCGCCCAGTTTCTCCTCCCGAGTCCGGCCCCGCCCGCCCAGTTTCTCCTCCCGAGCGAGGCCCCGCCCGCCCAGCTTCCCCTCCCGAATCCGGCCTGCCCGCCCATGTTCCCCTCCCAGTCAGGCCCCGCCCGCCCAGTTTCTCCTCCCAGCTTGGCCCCGCCCGCCCAGCTTCCCCGCCCGATCCCGGCCCCGCCCGCCCATGTTCCCCTCCCAGCCAGGCCCCGCCCGCCCAGTTTCTCCTCCCAGCTTGGCCCCGCCCGCCCAGCTTCCCCTCCCGATCCCGGCCCCGCCCGCCCATGTTCCCCTCCCAACTTGGCCCCGCCCGCCCAGTTTCTCCTCCCGAACCCGGCCCCGCCCGCCAAGCTTCTCCTAGCGAGCCCGGCCCCGCCCGCCCAGCTTCCCCTCCAAGCCAGGCCCCGCCCGCCCCCCTTCCCCTCCCGAGTCCGGCCCCGCCCGCCCAGTTTCTCCTCCCGAGCTTGGCCCCGCCCGCCCAGCTTCCCATCCCGAGCGAGGCCCCGCCCGGCCAGTTTCTCCTCCCAGCTTGGCCCCGCCCGCCCAGCTTCCCCTCCCGAACCCGGCCCCGCCCGCCCAGCTTCTGCTAGCGAGCTCGGCCCCGCCCGCCCAGCTTCCCCTCCCAGCTTGGCCCCGCCCGCCCAGTTTCTCCTCCCAGCCAGGCCCCGCCCGCCCAGCTTCCCCTCCCGAGCGAGGCCCCGCCCGCCCAGTTTCTCCTCCCAGCCAGGCCCCGCCCGCCCAGCTTCCCCTCCCGAGCGAGGCCCCGCCCGCCCAGTTTCTCCGCCCGAGCGAGGCCCCGCCCGCCCAGCTTCCCCTCCCGAATCCGGCCCTGCCCGCCCATGTTCCCCTCCCAGTCAGGCCCCGCCCGCCCAGTTTCTCCTCCCAGCTTGGCCCCGCCCGCCCAGCTTCCCCTCCCGATCCCGGCCCCGCCCGCCCATGTTCCCCTCCCAGCCAGGCCCCGCCCGCCCAGTTTCTCCTCCCAGCTTGGCCCCGCCCGCCCAGCTTCCCCTCCCGATCCCGGCCCCGCCCGCCCATGTTCCCCTCCCAACTTGGCCCCGCCCGCCCAGTTTCTCCTCCCGAACCCGGCCCCGCCCGCCAAGCTTCTCCTAGCGAGCCCGGCCCCGCCAGCCCAGCTTCCCCTCCAAGCCAGGCCCCGCCCGCCCAGCTTCCCCTCCCGAACCCGGCCCCGCCCGCCAAGCTTCTCCTAGCGAGCCCGGCCCCGCCAGCCCAGCTTCCCCTCCCAGCCAGGCCCCGCCCGCCCAGCTTCCCCTCCCGAACCCGGCCCCGCCCGCCCAGCTTCTCCTCCCAGCACGGCCCCGCCCCGCCCAGTTTCTCCTCCCAGCACGGCCCCGCCCGCCCAGTTTCTCCTCCCAGCACGGCCCCGCCCTCCCAGTTTCTCCTCCCAGCCTGGCCCCGCCCGCCCAGTTTCTCCTCCCGAGTGCGGCCCCGCCCGCTCCGCTTCCCCTCCCAGCCAGGCCCCGCACGCCCAGTTTCTCCTCCCGAGTCCGGCCCCGCCCGCCCAGTTTCTCCTCCCGAGCCCGGCCCCGCCCGCCCCGCTTCGCCTCCCAGCTTGGCCCCGCCCGCCCAGTTTCTCCTCCCGAGCGAGGCCCCGCCCGCCCAGTTTCTCCTCCCGAGCGAGGCCCCGCCCGCCCAGCTTCCCCTCCCGAATCCGGCCCCGCCCGCCCATGTTCCCCTCCCAGCCAGGCCCCGCCCGCCCAGTTTCTCCTCCCAGCTTGGCCCCGCCCGCCCAGTTTCTCCTCCCAGCCAGGCCCCGCCCGCCCAGCTTCTGCTAGCGAGCTCGGCCCCGCCCGCCCAGCTTCCCCTCCCAGCTTGGCCCCGCCCGCCCAGTTTCTCCTCCCAGCACGGCCCCGCCCACCCAGCTTCCCCTCCCAGCCTGGCCCCGCCCGCCCAGTTTCTCCTCCCGAGTGCGGCCCCGCCCGCCCCGCTTCTCCTCCCGAGTCCGGCCCCGCCCGCCCAGCTTCCCCTCCCAGCTTGGCCCCGCCCGCCCAGCTTCCCCTCCCAGCCAGGCCCCGCCCGCCCAGTTTCTCCTCCCGAGTGCGGCCCCGCCCGCTCCGCTTCTCCTCCCAGCCAGGCCCCGCCCGCCCAGTTTCTCCTCCCGAGTCCGGCCCCGCCCGCCCAGTTTCTCCTCCCGAGCCCGGCCCCGCCCGCCCCGCTTCCCCTCCCAGCTTGGCCCCGCCCGCCCAGTTTTTCCTCCCGAGCGAGGCCCCGCCCGCCCAGTTTCTCCTCCCGAGCGAGGCCCCGCCCGCCCAGCTTCCCCTCCCGAATCCGGCCCCGCCCGCCCATGTTCCCCTCCCAGCCAGGCCCCGCCCGCCCAGTTTCTCCTCCCAGCTTGGCCCCGCCCGCCCAGTTTCTCCTCCCAGCCAGGCCCCGCCCGCCCAGCTTCCCCTCCCGAACCCGGCCCCGCCCGCCCAGCTTCTGCTAGCGAGCTCGGCCCCGCCCGCCCAGCTTCCCCTCCCAGCTTGGCCCCGCCCGCCCAGTTTCTCCTCCCAGCACGACCCCGCCCACCCAGCTTCCCCTCCCAGCCTGGCCCCGCCCGCCCAGTTTCTCCTCCCGAGTGCGGCCCCGCCCGCCCCGCTTCTCCTCCCGAGTCCGGCCCCGCCCGCCCAGCTTCCCCTCCCAGCTTGGCCCCGCCCGCCCAGCTTCCCCTCCCAGCCAGGCCCCGCCCGCCCAGTTTCTCCTCCCGAGCCCGTCCCCGCCCGCTCCGCTTCCCCTCCCAGCCAGGCCCCGCCCGCCCAGTTTCTCCTCCCGAGCTCGGCCCCGCCCGCCCAGCTTCCCCTCCCAGCTTGGCCCCGCCCGCCCAGTTTCTCCTCCAGAGCTCGGCCCCGCCCGCCCCGTTTCCCCTCCCAGCTTGGCCCCGCCCGCCCCGCTTCCCATCCCGAGCGAGGCCCCGCCCGCCCAGTTTCTCCTCCCAGCTTGGCCCCGCCCGCCCAGCTTCCCCTCCCGAACCCGGCCCCGCCCGCCAAGCTTCTCCTAGCGAGCTCGGCCCCGCCCGCCCCGCTTCCCCTCCCAGCCAGGCCCCGCCCGCCCAGTTTCTCCTCCCGAGTTCGGCCCCGCCCGCCCCGCTTCCCCTCCCAGCCAGGCCCCGCCCGCCCAGCTTCCCCTCCCGAACCCGGCCCCGCCCGCCCAGCTTCTCCTCCCAGCTTAGCCCCGCCCGCCCAGTTTCTCCTCCCGAGCGAGGCCCCGCCCGCCCCGCTTCCCCTCCCAGCCTGGCCCCGCCCGCCCAGCTTCCCATCCCGAGCGAGGCCCCGCCCGCCCAGTTTCTCCTCCCAGCTTGGCCCCGCCCGCCCAGCTTCCCCTCCCGTACCCAGCCCCGCCCGCCAAGCTTCTCCTAGCGAGCTCGGCCCCGCCCGCCCCGCTTCCCCTCCCAGCCAGGCCCCGCCCGCCCAGTTTCTCCTCCCGAGTCCGGCCCCGCCCGCCCCGCTTCCCCTCCCAGCCTGGCCCCGCCCGCCCAGTTTCTCCTCCGGAGTCCGGCCCCGCCCGCCCCGCTTTTCCTCCCGAGTCCGGCCCCGCCCGCCCAGTTTCTCCTCCCGAGTCCGGCCCCGGCCGCCCAGTTTCTCATCCCAGCTTGGCCCCGCCCGCCCAGCTTCCCCTCCCGAGCGAGGCCCCGCCCGCCCAGTTTCTCCTCCCGAGCGAGGCCCCGCCCGCCCCGCTTCCCCTCCCAGCCAGGCCCCGCCCGCCCAGCTTCCCCTCCCGAACCCGACCCCGCCCGCCCAGCTTCTCCTCCCAGCTTACCCCGCCCGCCCAGCTTCTCCTCCCAGCACGGCCCCGCCCGCCCAGTTTCTCCTCCCAGCCTGGCCCCGCCCGCCCAGTTTCTCCTCCCGAGTCCGGCCCCGCCCCCCCCGCTTCTCCTCCCGAGTCCGGCCCCGCCCGCCCAGCTTCCCCTCCCAGCTTGGCCCCGCCCGCCCAGCTTCCCCTCCCGAGTCCGGCCCCGCCCGCCCAGCTTCCCCTCCCGAACCCGGCCCCGCCCGCCCAGCTTCCCATCCCGAGCGAGGCCCCGCCCGGCCAGTTTCTCCTCCCAGCTTGGCCCCGCCCGCCCAGCTTCCCCTCCCGAACCCGGCCCCGCCCGCCCAGCTTCCCCTCCCAGCTTGGCCCCGCCCGCCCAGTTTCTCCTCCCAGCCAGGCCCCGCCCGCCCAGCTTCCCCTCCCGAGCGAGGCCCCGCCCGCCCAGTTTCTCCGCCCGAGCGAGGCCCCGCCCGCCCAGCTTCCCCTCCCAGCCAGGCCCCGCCCGCCCAGTTTCTCCTCCCGAGCCCGGCCCCGCCCGCTCCGCTTCCCCTCCCAGCCAGGCCCCGCCCGCCCAGTTTCTCCTCCCAGCTTGGCCCCGCCCGCCCAGTTTCTCCTCCCGAGCGCGGCCCCGCCCGCCCAGTTTCTCCTCCCGAGCGAGGCCCCGCCCGCCCAGCTTCCCCTCCCGAATCCGGCCCCGCCCGCCCATGTTCCCCTCCCAGCCAGGCCCCGCCCGCCCAGTTTCTCCTCCCAGCTTGGCCCCGCCCGCCCAGCTTCCCCTCCCGATCCCGGCCCCGCCCGCCCATGATCCCCTCCCAGCTTGGCCCCGCCCGCCCAGTTTCTCCTCCCGAACCCGGCCCCGCCCGCCCAGCTTCTCCTCACAGCTTAGCCCCGCCCGCCCAGTTTCTCCTCCCAGCACGGCCCCGCCCGCCCAGTTTCTCCTCCCAGCCAGGCCCCGCCCGCCCAGCTTCCCCTCCCGAACCCGGCCTCGCCCGCCCAGCTTCTGCTAGCGAGCTCGGCCCCGCCCGCCCAGCTTCCCCTCCCAGCTTGGCCCCGCCCGCCCAGTTTCTCCTCCCGAGCTCGGCCCCGCCCGCCCCGCTTCCCCTCCCAGCTTGGCCCCGCCCGCCCCGCTTCCCATCCCGAGCGAGGCCCCGCCCGCCCAGTTTCTCCTCCCAGCTTGGCCCCGCCCGCCCAGCTTCCCCTCCCGAACCCGGCCCCGCCCGCCCAGCTTCTGCTAGCGAGCTCGGCCCCGCCCGCCCAGCTTCCCCTCCCAGTTTGGCCCCGCCCGCCCAGTTTCTCCTCCCGAGTTCGGCCCCGCCCGCCCCGCTTCCCCTCCCAGCCAGGCCCCGCCCGCCCAGCTTCCCCTCCCGAACCCGGCCCCGCCCGCCCAGCTTCTCCTCCCAGCTTAGCCCCGCCCGCCCAGTTTCTCCTCCCGAGCGAGGCCCCGCCCGCCCCGCTTCCCCTCCCAGCCTGGCCCCACCCGCCCAGCTTCCCATCCCGAGCGAGGCCCCGCCCGCCCAGTTTCTCCTCCCAGCTTGGCCCCGCCCGCCCAGCTTCCCCTCCCGTACCCAGCCCCGCCCGCCAAGCTTCTCCTAGCGAGCTCGGCCCCGCCCGCCCCGCTTCCCCTCCCAGCCAGGCCCCGCCCGCCCAGTTTCTCCTCCCGAGTCCGGCCCCGCCCGCCCCGCTTCCCCTCCCAGCCTGGCCCCGCCCGCCCAGTTTCTCCTCCCGAGTCCGGCCCCGCCCGCCCAGTTTCTCCTCCCGAGCGAGGCCCCGCCCGCCCAGCTTCCCCTCCCGAATCCGGCCCTGCCCGCCCATGTTCCCCTCCCAGTCAGGCCCCGCCCGCCCAGTTTCTCCTCCCAGCTTGGCCCCGCCCGCCCAGCTTCCCCTCCCGATCCCGGCCCCGCCCGCCCATGTTCCCCTCCCAGCCAGGCCCCGCCCGCCCAGTTTCTCCTCCCAGCTTGGCCCCGCCCGCCCAGCTTCCCCTCCCGATCCCGGCCCCGCCCGCCCATGTTCCCCTCCCAACTTGGCCCCGCCCGCCCAGTTTCTCCTCCCGAACCCGGCCCCGCCCGCCAAGCTTCTCCTAGCGAGCCCGGCCCCGCCCGCCCAGCTTCCCCTCCAAGCCAGGCCCCGCCCGCCCCGCTTCCCCTCCCGAGTCCGGCCCCGGCCGCCCAGTTTCTCCTCCCGAGCTTGGCCCCGCCCGCCCAGCTTCCCATCCCGAGCGAGGCCCCGCCCGGCCAGTTTCTCCTCCCAGCTTGGCCCCGCCCGCCCAGCTTCCCCTCCCGAACCCGGCCCCGCCCGCCCAGCTTCCCCTCCCAGCTTGGCCCCGCCCGCCCAGTTTCTCCTCCCAGCCAGGCCCCGCCCGCCCAGCTTCCCCTCCCGAGCGAGGCCCCGCCCGCCCAGTTTCTCCTCCCAGCCAGGCCCCGCCCGCCCAGCTTCCCCTCCCGAGCGAGGCCCCGCCCGCCCAGTTTCTCCTCCCGAGCGAGGCCCCGCCCGCCCAGCTTCCCCTCCCGAATCCGGCCCTGCCCGCCCATGTTCCCCTCCCAGTCAGGCCCCGCCCGCCCAGTTTCTCCTCCCAGCTTGGCCCCGCCCGCCCAGCTTCCCCTCCCGATCCCGGCCCCGCCCGCCCATGTTCCCCTCCCAGCCAGGCCCCGCCCGCCCAGTTTCTCCTCCCAGCTTGGCCCCGCCCGCCCAGCTTCCCCTCCCGATCACGGCCCCGCCCGCCCATGTTCCCCTCCCAACTTGGCCCCGCCCGCCCAGTTTCTCCTCCCGAACCCGGCCCCGCCCGCCAAGCTTCTCCTAGCGAGCCCGGCCCCGCCCGCCCAGCTTCCCCTCCAAGCCAGGCCCCGCCCGCCCCGCTTCCCCTCCCGAGTCCTGCCCCGGCCGCCCAGTTTCTCCTCCCGAGCTTGGCCCCGCCCGCCCAGCTTCCCATCCCGAGCGAGGCCCCGCCCGCCCAGTTTCTCCTCCCAGCTTGGCCCCGCCCGCCCAGCTTCCCCTCCCGAACCCGGCCCCGCCCGCCCAGCTTCTGCTAGCGAGCTCGGCCCCGCCCGCCCAGCTTCCCCTCCCAGCTTGGCCCCGCCCGCCCAGTTTCTCCTCACAGCCAGGCCCCGCCTGCCCAGTTTCTCCTCCCGAGTCCGGCCCCGCCCGCCCCGCTTCCCCTCCCAGCCAGGCCCCGCCCGCCCAGCTTCCCCTCCCGAACCCGGCCCCGCCCGCCCAGCTTCTCCTCCCAGCTAAGCCCCGCCCGCCCAGTTTCTCCTCCCAGCACGGCCCCGCCCGCCCAGTTTCTCCTCCCAGCACGGCCCCGCCCACTCAGCTTCCCCTCCCAGCCTGGCCCCGCCCGCCCAGTTTCTCCTCCCGAGTGCGGCCCCGCCCGCCCCGCTTCTCCTCCCGAGCGAGGCCCCGCCCGCCCAGCTTCCCCTCCCAGCTTGGCCCCGCCCGCCCAGCTTCCCCTCCCGAACCCGGCCCCGCCCGCCCAGCTTCTGCTAGCGAGCTCGGCCCCGCCCGCCCAACTTCCCCTCCCAGCTTGGCCCCCCCGCCCAGTTTCTCCTCCCAGCCAGGCCCCGCCCGCCCAGTTTCTCCTCCCGAGTCCGGCCCCGCCCGCCCCGCTTCCCCTCCCAGCCAGGCCCCGCCCGCCCAGCTTCCCCTCCCGAACCCGGCCCCGCCCGCCCAGCTTCTCCTCCCAGCTTACCCCGCCCGCCCAGTTTCTCCTCCCAGCACGGCCCCGCCCGCCCAGTTTCCCCTCCCAGCCAGGCCCCGCCCGCCCAGTTTCTCCTCCCAGCTTGGCCCCGCCCGCCCAGTTTCTCCTCCCAGCCAGGCCCCGCCCGCCCAGCTTCCCCTCCCGAACCCGGCCCCGCCCGCCCAGCTTCTGCTAGCGAGCTCGGCCCCGCCCGCCCAGATTCCCCTCCCAGCTTGGCCCCACCCGCCCAGTTTCTCCTCCCAGCACGGCCCCGCCCAACCAACTTCCCCTCCCAGCCTAGCCCCGCCCGCCCAGTTTCTCCTCCCGAGTGCGGCCCCGCCCGCCCCGCTTCTCCTCCCGAGTCCGGCCCCGCCCGCCCAGCTTCCCCTCCCAGCTTGGCCCCGCCCGCCCAGCTTCCCCTCCAAGCCAGGCCCCGCCCGCCCAGTTTCTCCTCCCGAGTCCGGCCCCGCCCGCCCAGTTTCTCCTCCCGAGCCCGGCCCCGCCCGCCCAGCTTCTCCTCCCAGCTTAGCCCCGCCCGCCCAGTTTCTCCTCCCAGCACGGCCCCGCCCGCCCAGTTTCTCCTCCCGAGTGCGGCCCCGCCCGCTCCGCTTCCCCTCCCAGCCGGGCCCCGCCCGCCCAGTTTCTCCTCCCGAGTCCGGCCCCGCCCGCCCAGTTTCTCCTCCCGAGCCCGGCCCCGCCCGCCCAGTTTCTCCTCCCGAGCGAGGCCCCGCCGCCCAGCTTCCCCTCCGGAATCCGGCCCCGCCCGCCCATGTTCCCCTCCCAGCCAGGCCCCGCCCGCCCAGTTTCTCCTCCCAGCTTGGCCCCGCCCGCCCAGTTTCTCCTCCCAGCCAGGCCCCGCCCGCCCAGCTTCCCCTCCCAGCTTGGCCCCGCCCGCCCAGTTTCTCCTCCCAGCCAGGCCCCGCCCGCCCAGTTTCTCCTCCCAGCTTGGCCCCGCCCGCCCAGTTTCTCCTCCCAGCTTGGCCCCGCCCGCCCAGTTTCTCCTCCCGAGCCCGGCCCCGCCCGCCCCGCTTCCCCTCCCAGCTTGGCCCCGCCCGCCCAGTTTCTCCTCCCGAGCGCGGCCCCGCCCGCCCAGTTTCTCCTCCCGAGCGAGGCCCCGCCCGCCCAGCTTCCCCTCCCGAATCCGGCCCCGCCCGCCCATGTTCCCCTCCCAGCCAGGCCCCGCCCGCCCAGTTTCTCCTCCCAGCTTGGCCCCGCCCGCCCAGCTTCCCCTCCCGATCCCGGCCCCGCCCGCCCATGTTCCCCTCCCAGCTTGGCCCCGCCCGCCCAGTTTCTCCTCCCGAACCCGGCCCCGGCCGCCCAGCTTCTCCTCACAGCTTAGCCCCGCCCGCCCAGTTTCTCCTCCCAGCACGGCCCCGCCCGCCCAGTTTCTCCTCCCAGCCAGGCCCCGCCCGCCCAGCTTCCCCTCCCGAACCCGGCCTCGCCCGCCCAGCTTCTGCTAGCGAGCTCGGCCCCGCCCGCCCAGCTTCCCCTCCCAGCTTGGCCCCGCCCGCCCAGTTTCTCCTCCCGAGCTCGGCCCCGCCCGCCCCGCTTCCCCTCCCAGCTTGGCCCCGCCCGCCCCGCTTCCCATCCCGAGCGAGGCCCCGCCCGCCCAGTTTCTCCTCCCAGCTTGGCCCCGCCCGCCCAGCTTCCCCTCCCGAACCCGGCCCCGCCCGCCCAGCTTCTGCTAGCGAGCTCGGCCCCGCCCGCCCAGCTTCCCCTCCCAGTTTGGCCCCGCCCGCCCAGTTTCTCCTCCCGAGTTCGGCCCCGCCCGCCCCGCTTCCCCTCCCAGCCAGGCCCCGCCCGCCCAGCTTCCCCTCCCGAACCCGGCCCCGCCCGCCCAGCTTCTCCTCCCAACTTGGCCCCGCCCGCCCAGTTTCTCCTCCCGAACCCGGCCCCGCCCGCCAAGCTTCTCCTAGCGAGCCCGGCCCCGCCCGCCCAGCTTCCCCTCCAAGCCAGGCCCCGCCCGCCCCGCTTCCCCTCCCGAGTCCGGCCCCGCCCGCCCAGTTTCTCCTCCCGAGCTTGGCCCCGCCCGCCCAGCTTCCCATCCCGAGCGAGGCCCCGCCCGGCCAGTTTCTCCTCCCAGCTTGGCCCCGCCCGCCCAGCTTCCCCTCCCGAACCCGGCCCCGCCCGCCCAGCTTCTGCTAGCGAGCTCGGCCCCGCCCGCCCAGCTTCCCCTCCCAGCTTGGCCCCGCCCGCCCAGTTTCTCCTCCCAGCCAGGCCCCGCCCGCCCAGCTTCCCCTCCCGAGCGAGGCCCCGCCCGCCCGGTTTCTCCTCCCAGCCAGGCCCCGCCCGCCCAGCTTCCCCTCCCGAGCGAGGCCCCGCCCGCCCAGTTTCTCCGCCCGAGCGAGGCCCCGCCCGCCCAGCTTCCCCTCCCGAATCCGGCCCTGCCCGCCCATGTTCCCCTCCCAGTCAGGCCCCGCCCGCCCAGTTTCTCCTCCCAGCTTGGCCCCGCCCGCCCAGCTTCCCCTCCCGATCCCGGCCCCGCCCGCCCATGTTCCCCTCCCAGCCAGGCCCCGCCCGCCCAGTTTCTCCTCCCAGCTTGGCCCCGCCCGCCCAGCTTCCCCTCCCGATCCCGGCCCCGCCCGCCCATGTTCCCCTCCCAACTCGGCCCCGCCCGCCCAGTTTCTCCTCCCGAACCCGGCCCCGCCCGCCAAGCTTCTCCTAGCGAGCCCGGCCCCGCCAGCCCAGCTTCCCCTCCAAGCCAGGCCCCGCCCGCCCAGCTTCCCCTCCCGAACCCGGCCCCGCCCGCCAAGCTTCTCCTAGCGAGCCCGGCCCCGCCAGCCCAGCTTCCCCTCCCAGCCAGGCCCCGCCCGCCCAGCTTCCCCTCCCGAACCCGGCCCCGCCCGCCCAGCTTCTCCTCCCAGCACGGCCCCGCCCGCCCAGTTTCTCCTCCCAGCACGGCCCCGCCCGCCCAGTTTCTCCTCCCAGCACGGCCCCGCCCGCCCAGTTTCTCCTCCCAGCCTGGCCCCGCCCGCCCAGTTTCTCCTCCCGAGTGCGGCCCCGCCCGCTCCGCTTCCCCTCCCAGCCAGGCCCCGCACGCCCAGTTTCTCCTCCCGAGTCCGGCCCCGCCCGCCCAGTTTCTCCTCCCGAGCCCGGCCCCGCCCGCCCCGCTTCGCCTCCCAGCTTGGCCCCGCCCGCCCAGTTTCTCCTCCCGAGCGAGGCCCCGCCCGCCCAGTTTCTCCTCCCGAGCGAGGCCCCGCCCGCCCAGCTTCCCCTCCCGAATCCGGCCCCGCCCGCCCATGTTCCCCTCCCAGCCAGGCCCCGCCCGCCCAGTTTCTCCTCCCAGCTTGGCCCCGCCCGCCCAGTTTCTCCTCCCAGCCAGGCCCCGCCCGCCCAGCTTCTGCTAGCGAGCTCGGCCCCGCCCGCCCAGCTTCCCCTCCCAGCTTGGCCCCGCCCGCCCAGTTTCTCCTCCCAGCACGGCCCCGCCCACCCAGCTTCCCCTCCCAGCCTGGCCCCGCCCGCCCAGTTTCTCCTCCCGAGTGCGGCCCCGCCCGCCCCGCTTCTCCTCCCGAGTCCGGCCCCGCCCGCCCAGCTTCCCCTCCCAGCTTGGCCCCGCCCGCCCAGCTTCCCCTCCCAGCCAGGCCCCGCCCGCCCAGTTTCTCCTCCCGAGTGCGGCCCCGCCCGCTCCGCTTCTCCTCCCAGCCAGGCCCCGCCCGCCCAGTTTCTCCTCCCGAGTCCGGCCCCGCCCGCCCAGTTTCTCCTCCCGAGCCCGGCCCCGCCCGCCCCGCTTCCCCTCCCAGCTTGGCCCCGCCCGCCCAGTTTTTCCTCCCGAGCGAGGCCCCGCCCGCCCAGTTTCTCCTCCCGAGCGAGGCCCCGCCCGCCCAGCTTCCCCTCCCGAATCCGGCCCCGCCCGCCCATGTTCCCCTCCCAGCCAGGCCCCGCCCGCCCAGTTTCTCCTCCCAGCTTGGCCCCGCCCGCCCAGTTTCTCCTCCCAGCCAGGCCCCGCCCGCCCAGCTTCCCCTCCCGAACCCGGCCCCGCCCGCCCAGCTTCTGCTAGCGAGCTCGGCCCCGCCCGCCCAGCTTCCCCTCCCAGCTTGGCCCCGCCCGCCCAGTTTCTCCTCCCAGCACGACCCCGCCCACCCAGCTTCCCCTCCCAGCCTGGCCCCGCCCGCCCAGTTTCTCCTCCCGAGTGCGGCCCCGCCCGCCCCGCTTCTCCTCCCGAGTCCGGCCCCGCCCGCCCAGCTTCCCCTCCCAGCTTGGCCCCGCCCGCCCAGCTTCCCCTCCCAGCCAGGCCCCGCCCGCCCAGTTTCTCCTCCCGAGCCCGTCCCCGCCCGCTCCGCTTCCCCTCCCAGCCAGGCCCCGCCCGCCCAGTTTCTCCTCCCGAGCTCGGCCCCGCCCGCCCAGCTTCCCCTCCCAGCTTGGCCCCGCCCGCCCAGTTTCTCCTCCAGAGCTCGGCCCCGCCCGCCCCGTTTCCCCTCCCAGCTTGGCCCCGCCCCGCCCCCCGCTTCCCCTCCCGAACCCGGCCCCGCCCGCCAAGCTTCTCCTAGCGAGCTCGGCCCCGCCCGCCCCGCTTCCCCTCCCAGCCAGGCCCCGCCCGCCCAGTTTCTCCTCCCGAGTTCGGCCCCGCCCGCCCCGCTTCCCCCTCCCAGCCAGGCCCCGCCCGCCCAGCTTCCCCTCCCGAACCCGGCCCCGCCCGCCCAGCTTCTCCTCCCAGCTTAGCCCCGCCCGCCCAGTTTCTCCTCCCGAGCGAGGCCCCGCCCGCCCCGCTTCCCCTCCCAGCCTGGCCCCGCCCGCCCAGCTTCCCATCCCGAGCGAGGCCCCGCCCGCCCAGTTTCTCCTCCCAGCTTGGCCCCGCCCGCCCAGCTTCCCCTCCCGTACCCAGCCCCGCCCGCCAAGCTTCTCCTAGCGAGCTCGGCCCCGCCCGCCCCGCTTCCCCTCCCAGCCAGGCCCCGCCCGCCCAGTTTCTCCTCCCGAGTCCGGCCCCGCCCGCCCCGCTTCCCCTCCCAGCCTGGCCCCGCCCGCCCAGTTTCTCCTCCGGAGTCCGGCCCCGCCCGCCCCGCTTTTCCTCCCGAGTCCGGCCCCGCCCGCCCAGTTTCTCCTCCCGAGTCCGGCCCCGGCCGCCCAGTTTCTCATCCCAGCTTGGCCCCGCCCGCCCAGCTTCCCCTCCCGAGCGAGGCCCCGCCCGCCCAGTTTCTCCTCCCGAGCGAGGCCCCGCCCGCCCCGCTTCCCCTCCCAGCCAGGCCCCGCCCGCCCAGCTTCCCCTCCCGAACCCGACCCCGCCCGCCCAGCTTCTCCTCCCAGCTTACCCCGCCCGCCCAGCTTCTCCTCCCAGCACGGCCCCGCCCGCCCAGTTTCTCCTCCCAGCCTGGCCCCGCCCGCCCAGTTTCTCCTCCCGAGTCCGGCCCCGCCCCCCCCGCTTCTCCTCCCGAGTCCGGCCCCGCCCGCCCAGCTTCCCCTCCCAGCTTGGCCCCGCCCGCCCAGCTTCCCCTCCCGAGTCCGGCCCCGCCCGCCCAGCTTCCCCTCCCGAACCCGGCCCCGCCCGCCCAGCTTCCCATCCCGAGCGAGGCCCCGCCCGGCCAGTTTCTCCTCCCAGCTTGGCCCCGCCCGCCCAGCTTCCCCTCCCGAACCCGGCCCCGCCCGCCCAGCTTCCCCTCCCAGCTTGGCCCCGCCCGCCCAGTTTCTCCTCCCAGCCAGGCCCCGCCCGCCCAGCTTCCCCTCCCGAGCGAGGCCCCGCCCGCCCAGTTTCTCCGCCCGAGCGAGGCCCCGCCCGCCCAGCTTCCCCTCCCGAATCCGGCCCTGCCCGCCCATGTTCCCCTCCCAGTCAGGCCCCGCCCGCCCAGTTTCTCCTCCCAGCTTGGCCCCGCCCGCCCAGCTTCCCCTCCCGATCCCGGCCCCGCCCGCCCATGTTCCCCTCCCAGCCAGGCCCCGCCCGCCCAGTTTCTCCTCCCAGCTTGGCCCCGCCCGCCAAGCTTCCCCTCCCGATCCCGGCCCCGCCCGCCCATGTTCCCCTCCCAACTCGGCCCCGCCCGCCCAGCTTCTCCTCCCAGCTTAGCCCCGCCCGCCCAGTTTCTCCTCCCAGCACGGCCCCGCCCGCCCAGTTTCTCCTCCCAGCACGGCCCCGCCCACCCTGCTTCCCCTCCCAGCCTGGCCCCGCCCGCCCAGTTTCTCCTCCCGAGTGCGGCCCCGCCCGCTCCGCTTCCCCTCCCAGCCGGGCCCCGCCCGCCCAGTTTCTCCTCC
This sequence comes from Pelodiscus sinensis, assembly GCF_052426305.1. Classification (NCBI taxonomy): domain Eukaryota; kingdom Metazoa; phylum Chordata; order Testudines; family Trionychidae; genus Pelodiscus; species Pelodiscus sinensis. The sequence continues at coordinate 777,760 of NC_143066.1, read as the reverse complement.
CGAGTCCGGCCCCGCCCGCCCAGTTTCTCCTCCCGAGCCCGGCCCCGCCCGCCCAGTTTCTCCTCCCGAGCGAGGCCCCGCCCGCCCAGCTTCCCCTCCGGAATCCGGCCCCGCCCGCCCATGTTCCCCTCCCAGCCAGGCCCCGCCCGCCCAGTTTCTCCTCCCAGCTTGGCCCCGCCCGCCCAGTTTCTCCTCCCCAGCCAGGCCCCGCCCGCCCAGCTTCCCCTCCCAGCTTGGCCCCGCCCGCCCAGTTTCTCCTCCCAGCCAGGCCCCGCCCGCCCAGTTTCTCCTCCCAGCTTGGCCCCGCCCGCCCAGTTTCTCCTCCCAGCTTGGCCCCGCCCGCCCAGTTTCTCCTCCCGAGCCCGGCCCCGCCCGCCCCGCTTCCCCTCCCAGCTTGGCCCCGCCCGCCCAGTTTCTCCTCCCGAGCGCGGCCCCGCCCGCCCAGTTTCTCCTCCCGAGCGAGGCCCCGCCCGCCCAGCTTCCCCTCCCGAATCCGGCCCCGCCCGCCCATGTTCCCCTCCCAGCCAGGCCCCGCCCGCCCAGTTTCTCCTCCCAGCTTGGCCCAGCCCGCCCAGCTTCCCCTCCCGATCCCGGCCCCGCCCGCCCATGTTCCCCTCCCAGCTTGGCCCCGCCCGCCCAGTTTCTCCTCCCGAACCCGGCCCCGCCCGCCCAGCTTCTCCTCACAGCTTAGCCCCGCCCGCCCAGTTTCTCCTCCCAGCACGGCCCCGCCCGCCCAGTTTCTCCTCCCAGCCAGGCCCCGCCCGCCCAGCTTCCCCTCCCGACCCCGGCCCCGCCCGCCCAGCTTCTGCCAGCGAGCTCGGCCCCGCCCGCCCAGCTTCCCCTCCCAGCTTGGCCCCGCCCGCCCAGTTTCTCCCCCCGAGTCCGGCCCCGCCCGCCAGTTTCTCCTCCCGAGCCCGGCCCCGCCCGCCCAGTTCTCCTCCCGAGCGAGGCCCCGCCCGCCCAGCTTCCCCTCGGGAATCCGGCCCCGCCCGCCCATGTTCCCCTCCCAGCCAGGCCCGCCCGCCCAGTTTCTCCTCCCAGCTTGGCCCCGCCCGCCCAGTTTCTCCTCCCAGCCAGGCCCCGCCCGCCCAGCTTCCCTCCCAGCTTGGCCCCGCCCGCCCAGTTTCTCCTCCCAGCCAGGCCCCGCCCGCCAGTTTCTCCTCCCAGCTTGGCCCCGCCCGCCCAGTTTCTCCTCCCAGCTTGGCCCCGCCCGCCCAGTTTCTCCTCCCGAGCCCGGCCCCGCCCGCCCCGCTTCCCCTCCCAGCTTGGCCCCGCCCGCCCAGTTTCTCCTCCCGAGCGCAGCCCCGCCCGCCCAGTTTCTCCTCCCGAGCGAGGCCCCTCCCGCCCAGCTTCCCCTCCCGAATCCGGCCCCGCCCGCCCATGTTCCCCTCCCAGCCAGGCCCCGCCCGCCCAGTTTCTCCTCCCAGCTTGGCCCGCCCGCCCAGCTTCCCCCCCGATCCCGGCCCCGCCCGCCCATGTTCCCCTCCCAGCTTGGCCCCGCCCGCCCAGTTTCTCCTCCCGAACCCGGCCCCGGCCGCCCAGCTTCTCCTCACAGCTTAGCCCCGCCCGCCCAGTTTCTCCTCCCAGCACGGCCCCGCCCGCCCAGTTTCTTCTCCCAGCCAGGCCCCGCCCGCCCAGCTTCCCCTCCCGAACCCGGCCTCGCCCGCCCAGCTTCTGCTAGCGAGCTCGGCCCCGCCCCCCCAGCTTCCCCTCCCAGCTTGGCCCCGCCCGCCCAGTTTCTCCTCCCGAGCTCGGCCCCGCCCGCCCGCTTCCCCTCCCAGCTTGGCCCCGCCCCGCCCGCTTCCCATCCCGAGCGAGGCCCCGCCCGCCCAGTTTCTCCTCCCAGCTTGGCCCCGCCCGCCCAGTTTCTCCTCCCAGCTTGGCCCCGCCCGCCCAGTTTCTCCTCCCGAGCCCGGCCCCGCCCGCCCAGCTTCCCCTCCCAGCTTGGCCCCGCCCGCCCAGTTTCTCCTCCCAGCAGGCCCCGCCCGCCCAGCTTCCCCTCCCGAGCGAGGCCCCGCCCGCCCAGTTTCTCCGCCCGAGCGAGGCCCCGCCCGCCCAGCTTCCCCTCCCGAATCCGGCCCTGCCCGCCCATGTTCCCCTCCCAGTCAGGCCCCGCCCGCCCAGTTTCTCCTCCCAGCTTGGCCCCGCCCGCCCAGCTTCCCCTCCCGATCCCGGCCCCGCCCGCCCATGTTCCCCTCCCAGCCAGGCCCCGCCCGCCAGTTTCTCCTCCCAGCTTGGCCCCGCCCGCCAAGCTTCCCCTCCCGATCCCGGCCCCGCCGCCCATGTTCCCCTCCCAACTTGGCCCCGCCCGCCCAGCTTCTCCTCCCAGCTTAGCCCCGCCCGCCCAGTTTCTCCTCCCAGCACGGCCCCCCCGCCCAGTTTCTCCTCCCAGCACGGCCCCGCCCACCCTGCTTCCCCTCCCAGCCTGGCCCGCCCGCCCAGTTTCTCCTCCCGAGTGCGGCCCCGCCCGCTCCGCTTCCCCTCCCAGCCGGGCCCCGCCCGCCCAGTTTCTCCTCCCGAGTCCGGCCCCGCCCGCCCAGTTTCTCCTCCCGAGCCCGGCCCCGCCGCCCAGTTTCTCCTCCCGAGCGAGGCCCCGCCCGCCCAGCTTCCCCTCCGGAATCCGGCCCCGCCCGCCCATGTTCCCCTCCCAGCCAGGCCCCGCCCGCCCAGTTTCTCCTCCCAGCTTGGCCCCGCCCGCCCAGTTTCTCCTCCCAGCCAGGCCCCGCCCGCCCAGCTCCCCTCCCAGCTTGGCCCCGCCCGCCCAGTTTCTCCTCCCAGCCAGGCCCCGCCCGCCCAGTTTCTCCTCCCAGCTTGGCCCCGCCCGCCCAGTTTCTCCTCCCAGCTTGGCCCCGCCCGCCCAGTTTCTCCTCCCGAGCCCGGCCCCGCCCGCCCCGCTCCCCTCCCAGCTTGGCCCCGCCCGCCCAGTTTCTCCTCCCGAGCGCGGCCCCGCCCGCCCAGTTTCTCCTCCCGAGCGAGGCCCCGCCCGCCCAGCTTCCCCTCCCGAATCCGGCCCCGCCCGCCCATGTTCCCCTCCCAGCCAGGCCCCGCCCGCCCAGTTTCTCCTCCCAGCTTGGCCCAGCCCGCCCAGCTTCCCCTCCCGATCCCGGCCCCGCCCGCCCATGTTCCCCTCCCAGCTTGGCCCCGCCCGCCCAGTTTCTCCTCCCGAACCCGGCCCCGCCCGCCCAGCTTCTCCTCACAGCTTAGCCCCGCCCGCCCAGTTTCTCCTCCCAGCACGGCCCCGCCCGCCCAGTTTCTCCTCCCAGCCAGCCCCGCCCCGCCCAGCTTCCCCTCCCGAACCCGGCCTCGCCCGCCCAGCTTCTGCTAGCGAGCTCGGCCCCGCCCGCCCAGCTTCCCCTCCCAGCTTGGCCCCGCCCGCCCAGTTTCTCCTCCCGTCCCGGCCCCGCCCGCCCAGTTTCTCCTCCCGAGCCCGGCCCCGCCCGCCCAGTTTCTCCTCCCGAGCGAGGCCCCGCCCGCCCAGCTTCCCCTCCGGAATCCGGCCCCGCCCGCCCATGTTCCCCTCCCAGCCAGCCCCGCCCGCCCAGTTTCTCCTCCCAGCTTGGCCCCGCCCGCCCAGTTTCTCCTCCCAGCCAGGCCCCCCCGCCCAGCTTCCCCTCCCAGCTTGGCCCCGCCCGCCCAGTTTCTCCTCCCAGCCAGGCCCCGCCCGCCAGTTTCTCCTCCCAGCTTGGCCCCGCCCGCCCAGTTTCTCCTCCCAGCTTGGCCCCGCCCGCCCAGTTCCTCCTCCCGAGCCCGGCCCCGCCCGCCCCGCTTCCCCTCCCAGCTTGGCCCCGCCCGCCCAGTTTCTCCTCCCGAGCGCGGCCCCGCCCGCCCAGTTCTCCTCCCGAGCGAGGCCCCTCCCGCCCAGCTTCCCCTCCCGAATCCGGCCCCGCCCGCCCATGTTCCCCTCCCAGCCAGGCCCCGCCCGCCCAGTTTCTCCTCCCAGCTTGGCCCCGCCCGCCCAGCTTCCCCTCCCGATCCCGGCCCCGCCCGCCCATGTTCCCCTCCCAGCTTGGCCCCGCCCGCCCAGTTTCTCCTCCCGAACCCGGCCCCGGCCGCCCAGCTTCTCCTCACAGCTTAGCCCCGCCCGCCCAGTTTCTCCTCCAGCCAGGCCCCGCCCGCCCAGCTTCCCCTCCCGAACCCGGCCTCGCCCGCCCAGCTTCTGCTAGCGAGCTCGGCCCCGCCCGCCCAGCTTCCCCTCCCAGCTTGGCCCCGCCCGCCCAGTTTCTCCTCCCGAGCTCGGCCCCGCCCGCCCCGCTTCCCCTCCCAGCTTGGCCCCGCCCGCCCCGCTTCCCATCCCGAGCGAGGCCCCGCCGCCCAGTTTCTCCTCCCAGCTTGGCCCCGCCCGCCAGCTTCCCCTCCCGAACCCGGCCCCGCCCGCCCAGCTTCTGCTAGCGAGCTCGGCCCCGCCCGCCCAGCTTCCCCTCCCAGTTTGGCCCCGCCCGCCCAGTTTCTCCTCCCGAGTTCGGCCCCGCCCGCCCCGCTTCCCCTCCCAGCCAGGCCCCGCCCCCCCAGCTTCCCCCCCGAACCCGGCCCCGCCCGCCCAGCTTCTCCTCCCAGCTTAGCCCCGCCCGCCCAGTTTCTCCTCCCGAGCGAGGCCCCGCCCGCCCCGCTTCCCCTCCCAGCCTGGCCCCGCCCGCCCAGCTTCCCATCCCAAGCGAGGCCCCGCCCGCCCAGTTTCTCCTCCCAGCTTGGCCCCGCCCGCCCAGCTTCCCCTCCCGTACCCAGCCCCGCCCGCCAAGCTTCTCCTAGCGAGCTCGGCCCCGCCCGCCCCGCTTCCCCTCCCAGCCAGGCCCCGCCCGCCCAGTTTCTCCTCCCGAGTCCGGCTCCGCCCGCCCCGCTTCCCCTCCCAGCCTGGCCCCGCCCGCCCAGTTTCTCCTCCCGAGTCCGGCCCCGCCCGCCCAGTTTCTCCTCCCGAGCGAGGCCCCGCCCGCCCAGCTTCCCCTCCCGAATCCGGCCCTGCCCGCCCATGTTCCCCTCCCAGTCAGGCCCCGCCCGCCCAGTTTCTCCTCCCAGCTTGGCCCCGCCCGCCCAGCTTCCCCTCCAAGCCAGGCCCCGCCCGCCCAGTTTCTCCTCCCGAGTCCGGCCCCGCCCGCCCAGTTTCTCCTCCCGAGCCCGGCCCCGCCCGCCCAGCTTCTCCTCCCAGCTTAGCCCCGCCCGCCCAGTTTCTCCTCCCAGCACGGCCCCGCCCGCCCAGTTTCTCCTCCCAGCACGGCCCCGCCCACCCTGCTTCCCCTCCCAGCCTGGCCCCGCCCGCCCAGTTTCTCCTCCCGAGTGCGGCCCCGCCCGCTCCGCTTCCCCTCCCAGCCGGGCCCCGCCCGCCCAGTTTCTCCTCCCGAGTCCGGCCCCGCCCGCCCAGTTTCTCCTCCCGAGCCCGGCCCCGCCCGCCCAGTTTCTCCTCCCGAGCGAGGCCCCGCCCGCCCAGCTTCCCCTCCGGAATCCGGCCCCGCCCGCCCATGTTCCCCTCCCAGCCAGGCCCCGCCCGCCCAGTTTCTCCTCCCAGCTTGGCCCCGCCCGCCCAGTTTCTCCTCCCAGCCAGGCCCCGCCCGCCCAGCTTCCCCTCCCAGCTTGGCCCCGCCCGCCCAGTTTCTCCTCCCAGCCAGGCCCCGCCCGCCCAGTTTCTCCTCCCAGCTTGGCCCCGCCCGCCCAGTTTCTCCTCCCAGCTTGGCCCCGCCCGCCCAGTTTCTCCTCCCGAGCCCGGCCCCGCCCGCCCCGCTTCCCCTCCCAGCTTGGCCCCGCCCGCCCAGTTTCTCCTCCCGAGCGCGGCCCCGCCCGCCCAGTTTCTCCTCCCGAGCGAGGCCCCGCCCGCCCAGCTTCCCCTCCCGAATCCGGCCCCGCCCGCCCATGTTCCCCTCCCAGCCAGGCCCCGCCCGCCCAGTTTCTCCTCCCAGCTTGGCCCCGCCCGCCCAGCTTCCCCTCCCGATCCCGGCCCCGCCCGCCCATGTTCCCCTCCCAGCTTGGCCCCGCCCGCCCAGTTTCTCCTCCCGAACCCGGCCCCGGCCGCCCAGCTTCTCCTCACAGCTTAGCCCCGCCCGCCCAGTTTCTCCTCCCAGCACGGCCCCGCCCGCCCAGTTTCTCCTCCCAGCCAGGCCCCGCCCGCCCAGCTTCCCCTCCCGAACCCGGCCTCGCCCGCCCAGCTTCTGCTAGCGAGCTCGGCCCCGCCCGCCCAGCTTCCCCTCCCAGCTTGGCCCCGCCCGCCCAGTTTCTCCTCCCGAGCTCGGCCCCGCCCGCCCCGCTTCCCCTCCCAGCTTGGCCCCGCCCGCCCCGCTTCCCATCCCGAGCGAGGCCCCGCCCGCCCAGTTTCTCCTCCCAGCTTGGCCCCGCCCGCCCAGCTTCCCCTCCCGAACCCGGCCCCGCCCGCCCAGCTTCTGCTAGCGAGCTCGGCCCCGCCCGCCCAGCTTCCCCTCCCAGTTTGGCCCCGCCCGCCCAGTTTCTCCTCCCGAGTTCGGCCCCGCCCGCCCCGCTTCCCCTCCCAGCCAGGCCCCGCCCGCCCAGCTTCCCCTCCCGAACCCGGCCCCGCCCGCCCAGCTTCTCCTCCCAGCTTAGCCCCGCCCGCCCAGTTTCTCCTCCCGAGCGAGGCCCCGCCCGCCCCGCTTCCCCTCCCAGCCTGGCCCCGCCCGCCCAGCTTCCCATCCCGAGCGAGGCCCCGCCCGCCCAGTTTCTCCTCCCAGCTTGGCCCCGCCCGCCCAGCTTCCCCTCCCGTACCCAGCCCCGCCCGCCAAGCTTCTCCTAGCGAGCTCGGCCCCGCCCGCCCCGCTTCCCCTCCCAGCCAGGCCCCGCCCGCCCAGTTTCTCCTCCCGAGTCCGGCCCCGCCCGCCCCGCTTCCCCTCCCAGCCTGGCCCCGCCCGCCCAGTTTCTCCTCCCGAGTCCGGCCCCGCCCGCCCAGTTTCTCCTCCCGAGCGAGGCCCCGCCCGCCCAGCTTCCCCTCCCGAATCCGGCCCTGCCCGCCCATGTTCCCCTCCCAGTCAGGCCCCGCCCGCCCAGTTTCTCCTCCCAGCTTGGCCCCGCCCGCCCAGCTTCCCCTCCCGATCCCGGCCCCGCCCGCCCATGTTCCCCTCCCAGCCAGGCCCCGCCCGCCCAGTTTCTCCTCCCAGCTTGGCCCCGCCCGCCCAGCTTCCCCTCCCGATCCCGGCCCCGCCCGCCCATGTTCCCCTCCCAACTTGGCCCCGCCCGCCCAGTTTCTCCTCCCGAACCCGGCCCCGCCCGCCAAGCTTCTCCTAGCGAGCCCGGCCCCGCCCGCCCAGCTTCCCCTCCAAGCCAGGCCCCGCCCGCCCCGCTTCCCCTCCCGAGTCCGGCCCCGCCCGCCCAGTTTCTCCTCCCGAGCTTGGCCCCGCCCGCCCAGCTTCCCATCCCGAGCGAGGCCCCGCCCGGCCAGTTTCTCCTCCCAGCTTGGCCCCGCCCGCCCAGCTTCCCCTCCCGAACCCGGCCCCGCCCGCCCAGCTTCTGCTAGCGAGCTCGGCCCCGCCCGCCCAGCTTCCCCTCCCAGCTTGGCCCCGCCCGCCCAGTTTCTCCTCCCAGCCAGGCCCCGCCCGCCCAGCTTCCCCTCCCGAGCGAGGCCCCGCCCGCCCAGTTTCTCCTCCCAGCCAGGCCCCGCCCGCCCAGCTTCCCCTCCCGAGCGAGGCCCCGCCCGCCCAGTTTCTCCGCCCGAGCGAGGCCCCGCCCGCCCAGCTTCCCCTCCCGAATCCGGCCCTGCCCGCCCATGTTCCCCTCCCAGTCAGGCCCCGCCCGCCCAGTTTCTCCTCCCAGCTTGGCCCCGCCCGCCCAGCTTCCCCTCCCGATCCCGGCCCCGCCCGCCCATGTTCCCCTCCCAGCCAGGCCCCGCCCGCCCAGTTTCTCCTCCCAGCTTGGCCCCGCCCGCCCAGCTTCCCCTCCCGATCCCGGCCCCGCCCGCCCATGTTCCCCTCCCAACTTGGCCCCGCCCGCCCAGTTTCTCCTCCCGAACCCGGCCCCGCCCGCCAAGCTTCTCCTAGCGAGCCCGGCCCCGCCAGCCCAGCTTCCCCTCCAAGCCAGGCCCCGCCCGCCCAGCTTCCCCTCCCGAACCCGGCCCCGCCCGCCAAGCTTCTCCTAGCGAGCCCGGCCCCGCCAGCCCAGCTTCCCCTCCCAGCCAGGCCCCGCCCGCCCAGCTTCCCCTCCCGAACCCGGCCCCGCCCGCCCAGCTTCTCCTCCCAGCACGGCCCCGCCCGCCCAGTTTCTCCTCCCAGCACGGCCCCGCCCGCCCAGTTTCTCCTCCCAGCACGGCCCCGCCCGCCCAGTTTCTCCTCCCAGCCTGGCCCCGCCCGCCCAGTTTCTCCTCCCGAGTGGGGCCCCGCCCGCTCCGCTTCCCCTCCCAGCCAGGCCCCGCACGCCCAGTTTCTCCTCCCGAGTCCGGCCCCGCCCGCCCAGTTTCTCCTCCCGAGCCCGGCCCCGCCCGCCCCGCTTCGCCTCCCAGCTTGGCCCCGCCCGCCCAGTTTCTCCTCCCGAGCGAGGCCCCTCCCGCCCAGTTTCTCCTCCCGAGCGAGGCCCCGCCCGCCCAGCTTCCCCTCCCGAATCCGGCCCCGCCCGCCCATGTTCCCCTCCCAGCCAGGCCCCGCCCGCCCAGTTTCTCCTCCCAGCTTGGCCCCGCCCGCCCAGTTTCTCCTCCCAGCCAGGCCCCGCCCGCCCAGCTTCTGCTAGCGAGCTCGGCCCCGCCCGCCCAGCTTCCCCTCCCAGCTTGGCCCCGCCCGCCCAGTTTCTCCTCCCAGCACGGCCCCGCCCACCCAGCTTCCCCTCCCAGCCTGGCCCCGCCCGCCCAGTTTCTCCTCCCGAGTGCGGCCCCGCCCGCCCCGCTTCTCCTCCCGAGTCCGGCCCCGCCCGCCCAGCTTCCCCTCCCAGCTTGGCCCCGCCCGCCCAGCTTCCCCTCCCAGCCAGGCCCCGCCCGCCCAGTTTCTCCTCCCGAGTGCGGCCCCGCCCGCTCCGCTTCTCCTCCCAGCCAGGCCCCGCCCGCCCAGTTTCTCCTCCCGAGTCCGGCCCCGCCCGCCCAGTTTCTCCTCCCGAGCCCGGCCCCGCCCGCCCCGCTTCCCCTCCCAGCTTGGCCCCGCCCGCCCAGTTTTTCCTCCCGAGCGAGGCCCCGCCCGCCCAGTTTCTCCTCCCGAGCGAGGCCCCGCCCGCCCAGCTTCCCCTCCCGAATCCGGCCCCGCCCGCCCATGTTCCCCTCCCAGCCAGGCCCCGCCCGCCCAGTTTCTCCTCCCAGCTTGGCCCCGCCCGCCCAGTTTCTCCTCCCAGCCAGGCCCCGCCCGCCCAGCTTCCCCTCCCGAACCCGGCCCCGCCCGCCCAGCTTCTGCTAGCGAGCTCGGCCCCGCCCGCCCAGCTTCCCCTCCCAGCTTGGCCCCGCCCGCCCAGTTTCTCCTCCCAGCACGACCCCGCCCACCCAGCTTCCCCTCCCAGCCTGGCCCCGCCCGCCCAGTTTCTCCTCCCGAGTGCGGCCCCGCCCGCCCCGCTTCTCCTCCCGAGTCCGGCCCCGCCCGCCCAGCTTCCCCTCCCAGCTTGGCCCCGCCCGCCCAGCTTCCCCTCCCAGCCAGGCCCCGCCCGCCCAGTTTCTCCTCCCGAGCCCGTCCCCGCCCGCTCCGCTTCCCCTCCCAGCCAGGCCCCGCCCGCCCAGTTTCTCCTCCCGAGCTCGGCCCCGCCCGCCCAGCTTCCCCTCCCAGCTTGGCCCCGCCCGCCCAGTTTCTCCTCCAGAGCTCGGCCCCGCCCGCCCCGTTTCCCCTCCCAGCTTGGCCCCGCCCGCCCCGCTTCCCATCCCGAGCGAGGCCCCGCCCGCCCAGTTTCTCCTCCCAGCTTGGCCCCGCCCGCCCAGCTTCCCCTCCCGAACCCGGCCCCGCCCGCCAAGCTTCTCCTAGCGAGCTCGGCCCCGCCCGCCCCGCTTCCCCTCCCAGCCAGGCCCCGCCCGCCCAGTTTCTCCTCCCGAGTTCGGCCCCGCCCGCCCCGCTTCCCCTCCCAGCCAGGCCCCGCCCGCCCAGCTTCCCCTCCCGAACCCGGCCCCGCCCGCCCAGCTTCTCCTCCCAGCTTAGCCCCGCCCGCCCAGTTTCTCCTCCCGAGCGAGGCCCCGCCCGCCCCGCTTCCCCTCCCAGCCTGGCCCCGCCCGCCCAGCTTCCCATCCCGAGCGAGGCCCCGCCCGCCCAGTTTCTCCTCCCAGCTTGGCCCCGCCCGCCCAGCTTCCCCTCCCGTACCCAGCCCCGCCCGCCAAGCTTCTCCTAGCGAGCTCGGCCCCGCCCGCCCCGCTTCCCCTCCCAGCCAGGCCCCGCCCGCCCAGTTTCTCCTCCCGAGTCCGGCCCCGCCCGCCCCGCTTCCCCTCCCAGCCTGGCCCCGCCCGCCCGGTTTCTCCTCCGGAGTCCGGCCCCGCCCGCCCCGCTTTTCCTCCCGAGTCCGGCCCCGCCCGCCCAGTTTCTCCTCCCGAGTCCGGCCCCGGCCTCCCAGTTTCTCATCCCAGCTTGGCCCCGCCCGCCCAGCTTCCCCTCCCGAGCGAGGCCCCGCCCGCCCAGTTTCTCCTCCCGAGCGAGGCCCCGCCCGCCCCGCTTCCCCTCCCAGCCAGGCCCCGCCCGCCCAGCTTCCCCTCCCGAACCCGACCCCGCCCGCCCAGCTTCTCCTCCCAGCTTACCCCGCCCGCCCAGCTTCTCCTCCCAGCACGGCCCCGCCCGCCCAGTTTCTCCTCCCAGCCTGGCCCCGCCCGCCCAGTTTCTCCTCCCGAGTCCGGCCCCGCCCCCCCCGCTTCTCCTCCCGAGTCCGGCCCCGCCCGCCCAGCTTCCCCTCCCAGCTTGGCCCCGCCCGCCCAGCTTCCCCTCCCGAGTCCGGCCCCGCCCGCCCAGCTTCCCCTCCCGAACCCGGCCCCGCCCGCCCAGCTTCCCATCCCGAGCGAGGCCCCGCCCGGCCAGTTTCTCCTCCCAGCTTGGCCCCGCCCGCCCAGCTTCCCCTCCCGAACCCGGCCCCGCCCGCCCAGCTTCCCCTCCCAGCTTGGCCCCGCCCGCCCAGTTTCTCCTCCCAGCCAGGCCCCGCCCGCCCAGCTTCCCCTCCCGAGCGAGGCCCCGCCCGCCCAGTTTCTCCGCCCGAGCGAGGCCCCGCCCGCCCAGCTTCCCCTCCCGAATCCGGCCCTGCCCGCCCATGTTCCCCTCCCAGTCAGGCCCCGCCCGCCCAGTTTCTCCTCCCAGCTTGGCCCCGCCCGCCCAGCTTCCCCTCCCGATCCCGGCCCCGCCCGCCCATGTTCCCCTCCCAGCCAGGCCCCGCCCGCCCAGTTTCTCCTCCCCGCTTGGCCCCGCCCGCCAAGCTTCCCCTCCCGATCCCGGCCCCGCCCGCCCATGTTCCCCTCCCAACTTGGCCCCGCCCGCCCAGCTTCTCCTCCCAGCTTAGCCCCGCCCGCCCAGTTTCTCCTCCCAGCACGGCCCCGCCCGCCCAGTTTCTCCTCCCAGCACGGCCCCGCCCACCCTGCTTCCCCTCCCAGCCTGGCCCCGCCCGCCCAGTTTCTCCTCCCGAGTGCGGCCCCGCCCGCTCCGCTTCCCCTCCCAGCCGGGCCCCGCCCGCCCAGTTTCTCCTCCCGAGTCCGGCCCCGCCCGCCCAGTTTCTCCTCCCGAGCCCGGCCCCGCCCGCCCAGTTTCTCCTCCCGAGCGAGGCCCCGCCCGCCCAGCTTCCCCTCCGGAATCCGGCCCCGCCCGCCCATGTTCCCCTCCCAGCCAGGCCCCGCCCGCCCAGTTTCTCCTCCCAGCTTGGCCCCGCCCGCCCAGTTTCTCCTCCCAGCCAGGCCCCGCCCGCCCAGCTTCCCCTCCCAGCTTGGCCCCGCCCGCCCAGTTTCTCCTCCCAGCCAGGCCCCGCCCGCCCAGTTTCTCCTCCCAGCTTGGCCCCGCCCGCCCAGTTTCTCCTCCCAGCTTGGCCCCGCCCGCCCAGTTTCTCCTCCCGAGCCCGGCCCCGCCCGCCCCGCTTCCCCTCCCAGCTTGGCCCCGCCCGCCCAGTTTCTCCTCCCGAGCGCGGCCCCGCCCGCCCAGTTTCTCCTCCCGAGCGAGGCCCCGCCCGCCCAGCTTCCCCTCCCGAATCCGGCCCCGCCCGCCCATGTTCCCCTCCCAGCCAGGCCCCGCCCGCCCAGTTTCTCCTCCCAGCTTGGCCCAGCCCGCCCAGCTTCCCCTCCCGATCCCGGCCCCGCCCGCCCATGTTCCCCTCCCAGCTTGGCCCCGCCCGCCCAGTTTCTCCTCCCGAACCCGGCCCCGCCCGCCCAGCTTCTCCTCACAGCTTAGCCCCGCCCGCCCAGTTTCTCCTCCCAGCACGGCCCCGCCCGCCCAGTTTCTCCTCCCAGCCAGGCCCCGCCCGCCCAGCTTCCCCTCCCGAACCCGGCCTCGCCCGCCCAGCTTCTGCTAGCGAGCTCGGCCCCGCCCGCCCAGCTTCCCCTCCCAGCTTGGCCCCGCCCGCCCAGTTTCTCCTCCCGAGTCCGGCCCCGCCCGCCCAGTTTCTCCTCCCGAGCCCGGCCCCGCCCGCCCAGTTTCTCCTCCCGAGCGAGGCCCCGCCCGCCCAGCTTCCCCTCCGGAATCCGGCCCCGCCCGCCCATGTTCCCCTCCCAGCCAGGCCCCGCCCGCCCAGTTTCTCCTCCCAGCTTGGCCCCGCCCGCCCAGTTTCTCCTCCCAGCCAGGCCCCGCCCGCCCAGCTTCCCCTCCCAGCTTGGCCCCGCCCGCCTAGTTTCTCCTCCCAGCCAGGCCCCGCCCGCCCAGTTTCTCCTCCCAGCTTGGCCCCGCCCGCCCAGTTTCTCCTCCCAGCTTGGCCCCGCCCGCCCAGTTTCTCCTCCCGAGCCCGGCCCCGCCCGCCCCGCTTCCCCTCCCAGCTTGGCCCCGCCCGCCCAGTTTCTCCTCCCGAGCGCGGCCCCGCCCGCCCAGTTTCTCCTCCCGAGCGAGGCCCCTCCCGCCCAGCTTCCCCTCCCGAATCCGGCCCCGCCCGCCCATGTTCCCCTCCCAGCCAGGCCCCGCCCGCCCAGTTTCTCCTCCCAGCTTGGCCCCGCCCGCCCAGCTTCCCCTCCCGATCCCGGCCCCGCCCGCCCATGTTCCCCTCCCAGCTTGGCCCCGCCCGCCCAGTTTCTCCTCCCGAACCCGGCCCCGGCCGCCCAGCTTCTCCTCACAGCTTAGCCCCGCCCGCCCAGTTTCTCCTCCCAGCACGGCCCCGCCCGCCCAGTTTCTCCTCCCAGCCAGGCCCCGCCCGCCCAGCTTCCCCTCCCGAACCCGGCCTCGCCCGCCCAGCTTCTGCTAGCGAGCTCGGCCCCGCCCGCCCAGCTTCCCCTCCCAGCTTGGCCCCGCCCGCCCAGTTTCTCCTCCCGAGCTCGGCCCCGCCCGCCCCGCTTCCCCTCCCAGCTTGGCCCCGCCCGCCCCGCATCCCATCCCGAGCGAGGCCCCGCCCGCCCAGTTTCTCCTCCCAGCTTGGCCCCGCCCGCCCAGCTTCCCCTCCCGAACCCGGCCCCGCCCGCCCAGCTTCTGCTAGCGAGCTCGGCCCCGCCCGCCCAGCTTCCCCTCCCAGTTTGGCCCCGCCCGCCCAGTTTCTCCTCCCGAGTTCGGCCCCGCCCGCCCCGCTTCCCCTCCCAGCCAGGCCCCGCCCGCCCAGCTTCCCCTCCCGAACCCGGCCCCGCCCGCCCAGCTTCTCCTCCCAGCTTAGCCCCGCCCGCCCAGTTTCTCCTCCCGAGCGAGGCCCCGCCCGCCCCGCTTCCCCTCCCAGCCTGGCCCCGCCCGCCCAGCTTCCCATCCCGAGCGAGGCCCCGCCCGCCCGGTTTCTCCTCCCAGCTTGGCCCCGCCCGCCCAGCTTCCCCTCCCGTACCCAGCCCCGCCCGCCAAGCTTCTCCTAGCGAGCTCGGCCCCGCCCGCCCCGCTTCCCCTCCCAGCCAGGCCCCGCCCGCCCAGTTTCTCCTCCCGAGTCCGGCTCCGCCCGCCCAGCTTCCCCTCCCGATCCCGGCCCCGCCCGCCCATGTTCCCCTCCCAGCCAGGCCCCGCCCGCCCAGTTTCTCCTCCCAGCTTGGCCCCGCCCGCCCAGCTTCCCCTCCCGATCCCGGCCCCGCCCGCCCATGTTCCCCTCCCAACTTGGCCCCGCCCGCCCAGTTTCTCCTCCCGAACCCGGCCCCGCCCGCCAAGCTTCTCCTAGCGAGCCCGGCCCCGCCAGCCCAGCTTCCCCTCCAAGCCAGGCCCCGCCCGCCCAGCTTCCCCTCCCGAACCCGACCCCGCCCGCCAAGCTTCTCCTAGCGAGCCCGGCCCCGCCAGCCCAGCTTCCCCTCCCAGCCAGGCCCCGCCCGCCCAGCTTCCCCTCCCGAACCCGGCCCCGCCCGCCCAGTTTCTCCTCCCGAGTCCGGCTCCGCCCGCCCAGCTTCCCCTCCCGATCCCGGCCCCGCCCGCCCATATTCCCCTCCCAGCCAGGCCCCGCCCGCCCAGTTTCTCCTCCCAGCTTGGCCCCGCCCGCCCAGCTTCCCCTCCCGATCCCGGCCCCGCCCGCCCATGTTCCCCTCCCAACTTGGCCCCGCCCGCCCAGTTTCTCCTCCCGAACCCGGCCCCGCCCGCCAAGCTTCTCCTAGCGAGCCCGGCCCCGCCAGCCCAGCTTCCCCTCCAAGCCAGGCCCCGCCCGCCCAGCTTCCCCTCCCGAACCCGACCCCGCCCGCCAAGCTTCTCCTAGCGAGCCCGGCCCCGCCAGCCCAGCTTCCCCTCCCAGCCAGGCCCCGCCCGCCCAGCTTCCCCTCCCGAACCCGGCCCCGCCCGCCCAGCTTCTCCTCCCAGCACGGCCCCGCCCGCCCAGTTTCTCCTCCCAGCACGGCCCCGCCCGCCCAGTTTCTCCTCCCAGCACGGCCCCGCCCGCCCAGTTTCTCCTCCCAGCCTGGCCCCAACCGCCCAGTTTCTCCTCCCGAGTGCGGCCCCGCCCGCTCCGCTTCCCCTCCCAGCCAGGCCCCGCACGCCCAGTTTCTCCTCCCGAGTCCGGCCCCGCCCGCCCAGTTTCTCCTCCCGAGCCCGGCCCCGCCCGCCCCGCTTCGCCTCCCAGCTTGGCCCCGCCCGCCCAGTTTCTCCTCCCGAGCGAGGCCCCGCCCGCCCAGTTTCTCCTCCCGAGCGAGGCCCCGCCCGCCCAGCTTCCCCTCCCGAATCCGGCCCCGCCCGCCCATGTTCCCCTCCCAGCCAGGCCCCGCCCGCCCAGTTTCTCCTCCCAGCTTGGCCCCGCCCGCCCAGTTTCTCCTCCCAGCCAGGCCCCGCCCGCCCAGCTTCTGCTAGCGAGCTCGGCCCCGCCCGCCCAGCTTCCCCTCCCAGCTTGGCCCCGCCCGCCCAGTTTCTCCTCCCAGCACGGCCCCGCCCACCCAGCTTCCCCTCCCAGCCTGGCCCCGCCCGCCCAGTTTCTCCTCCCGAGTGCGGCCCCGCCCGCCCCGCTTCTCCTCCCGAGTCCGGCCCCGCCCGCCCAGCTTCCCCTCCCAGCCAGGCCCCGCCCGCCCAGCTTCCCCTCCCGAACCCGGCCTCGCCCGCCCAGCTTCTGCTAGCGAGCTCGGCCCCGCCCGCCCAGCTTCCCCTCCCAGCTTGGCCCCGCCCGCCCAGTTTCTCCTCCCGAGCTCGGCCCCGCCCGCCCCGCTTCCCCTCCCAGCTTGGCCCCGCCCGCCCCGCTTCCCATCCCGAGCGAGGCCCCGCCCGCCCAGTTTCTCCTCCCAGCTTGGCCCCGCCCGCCCAGCTTCCCCTCCCGAACCCGGCCCCGCCCGCCCAGCTTCTGCTAGCGAGCTCGGCCCCGCCCGCCCAGCTTCCCCTCCCAGTTTGGCCCCGCCCGCCCAGTTTCTCCTCCCGAGTTCGGCCCCGCCCGCCCCGCTTCCCCTCCCAGCCAGGCCCCGCCCGCCCAGCTTCCCCTCCCGAACCCGGCCCCGCCCGCCCAGCTTCTCCTCCCAGCTTAGCCCCGCCCGCCCAGTTTCTCCTCCCGAGCGAGGCCCCGCCCGCCCCGCTTCCCCTCCCAGCCTGGCCCCGCCCGCCCAGCTTCCCATCCCGAGCGAGGCCCCGCCCGCCCAGTTTCTCCTCCCAGCTTGGCCCCGCCCGCCCAGCTTCCCCTCCCGTACCCAGCCCCGCCCGCCAAGCTTCTCCTAGCGAGCTCGGCCCCGCCCGCCCCGCTTCCCCTCCCAGCCAGGCCCCGCCCGCCCAGTTTCTCCTCCCGAGTCCGGCTCCGCCCGCCCCGCTTCCCCTCCCAGCCTGGCCCCGCCCGCCCAGTTTCTCCTCCCGAGTCCGGCCCCGCCCGCCCAGTTTCTCCTCCCGAGCGAGGCCCCGCCCGCCCAGCTTCCCCTCCCGAATCCGGCCCTGCCCGCCCATGTTCCCCTCCCAGTCAGGCCCCGCCCGCCCAGTTTCTCCTCCCAGCTTGGCCCCGCCCGCCCAGCTTCCCCTCCCGATCCCGGCCCCGCCCGCCCATGTTCCCCTCCCAGCCAGGCCCCGCCCGCCCAGTTTCTCCTCCCAGCTTGGCCCCGCCCGCCCAGCTTCCCCTCCCGATCCCGGCCCCGCCCGCCCATGTTCCCCTCCCAACTTGGCCCCGCCCGCCCAGTTTCTCCTCCCGAACCCGGCCCCGCCCGCCAAGCTTCTCCTAGCGAGCCCGGCCCCGCCCGCCCAGCTTCCCCTCCCCAAGCAGGCCCCGCCCGCCCCGCTTCCCCTCCCGAGTCCGGCCCCGCCCGCCCAGTTTCTCCTCCCGAGCTGGGCCCCGCCCGCCCAGCTTCCCATCCCGAGCGAGGCCCCGCCCGGCCAGTTTCTCCTCCCAGCTTGGCCCCGCCCGCCCAGCTTCCCCTCCCGAACCCGGCCCCGCCCGCCCAGCTTCTGCTAGCGAGCTCGGCCCCGCCCGCCCAGCTTCCCCTCCCAGCTTGGCCCCGCCCGCCCAGTTTCTCCTCCCAGCCAGGCCCCGCCCGCCCAGCTTCCCCTCCCGAGCGAGGCCCCGCCCGCCCAGTTTCTCCTCCCAGCCAGGCCCCGCCCGCCCAGCTTCCCCTCCCGAGCGAGGCCCCGCCCGCCCAGTTTCTCCGCCCGAGCGAGGCCCCGCCCGCCCAGCTTCCCCTCCCGAATCCGGCCCTGCCCGCCCATGTTCCCCTCCCAGTCAGGCCCCGCCCGCCCAGTTTCTCCTCCCAGCTTGGCCCCGCCCGCCCAGCTTCCCCTCCCGATCCCGGCCCCGCCCGCCCATGTTCCCCTCCCAGCCAGGCCCCGCCCGCCCAGTTTCTCCTCCCAGCTTGGCCCCGCCCGCCCAGCTTCCCCTCCCGATCCCGGCCCCGCCCGCCCATGTTCCCCTCCCAACTTGGCCCCGCCCGCCCAGTTTCTCCTCCCGAACCCGGCCCCGCCCGCCAAGCTTCTCCTAGCGAGCCCGGCCCCGCCAGCCCAGCTTCCCCTCCAAGCCAGGCCCCGCCCGCCCAGCTTCCCCTCCCGAACCCGGCCCCGCCCGCCAAGCTTCTCCTAGCGAGCCCGGCCCCGCCAGCCCAGCTTCCCCTCCCAGCCAGGCCCCGCCCGCCCAGCTTCCCCTCCCGAACCCGGCCCCGCCCGCCCAGCTTCTCCTCCCAGCACGGCCCCGCCCGCCCAGTTTCTCCTCCCAGCACGGCCCCGCCCGCCCGGTTTCTCCTCCCAGCACGGCCCCGCCCGCCCAGTTTCTCCTCCCAGCCTGGCCCCGCCCGCCCAGTTTCTCCTCCCGAGTGCGGCCCCGCCCGCTCCGCTTCCCCTCCCAGCCAGGCCCCGCACGCCCAGTTTCTCCTCCCGAGTCCGGCCCCGCCCGCCCAGTTTCTCCTCCCGAGCCCGGCCCCGCCCGCCCCGCTTCGCCTCCCAGCTTGGCCCCGCCCGCCCAGTTTCTCCTCCCGAGCGAGGCCCCGCCCGCCCAGTTTCTCCTCCCGAGCGAGGCCCCGCCCGCCCAGCTTCCCCTCCCGAATCCGGCCCCGCCCGCCCATGTTCCCCTCCCAGCCAGGCCCCGCCCGCCCAGTTTCTCCTCCCAGCTTGGCCCCGCCCGCCCAGTTTCTCCTCCCAGCCAGGCCCCGCCCGCCCAGCTTCTGCTAGCGAGCTCGGCCCCGCCCGCCCAGCTTCCCCTCCCAGCTTGGCCCCGCCCGCCCAGTTTCTCCTCCCAGCACGGCCCCGCCCACCCAGCTTCCCCTCCCAGCCTGGCCCCGCCTGCCCAGTTTCTCCTCCCGAGTGCGGCCCCGCCCGCCCCGCTTCTCCTCCCGAGTCCGGCCCCGCCCGCCCAGCTTCCCCTCCAAGCCAGGCCCCGCCCGCCCCGCTTCCCCTCCCGAGTCCGGACCCGCCCGCCCAGTTTCTCCTCCCGAGCTTGGCCCCGCCCGCCCAGCTTCCCATCCCGAGCGAGGCCCCGCCCGCCCAGTTTCTCCTCCCAGCTTGGCCCCGCCCGCCCAGCTTCCCCTCCCGAACCCGGCCCCGCCCGCCCAGCTTCTGCTAGCGAGCTCGGCCCCGCCCGCCCAGCTTCCCCTCCCAGCTTGGCCCCGCCCGCCCAGTTTCTCCTCCCAGCCAGGCCCCGCCCGCCCAGTTTCTCCTCCCGAGTCCGGCCCCGCCCGCCCCGCTTCCCCTCCCAGCCAGGCCCCGCCCGCCCAGCTTCCCCTCCCGAACCCGGCCCCGCCCGCCCAGCTTCTCCTCCCAGCTTAGCCCCGCCCGCCCAGTTTCTCCTCCCAGCACGGCCCCGCCCGCCCAGTTTCTCCTCCCAGCCAGGCCCCGCCCGCCCAGCTTCCCCTCCCGAACCCGGCCCCGCCCGCCCAGCTTCTGCTAGCGAGCTCGGCCCCGCCCGCCCAGCTTCCCCTCCCAGCTTGGCCCCGCCCGCCCAGTTTCTCCTCCCAGCACGGCCCCGCCCACCCAGCTTCCCCTCCCAGCCTGGCCCCGCCCGCCCAGTTTCTCCTCCCGAGTGCGGCCCCGCCCGCCCCGCTTCTCCTCCCGAGTCCGGCCCCGCCCGCCCAGCTTCCCCTCCCAGCTTGGCCCCGCCCGCCCAGCTTCCCCTCCCAGCCAGGCCCCGCCCGCCCAGTTTCTCCTCCCGAGCCCGGCCCCGCCCGCTCCGCTTCCCCTCCCAGCCAGGCCCCGCCCGCCCAGTTTCTCCTCCCAGCTTGGCCCCGCCCGCCCAGCTTCCCCTCCCGATCCCGGCCCCGCCCGCCCATGTTCCCCTCCCAGCCTGGCCCCGCCCGCCCAGTTTCTCCTCCCGAGCGAGGCCCCGCCCGCCCAGTTTCTCCTCCCAGCTTGGCCCCGCCCGCCCAGCTTCCCCTCCCGAACCCGGCCCCGCCCGCCCAGCTTCTGCTAGCGAGCTCGGCCCCGCCCGCCCAGCTTCCCCTCCCAGCTTGGCCCCGCCCGCCCAGTTTCTCCTCCCGAGTCCGGCCCCGCCCGCCCCGCTTCCCCTCCCAGCCAGGCCCCGCCCGCCCAGCTTCCCCTCCCGAACCCGGCCCCGCCCGCCCAGCTTCTCCTCCCAGCTTAGCCCCGCCCGCCCAGTTTCTCCTCCCAGCACGGCCCCGCCCTCCCAGTTTCTCCTCCCAGCACGGCCCCGCCCACCCAGCTTCCCCTCCCAGCCTGGCCCCGCCCGCCCAGTTTCTCCTCCCGAGTGCGGCCCCGCCCGCCCCGCTTCTCCTCCCGAGTCCGGCCCCGCCCGCCCAGCTTCCCCTCCCAGCTTGGCCCCGCCCGCCCAGCTTCCCCTCCCAGCCAGGCCCCGCCCGCCCAGTTTCTCCTCCCGAGTCCGGCCCCGCCCGCCCAGTTTCTCCTCCCGAGCCCGGCCCCGCCCGCCCCGCTTCCCCTCCCAGCTTGGCCCCGCCCGCCCAGTTTCTCCTCCCGAGCGAGGCCCCGCCCGCCCAGCTTCCCCTCCCGAATCCGGCCCCGCCCGCCCATGTTCCCCTCCCAGCCAGGCCCCGCCCGCCCAGTTTCTCCACCCAGCTTGGCTCCGCCCGCCCAGCTTCCCCTCCCGATCCCGGCCCCGCCCGCCCATGTTCCCCTCCCAGCCAGGCCCCGCCCGCCCAGTTTCTCCTCCCAGCTTGGCCCCGCACGCCCAGCTTCCCCTCCCGATCCCGGCCCCGCCCGCCCATGTTCCCCTCCCAGCTTGGCCCCGCCCGCCCAGTTTCTCCTCCCGAACCCGGCCCCGCCCGCCAAGCTTCTCCTAGCGAGCCCGGCCCCGCCCGCCCAGCTTCCCCTCCAAGCCAGGCCCCGCCCGCCCCGCTTCCCCTCCCGAGTCCGGACCCGCCCGCCCAGTTTCTCCTCCCGAGCTTGGCCCCGCCCGCCCAGCTTCCCATCCCGAGCGAGGCCCCGCCCGCCCAGCTTCCCCTCCCGAACCCGGCCCCGCCCGCCCAGCTTCTGCTAGCGAGCTCGGCCCCGCCCGCCCAGCTTCCCCTCCCAGCTTGGCCCCGCCCGCCCAGTTTCTCCTCCCAGCCAGGCCCCGCCCGCCCAGTTTCTCCTCCCGAGTCCGGCCCCGCCCGCCCCGCTTCCCCTCCCAGCCAGGCCCCGCCCGCCCAGCTTCCCCTCCCGAACCCGGCCCCGCCCGCCCAGCTTCTCCTCCCAGCTTAGCCCCGCCCGCCCGGTTTCTCCTCCCAGCACGGCCCCGCCCGCCCAGTTTCTCCTCCCAGCCAGGCCCCGCCCGCCCAGCTTCCCCTCCCGAACCCGGCCCCGCCCGCCCAGCTTCTCCTCCCAGCTTAGCCCCGCCCGCCCAGTTTCTCCTCCCAGCTTGGCCCCGCCCGCCCAGTTTCTCCTCCCAGCACGGCCCCGCCCACCCAGCTTCCCCTCCCAGCCTGGCCCCGCCCGCCCAGTTTCTCCTCCCGAGTGCGGCCCCGCCCGCCCCGCTTCTCCTCCCGAGTCCGGCCCCGCCCGCCCAGCTTCCCCTCCCAGCTTGGCCCCGCCCGCCCAGCTTCCCCTCCCAGCCAGGCCCCGCCCGCCCAGTTTCTCCTCCCGAGCCCGGCCCCGCCCGCTCCGCTTCCCCTCCCAGCCAGGCCCCGCCCGCCCAGTTTCTCCTCCCAGCTTGGCCCCGCCCGCCCAGCTTCCCCTCCCGATCCCGGCCCCGCCCGCCCATGTTCCCCTCCCAGCCTGGCCCCGCCCGCCCAGTTTCTCCTCCCGAGCCCGGCCCCGCCCGCCCAGTTTCTCCTCCCGAGCGAGGCCCCGCCCGCCCAGCTTCCCCTCCGGAATCCGGCCCCGCCCGCCCATGTTCCCCTCCCAGCCAGGCCCCGCCCGCCCAGTTTCTCCTCCCAGCTTGGCCCCGCCCGCCCAGTTTCTCCTCCCAGCCAGGCCCCGCCCGCCCAGCTTCCCCTCCCAGCTTGGCCCCGCCCGCCCAGTTTCTCCTCCCAGCCAGGCCCCGCCCGCCCAGTTTCTCCTCCCAGCTTGGCCCCGCCCGCCCAGTTTCTCCTCCCAGCTTGGCCCCGCCCGCCCAGTTTCTCCTCCCGAGAACGGCCCCGCCCGCCCCGCTTCCCCTCCCAGCTTGGCCCCGCCCGCCCAGTTTCTCCTCCCGAGCGCGGCCCCGCCCGCCCAGTTTCTCCTCCCGAGCGAGGCCCCGCCCGCCCAGCTTCCCCTCCCGAATCCGGCCCCGCCCGCCCATGTTCCCCTCCCAGCCAGGCCCCGCCCGCCCAGTTTCTCCTCCCAGCTTGGCCCCGCCCGCCCAGCTTCCCCTCCCGATCCCGGCCCCGCCCGCCCATGTTCCCCTCCCAGCTTGGCCCCGCCCGCCCAGTTTCTCCCCCCGAACCCGGCCCCGCCCGCCCAGCTTCTCCTCCCAGCTTAGCCCCGCCCGCCCAGTTTCTCCTCCCAGCACGGCCCCGCCCGCCCAGTTTCTCCTCCCAGCCAGGCCCCGCCCGCCCAGCTTCCCCTCCCGAACCCGGCCTCGCCCGCCCAGCTTCTGCTAGCGAGCTCGGCCCCGCCCGCCCAGCTTCCCCTCCCAGCTTGGCCCCGCCCGCCCAGTTTCTCCTCCCGAGCTCGGCCCCGCCCGCCCCGCTTCCCCTCCCAGCTTGGCCCCGCCCGCCCCGCTTCCCATCCCGAGCGAGGCCCCGCCCGCCCAGTTTCTCCTCCCAGCTTGGCCCCGCCCGCCCAGCTTCCCCTCCCGAACCCGGCCCCGCCCGCCCAGCTTCTGCTAGCGAGCTCGGCCCCGCCCGCCCAGCTTCCCCTCCCAGTTTGGCCCCGCCCGCCCAGTTTCTCCTCCCGAGTTCGGCCCCGCCCGCCCCGCTTCCCCTCCCAGCCAGGCCCCGCCCGCCCAGCTTCCCCTCCCGAACCCGGCCCCGCCCGCCCAGCTTCTCCTCCCAGCTTAGCCCCGCCCGCCCAGTTTCTCCTCCCGCACGAGGCCCCGCCCGCCCCGCTTCCCCTCCCAGCCTGGCCCCGCCCGCCCAGCTTCCCATCCCGAGCGACGCCCCGCCCGCCCAGTTTCTCCTCCCAGCTTGGCCCCGCCCGCCCAGCTTCCCCTCCCGTACCCAGCCCCGCCCGCCAAGCTTCTCCTAGCGAGCTCGGCCCCGCCCGCCCCGCTTCCCCTCCCAGCCAGGCCCCGCCCGCCCAGTTTCTCCTCCCGAGTCCGGCCCCGCCCGCCCCGCTTCCCCTCCCAGCCTGGCCCCGCCCGCCCAGTTTCTCCTCCCGAGTCCGGCCCCGCCCGCCCAGTTTCTCCTCCCGAGCGAGGCCCCGCCCGCCCAGCTTCCCCTCCCGAATCCGGCCCTGCCCGCCCATGTTCCCCTCCCAGTCAGGCCCCGCCCGCCCAGTTTCTCCTCCCAGCTTGGCCCCGCCCGCCCAGCTTCCCCTCCCGATCCCGGCCCCGCCCGCCCATGTTCCCCTCCCAGCCAGGCCCCGCCCGCCCAGTTTCTCCTCCCAGCTTGGCCCCGCCCGCCCAGCTTCCCCTCCCGATCCCGGCCCCGCCCGCCCATGTTCCCCTCCCAACTTGGCCCCGCCCGCCCAGTTTCTCCTCCCGAACCCGGCCCCGCCCGCCAAGCTTCTCCTAGCGAGCCCGGCCCCGCCCGCCCAGCTTCCCCTCCAAGCCAGGCCCCGCCCGCCGCGCTTCCCCTCCCGAGTCCGGCCCCGCCCGCCCAGTTTCTCCTCCCGAGCTTGGCCCCGCCCGCCCAGCTTCCCATCCCGAGCGAGGCCCCGCCCGGCCAGTTTCTCCTCCCAGCTTGGCCCCGCCCGCCCAGCTTCCCCTCCCGAACCCGGCCCCGCCCGCCCAGCTTCTGCTAGCGAGCTCGGCCCCGCCCGCCCAGCTTCCCCTCCCAGCTTGGCCCCGCCCGCCCAGTTTCTCCTCCCAGCCAGGCTCCGCCCGCCCAGCTTCCCCTCCCGAGCGAGGCCCCGCCCGCCCAGTTTCTCCTCCCAGCCAGGCCCCGCCCGCCCAGCTTCCCCTCCCGAGCGAGGCCCCGCCCGCCCAGTTTCTCCGCCCGAGCGAGGCCCCGCCCGCCCAGCTTCCCCTCCCGAATCCGGCCCTGCCCGCCCATGTTCCCCTCCCAGTCAGGCCCCGCCCGCCCAGTTTCTCCTCCCAGCTTGGCCCCGCCCGCCCAGCTTCCCCTCCCGATCCCGGCCCCGCCCGCCCATGTTCCCCTCCCAGCCAGGCCCCGCCCGCCCAGTTTCTCCTCCCAGCTTGGCCCCGCCCGCCCAGCTTCCCCTCCCGATCCCGGCCCCGCCCGCCCATATTCCCCTCCCAACTTGGCCCCGCCCGCCCAGTTTCTCCCCCCGAACCCGGCCCCGCCCGCCATGCTTCTCCTAGCGAGCCCGGCCCCGCCAGCCCAGCTTCCCCTCCAAGCCAGGCCCCGCCCGCCCAGCTTCCCCTCCCGAACCCGGCCCCGCCCGCCAAGTTTCTCCTAGCGAGCCCGGCCCCGCCAGCCCAGCTTCCCCTCCCAGCCAGGCCCCGCCCGCCCAGCTTCCCCTCCCGAACCCGGCCCCGCCCGCCCAGCTTCTCCTCCCAGCACGGCCCCGCCCGCCCAGTTTCTCCTCCCAGCACGGCCCCGCCCGCCCAGTTTCTCCTCCCAGCACGGCCCCGCCCGCCCAGTTTCTCCTCCCAGCCTGGCCCCGCCCGCCCAGTTTCTCCTCCCGAGTGCGGCCCCGCCCGCTCCGCTTCCCCTCCCAGCCAGGCCCCGCACGCCCAGTTTCTCCTCCCGAGTCCGGCCCCGCCCGCCCAGTTTCTCCTCCCGAGCCCGGCCCCGCCCGCCCCGCTTCGCCTCCCAGCTTGGCCCCGCCCGCCCAGTTTCTCCTCCCGAGCGAGGCCCCGCCCGCCCAGTTTCTCCTCCCGAGCGAGGCCCCGCCCGCCCAGCTTCCCCTCCCGAATCCGGCCCCGCCCGCCCATGTTCCCCTCCCAGCCAGGCCCCGCCCGCCCAGTTTCTCCTCCCAGCTTGGCCCCGCCCGCCCAGTTTCTCCTCCCAGCCAGGCCCCGCCCGCCCAGCTTCTGCTAGCGAGCTCGGCCCCGCCCGCCCAGCTTCCCCTCCCAGCTTGGCCCCGCCCGCCCAGTTTCTCCTCCCAGCACGGCCCCGCCCACCCAGCTTCCCCTCCCAGCCTGGCCCCGCCCGCCCAGTTTCTCCTCCCGAGTGCGGCCCCGCCCGCCCCGCTTCTCCTCCCGAGTCCGGCCCCGCCCGCCCAGCTTCCCCTCCCAGCTTGGCCCCGCCCGCCCAGCTTCCCCTCCCAGCCAGGCCCCGCCCGCCCAGTTTCTCCTCCCGAGTGCGGCCCCGCCCGCTCCGCTTCTCCTCCCAGCCAGGCCCCGCCCGCCCAGTTTCTCCTCCCGAGTCCGGCCCCGCCCGCCCAGTTTCTCCTCCCGAGCCCGGCCCCGCCCGCCCCGCTTCCCCTCCCAGCTTGGCCCCGCCCGCCCAGTTTTTCCTCCCGAGCGAGGCCCCGCCCGCCCAGTTTCTCCTCCCGAGCGAGGCCCCGCCCGCCCAGCTTCCCCTCCCGAATCCGGCCCCGCCCGCCCATGTTCCCCTCCCAGCCAGGCCCCGCCCGCCCAGTTTCTCCTCCCAGCTTGGCCCCGCCCGCCCAGTTTCTCCTCCCAGCCAGGCCCCGCCCGCCCAGCTTCCCCTCCCGAACCCGGCCCCGCCCGCCCAGCTTCTGCTAGCGAGCTCAGCCCCGCCCGCCCAGCTTCCCCTCCCAGCTTGGCCCCGCCCGCCCAGTTTCTCCTCCCAGCACGACCCCGCCCACCCAGCTTCCCCTCCCAGCCTGGCCCCGCCCGCCCAGTTTCTCCTCCCGAGTGCGGCCCCGCCCGCCCCGCTTCTCCTCCCGAGTCCGGCCCCGCCCGCCCAGCTTCCCCTCCCAGCTTGGCCCCGCCCGCCCAGCTTCCCCTCCCAGCCAGGCCCCGCCCGCCCAGTTTCTCCTCCCGAGCTCGGCCCCGCCCGCTCCGCTTCCCCTCCCAGCCAGGCCCCGCCCGCCCAGTTTCTCCTCCCGAGCTCGGCCCCGCCCGCCCAGCTTCCCCTCCCAGCTTGGCCCGCCCGCCCAGTTTCTCCTCCAGAGCTCGGCCCCGCCCGCCCCGTTTCCCCTCCCAGCTTGGCCCCGCCCGCCCCGCTTCCCATCCCTAGCGAGGCCCCGCCCGCCCAGTTTCTCCTCCCAGCTTGGCCCCGCCCGCCCAGCTTCCCCTCCCGAACCCGGCCCGCCCGCCAAGCTTCTCCTAGCGAGCTCGGCCCCGCCCGCCCCGCTTCCCCTCCCAGCCAGGCCCCGCCCGCCCAGTTTCTCCTCCCGAGTTCGGCCCCGCCCGCCCCGCTTCCCCTCCCAGCCAGGCCCCGCCCGCCCAGCTTCCCCTCCCGAACCCGGCCCCGCCCGCCCAGCTTCTCCTCCCAGCTTAGCCCCGCCCGCCCAGTTTCTCCTCCCGAGCGAGGCCCCGCCCGCCCCGCTTCCCCTCCCAGCCTGGCCCCGCCCGCCCAGCTTCCCATCCCGAGCGAGGCCCCGCCCGCCCAGTTTCTCCTCCCAGCTTGGCCCCGCCCGCCCAGCTTCCCCTCCCGTACCCAGCCCCGCCCGCCAAGCTTCTCCTAGCGAGCTCGGCCCCGCCCGCCCCGCTTCCCCTCCCAGGCAGGCCCCGCCCGCCCAGTTTCTCCTCCCGAGTCCGGCCCCGCCCGCCCCGCTTCCCCTCCCAGCCTGGCCCCGCCCGCCCAGTTTCTCCTCCGGAGTCCGGCCCCGCCCGCCCCGCTTTTCCTCCCGAGTCCCGCCCCGCCCGCCCCGTTTCTCCTCCCGAGTCCGGCCCCGGCCGCCCAGTTTCTCATCCCAGCTTGGCCCCGCCCGCCCAGCTTCCCCTCCCGAGCGAGGCCCCGCCCGCCCAGTTTCTCCTCCCGAGCGAGGCCCCGCCCGCCCCGCTTCCCCTCCCAGCCAGGCCCCGCCCGCCCAGCTTCCCCTCCCGAACCCGACCCCGCCCGCCCAGCTTCTCCTCCCAGCTTAGCCCCGCCCGCCCAGCTTCTCCTCCCAGCACGGCCCCGCCCGCCCAGTTTCTCCTCCCAGCCTGGCCCCGCCCGCCCAGTTTCTCTTCCCGAGTGCGGCCCCGCCCCCCCCGCTTCTCCTCCCGAGTCCGGCCCCGCCCGCCCAGCTTCCCCTCCCGAACCCGGCCCCGCCCGCCCAGTTTCTCCTCCCGAGTCCGGCCCCGGCCGCCCAGTTTCTCATCCCAGCTTGGCCCCGCCCGCCCAGCTTCCCCTCCCGAGCGAGGCCCCGCCCGCCCAGTTTCTCCTCCCGAGCGAGGCCCCGCCCGCCCAGCTTCCCCTCCCGAATCCGGCCCTGCCCGCCCATGTTCCCCTCCCAGTCAGGCCCCGCCCGCCCAGTTTCTCCTCCCAGCTTGGCCCCGCCCGCCCAGCTTCCCCTCCCGATCCCGGCCCCGCCCGCCCATGTTCCCCTCCCAGCCAGGCCCCGCCCGCCCAGTTTCTCCTCCCAGCTTGGCCCCGCCCGCCCAGCTTCCCCTCCCGATCCCGGCCCCGCCCGCCCATGTTCCCCTCCCAACTTGGCCCCGCCCGCCCAGTTTCTCCTCCCGAACCCGGCCCCGCCCGCCAAGCTTCTCCTAGCGAGCCCGGCCCCGCCCGCCCAGCTTCCCCTCCAAGCCAGGCCCCGCCCGCCCCGCTTCCCTCCCGAGTCCGGCCCCGCCCGCCCAGTTTCTCCTCCCGAGCTTGGCCCCGCCCGCCCAGCTTCCCATCCCGAGCGAGGCCCCGCCCGGCCAGTTTCTCCTCCCAGCTTGGCCCCGCCCGCCCAGCTTCCCCTCCCGAACCCGGCCCCGCCCGCCCAGCTTCCCCTCCCAGCTTGGCCCCGCCCGCCCAGTTTCTCCTCCCAGCCAGGCCCCGCCCGCCCAGCTTCCCCTCCCGAGCGAGGCCCCGCCCGCCCAGTTTCCCCGCCCGAGCGAGGCCCCGCCCGCCCAGCTTCCCCTCCCGAATCCGGCCCTGCCCGCCCATGTTCCCCTCCCAGTCAGGCCCCGCCCGCCCAGTTTCTCCTCCCAGCTTGGCCCCGCCCGCCCAGCTTCCCCTCCCGATCCCGGCCCCGCCCGCCCATGTTCCCCTCCCAGCCAGGCCCCGCCCGCCCAGTTTCTCCTCCCAGCTTGGCCCCGCCCGCCAAGCTTCCCCTCCCGATCCCGGCCCCGCCCGCCCATGTTCCCCTCCCAACTTGGCCCCGCCCGCCCAGCTTCCCCTCCCAGCTTGGCCCCGCCCGCCCAGTTTCTCCTCACAGCCAGGCCCCGCCCGCCCAGTTTCTCCTCCCGAGTCCGGCCCCGCCCGCCCCGCTTCCCCTCCCAGCCAGGCCCCGCCCGCCCAGCTTCCCCTCCCGAACCCGGCCCCGCCCGCCCAGCTTCTCCTCCCAGCTAAGCCCCGCCCGCCCAGTTTCTCCTCCCAGCACGGCCCCGCCCGCCCAGTTTCTCCTCCCAGCACGGCCCCGCCCACCCAGCTTCCCCTCCCAGCCTGGCCCCCCCGCCCAGTTTCTCCTCCCGAGTGCGGCCCCGCCCGCCCCGCTTCTCCTCCCGAGCGAGGCCCCGCCCGCCCAGCTTCCCCTCCCAGCTTGGCCCCGCCCGCCCAGCTTCCCCTCCCGAACCCGGCCCCGCCCGCCCAGCTTCTGCTAGCGAGCTCGGCCCCGCCCGCCCAGCTTCCCCTCCCAGCTTGGCCCCGCCCGCCCAGTTTCTCCTCCCAGCCAGGCCCCGCCCGCGCAGTTTCTCCTCCCGAGTCCGGCCCCGCCCGCCCCGCTTCCCCTCCCAGCCAGGCCCCGCCCGCCCAGGTTCCCCTCCCGAACCCGGCCCCGCCCGCCCAGCTTCTCCTCCCAGCTTACCCCGCCCGCCCAGTTTCTCCTCCCAGCACGGCCCCGCCCGCCCAGTTTCTCCTCCCAGCACGGCCCCGCCCACCCAGCTTCCCCTCCCAGCCTGGCCCCGCCCGCCCAGTTTCTCCTCCCGAGTGCGGCCCCGCCCGCTCCGCTTCCCCTCCCAGCCAGGCCCCGCACGCCCAGTTTCTCCTCCCGAGTCCGGCCCCGCCCGCCCAGTTTCTCCTCCCGAACCCGGCCCCGCCCGCCCCGCTTCGCCTCCCAGCTTGGCCCCGCCCGCCCAGTTTCTCCTCCCGAGCGAGGCCCCGCCCGCCCAGTTTCTCCTCCCGAGCGAGGCCCCGCCCGCCCAGCTTCCCCTCCCAGCCTGGCCCCGCCCGCCCAGTTTCTCCTCCCGAGTGCGGCCCCGCCCGCCCCGCTTCTCCTCCCGAGTCCGGCCCCGCCCGCCCAGCTTCCCCTCCCCGCTTGGCCCCGCCCGCCCAGCTTCCCCTCCCAGCCAGGCCCCGCCCGCCCAGTTTCTCCTCCCGAGTGCGGCCCCGCCCGCTCCGCTTCCCCTCCCAGCCAGGCCCCGCCCGCCCAGTTTCTCCTCCCAGCTTGGCCCCGCCCGCCCAGTTTCTCCTCCCAGCCAGGCCCCGCCCGCCCAGCTTCCCCTCCCGAACCCGGC
Source organism: Pelodiscus sinensis (assembly GCF_052426305.1). Lineage (NCBI taxonomy): Eukaryota > Metazoa > Chordata > Testudines > Trionychidae > Pelodiscus > Pelodiscus sinensis. The sequence goes on along the minus strand of NC_143066.1, from coordinate 749,026 downwards.
CCCGCCCGCCCAGCTTCTGCTAGCGAGCTCGGCCCCGCCCGCCCAGCTTCCCCTCCCAGCTTGGCCCCGCCCGCCCAGTTTCTCCTCCCAGCACGGCCCCGCCCACCCAGCTTCCCCTCCCAGCCTGGCCCCGCCCGCCCAGTTTCTCCTCCCGAGTGCGGCCCCGCCCGCCCCGCTTCTCCTCCCGAGTCCGGCCCCGCCCGCCCAGCTTCCCCTCCCAGCTTGGCCCCGCCCGCCCAGCTTCCCCTCCCAGCCAGGCCCCGCCCGCCCAGTTTCTCCTCCCGAGTGCGGCCCCGCCCGCTCCGCTTCCCCTCCCAGCCAGGCCCCGCCCGCCCAGCTTCCCCTCCCAGCCAGGCCCCGCCCGCCCAGTTTCTCCTCCCGAGTCCGGCCCCGCCCGCCCAGTTTCTCCTCCCGAGCCCGGCCCCGCCCGCCCCGCTTCCCCTCCCAGCTTGGCCCCGCCCGCCCAGTTTCTCCTCCCGAGCGAGGCCCCGCCCGCCCAGTTTCTCCTCCCAGCACGACCCCGCCCACCCAGCTTCCCCTCCCAGCCTCGCCCCGCCCGCCCAGTTTCTCCTCCCGAGTGCGGCCCCGCCCGCCCCGCTTCTCCTCCCGAGTTCGGCCCCGCCCGCCCAGCTTCCCCTCCCAGCCAGGCCCCGCCCGCCCAGTTTCTCCTCCCGAGCCCGTCCCCGCCCGCTCCGCTTCCCCTCCCAGCCAGGCCCCGCCCGCCCAGTTTCTCCTCCCGAGTCCGGCCCCGCCCGCCCAGTTTCTCCTCCCGAGTCCGGCCCCGCCCGCCCCGCTTCCCCTCCCAGCTTGGCCCCGCCCGCCCAGTTTCTCCTCCCGAGCGAGGCCCCGCCCGCCCAGTTTCTCCTCCCAGCCAGGCCCCGCCCGCCCAGCTTCCCCTCCCGAGCGAGGCCCCGCCCGCCCAGCTTCCCCTCCCAGCTTGGCCCCGCCCGCCCAGTTTCTCCTCCCAGCCAGGCCCCGCCCGCGCAGTTTCTCCTCCCGAGTCCGGCCCCGCCCGCCCCGCTTCCCCTCCCAGCCAGGCCCGCCCGCCCAGCTTCCCCTCCCGAACCCGGCCCCGCCCGCCCAGCTTCTCCTCCCAGCTTACCCCGCCCGCCCAGTTTCTCCTCCCAGCACGGCCCCGCCCGCCCAGTTTCTCCTCCCAGCACGGCCCCGCCCACCCAGCTTCCCCTCCCAGCCTGGCCCCGCCCGCCCAGTTTCTCCTCCCGAGTGCGGCCCCGCCCGCTCCGCTTCCCCTCCCAGCACGGCCCCGCCCACCCAGCTTCCCCTCCCAGCCTGGCCCCGCACGCCCAGTTTCTCCTCCCGAGTCCGGCCCCGCCCGCCCAGTTTCTCCTCCCGAGCCCGGCCCCGCCCGCCCCGCTTCGCCTCCCAGCTTGGCCCCGCCCGCCCAGTTTCTCCTCCCGAGCGAGGCCCCGCCCGCCCAGTTTCTCCTCCCGAGCGAGGCCCCGCCCGCCCAGCTTCCCCTCCCGAATCCGGCCCCGCCCGCCTATGTTCCCCTCCCAGCCAGGCCCCGCCCGCCCAGTTTCTCCTCCCAGCTTGGCCCCGCCCGCCCAGTTTCTCCTCCCAGCCAGGCCCCGCCCGCCCAGCTTCCCCTCCCGAACCCGGCCCCGCCCGCCCAGCTTCTGCTAGCGAGCTCGGCCCCGCCCGCCCAGCTTCCCCTCCCAGCTTGGCCCCGCCCGCCCAGTTTCTCCTCCCAGCACGGCCCGCCCACCCAGCTTCCCCTCCCAGCCTGGCCCCGCCCGTCCAGTTTCTCCTCCCGAGTGCGGCCCCGCCCGCCCCGCTTCTCCTCCCGAGTCCGGCCCCGCCCGCCCAGCTTCCCCTCCCAGCTTGGCCCCGCCCGCCCAGCTTCCCCTCCCAGCCAGGCCCCGCCCGCCCAGTTTCTCCTCCCGAGTGCGGCCCCGCCCGCTCCGCTTCCCCTCCCAGCCAGGCCCCGCCCGCCCAGCTTCCCCTCCCAGCCAGGCCCCGCCCGCCCAGTTTCTCCTCCCGAGTCCGGCCCCGCCCGCCCAGTTTCTCCTCCCGAGCCCGGCCCCGCCCGCCCCGCTTCCCCTCCCAGCTTGGCCCCGCCCGCCCAGTTTCTCCTCCCGAGCGAGGCCCCGCCCGCCCAGTTTCTCCTCCCAGCACGACCCCGCCCACCCAGCTTCCCCTCCCAGCCTCGCCCCGCCCGCCCAGTTTCTCCTCCCGAGTGCGGCCCCGCCCGCCCCGCTTCTTCTCCCGAGTTCGGCCCCGCCCGCCCAGCTTCCCCTCCCAGCTTGGCCCCGCCCGCCCAGCTTCCCCTCCCAGCCAGGCCTCGCCCGCCCAGTTTCTCCTCCCGAGCCCGTCCCCGCCCGCTCCGCTTCCCCTCCCAGCCAGGCCCCGCCCGCCCAGTTTCTCCTCCCGAGTCCGGCCCCGCCCGCCCAGTTTCTCCTCCCGAGTCCGGCCCCGCCCGCCCCGCTTCCCCTCCCAGCTTGGCCCCGCCCGCCCAGTTTCTCCTCCCGAGCGAGGCCCCGCCCGCCCAGTTTCTCCTCCCAGCCAGGCCCCGCCCGCCCAGCTTCCCCTCCCGAGCGAGGCCCCGCCCGCCCAGTTTCTCCTCCCGAGCGAGGCCCCGCCCGCCCAGCTTCCCCTCCCGAATCCGGCCCTGCCCGCCCATGTTCCCCTCCCAGTCAGGCCCCGCCCGCCCAGTTTCTCCGCCCAGCTTGGCCCCGCCCGCCCAGCTTCCCCTCCCGATCCCGGCCCCGCCCGCCCATGTTCCCCTCCCAGCCAGGCCCCGCCCGCCCAGTTTCTCCTCCCAGCTTGGCCCCGCCCGCCCAGCTTCCCCTCCCGATCCCGGCCCCGCCCGCCCATGTTCCCCTCCCAACTTCGCCCCGCCCGCCCAGTTTCTCCTCCCGAACCCGGCCTCGCCCGCCAAGCTTCTCCTAGCGAGCCCGGCCCCGCCCGCCCAGCTTCCCCTCCAAGCCAGGCCCCGCCCGCCCCGCTTCCCCTCCCGAGTCCTGCCCCGGCCGCCCAGTTTCTCCTCCCGAGCTTGGCCCCGCCCGCCCAGCTTCCCATCCCGAGCGAGGCCCCGCCCGCCCAGTTTCTCCTCCCAGCACGGCCCCGCCCGCCCAGTTTCTCCTCCCAGCCAGGCCCCGCCCGCCCAGTTTCTCCTCCCGAGTCCGGCCCCGCCCGCCCCGCTTCCCCTCCCAGCCAGGCCCCGCCCGCCCAGCTTCTCCTCCCAGCTTACCCCGCCCGCCCAGTTTCTCCTCCCAGCACGGCCCCGCCCACCCAGCTTCCCCTCCCAGCACGGCCCCGCACGCCCAGTTTCTCCTCCCAGCACGGCCCCGCCCACCCAGCTTCCCCTCCCAGCCAGGCCCCGCACGCCCAGTTTCTCCTCCCGAGTCCGGCCCCGCCCGCCCAGTTTCTCCTCCCGAGCCCGGCCCCGCCCGCCCCGCTTGGCCTCCCAGCTTGGCCCCGCCCGCCCAGTTTCTCCTCCCGAGCGAGGCCCCGCCCGCCCAGTTTCTCCTCCCGAGCGAGGCCCCGCCCGCCCAGCTTCCCCTCCCGAATCCGGCCCCGCCCGCCCATGTTCCCCTCCCAGCCAGGCCCCGCCCGCCCAGTTTCTCCTCCCGAGCCCGGCCCCGCCCGCCCCGCTTCGCCTCCCAGCTTGGCCCCGCCCGCCCAGTTTCTCCTCCCGAGCGAGGCCCCGCCCGCCCAGCTTCCCCTCCCGAATCCGGCCCCGCCCGCCTATGTTCCCCTCCCAGCCAGGCCCCGCCCGCCCAGTTTCTCCTCCCAGCTTGGCCCCGCCCGCCCAGTTTCTCCTCCCAGCCAGGCCCCGCCCGCCCAGCTTCCCCTCCCGAACCCGGCCCCGCCCGCCCAGCTTCTGCTAGCGAGCTCGGCCCCGCCCGCCCAGCTTCCCCTCCCAGCTTGGCCCCGCCCGCCCAGTTTCTCCTCCCAGCACGGCCCCGCCCACCCAGCTTCCCCTCCCAGCCTGGCCCCGCCCGCCCAGTTTCTCCTCCCGAGTGCGGCCCCGCCCGCCCCGCTTCTCCTCCCGAGTCCGGCCCCGCCCGCCCAGCTTCCCCTCCCAGCTTGGCCCCGCCCGCCCAGCTTCCCCTCCCAGCCAGGCCCCGCCCGCCCAGTTTCTCCTCCCGAGTGCGGCCCCGCCCGCTCCGCTTCTCCTCCCAGCCAGGCCCCGCCCGCCCAGTTTCTCCTCCCGAGTCCGGCCCCGCCCGCCCAGTTTCTCCTCCCGAGCCCGGCCCCGCCCGCCCCGCTTCCCCTCCCAGCTTGGCCCCGCCCGCCCAGTTTCTCCTCCCGAGCGAGGCCCCGCCCGCCCAGTTTCTCCTCCCAGCACGACCCCGCCCACCCAGCTTCCCCTCCCAGCCTGGCCCCGCCCGCCCAGTTTCTCCTCCCGAGTGCGGCCCCGCCCGCCCCGCTTCTCCTCCCGAGTTCGGCCCCGCCCGCCCAGCTTCCCCTCCCAGCTTGGCCCCGCCCGCCCAGCTTCCCCTCCCGAACCCGGCCCCGCCCGCCCAGCTTCTGCTAGCGAGCTCGGCCCCGCCCGCCCAGCTTCCCCTCCCAGCTTGGCCCCGCCCGCCCAGTTTCTCCTCACAGCCAGGCCCCGCCCGCCCAGTTTCTCCTCCCGAGTCCGCCCCGCCCCGCCCGCCCCGCTTCCCCTCCCAGCCAGGCCCCGCCCGCCCAGTTTCTCCTCCCAGCTTGGCCCCGCCCGCCCAGCTTCCCCTCCCGATCCCGGCCCCGCCCGCCCATGTTCCCCTCCCAACTTGGCCCCGCCCGCCCAGTTTCTCCTCCCGAACCCGGCCCCGCCCGCCAAGCTTCTCCTAGCGAGCCCGGCCCCGCCAGCCCAGCTTCCCCTCCAAGCCAGGCCCCGCCCGCCCAGCTTCCCCTCCCGAACCCGGCCCCGCCCGCCAAGCTTCTCCTAGCGAGCCCGGCCCCGCCAGCCCAGCTTCCCCTCCCAGCCAGGCCCCGCCCGCCCAGCTTCCCCTCCCGAACCCGGCCCCGCCCGCCCAGCTTCTCCTCCCAGCACGGCCCCGCCCGCCCAGTTTCTCCTCCCAGCACGGCCCCGCCCGCCCAGTTTCTCCTCCCAGCACGGCCCCGCCCGCCCAGTTTCTCCTCCCAGCCTGGCCCCGCCCGCCCAGTTTCTCCTCCCGAGTGCGGCCCCGCCCGCTCCGCTTCCCCTCCCAGCCAGGCCCCGCACGCCCAGTTTCTCCTCCCGAGTCCGGCCCCGCCCGCCCAGTTTCTCCTCCCGAGCCCGGCCCCGCCCGCCCCGCTTCGCCTCCCAGCTTGGCCCCGCCCGCCCAGTTTCTCCTCCCGAGCGAGGCCCCGCCCGCCCAGTTTCTCCTCCCGAGCGAGGCCCCGCCCGCCCAGCTTCCCCTCCCGAATCCGGCCCCGCCCGCCCATGTTCCCCTCCCAGCCAGGCCCCGCCCGCCCAGTTTCTCCTCCCAGCTTGGCCCCGCCCGCCCAGTTTCTCCTCCCAGCCAGGCCCCGCCCGCCCAGTTTCTGCTAGCCAGCTCGGCCCCGCCCGCGCAGCTTCCCCTCCCAGCTCCGCCCCGCCCGCCCAGTTTCTCCTCCCAGCACGGCCCCGCCCACCCAGCTTCCCCTCCCAGCCTGGCCCCGCCCGCCCAGTTTCTCCTCCCGAGTGCGGCCCCGCCCGCCCCGCTTCTCCTCCCGAGTCCGGCCCCGCCCGCCCAGCTTCCCCTCCCAGCTTGGCCCCGCCCGCCCAGCTTCCCCTCCCAGCCAGGCCCCGCCCGCCCAGTTTCTCCTCCCGAGTGCGGCCCCGCCCGCTCCGCTTCTCCTCCCAGCCAGGCCCCGCCCGCCCAGTTTCTCCTCCCGAGTCCGGCCCCGCCCGCCCAGTTTCTCCTCCCGAGCCCGGCCCCGCCCGCCCCGCTTCCCCTCCCAGCTTGGCCCCGCCCGCCCAGTTTTTCCTCCCGAGCGAGGCCCCGCCCGCCCAGTTTCTCCTCCCGAGCGAGGCCCCGCCCGCCCAGCTTCCCCTCCCGAATCCGGCCCCGCCCGCCCATGTTCCCCTCCCAGCCAGGCCCCGCCCGCCCAGTTTCTCCTCCCAGCTTGGCCCCGCCCGCCCAGTTTCTCCTCCCAGCCAGGCCCCGCCCGCCCAGCTTCCCCTCCCGAACCCGGCCCCGCCCGCCCAGCTTCTGCTAGCGAGCTCGGCCCCGCCCGCCCAGCTTCCCCTCCCAGCTTGGCCCCGCCCGCCCAGTTTCTCCTCCCAGCACGACCCCGCCCACCCAGCTTCCCCTCCCAGCCTGGCCCCGCCCGCCCAGTTTCTCCTCCCGAGTGCGGCCCCGCCCGCCCCGCTTCTCCTCCCGAGTCCGGCCCCGCCCGCCCAGCTTCCCCTCCCAGCTTGGCCCCGCCCGCCCAGCTTCCCCTCCCAGCCAGGCCCCGCCCGCCCAGTTTCTCCTCCCGAGCTCGGCCCCGCCCGCTCCGCTTCCCCTCCCAGCCAGGCCCCGCCCGCCCAGTTTCTCCTCCCGAGCTCGGCCCCGCCCGCCCAGCTTCCCCTCCCAGCTTGGCCCCGCCCGCCCAGTTTCTCCTCCAGAGCTCGGCCCCGCCCGCCCCGTTTCCCCTCCCAGCTTGGCCCCGCCCGCCCCGCTTCCCATCCCGAGCGAGGCCCCGCCCGCCCAGTTTCTCCTCCCAGCTTGGCCCCGCCCGCCCAGCTTCCCCTCCCGAACCCGGCCCCGCCCGCCAAGCTTCTCCTAGCGAGCTCGGCCCCGCCCGCCCCGCTTCCCCTCCCAGCCAGGCCCCGCCCGCCCAGTTTCTCCTCCCGAGTTCGGCCCCGCCCGCCCCGCTTCCCCTCCCAGCCAGGCCCCGCCCGCCCAGCTTCCCCTCCCGAACCCGGCCCCGCCCGCCCAGCTTCTCCTCCCAGCTTAGCCCCGCCCGCCCAGTTTCTCCTCCCGAGCGAGGCCCCGCCCGCCCCGCTTCCCCTCCCAGCCTGGCCCCGCCCGCCCAGCTTCCCATCCCGAGCGAGGCCCCGCCCGCCCAGTTTCTCCTCCCAGCTTGGCCCCGCCCGCCCAGCTTCCCCTCCCGTACCCAGCCCCGCCCGCCAAGCTTCTCCTAGCGAGCTCGGCCCCGCCCGCCCCGCTTCCCCTCCCAGGCAGGCCCCGCCCGCCCAGTTTCTCCTCCCGAGTCCGGCCCCGCCCGCCCCGCTTCCCCTCCCAGCCTGGCCCCGCCCGCCCAGTTTCTCCTCCGGAGTCCGGCCCCGCCCGCCCCGCTTTTCCTCCCGAGTCCGGCCCCGCCCGCCCAGTTTCTCCTCCCGAGTCCGGCCCCGGCCGCCCAGTTTCTCATCCCAGCTTGGCCCCGCCCGCCCAGCTTCCCCTCCCGAGCGAGGCCCCGCCCGCCCAGTTTCTCCTCCCGAGCGAGGCCCCGCCCGCCCCGCTTCCCCTCCCAGCCAGGCCCCGCCCGCCCAGCTTCCCCTCCCGAACCCGACCCCGCCCGCCCAGCTTCTCCTCCCAGCTTAGCCCCGCCCGCCCAGCTTCTCCTCCCAGCACGGCCCCGCCCGCCCAGTTTCTCCTCCCAGCCTGGCCCCGCCCGCCCAGTTTCTCTTCCCGAGTCCGGCCCCGCCCCCCCCGCTTCTCCTCCCGAGTCCGGCCCCGCCCGCCCAGCTTCCCCTCCCGAACCCGGCCCCGCCCGCCCAGTTTCTCCTCCCGAGTCCGGCCCCGGCCGCCCAGTTTCTCATCCCAGCTTGGCCCCGCCCGCCCAGCTTCCCCTCCCGAGCGAGGCCCCGCCCGCCCAGTTTCTCCTCCCGAGCGAGGCCCCGCCCGCCCAGCTTCCCCTCCCGAATCCGGCCCTGCCCGCCCATGTTCCCCTCCCAGTCAGGCCCCGCCCGCCCAGTTTCTCCTCCCAGCTTGGCCCCGCCCGCCCAGCTTCCCCTCCCGATCCCGGCCCCGCCCGCCCATGTTCCCCTCCCAGCCAGGCCCCGCCCGCCCAGTTTCTCCTCCCAGCTTGGCCCCGCCCGCCCAGCTTCCCCTCCCGATCCCGGCCCCGCCCGCCCATGTTCCCCTCCCAACTTGGCCCCGCCCGCCCAGTTTCTCCTCCCGAACCCGGCCCCGCCCGCCAAGCTTCTCCTAGCGAGCCCGGCCCCGCCCGCCCAGCTTCCCCTCCAAGCCAGGCCCCGCCCGCCCCGCTTCCCCTCCCGAGTCCGGCCCCGCCCGCCCAGTTTCTCCTCCCGAGCTTGGCCCCGCCCGCCCAGCTTCCCATCCCGAGCGAGGCCCCGCCCGGCCAGTTTCTCCTCCCAGCTTGGCCCCGCCCGCCCAGCTTCCCCTCCCGAACCCGGCCCCGCCCGCCCAGCTTCCCCTCCCAGCTTGGCCCCGCCCGCCCAGTTTCTCCTCCCAGCCAGGCCCCGCCCGCCCAGCTTCCCCTCCCGAGCGAGGCCCCGCCCGCCCAGTTTCTCCGCCCGAGCGAGGCCCCGCCCGCCCAGCTTCCCCTCCCGAATCCGGCCCTGCCCGCCCATGTTCCCCTCCCAGTCAGGCCCCGCCCGCCCAGTTTCTCCTCCCAGCTTGGCCCCGCCCGCCCAGCTTCCCCTCCCGATCCCGGCCCCGCCCGCCCATGTTCCCCTCCCAGCCAGGCCCCGCCCGCCCAGCTTCCCCTCCCAGCTTGGCCCCGCCCGCCCAGTTTCTCCTCACAGCCAGGCCCCGCCCGCCCAGTTTCTCCTCCCGAGTCCGGCCCCGCCCGCCCCGCTTCCCCTCCCAGCCAGGCCCCGCCCGCCCAGCTTCCCCTCCCGAACCCGGCCCCGCCCGCCCAGCTTCTCCTCCCAGCTAAGCCCCGCCCGCCCCGTTTCTCCTCCCAGCACGGCCCCGCCCGCCCAGTTTCTCCTCCCAGCACGGCCCCGCCCACCCAGCTTCCCCTCCCAGCCTGGCCCCCCCGCCCAGTTTCTCCTCCCGAGTGCGGCCCCGCCCGCCCCGCTTCTCCTCCCGAGCGAGGCCCCGCCCGCCCAGCTTCCCCTCCCAGCTTGGCCCCGCCCGCCCAGCTTCCCCTCCCGAACCCGGCCCCGCCCGCCCAGCTTCTGCTAGCGAGCTCGGCCCCGCCCGCCCAGCTTCCCCTCCCAGCTTGGCCCCGCCCGCCCAGTTTCTCCTCCCAGCCAGGCCCCGCCCGCGCAGTTTCTCCTCCCGAGTCCGGCCCCGCCCGCCCCGCTTCCCCTCCCAGCCAGGCCCCGCCCGCCCAGGTTCCCCTCCCGAACCCGGCCCCGCCCGCCCAGCTTCTCCTCCCAGCTTACCCCGCCCGCCCAGTTTCTCCTCCCAGCACGGCCCCGCCCGCCCAGTTTCTCCTCCCAGCACGGCCCCGCCCACCCAGCTTCCCCTCCCAGCCTGGCCCCGCCCGCCCAGTTTCTCCTCCCGAGTGCGGCCCCGCCCGCTCCGCTTCCCCTCCCAGCCAGGCCCCGCACGCCCAGTTTCTCCTCCCGAGTCCGGCCCCGCCCGCCCAGTTTCTCCTCCCGAACCCGGCCCCGCCCGCCCCGCTTCGCCTCCCAGCTTGGCCCCGCCCGCCCAGTTTCTCCTCCCGAGCGAGGCCCCGCCCGCCCAGTTTCTCCTCCCGAGCGAGGCCCCGCCCGCCCAGCTTCCCCTCCCGAATCCGGCCCCGCCCGCCTATGTTCCCCTCCCAGCCAGGCCCCGCCCGCCCAGTTTCTCCTCCCAGCTTGGCCCCGCCCGCCCAGTTTCTCCTCCCAGCCAGGCCCCGCCCGCCCAGCTTCCCCTCCCGAACCCGGCCCCGCCCGCCCAGCTTCTGCTAGCGAGCTCGGCCCCGCCCGCCCAGCTTCCCCTCCCAGCTTGGCCCCGCCCGCCCAGTTTCTCCTCCCAGCACGGCCCCGCCCACCCAGCTTCCCCTCCCAGCCTGGCCCCGCCCGCCCAGTTTCTCCTCCCGAGTGCGGCCCCGCCCGCCCCGCTTCTCCTCCCGAGTCCGGCCCCGCCCGCCCAGCTTCCCCTCCCAGCTTGGCCCCGCCCGCCCAGCTTCCCCTCCCAGCCAGGCCCCGCCCGCCCAGTTTCTCCTCCCGAGTCCCCGCCCGCCCCGCCCCAGGCCCCGCCCGCCCAGCTTCCCCTCCCAGCCAGGCCCCGCCCGCCCAGTTTCTCCTCCCGAGTCCGGCCCCGCCCGCCCAGTTTCTCCTCCCGAGCCCGGCCCCGCCCGCCCCGCTTCCCCTCCCAGCTTGGCCCCGCCCGCCCAGTTTCTCCTCCCGAGCGAGGCCCCGCCCGCCCAGTTTCTCCTCCCAGCACGACCCCGCCCACCCAGCTTCCCCTCCCAGCCTCGCCCCGCCCGCCCCGTTTCTCCTCCCGAGTGCGGCCCCGCCCGCCCCGCTTCTCCTCCCGAGTTCGGCCCCGCCCGCCCAGCTTCCCCTCCCAGCCAGGCCCCGCCCGCCCAGTTTCTCCTCCCGAGCCCGTCCCCGCCCGCTCCGCTTCCCCTCCCAGCCAGGCCCCGCCCGCCCAGTTTCTCCTCCCGAGTCCGGCCCCGCCCGCCCAGTTTCTCCTCCCGAGTCCGGCCCCGCCCGCCCCGCTTCCCCTCCCAGCTTGGCCCCGCCCGCCCAGTTTCTCCTCCCGAGCGAGGCCCCGCCCGCCCAGTTTCTCCTCCCAGCCAGGCCCCGCCCGCCCAGCTTCCCCTCCCGAGCGAGGCCCCGCCCGCCCAGCTTCCCCTCCCAGCTTGGCCCCGCCCGCCCAGTTTCTCCTCCCAGCCAGGCCCCGCCCGCGCAGTTTCTCCTCCCGAGTCCGGCCCCGCCCGCCCCGCTTCCCCTCCCAGCCAGGCCCCGCCCGCCCAGCTTCCCCTCCCGAACCCGGCCCCGCCCGCCCAGCTTCTCCTCCCAGCTTACCCCGCCCGCCCAGTTTCTCCTCCCAGCACGGCCCCGCCCGCCCAGTTTCTCCTCCCAGCACGGCCCCGCCCACCCAGCTTCCCCTCCCAGCCTGGCCCCGCCCGCCCAGTTTCTCCTCCCGAGTGCGGCCCCGCCCGCTCCGCTTCCCCTCCCAGCACGGCCCCGCCCACCCAGCTTCCCCTCCCAGCCTGGCCCCGCACGCCCAGTTTCTCCTCCCGAGTCCGGCCCCGCCCGCCCAGTTTCTCCTCCCGAGCCCGGCCCCGCCCGCCCCGCTTCGCCTCCCAGCTTGGCCCCGCCCGCCCAGTTTCTCCTCCCGAGCGAGGCCCCGCCCGCCCAGTTTCTCCTCCCGAGCGAGGCCCCGCCCGCCCAGCTTCCCCTCCCGAACCCGGCCCCGCCCGCCCAGCTTCTGCTAGCGAGCTCGGCCCCGCCCGCCCAGCTTCCCCTCCCAGCTTGGCCCCGCCCGCCCAGTTTCTCCTCCCAGCACGGCCCCGCCCACCCAGCTTCCCCTCCCAGCCTGGCCCCGCCCGTCCAGTTTCTCCTCCCGAGTGCGGCCCCGCCCGCCCCGCTTCTCCTCCCGAGTCCGGCCCCGCCCGCCCAGCTTCCCCTCCCAGCTTGGCCCCGCCCGCCCAGCTTCCCCTCCCAGCCAGGCCCCGCCCGCCCAGTTTCTCCTCCCGAGTGCGGCCCCGCCCGCTCCGCTTCCCCTCCCAGCCAGGCCCCGCCCGCCCAGCTTCCCCTCCCAGCCAGGCCCCGCCCGCCCAGTTTCTCCTCCCGAGTCCGGCCCCGCCCGCCCAGTTTCTCCTCCCGAGCCCGGCCCCGCCCGCCCCGCTTCCCCTCCCAGCTTGGCCCCGCCCGCCCAGTTTCTCCTCCCGAGCGAGGCCCCGCCCGCCCAGTTTCTCCTCCCAGCACGACCCCGCCCACCCAGCTTCCCCTCCCAGCCTCGCCCCGCCCGCCCAGTTTCTCCTCCCGAGTGCGGCCCCGCCCGCCCCGCTTCTTCTCCCGAGTTCGGCCCCGCCCGCCCAGCTTCCCCTCCCAGCTTGGCCCCGCCCGCCCAGCTTCCCCTCCCAGCCAGGCCTCGCCCGCCCAGTTTCTCCTCCCGAGCCCGTCCCCGCCCGCTCCGCTTCCCCTCCCAGCCAGGCCCCGCCCGCCCAGTTTCTCCTCCCGAGTCCGGCCCCGCCCGCCCAGTTTCTCCTCCCGAGTCCGGCCCCGCCCGCCCCGCTTCCCCTCCCAGCTTGGCCCCGCCCGCCCAGTTTCTCCTCCCGAGCGAGGCCCCGCCCGCCCAGTTTCTCCTCCCAGCCAGGCCCCGCCCGCCCAGCTTCCCCTCCCGAGCGAGGCCCCGCCCGCCCAGTTTCTCCTCCCGAGCGAGGCCCCGCCCGCCCAGCTTCCCCTCCCGAATCCGGCCCTGCCCGCCCATGTTCCCCTCCCAGTCAGGCCCCGCCCGCCCAGTTTCTCCGCCCAGCTTGGCCCCGCCCGCCCAGCTTCCCCTCCCGATCCCGGCCCCGCCCGCCCATGTTCCCCTCCCAGCCAGGCCCCGCCCGCCCAGTTTCTCCTCCCAGCTTGGCCCCGCCCGCCCAGCTTCCCCTCCCGATCCCGGCCCCGCCCGCCCATGTTCCCCTCCCAACTTCGCCCCGCCCGCCCAGTTTCTCCTCCCGAACCCGGCCTCGCCCGCCAAGCTTCTCCTAGCGAGCCCGGCCCCGCCCGCCCAGCTTCCCCTCCAAGCCAGGCCCCGCCCGCCCCGCTTCCCCTCCCGAGTCCTGCCCCGGCCGCCCAGTTTCTCCTCCCGAGCTTGGCCCCGCCCGCCCAGCTTCCCATCCCGAGCGAGGCCCCGCCCGCCCAGTTTCTCCTCCCAGCACGGCCCCGCCCGCCCAGTTTCTCCTCCCAGCCAGGCCCCGCCCGCCCAGTTTCTCCTCCCGAGTCCGGCCCCGCCCGCCCCGCTTCCCCTCCCAGCCAGGCCCCGCCCGCCCAGCTTCTCCTCCCAGCTTACCCCCGCCCGCCCAGTTTCTCCTCCCAGCACGGCCCCGCCCACCCAGCTTCCCCTCCCAGCACGGCCCCGCACGCCCAGTTTCTCCTCCCAGCACGGCCCCGCCCACCCAGCTTCCCCTCCCAGCCAGGCCCCGCACGCCCGGTTTCTCCTCCCGAGTCCGGCCCCGCCCGCCCAGTTTCTCCTCCCGAGCCCGGCCCCGCCCGCCCCGCTTGGCCTCCCAGCTTGGCCCCGCCCGCCCAGTTTCTCCTCCCGAGCGAGGCCCCGCCCGCCCAGTTTCTCCTCCCGAGCGAGGCCCCGCCCGCCCAGCTTCCCCTCCCGAATCCGGCCCCGCCCGCCCATGTTCCCCTCCCAGCCAGGCCCCGCCCGCCCAGTTTCTCCTCCCGAGCCCGGCCCCGCCCGCCCCGCTTCGCCTCCCAGCTTGGCCCCGCCCGCCCAGTTTCTCCTCCCGAGCGAGGCCCCGCCCGCCCAGCTTCCCCTCCCGAATCCGGCCCCGCCCGCCTATGTTCCCCTCCCAGCCAGGCCCCGCCCGCCCAGTTTCTCCTCCCAGCTTGGCCCCGCCCGCCCAGTTTCTCCTCCCAGCCAGGCCCCGCCCGCCCAGCTTCCCCTCCCGAACCCGGCCCCGCCCGCCCAGCTTCTGCTAGCGAGCTCGGCCCCGCCCGCCCAGCTTCCCCTCCCAGCTTGGCCCCGCCCGCCCAGTTTCTCCTCCCAGCACGGCCCCGCCCACCCAGCTTCCCCTCCCAGCCTGGCCCCGCCCGCCCAGTTTCTCCTCCCGAGTGCGGCCCCGCCCGCCCCGCTTCTCCTCCCGAGTCCGGCCCCGCCCGCCCAGCTTCCCCTCCCAGCTTGGCCCCGCCCGCCCAGCTTCCCCTCCCAGCCAGGCCCCGCCCGCCCAGTTTCTCCTCCCGAGTGCGGCCCCGCCCGCTCCGCTTCTCCTCCCAGCCAGGCCCCGCCCGCCCAGTTTCTCCTCCCGAGTCCGGCCCCGCCCGCCCCGTTTCTCCTCCCGAGCCCGGCCCCCCCCCGCCCGCCCCGCTTCCCCTCCCAGCTTGGCCCCGCCCGCCCAGTTTCTCCTCCCGAGCGAGGCCCCGCCCGCCCAGTTTCTCCTCCCAGCACGACCCCGCCCACCCAGCTTCCCCTCCCAGCCTGGCCCCGCCCGCCCAGTTTCTCCTCCCGAGTGCGGCCCCGCCCGCCCCGCTTCTCCTCCCGAGTTCGGCCCCGCCCGCCCAGCTTCCCCTCCCAGCTTGGCCCCGCCCGCCCAGCTTCCCCTCCCGAACCCGGCCCCGCCCGCCCAGCTTCTGCTAGCGAGCTCGGCCCCGCCCGCCCAGCTTCCCCTCCCAGCTTGGCCCCGCCCGCCCAGTTTCTCCTCACAGCCAGGCCCCGCCCGCCCAGTTTCTCCTCCCGAGTCCGGCCCCGCCCGCCCCGCTTCCCCTCCCAGCCAGGCCCCGCCCGCCCAGCTTCTCCTCCCAGCTAAGCCCCGCCCGCCCTGTTTCTCCTCCCAGCACGGCCCCGCCCGCCCAGTTTCTCCTCCCAGCACGGCCCCGCCCACCCAGCTTCCCCTCCCAGCCTGGCCCCGCCCGCCCAGTTTCTCCTCCCGAGTGCGGCCCCGCCCGCCCCGCTTCTCCTCCCGAGCGAGGCCCCGCCCGCCCAGCTTCCCCTCCCAGCTTGGCCCCGCCCGCCCAGCTTCCCCTCCCGAACCCGGCCCCGCCCGCCCAGCTTCTGCTAGCGAGCTCGGCCCCGCCCGCCCAGCTTCCCCTCCCAGCTTGGCCCCGCCCGCCCAGTTTCTCCTCCCAGCACGGCCCCGCCCACCCAGCTTCCCCTCCCAGCCTGGCCCCGCCCGCCCAGTTTCTCCTCCCGAGTGCGGCCCCGCCCGCCCCGCTTCTCCTCCCGAGTCCGGCCCCGCCCGCCCAGCTTCCCCTCCCAGCTTGGCCCCGCCCGCCCAGCTTCCCCTCCAAGCCAGGCCCCGCCCGCCCAGTTTCTCCTCCCGAGCCCGGCCCCGCCCGCCCAGCTTCTCCTCCCAGCTTAGCCCCGCCCGCCCAGTTTCTCCTCCCAGCACGGCCCCGCCCGCCCAGTTTCTCCTCCCAGCACGGCCCCGCCCACCCTGCTTCCCCTCCCAGCCTGGCCCCGCCCGCCCAGTTTCTCCTCCCGAGTGCGGCCCCGCCCGCTCCGCTTCCCCTCCCAGCCCCGCCCGGCCCCGCCCGCCCCCCCAGCTTCTCCTCCCGAGTCCGGCCCCGCCCGCCCAGTTTCTCCTCCCGAGCCCGGCCCCGCCCGCCCAGTTTCTCCTCCCGAGCGAGGCCCCGCCCGCCCAGCTTCCCCTCCGGAATCCGGCCCCGCCCGCCCATGTTCCCCTCCCAGCCAGGCCCCGCCCGCCCAGTTTCTCCTCCCAGCTTGGCCCCGCCCGCCCAGTTTCTCCTCCCAGCCAGGCCCCGCCCGCCCAGCTTCCCCTCCCAGCTTGGCCCCGCCCGCCCAGTTTCTCCTCCCAGCTTGGCCCCGCCCGCCCAGTTTCTCCTCCCAGCTTGGCCCCGCCCGCCCAGTTTCTCCTCCCGAGCCCGGCCCCGCCCGCCCCGCTTCCCCTCCCAGCTTGGCCCCGCCCGCCCAGTTTCTCCTCCCGAGCGCGGCCCCGCCCGCCCAGTTTCTCCTCCCGAGCGAGGCCCCGCCCGCCCAGCTTCCCCTCCCGAATCCGGCCCCGCCCGCCCATGTTCCCCTCCCAGCCAGGCCCCGCCCGCCCAGTTTCTCCTCCCAGCTTGGCCCCGCCCGCCCAGCTTCCCCTCCCGATCCCGGCCCCGCCCGCCCATGTTCCCCTCCCAGCTTGGCCCCGCCCGCCCAGTTTCTCCTCCCGAACCCGGCCCCGCCCGCCCAGCTTCTCCTCACAGCTTAGCCCCGCCCGCCCAGTTTCTCCTCCCAGCACGGCCCCGCCCGCCCAGTTTCTCCTCCCAGCCAGGCCCCGCCCGCCCAGTTTCTCCTCCCGAGCTCGGCCCCGCCCGCCCAGCTTCCCCTCCCAGCTTGGCCCCGCCCGCCCAGTTTCTCCTCCCGAGCTCGGCCCCGCCCGCCCCGCTTCCCCTCCCAGCTTGGCCCCGCCCGCCCCGCTTCCCATCCCGAGCGAGGCCCCGCCCGCCCAGTTTCTCCTCCCAGCTTGGCCCCGCCCGCCCAGCTTCCCCTCCCGAACCCGGCCCCGCCCGCCCAGCTTCTGCTAGCGAGCTCGGCCCCGCCCGCCCAGCTTCCCCTCCCAGTTTGGCCCCGCCCGCCCAGTTTCTCCTCCCGAGTTCGGCCCCGCCCGCCCCGCTTCCCCTCCCAGCCAGGCCCCGCCCGCCCAGCTTCCCCTCCCGAACCCGGCCCCGCCCGCCCAGCTTCTCCTCCCAGCTTAGCCCCGCCCGCCCAGTTTCTCCTCCCGAGCGAGGCCCCGCCCGCCCCGCTTCCCCTCCCAGCCTGGCCCCGCCCGCCCAGCTTCCCATCCCGAGCGAGGCCCCGCCCGCCCAGTTTCTCCTCCCAGCTTGGCCCCGCCCGCCCAGCTTCCCCTCCCGTACCCAGCCCCGCCCGCCAAGCTTCTCCTAGCGAGCTCGGCCCCGCCCGCCCCGCTTCCCCTCCCAGCCAGGCCCCGCCCGCCCAGTTTCTCCTCCCGAGTCCGGCCCCGCCCGCCCCGCTTCCCCTCCCAGCCTGGCCCCGCCCGCCCAGTTTCTCCTCCCGAGTCCGGCCCCGCCCGCCCAGTTTCTCCTCCCGAGCGAGGCCCCGCCCGCCCAGCTTCCCCTCCCGAATCCGGCCCTGCCCGCCCATGTTCCCCTCCCAGTCAGGCCCCGCCCGCCCAGTTTCTCCTCCCAGCTTGGCCCCGCCCGCCCAGCTTCCCCTCCCGATCCCGGCCCCGCCCGCCCATGTTCCCCTCCCAGCCAGGCCCCGCCCGCCCAGTTTCTCCTCCCAGCTTGGCCCCGCCCGCCCAGCTTCCTCTCCCGATCCCGGCCCCGCCCGCCCATGTTCCCCTCCCAACTTGGCCCCGCCCGCCCAGTTTCTCCTCCCGAACCCGGCCCCGCCCGCCAAGCTTCTCCTAGCGAGCCCGGCCCCGCCCGCCCAGCTTCCCCTCCAAGCCAGGCCCCGCCCGCCCCGCTTCCCCTCCCGAGTCCGGCCCCGCCCGCCCAGTTTCTCCTCCCGAGCTTGGCCCCGCCCGCCCAGCTTCCCATCCCGAGCGAGGCCCCGCCCGGCCAGTTTCTCCTCCCAGCTTGGCCCCGCCCGCCCAGCTTCCCCTCCCGAACCCGGCCCCGCCCGCCCAGCTTCTGCTAGCGAGCTCGGCCCCGCCCGCCCAGCTTCCCCTCCCAGCTTGGCCCCGCCCGCCCAGTTTCTCCTCCCAGCCAGGCCCCGCCCGCCCAGCTTCCCCTCCCGAGCGAGGCCCCGCCCGCCCAGTTTCTCCTCCCAGCCAGGCCCCGCCCGCCCAGCTTCCCCTCCCGAGCGAGGCCCCGCCCGCCCAGTTTCTCCGCCCGAGCGAGGCCCCGCCCGCCCAGCTTCCCCTCCCGAATCCGGCCCTGCCCGCCCATGTTCCCCTCCCAGTCAGGCCCCGCCCGCCCAGTTTCTCCTCCCAGCTTGGCCCCGCCCGCCCAGCTTCCCCTCCCGATCCCGGCCCCGCCCGCCCATGTTCCCCTCCCAGCCAGGCCCCGCCCGCCCAGTTTCTCCTCCCAGCTTGGCCCCGCCCGCCCAGCTTCCCCTCCCGATCCCGGCCCCGCCCGCCCATGTTCCCCTCCCAACTTGGCCCCGCCCGCCCAGTTTCTCCTCCCGAACCCGGCCCCGCCCGCCAAGCTTCTCCTAGCGAGCCCGGCCCCGCCAGCCCAGCTTCCCCTCCAAGCCAGGCCCCGCCCGCCCAGCTTCCCCTCCCGAACCCGGCCCCGCCCGCCAAGCTTCTCCTAGCGAGCCCGGCCCCGCCAGCCCAGCTTCCCCTCCCAGCCAGGCCCCGCCCGCCCAGCTTCCCCTCCCGAACCCGGCCCCGCCCGCCCAGCTTCTCCTCCCAGCACGGCCCCGCCCGCCCAGTTTCTCCTCCCAGCACGGCCCCGCCCGCCCAGTTTCTCCTCCCAGCACGGCCCCGCCCGCCCAGTTTCTCCTCCCAGCCTGGCCCCGCCCGCCCAGTTTCTCCTCCCGAGTGCGGCCCCGCCCGCTCCGCTTCCCCTCCCAGCCAGGCCCCGCACGCCCAGTTTCTCCTCCCGAGTCCGGCCCCGCCCGCCCAGTTTCTCCTCCCGAGCCCGGCCCCGCCCGCCCCGCTTCGCCTCCCAGCTTGGCCCCGCCCGCCCAGTTTCTCCTCCCGAGCGAGGCCCCGCCCGCCCAGTTTCTCCTCCCGAGCGAGGCCCCGCCCGCCCAGCTTCCCCTCCCGAATCCGGCCCCGCCCGCCCATGTTCCCCTCCCAGCCAGGCCCCGCCCGCCCAGTTTCTCCTCCCAGCTTGGCCCCCCCCGCCCAGCTTCTCCTCCCAACCCGGCCCCGCCCGCCCAGCTTCTGCTAGCGAGCTCGGCCCCGCCCGCCCAGCTTCCCCTCCCAGCTTGGCCCCGCCCGCCCAGCTTCCCCTCCCAGCCAGGCCCCGCCCGCCCAGTTTCTCCTCCCGAGTGCGGCCCCGCCCGCTCCGCTTCTCCTCCCAGCCAGGCCCCGCCCGCCCAGTTTCTCCTCCCGAGTCCGGCCCCGCCCGCCCAGTTTCTCCTCCCGAGCCCGGCCCCGCCCGCCCCGCTTCCCCTCCCAGCTTGGCCCCGCCCGCCCAGTTTTTCCTCCCGAGCGAGGCCCCGCCCGCCCAGTTTCTCCTCCCGAGCGAGGCCCCGCCCGCCCAGCTTCCCCTCCCGAATCGGGCCCCGCCCGCCCATGTTCCCCTCCCAGCCAGGCCCCGCCCGCCCAGTTTCTCCTCCCAGCTTGGCCCCGCCCGCCCAGTTTCTCCTCCCAGCCAGGCCCCGCCCGCCCAGCTTCCCCTCCCGAACCCGGCCCCGCCCGCCCAGCTTCTGCTAGCGAGCTCGGCCCCGCCCGCCCAGCTTCCCCTCCCAGCTTGGCCCCGCCCGCCCAGTTTCTCCTCCCAGCACGACCCCGCCCACCCAGCTTCCCCTCCCAGCCTGGCCCCGCCCGCCCAGTTTCTCCTCCCGAGTGCGGCCCCGCCCGCCCCGCTTCTCCTCCCGAGTCCGGCCCCGCCCGCCCAGCTTCCCCTCCCAGCTTGGCCCCGCCCGCCCAGCTTCCCCTCCCAGCCAGGCCCCGCCCGCCCAGTTTCTCCTCCCGAGCCCGTCCCCGCCCGCTCCGCTTCCCCTCCCAGCCAGGCCCCGCCCGCCCAGTTTCTCCTCCCGAGCTCGGCCCCGCCCGCCCAGCTTCCCCTCCCAGCTTGGCCCCGCCCGCCCAGTTTCTCCTCCAGAGCTCGGCCCCGCCCGCCCCGTTTCCCCTCCCAGCTTGGCCCCGCCCGCCCCGCTTCCCATCCCGAGCGAGGCCCCGCCCGCCCAGTTTCTCCTCCCAGCTTGGCCCCGCCCGCCCAGCTTCCCCTCCCGAACCCGGCCCCGCCCGCCAAGCTTCTCCTAGCGAGCTCGGCCCCGCCCGCCCCGCTTCCCCTCCCAGCCAGGCCCCGCCCGCCCAGTTTCTCCTCCCGAGTTCGGCCCCGCCCGCCCCGCTTCCCCTCCCAGCCAGGCCCCGCCCGCCCAGCTTCCCCTCCCGAACCCGGCCCCGCCCGCCCAGCTTCTCCTCCCAGCTTAGCCCCGCCCGCCCAGTTTCTCCTCCCGAGCCCGCCCCCCGCCCGCCCCGCTTCCCCTCCCAGCCTGGCCCCGCCCGCCCAGCTTCCCATCCCGAGCGAGGCCCCGCCCGCCCAGTTTCTCCTCCCAGCTTGGCCCCGCCCGCCCAGTTTCTCCTCCCGAGCGAGGCCCCGCCCGCCCAGTTTCTCCTCCCGAGCGAGGCCCCGCCCGCCCAGCTTCCCCTCCCGAATCCGGCCCCGCCCGCCCATGTTCCCCTCCCAGCCAGGCCCCGCCCGCCCAGTTTCTCCTCCCAGCTTGGCCCCCCCCGCCCAGTTTCTCCTCCCAGCCAGGCCCCGCCCGCCCAGCTTCTGCTAGCGAGCTCGGCCCCGCCCGCCCAGCTTCCCCTCCCAGCTTGGCCCCGCCCGCCCAGTTTCTCCTCCCAGCACGGCCCCGCCCACCCAGCTTCCCCTCCCAGCCTGGCCCCGCCCGCCCAGTTTCTCCTCCCGAGTGCGGCCCCGCCCGCCCCGCTTCTCCTCCCGAGTCCGGCCCCGCCCGCCCAGCTTCCCCTCCCAGCTTGGCCCCGCCCGCCCAGCTTCCCCTCCCAGCCAGGCCCCGCCCGCCCAGTTTCTCCTCCCGAGTGCGGCCCCGCCCGCTCCGCTTCTCCTCCCAGCCAGGCCCCGCCCGCCCAGTTTCTCCTCCCGAGTCCGGCCCCGCCCGCCCAGTTTCTCCTCCCGAGCCCGGCCCCGCCCGCCCCGCTTCCCCTCCCAGCTTGGCCCCGCCCGCCCAGTTTTTCCTCCCGAGCGAGGCCCCGCCCGCCCAGTTTCTCCTCCCGAGCGAGGCCCCGCCCGCCCAGCTTCCCCTCCCGAATCCGGCCCCGCCCGCCCATGTTCCCCTCCCAGCCAGGCCCCGCCCGCCCAGTTTCTCCTCCCAGCTTGGCCCCGCCCGCCCAGTTTCTCCTCCCAGCCAGGCCCCGCCCGCCCAGCTTCCCCTCCCGAACCCGGCCCCGCCCGCCCAGCTTCTGCTAGCGAGCTCGGCCCCGCCCGCCCAGCTTCCCCTCCCAGCTTGGCCCCGCCCGCCCAGTTTCTCCTCCCAGCACGACCCCGCCCACCCAGCTTCCCCTCCCAGCCTGGCCCCGCCCGCCCCGCTTCTCCTCCCGAGTCCGGCCCCGCCCGCCCAGCTTCCCCTCCCAGCTTGGCCCCGCCCGCCCAGCTTCCCCTCCCAGCCAGGCCCCGCCCGCCCAGTTTCTCCTCCCGAGCCCGTCCCCGCCCGCTCCGCTTCCCCTCCCAGCCAGGCCCCGCCCGCCCAGTTTCTCCTCCCGAGCTCGGCCCCGCCCGCCCAGCTTCCCCTCCCAGCTTGGCCCCGCCCGCCCAGTTTCTCCTCCAGAGCTCGGCCCCGCCCGCCCCGTTTCCCCTCCCAGCTTGGCCCCGCCCGCCCCGCTTCCCATCCCGAGCGAGGCCCCGCCCGCCCAGTTTCTCCTCCCAGCTTGGCCCCGCCCGCCCAGCTTCCCCTCCCGAACCCGGCCCCGCCCGCCAAGCTTCTCCTAGCGAGCTCGGCCCCGCCCGCCCCGCTTCCCCTCCCAGCCAGGCCCCGCCCGCCCAGTTTCTCCTCCCGAGTTCGGCCCCGCCCGCCCCGCTTCCCCTCCCAGCCAGGCCCCGCCCGCCCAGCTTCCCCTCCCGAACCCGGCCCCGCCCGCCCAGCTTCTCCTCCCAGCTTAGCCCCGCCCGCCCAGTTTCTCCTCCCGAGCGAGGCCCCGCCCGCCCCGCTTCCCCTCCCAGCCTGGCCCCGCCCGCCCAGCTTCCCATCCCGAGCGAGGCCCCGCCCGCCCGGTTTCTCCTCCCAGCTTGGCCCCGCCCGCCCAGTTTCTCCTCCCGAGCGAGGCCCCGCCCGCCCAGTTTCTCCTCCCGAGCGAGGCCCCGCCCGCCCAGCTTCCCCTCCCGAATCCGGCCCCGCCCGCCCATGTTCCCCTCCCAGCCAGGCCCCGCCCGCCCAGTTTCTCCTCCCAGCTTGGCCCCCCCCGCCCAGTTTCTCCTCCCAGCCAGGCCCCGCCCGCCCAGCTTCTGCTAGCGAGCTCGGCCCCGCCCGCCCAGCTTCCCCTCCCAGCTTGGCCCCGCCCGCCCAGTTTCTCCTCCCAGCACGGCCCCGCCCACCCAGCTTCCCCTCCCAGCCTGGCCCCGCCCGCCCAGTTTCTCCTCCCGAGTGCGGCCCCGCCCGCCCCGCTTCTCCTCCCGAGTCCGGCCCCGCCCGCCCAGCTTCCCCTCCCAGCTTGGCCCCGCCCGCCCAGCTTCCCCTCCCAGCCAGGCCCCGCCCGCCCAGTTTCTCCTCCCGAGTGCGGCCCCGCCCGCTCCGCTTCTCCTCCCAGCCAGGCCCCGCCCGCCCAGTTTCTCCTCCCGAGTGCGGCCCCGCCCGCTCCGCTTCTCCTCCCAGCCAGGCCCCGCCCGCCCAGTTTCTCCTCCCGAGTCCGGCCCCGCCCGCCCCGCTTCCCCTCCCAGCTTGGCCCCGCCCGCCCAGTTTTTCCTCCCGAGCGAGGCCCCGCCCGCCCAGTTTCTCCTCCCGAGCGAGGCCCCGCCCGCCCAGCTTCCCCTCCCGAATCCGGCCCCGCCCGCCCATGTTCCCCTCCCAGCCAGGCCCCGCCCGCCCAGTTTCTCCTCCCAGCTTGGCCCCGCCCGCCCAGTTTCTCCTCCCAGCCAGGCCCCGCCCGCCCAGCTTCCCCTCCCGAACCCGGCCCCGCCCGCCCAGCTTCTGCTAGCGAGCTCGGCCCCGCCCGCCCAGCTTCCCCTCCCAGCTTGGCCCCGCCCGCCCAGTTTCTCCTCCCAGCACGACCCCGCCCACCCAGCTTCCCCTCCCAGCCTGGCCCCGCCCGCCCCGCTTCTCCTCCCGAGTCCGGCCCCGCCCGCCCAGCTTCCCCTCCCAGCTTGGCCCCGCCCGCCCAGCTTCCCCTCCCAGCCAGGCCCCGCCCGCCCAGTTTCTCCTCCCGAGCCCGTCCCCGCCCGCTCCGCTTCCCCTCCCAGCCAGGCCCCGCCCGCCCAGTTTCTCCTCCCGAGCTCGGCCCCGCCCGCCCAGCTTCCCCTCCCAGCTTGGCCCCGCCCGCCCAGTTTCTCCTCCAGAGCTCGGCCCCGCCCGCCCCGTTTCCCCTCCCAGCTTGGCCCCGCCCGCCCCGCTTCCCATCCCGAGCGAGGCCCCGCCCGCCCAGTTTCTCCTCCCAGCTTGGCCCCGCCCGCCCAGCTTCCCCTCCCGAACCCGGCCCCGCCCGCCAAGCTTCTCCTAGCGAGCTCGGCCCCGCCCGCCCCGCTTCCCCTCCCAGCCAGGCCCCGCCCGCCCAGTTTCTCCTCCCGAGTTCGGCCCCGCCCGCCCCGCTTCCCCTCCCAGCCAGGCCCCGCCCGCCCAGCTTCCCCTCCCGAACCCGGCCCCGCCCGCCCAGCTTCTCCTCCCAGCTTAGCCCCGCCCGCCCAGTTTCTCCTCCCGAGCGAGGCCCCGCCCGCCCCGCTTCCCCTCCCAGCCTGGCCCCGCCCGCCCAGCTTCCCATCCCGAGCGAGGCCCCGCCCGCCCAGTTTCTCCTCCCAGCTTGGCCCCGCCCGCCCAGCTTCCCCTCCCGTACCCAGCCCCGCCCGCCAAGCTTCTCCTAGCGAGCTCGGCCCCGCCCGCCCCGCTTCCCCTCCCAGCCAGGCCCCGCCCGCCCAGTTTCTCCTCCCGAGTCCGGCCCCGCCCGCCCCGCTTCCCCTCCCAGCCTGGCCCCGCCCGCCCAGTTTCTCCTCCCGAGTCCGGCCCCGCCCGCCCCGCTTTTCCTCCCGAGTCCGGCCCCGCCCGCCCAGTTTCTCCTCCCGAGTCCGGCCCCGGCCGCCCAGTTTCTCATCCCAGCTTGGCCCCGCCCGCCCAGCTTCCCCTCCCGAGCGAGGCCCCGCCCGCCCAGTTTCTCCTCCCGAGCGAGGCCCCGCCCGCCCCGCTTCCCCTCCCAGCCAGGCCCCGCCCGCCCAGCTTCCCCTCCCGAACCCGACCCCGCCCGCCCAGCTTCTCCTCCCAGCTTAGCCCCGCCCGCCCAGCTTCTCCTCCCAGCACGGCCCCGCCCGCCCACTTTCTCCTCCCAGCCTGGCCCCGCCCGCCCAGTTTCTCCTCCCGAGTCCGGCCCCGCCCGCCCCGCTTCTCCTCCCGAGTCCGGCCCCGCCCGCCCAGCTTCCCCTCCCAGCTTGGCCCCGCCCGCCCAGCTTCCCCTCCCGAGTCCGGCCCCGCCCGCCCAGCTTCCCCTCCCGAACCCGGCCCCGCCCGCCCAGTTTCTCCTCCCGAGTCCGGCCCCGGCCACCCAGTTTCTCATCCCAGCTTGGCCCCGCCCGCCCAGCTTCCCCTCCCGAGCGAGGCCCCGCCCGCCCAGTTTCTCCTCCCGAGCGAGGCCCCGCCCGCCCAGCTTCCCCTCCCGAATCCGGCCCTGCCCGCCCATGTTCCCCTCCCAGTCAGGCCCCGCCCGCCCAGTTTCTCCTCCCAGCTTGGCCCCGCCCGCCCAGCTTCCCCTCCCGATCCCGGCCCCGCCCGCCCATGTTCCCCTCCCAGCCAGGCCCCGCCCGCCCAGTTTCTCCTCCCAGCTTGGCCCCGCCCGCCCAGCTTCCCCTCCCGATCCCGGCCCCGCCCGCCCATGTTCCCCTCCCAACTTGGCCCCGCCCGCCCAGTTTCTCCTCCCGAACCCGGCCCCGCCCGCCAAGCTTCTCCTAGCGAGCCCGGCCCCGCCCGCCCAGCTTCCCCTCCAAGCCAGGCCCCGCCCGCCCCGCTTCCCCTCCCGAGTCCGGCCCCGCCCGCCCAGTTTCTCCTCCCGAGCTTGGCCCCGCCCGCCCAGCTTCCCATCCCGAGCGAGGCCCCGCCCGGCCAGTTTCTCCTCCCAGCTTGGCCCCGCCCGCCCAGCTTCCCCTCCCGAACCCGGCCCCGCCCGCCCAGCTTCCCCTCCCAGCTTGGCCCCGCCCGCCCAGTTTCTCCTCCCAGCCAGGCCCCGCCCGCCCAGCTTCCCCTCCCGAGCGAGGCCCCGCCCGCCCAGTTTCTCCGCCCGAGCGAGGCCCCGCCCGCCCAGCTTCCCCTCCCGAATCCGGCCCTGCCCGCCCATGTTCCCCTCCCAGTCAGGCCCCGCCCGCCCAGTTTCTCCTCCCAGCTTGGCCCCGCCCGCCCAGCTTCCCCTCCCGATCCCGGCCCCGCCCGCCCATGTTCCCCTCCCAGCCAGGCCCCGCCCGCCCAGTTTCTCCTCCCAGCTTGGCCCCGCCCGCCAAGCTTCCCCTCCCGATCCCGGCCCCGCCCGCCCATGTTCCCCTCCCAACTTGGCCCCGCCCGCCCAGCTTCCCCTCCCAGCTTGGCCCCGCCCGCCCAGTTTCTCCTCACAGCCAGGCCCCGCCCGCCCAGTTTCTCCTCCCGAGTCCGGCCCCGCCCGCCCCGCTTCCCCTCCCAGCCAGGCCCCGCCCGCCCAGCTTCCCCTCCCGAACCCGGCCCCGCCCGCCCAGCTTCTCCTCCCAGCTAAGCCCCGCCCGCCCAGTTTCTCCTCCCAGCACGGCCCCGCCCGCCCAGTTTCTCCTCCCAGCACGGCCCCGCCCACCCAGCTTCCCCTCCCAGCCTGGCCCCCCCGCCCAGTTTCTCCTCCCGAGTGCGGCCCCGCCCGCCCCGCTTCTCCTCCCGAGCGAGGCCCCGCCCGCCCAGCTTCCCCTCCCAGCTTGGCCCCGCCCGCCCAGCTTCCCCTCCCGAACCCGGCCCCGCCCGCCCAGCTTCTGCTAGCGAGCTCGGCCCCGCCCGCCCAGCTTCCCCTCCCAGCTTGGCCCCGCCCGCCCAGTTTCTCCTCCCAGCCAGGCCCCGCCCGCGCAGTTTCTCCTCCCGAGTCCGGCCCCGCCCGCCCCGCTTCCCCTCCCAGCCAGGCCCCGCCCGCCCAGGTTCCCCTCCCGAACCCGGCCCCGCCCGCCCAGCTTCTCCTCCCAGCTTACCCCGCCCGCCCAGTTTCTCCTCCCAGCACGGCCCCGCCCGCCCAGTTTCTCCTCCCAGCACGGCCCCGCCCACCCAGCTTCCCCTCCCAGCCTGGCCCCGCCCGCCCAGTTTCTCCTCCCGAGTGCGGCCCCGCCCGCTCCGCTTCCCCTCCCAGCCAGGCCCCGCACGCCCAGTTTCTCCTCCCGAGTCCGGCCCCGCCCGCCCAGTTTCTCCTCCCGAGCCCGGCCCCGCCCGCCCCGCTTCGCCTCCCAGCTTGGCCCCGCCCGCCCAGTTTCTCCTCCCGAGCGAGGCCCCGCCCGCCCAGCTTCCCCTCCCGAATCCGGCCCCGCCCGCCTATGTTCCCCTCCCAGCCAGGCCCCGCCCGCCCAGTTTCTCCTCCCAGCTTGGCCCCGCCCGCCCAGTTTCTCCTCCCAGCCAGGCCCCGCCCGCCCAGCTTCCCCTCCCGAACCCGGCCCCGCCCGCCCAGCTTCTGATAGCGAGCTCGGCCCCGCCCGCCCAGCTTCCCCTCCCAGCTTGGCCCCGCCCGCCCAGTTTCTCCTCCCAGCACGGCCCCGCCCACCCAGCTTCCCCTCCCAGCCTGGCCCCGCCCGCCCAGTTTCTCCTCCCGAGTGCGGCCCCGCCCGCCCCGCTTCTCCTCCCGAGTCCGGCCCCGCCCGCCCAGCTTCCCCTCCCAGCTTGGCCCCGCCCGCCCAGCTTCCCCTCCCAGCCAGGCCCCGCCCGCCCAGTTTCTCCTCCCGAGTGCGGCCCCGCCCGCTCCGCTTCTCCTCCCAGCCAGGCCCCGCCCGCCCAGTTTCTCCTCCCGAGTCCGGCCCCGCCCGCCCAGTTTCTCCTCCCGAGCCCGGCCCCGCCCGCCCCGCTTCCCCTCCCAGCTTGGCCCCGCCCGCCCAGTTTCTCCTCCCGAGCGAGGCCCCGCCCGCCCAGTTTCTCCTCCCAGCACGACCCCGCCCACCCAGCTTCCCCTCCCAGCCTGGCCCCGCCCGCCCAGTTTCTCCTCCCGAGTGCGGCCCCGCCCGCCCCGCTTCTCCTCCCGAGTTCGGCCCCGCCCGCCCAGCTTCCCCTCCCAGCTTGGCCCCGCCCGCCCAGCTTCCCCTCCCGAACCCGGCCCCGCCCGCCCAGCTTCTGCTAGCGAGCTCGGCCCCGCCCGCCCAGCTTCCCCTCCCAGCTTGGCCCCGCCCGCCCAGTTTCTCCTCACAGCCAGGCCCCGCCCGCCCAGTTTCTCCTCCCGAGTCCGGCCCCGCCCGCCCCGCTTCCCCTCCCAGCCAGGCCCCGCCCGCCCAGCTTCCCCTCCCGAACCCGGCCCCGCCCGCCCAGCTTCTCCTCCCAGCTAAGCCCCGCCCGCCCAGTTTCTCCTCCCAGCACGGCCCCGCCCGCCCAGTTTCTCCTCCCAGCACGGCCCCGGCCACCCAGCTTCCCCTCCCAGCCTGGCCCCGCCCGCCCAGTTTCTCCTCCCGAGTGCGGCCCCGCCCGCCCCGCTTCTCCTCCCGAGCGAGGCCCCGCCCGCCCAGCTTCCCCTCCCAGCTTGGCCCCGCCCGCCCAGCTTCCCCTCCCGAACCCGGCCCCGCCCGCCCAGCTTCTGCTAGCGAGCTCGGCCCCGCCCGCCCAGCTTCCCCTCCCAGCTTGGCCCCGCCCGCCCAGTTTCTCCTCCCAGCCCGGCCCCGCCCGCGCAGTTCCTCCTCCCGAGTCCGGCCCCGCCCGCCCCGCTTCCCCTCCCAGCCAGGCCCCGCCCGCCCAGCTTCCCCTCCCGAACCCGGCCCCGCCCGCCCAGCTTCTCCTCCCAGCTTACCCCGCCCGCCCAGTTTCTCCTCCCAGCACGGCCCCGCCCGCCCAGTTTCTCCTCCCAGCACGGCCCCGCCCACCCAGCTTCCCCTCCCAGCCTGGCCCCGCCCGCCCAGTTTCTCCTCCCGAGTGCGGCCCCGCCCGCTCCGCTTCCCCTCCCAGCCAGGCCCCGCACGCCCAGTTTCTCCTCCCGAGTCCGGCCCCGCCCGCCCAGTTTCTCCTCCCGAGCCCGGCCCCGCCCGCCCCGCTTCGCCTCCCAGCTTGGCCCCGCCCGCCCAGTTTCTCCTCCCGAGCGAGGCCCCGCCCGCCCAGTTTCTCCTCCCGAGCGAGGCCCCGCCCGCCCAGCTTCCCCTCCCGAATCCGGCCCCGCCCGCCTATGTTCCCCTCCCAGCCAGGCCCCGCCCGCCCAGTTTCTCCTCCCAGCTTGGCCCCGCCCGCCCAGTTTCTCCTCCCAGCCAGGCCCCGCCCGCCCAGCTTCCCCTCCCGAACCCGGCCCCGCCCGCCCAGCTTCTGCTAGCGAGCTCGGCCCCGCCCGCCCAGCTTCCCCTCCCAGCTTGGCCCCGCCCGCCCAGTTTCTCCTCCCAGCACGGCCCCGCCCACCCAGCTTCCCCTCCCAGCCTGGCCCCGCCCGCCCAGTTTCTCCTCCCGAGTGCGGCCCCGCCCGCCCCGCCTCTCCTCCCGAGTCCGGCCCCGCCCGCCCAGCTTCCCCTCCCAGCTTGGCCCCGCCCGCCCAGCTTCCCCTCCCAGCCAGGCCCCGCCCGCCCAGTTTCTCCTCCCGAGTGCGCCCCCGCCCGCCCAGCCAGGCCCCGCCCGCCCAGCTTCCCCTCCCAGCCAGGCCCCGCCCGCCCAGTTTCTCCTCCCGAGTCCGGCCCCGCCCGCCCCGCTTCTACTCCCGAGTTCGGCCCCGCCCGCCCAGCTTCCCCTCCCAGCTTGGCCCCGCCCGCCCAGCTTCCCCTCCCAGCCAGGCCCCGCCCGCCCAGTTTCTCCTCCCAGCCAGCCCGCCCCCCGCCCCCTCCGCTTCCCCTCCCAGCCAGGCCCCGCCCGCCCAGTTTCTCCTCCCGAGTCCGGCCCCGCCCGCCCAGTTTCTCCTCCCGAGTCCGGCCCCGCCCGCCCCGCTTCCCCTCCCAGCTTGGCCCCGCCCGCCCAGGTTCTCCTCCCGAGCGAGGCCCCGCCCGCCCAGTTTCTCCTCCCAGCCAGGCCCCGCCCGCCCAGCTTCCCCTCCCGAGCGAGGCCCCGCCCGCCCAGTTTCTCCTCCCGAGCGAGGCCCCGCCCGCCCAGCTTCCCCTCCCGAATCCGGCCCTGCCCGCCCATGTTCCCCTCCCAGTCAGGCCCCGCCCGCCCAGTTTCTCCGCCCAGCTTGGCCCCGCCCGCCCAGCTTCCCCTCCCGATCCCGGCCCCGCCCGCCCATGTTCCCCTCCCAGCCAGGCCCCGCCCGCCCAGTTTCTCCTCCCAGCTTGGCCCCGCCCGCCCAGCTTCCCCTCCCGATCCCGGCCCCGCCCGCCCATGTTCCCCTCCCAACTTCGCCCCGCCCGCCCAGTTTCTCCTCCCGAACCCGGCCCCGCCCGCCAAGCTTCTCCTAGCGAGCCCGGCCCCGCCCGCCCAGCTTCCCCTCCAAGCCAGGCCCCGCCCGCCCCGCTTCCCCTCCCGAGTCCTGCCCCGGCCGCCCAGTTTCTCCTCCCGAGCTTGGCCCCGCCCGCCCAGCTTCCCATCCCGAGCGAGGCCCCGCCCGCCCAGTTTCTCCTCCCAGCACGGCCCCGCCCGCCCAGTTTCTCCTCCCAGCCAGGCCCCGCCCGCCCAGTTTCTCCTCCCGAGTCCGGCCCCGCCCGCCCCGCTTCCCCTCCCAGCCAGGCCCCGCCCGCCCAGCTTCCCCTCCCGAACCAGGCCCCGCCCGCCCAGCTTCTCCTCCCAGCTTACCCCGCCCGCCCAGTTTCTCCTCCCAGCACGGCCCCGCCCACCCAGCTTCCCCTCCCAGCACGGCCCCGCACGCCCAGTTTCTCCTCCCAGCACGGCCCCGCCCACCCAGCTTCCCCTCCCAGCCAGGCCCCGCACGCCCAGTTTCTCCTCCCGAGTCCGGCCCCGCCCGCCCAGTTTCTCCTCCCGAGCCCGGCCCCGCCCGCCCCGCTTCGCCTCCCAGCTTGGCCCCGCCCGCCCAGTTTCTCCTCCCGAGCGAGGCCCCGCCCGCCCAGTTTCTCCTCCCGAGCGAGGCCCCGCCCGCCCAGCTTCCCCTCCCGAATCCGGCCCCGCCCGCCCATGTTCCCCTCCCAGCCAGGCCCCGCCCGCCCAGTTTCTCCTCCCGAGCCCGGCCCCGCCCGCCCCGCTTCGCCTCCCAGCTTGGCCCCGCCCGCCCAGTTTCTCCTCCCGAGCGAGGCCCCGCCCGCCCAGCTTCCCCTCCCGAATCCGGCCCCGCCCGCCTATGTTCCCCTCCCAGCCAGGCCCCGCCCGCCCAGTTTCTCCTCCCAGCTTGGCCCCGCCCGCCCAGTTTCTCCTCCCAGCCAGGCCCCGCCCGCCCAGCTTCCCCTCCCGAACCCGGCCCCGCCCGCCCAGCTTCTGCTAGCGAGCTCGGCCCCGCCCGCCCAGCTTCCCCTCCCAGCTTGGCCCCGCCCGCCCAGTTTCTCCTCCCAGCACGGCCCCGCCCACCCAGCTTCCCCTCCCAGCCTGGCCCCGCCCGCCCAGTTTCTCCTCCCAGCACGGCCCCGCCCGCCCAGTTTCTCCTCCCAGCCAGGCCCCGCCCGCCCAGTTTCTCCTCCCGAGTCCGGCCCCGCCCGCCCCGCTTCCCCTCCCAGCCAGGCCCCGCCCGCCCAGCTTCCCCTCCCGAACCAGGCCCCGCCCGCCCAGCTTCTCCTCCCAGCTTACCCCGCCCGCCCAGTTTCTCCTCCCAGCACGGCCCCGCCCACCCAGCTTCCCCTCCCAGCACGGCCCCGCACGCCCAGTTTCTCCTCCCAGCACGGCCCCGCCCACCCAGCTTCCCCTCCCAGCCAGGCCCCGCAAGCCCAGTTTCTCCTCCCGAGCCCGGCCCCGCCCGCCCCGCTTCGCCTCCCAGCTTGGCCCCGCCCGCCCAGTTTCTCCTCCCGAGCGAGGCCCCGCCCGCCCAGCTTCCCCTCCCGAATCCGGCCCCGCCCGCCTATGTTCCCCTCCCAGCCAGGCCCCGCCCGCCCAGTTTCTCCTCCCAGCTTGGCCCCGCCCGCCCAGTTTCTCCTCCCAGCCAGGCCCCGCCCGCCCAGCTTCCCCTCCCGAACCCGGCCCCGCCCGCCCAGCTTCTGCTAGCGAGCTCGGCCCCGCCCGCCCAGCTTCCCCTCCCAGCTTGGCCCCGCCCGCCCAGTTTCTCCTCCCAGCACGGCCCCGCCCACCCAGCTTCCCCTCCCAGCCTGGCCCCGCCCGCCCAGTTTCTCCTCCCAGCACGGCCCCGCCCGCCCAGTTTCTCCTCCCAGCCAGGCCCCGCCCGCCCAGTTTCTCCTCCCGAGTCCGGCCCCGCCCGCCCCGCTTCCCCTCCCAGCCAGGCCCCGCCCGCCCAGCTTCCCCTCCCGAACCAGGCCCCGCCCGCCCAGCTTCTCCTCCCAGCTTACCCCGCCCGCCCAGTTTCTCCTCCCAGCACGGCCCCCCCCACCCAGCTTCCCCTCCCAGCACGGCCCCGCACGCCCAGTTTCTCCTCCCAGCACGGCCCCGCCCACCCAGCTTCCCCTCCCAGCCAGGCCCCGCACGCCCAGTTTCTCCTCCCGAGTCCGGCCCCGCCCGCCCAGTTTCTCCTCCCGAGCCCGGCCCCGCCCGCCCCGCTTCGCCTCCCAGCTTGGCCCCGCCCGCCCAGTTTCTCCTCCCGAGCGAGGCCCCGCCCGCCCAGTTTCTCCTCCCGAGCGAGGCCCCGCCCGCCCAGCTTCCCCTCCCGAAGCCGGCCCCGCCCGCCCATGTTCCCCTCCCAGCCAGGCCCCGCCCGCCCAGTTTCTCCTCCCGAGCCCGGCCCCGCCCGCCCCGCTTCGCCTCCCAGCTTGGCCCCGCCCGCCCAGTTTCTCCTCCCGAGCGAGGCCCCGCCCGCCCAGCTTCCCCTCCCGAAGCCGGCCCCGCCCGCCTATGTTCCCCTCCCAGCCAGGCCCCGCCCGCCCAGTTTCTCCTCCCAGCTTGGCCCCGCCCGCCCAGTTTCTCCTCCCAGCCAGGCCCCGCCCGCCCAGCTTCCCCTCCCGAACCCGGCCCCGCCCGCCCAGCTTCTGCTAGCGAGCTCGGCCCCGCCCGCCCAGCTTCCCCTCCCAGCTTGGCCCCGCCCGCCCAGTTTCTCCTCCCAGCACGGCCCCGCCCACCCAGCTTCCCCTCCCAGCCTGGCCCCGCCCGCCCAGTTTCTCCTCCCGAGTGCGGCCCCGCCCGCCCCGCTTCTCCTCCCGAGTCCGGCCCCGCCCGCCCAGCTTCCCCTCCCAGCTTGGCCCCGCCCGCCCAGTTTCTCCTCACAGCCAGGCCCCGCCCGCCCAGTTTCTCCTCCCGAGTGCGGCCCCGCCCGCCCCGCTTCTCCTCCCGAGTTCGGCCCCGCCCGCCCAGCTTCCCCTCCCAGCTTGGCCCCGCCCGCCCAGCTTCCCCTCCCGAACCCGGCCCCGCCCGCCCAGCTTCTGCTAGCGAGCTTGGCCCCGCCCGCCCAGCTTCCCCTCCCAGCTTGGCCCCGCCCGCCCAGTTTCTCCTCACAGCCAGGCCCCGCCCGCCCAGTTTCTCCTCCCGAGTCCGGCCCCGCCCGCCCCGCTTCCCCTCCCAGCCAGGCCCCGCCCGCCCAGCTTCCCCTCCCGAACCCGGCCCCGCCCGCCCAGCTTCTCCTCCCAGCTAAGCCCCGCCCGCCCAGTTTCTCCTCCCAGCACGGCCCCGCCCGCCCAGTTTCTCCTCCCAGCACGGCCCCGCCCACCCAGCTTCCCCTCCCAGCCTGGCCCCGCCCGCCCAGTTTCTCCTCCCGAGTGCGGCCCCGCCCGCCCCGCTTCTCCTCCCGAGCGAGGCCCCGCCCGCCCAGCTTCCCCTCCCAGCTTGGCCCCGCCCGCCCAGCTTCCCCTCCCGAACCCGGCCCCGCCCGCCCAGCTTCTGCTAGCGAGCTCGGCCCCGCCCGCCCAGCTTCCCCTCCCAGCTTGGCCCCGCCCGCCCAGTTTCTCCTCCCAGCCAGGCCCCGCCCGCGCAGTTTCTCCTCCCGAGTCCGGCCCCGCCCGCCCCGCTTCCCCTCCCAGCCAGGCCCCGCCCGCCCAGCTTCCCCTCCCGAACCCGACCCCGCCCGCCCAGCTTCTCCTCCCAGCTTACCCCGCCCGCCCAGTTTCTCCTCCCAGCACGGCCCCGCCCGCCCAGTTTCTCCTCCCAGCACGGCCCCGCCCACCCAGCTTCCCCTCCCAGCCTGGCCCCGCCCGCCCAGTTTCTCCTCCCGAGTGCGGCCCCGCCCGCTCCGCTTCCCCTCCCAGCCAGGCCCCGCACGCCCAGTTTCTCCTCCCGACTCCGGCCCCGCCCGCCCAGTTTCTCCTCCCGAGCCCGGCCCCGCCCGCCCCGCTTCGCCTCCCAGCTTGGCCCCGGCCGCCCAGTTTCTCCTCCCGAGCGAGGCCCCGCCCGCCCAGTTTCTCCTCCCGAGCGAGGCCCCGCCCGCCCAGCTTCCCCTCCCGAATCCGGCCCCGCCCGCCTATGTTCCCCTCCCAGCCAGGCCCCGCCCGCCCAGTTTCTCCTCCCAGCTTGGCCCCGCCCGCCCAGTTTCTCCTCCCAGCCAGGCCCCGCCCGCCCAGCTTCCCCTCCCGAACCCGGCCCCGCCCGCCCAGCTTCTGCTAGCGAGCTCGGCCCCGCCCGCCCAGCTTCCCCTCCCAGCTTGGCCCCGCCCGCCCAGTTTCTCCTCCCAGCACGGCCCCGCCCACCCAGCTTCCCCTCCCAGCCTGGCCCCGCCCGCCCAGTTTCTCCTCCCGAGTGCGGCCCCGCCCGCCCCGCTTCTCCTCCCGAGTCCGGCCCCGCCCGCCCAGCTTCCCCTCCCAGCTTGGCCCCGCCCGCCCAGCTTCCCCTCCCAGCCAGGCCCCGCCCGCCCAGTTTCTCCTCCCGAGTGCGGCCCCGCCCGCTCCGCTTCCCCTCCCAGCCAGGCCCCGCCCGCCCAGCTTCCCCTCCCAGCCAGGCCCCGCCCGCCCAGTTTCTCCTCCCGAGTCCGGCCCCGCCCGCCCAGTTTCTCCTCCCGAGCCCGGCCCCGCCCGCCCCGCTTCCCCTCCCAGCTTGGCCCCGCCCGCCCAGTTTCTCCTCCCGAGCGAGGCCCCGCCCGCCCAGTTTCTCCTCCCAGCACGACCCCGCCCACCCAGCTTCCCCTCCCAGCCTCGCCCCGCCCGCCCAGTTTCTCCTCCCGAGTGCGGCCCCGCCCGCCCCGCTTCTCCTCCCGAGTTCGGCCCCGCCCGCCCAGCTTCCCCTCCCAGCTTGGCCCCGCCCGCCCAGCTTCCCCTCCCGAA